>NC_035444.2:94890755-96090755 GCF_002127325.2 Helianthus annuus | reverse complement strand
TGCTAAGCTTTTTCCTTGAACAAAACTTGTTTTTGCCTGAACATTTTGTGTTTCCTGTTTCTTCCAAATTTGTTTCTTTTTATAACCCAAACCAGCCTTCATGTTTTTCTTCTTAAAACCAGGTTTGTTATAAAAAGATTTATGGCCTTTACCAGCAAACTTTGGAATCTCAGACTTCTCAATCTCAACCATTTTGAAAACTTTATCGACCTTTTCTGAAATCACATTCTGAATCGGGAATACAACATCTAAGAATAATTTGTCTGATCCAATCATGGTATAAACCAAGCCCTTTGAATCATCATTCAAGTTTTTCTCGGATTCTGTGTTTTTCAAATAACCATCATGAAAATTACCTTCATCTTCATCCTGTGATTCAGACTTACCTTTTGTAGACTCATCTTTCAAAACGCTTTCAACAACCTTACTTACCACCTCTGAATCATTAGCATCATCAGATTTGGAGCAAGTCACATCGATACTTTCAGGTAACTGGTCAGCTATGTTCAAACCCTTTGCCACCTTTTCCTCATCATAAAAAGCATAATTGTTTCTCAATGGTGGTGGTACCTGATGAAATTCTGAACCAATACCCTTTTTGTTCTTGTCAGTATCTTTGTCATCTGGTGTGCTGTTGAAAATGCGTTCGAGAATGTACGAAGAGTTATGATAACTTTGAAGTTTGGTTACAACCTTTTCTTTTTCAGCCAAGACTTGTTTAAGTTTAGCAATTTCATCAACACATTTGTTCAATTCAAGTTGCTTTTCTTTAAACTTTCTTTCATACATTTCTTTAGTGACTAAAGTTTCAGACAATCTTTGATCAAAACTTTTGACTTGGCTCTTCAAAGTATCATAAGCTTCCTGTACTCTCTGACTTGACCACTTTAAAGAATCATACTGTTTTTGTAAATCTTGAAATTTAGATTCTTTTTCAACACAATCAACACATTTAGCAGTACACTTTTCTTTCAAAATCTTATTTTCTTCTTCAAGACCATGACATTTCTGTGTTAGCTTTTCGACTTTTAATTTCAAAATTTCTTCTGTTTCAACCATTTCTTTACATTTCATTTTGAAAACATTTTCAAGTTTGTTTGTTTCAACTTCTTTTGTTTTCATCAGTTCATCTTTTTCAATACAAACTCTGCATGTTTCCATGCATTTCTTGCATTGTTCAGTCAGTTTTAAGATTTTAGAATCAGAATTTACCTTAGTGATTGGCACCTCGGTGTTTTCAGCTGCCTCTGTCTGCTTCAGCTCTTCCTTCTTCTCGTCACCAGCACCATCATCACTAACAGGCTTCAAATTCTCAATCTTTCCCTCAGTCTCTTTCAGCACCGGTTCTTCTGTCTTAGCTTTCTGATCTTCCTTTTCAGCAACAAGCTTCGCGGTAATCTTCACTTCTTCAACTAGCTTTCTTAGCTCTTCTTCTTTTCTCTTCTTCATTTCTACCACTTTTGGTAGACTTGCTTCACAAACTTCTCTTATCATGTTTTCCAAATCCGACAAATATTCTTTATCAGATAACCTTCTTGTGTTGAAAGTAGCCTGTCTTGGAAGCAAATTTGTTACAGCTTCGAAATCCACTTTTGATGAGTCAACAACTGGATTACCCCGTGGATCCATGTAACATTCCAAAACATCATTCCATCTCTTTGCTCTCCGGGCTTCTTTGAATGGTTCATTTAATTTTCCGATTTCCCATCTTGCATAATCTGCTTTCCACCATCTGTCAGGATCAGCATCAGCTACAAATGCATATCCAACTGCATCTTCTTCAGGGCAAACTTGACTCCAGTCGTAACCTTCATCGTCATGAATAACTGCAAAAGAACCCTTGATTTTTCTTCAGGCTGCTTCAATCTTGGTGGTTCGGATTTGTTCTGATGATAAATTGCTTTCTTGTAATAATCTTCTTTAAACGGGTTTTCAGAATCATCAGCATAATCATTTCTGGACTCGCGCTTAAAGTGACATTTCTGTTTACATTTAAAACATGTCACCTTTGATTTGTCAAAGCCTAACTTGGCAGAGGGTCCACCAATAGACTTTCTTCCAGTTATCTCCATGAAACGCTGTTCCCTCCTCACTGCACTGGCCATGCACCATCTTATGTCGATCAATTCCATCTCCTCAGGATCGATTTGATCATAATCTTCTTTCGTCAAGTTGGTGTTGCCAATTTTCCCTGCGACGAGACTTTCATACGATTCAAGTACAGATGCCAAGAAAACCATCTATTGTTTTGCTGACTCTTCGCTGAAATTCTGCCCATTCTTCAAATCCACTGCGATAATACACTGAAACAAATTCTTGGAAGCAGATTGACTTGAAGTGTTTGAAGAAGATCCACTATGAAAACCACTGTGAAGACTTTCATTGTTCGCTGAATTTGAACTTTCTGCAGAAAATGCTGTTCTTGGAGACCCAACCTGTGGTACATTTCCTCGGTAGTAAAGTTCTACATTCTGCTGATAAGCTGGACTGTTGACTTTAGATCTCTTTATTTCCAACTCATGGCTTTCAAGTCTTTCGATCAACAAATCCACTGTTAACTCTTCAGGCTTGATTGTGTTTTTCAACATTAGAGCGAAGTATTGCCAATCTTGATCATTTGGCAATGAATCAAACAATTTATCCACCAGCTCCTCTTCAGTATATGTGATTTTGTGTCTGGCCAGCTCCATTTTCAGATGCCCAAATCTTTCGATCATTTTACAAACAGATTCATTTTTCATGCAACCAAAAAGATCAAACTCTTTACGCAACAATTTCTTTTTGTTTTTAACAATTTCATTACTTCCTACACATTTTCTCTCTAACGCTTCCCACAAACTCTTCGAAGTTTTCTTTTGTTCAAGTAACGAAATAATATCCTCTCTTACTGACTGTTTGATCAATGTAATCATTTTATATTCAGCCACAACATTTTTTATATCTATGTCTGTGAAATCTTTTTCATTTATCAGCTCTCCTCCCTCTTTTACTGGTGCAGTATATCCATTTTTCAATTTTAACCAACTTTCAGGAGCGAAAGCTTTTACCCAACCCTCAAATCGGTTTTTCCACCAGTTATAATCTTCAACTTTCATTAGCTTAGGTGGTTTCTGTTGGCTTCCATACATGTTCTCAAACTTCAAATTCTCCGAAATCTCTCTTAAATATTCTCTCATCTCAGATCTTCTATCTGTCGATTCGGAAGTGAACGCGTTGTAAAATGTGTTGTAAAATTCTTCACCATTGCTTGACATCTTCAATCACCTGAGAACAGACAAACAAACTCAATCAGTTTAAAAAAATATCAAATATTCTGAAATAACCCGACACTCGATTGTCGTGAAATGATTTTGACGCGAAAAAGTTCACTTTTGAGCGAAATATGGATCTAAAGCGAAATCAGATTTTAACTAGATATCTACTTCGAGCGAAATCAAGTAATAACACTTCGAGCGAACTTAGACTTAGACTTTTCGAGCGAAATTAGACTTTATGACTTTCGAGCGAAATCAATTTGAGTTTTGGAGCGAAATAGCACTTCTTTGCTATTTGAAGCGAAATCAAACCAACTTTTGGAGCGGAATCACTATGTTGACAGTTTGGAGCGAAATCATGATGAATTCTGGAGCGAAATCAGAACTTGTCCATACGAGCGAAATCACTTCGGATGTCAATTTTGGTCATTTTTAGGTCGAATTTTGTCCTGTAACTTTCAAGGCTTTGTTAATATCCACTTATACACATTCTGTGAAAAATTTGGCCGATTTTAACCGTGAAAACTTGTTCAGTTTGAATAAGAAGGTGTAGAAGACAGAAAACTGATGCAATTGAGCTAAACTCTTCTTCCTGTGCTCTGATACCACTTGTAGGATCGTTGTTGGACCCGAATGAGTCGTTCAGAAGAGTTGTTTATCCGAATCAAAGGCGGAATCAATGAAGCGGACGCTCAAAGTAATTATAATGTCTCTTGTATTGATTTAACACTGATTACAACCTGAGAACAATCTGGCAGCACTTCGTTACACAGTTCTGATTCCGTGCCAAATGAACAAACAAGTGCACTATATATAAGGGACATGATTTCGCTCCTAATGCACCAAACACCTATCAGGCGAAATCAGAATCTTCTGATTTCGCTCCAAATGGTCAATGACCATTTTGGGCGAAATCATCAGTCTTCTGATTTCGCTCCAAATGGTCTTGGACCATTAGGAGCGAAATCACTCTCTAAATCACTATTTTCTGTTTCTCGAACCTCGTGCACTGATTATCCTAACCTATCCTATTACATGATACAAGACGAAGTCAATAGACGTGATGCACTAACAATAATAATCAATGTAATGTTAATATGAATTGCACTGAGCAATAATCTATTGTTGGCCTGTAGTCCAATTTTCTATATCATGGCACACCAAAATTCTAGTGGTGCCGATGACGGGCGTGACAATATTGAACACGTTAACCGCGACGGTGAGGGAAATAACCTTCAGTCCTTAATTGCTGCAGAAGTTAATAAAGCTATGGCCGAGTTTATTGCAAACTTTACAGGACCAGGCTCAACCCATTCAAAATCCCCATCTATCCCTCCATCTTCCACTCATAACTCTGAAAGTTCTCATTATTCCTCGAATGAGAGGAGAGAACCAAAGCGTGTTGCCAGAAAGGAGAACCGAAATGTTAAAGAAGGGTGTACCTATAAATATTTTGTATCTTGCAAACCTCGAGACTTCATGGGGGAGAAGGGAGCTATCTGTAACACCCCCAAAATACCACCTGCGGGAACTCCGCGAGGCGTGTTACGCATCAGAGTCTGAGCCACCAATCACATTGAACCAACGACAAATATTTAAATAAAACATATCGTTAATTACCAATAGAAAATGTCAAACATAATATTAATTCCCAAGAGTTGTATAGCGGAAGCATGTTGTAAATCGTTTAACAACTGTTTCATAATAATACTCAAAACCAATGTATCAAATATAAGTTAATCTAAAAGCCTCGATCCATGACCACTCCAGCACTCCAGATAGCAAGTCCATATCACGAATTCTAACGACCTGCAAGCATGCAGACAAGTGTGTCAGACGACGCTGGTGAGTTCAAAGTTTTGTTTACGTGTGATGTTACCAAATGTCTGTTAAGCCGATTCAACGTTATGATACGATGTTGCTTATAACATGCTAGATACCCTAGGGAGTGTGCCCATATGTATCCGGGGAGTGTGCCCCTTAATAACCTGGAAGTGTCCAGACCCCAATGCCCCTAACCAAGCATTGGTAATGATGCCCAGATAATTAGTTCACGCCCGTCCTTACAGCCCGGTGTGAGGTGTCAAACCTAATAGCGCTATCAACTAATTACCCCATTGCCCTACAGGCAATCCGTTAATGATTGATTCCATGTTCAATAACCAAAACCCAATTTAAATGTTTACCCAAGGTTCCCTTCCAAATGTTTACTAGTTGTTCCAAACCACCGGGACGCATGCTTGAGAAATGCAGTGAACTCACCTTGGTTTGCTCGGTAAGATACACAAAAGGTTCTTGAACTAAGGGTGGTCAACCACGTCCTAACAGGGTTACCACACAAGTCAGGTTTTGAATCAAGTATTGCACGTATGATCATGGCAAACACGTATCACATATTGACAGTCAAGTTCATATCATACTAACACTTTTACAAACCCAAAGATAAAGCCCGATAACAAGCGGCCCAACCGATTGTGCGATCAGCACAACTTGTGCGATCCACAATGGGTTGTGCGATCAGCCCTGTGCCCGGCCCAACCATATGACCAGCCCAACAACATTCTCGGCCCAAATAACAACATACTAGTCCAACGGATCTACATGGCCCAAACACTAAGCAGATAAGTCAACTTGTACAGTTCATACATCTTGTGCGACGGGAATTCACATTGTGCGATTGGATTGGGTTGTGTGCTTGTGACTTGGGCTTTAAGGCCCAACGGTTAAACAGACATTAACAAATGTACGATCCAATGAACCTTGTGCGAGTGAAAACATCTTGTGCGTCCGACTGACTTGTGCGATTGGGGCTCTTGTGCGATTGGAGCCCTTGTGCGATTGATTTAACCATTCCGAAAGTCATGCATATAAGTTACAACCACTTAGCAGTTTCCTTATTTATAGCAATCAATCAACCATAACAGTTTCCCAATTAAATCAATTATTGAACAAACAAGGCAATGATCGTTTAATCCATATGAACCCTAATCCAAGCATGAACAATAATCTATCAATTCATACGAACATGTAGCCGAGAATATCAACATAACCCGATTCACTTAGCACAATAACAAGCTACAATCCGAATCATATAACATAACAATGGATTAACATCTATCTCCAACCGATTCATATGAACATTAAATCAACATACACATATGGCCGATTAACAAGAACACTACTAATTAGCATCATAGTTCACCATGTTAACAAGAATACTATCATTGAGCACCATCAACAATCATGCATCATCTAGGACATGTGTAATCATATCAACAAATAGTAAAATACTAACCAATTGATAGTGGGTAATCCGATTCGGGAATGATCTTCAAGTGAGAAAGGAAAGTGATGGCCGTTCGGTTCCAAAGCAAAACGAGAGGAAGAACTAGGGTTTCTTGTGTGTGAGAATGTTTTGCAACAAATGAGAGAACAACCCCAAAGGTGGGTGTTTGTTTGCGTAGAAGAGAAGTGGGCCGGCCCATCACGGGCTGCCCCTTTGGTCCGATTACAAGAGATACGGCCCCAAGAGGGCTTGTGCGATCGGGTGTGTGTGTGTTGTGCGATCGGATCATGTTGTGCGTTTGGGCCATTATATACATACATACATTACATTACACAAAACACAACATCATAACGTTTAATAATCAAGATAGTTCACATAAGCACGTATCGTTATACAAGGTAGGTTCGAATTACGAGTTGTCACAGTATCCCCAACTAAAAAGAAATTTCGTCCCGAAATTTGGTACGCACTCACTGAGAAAGCTAGGTAAGTTATATCATTCACTGGTTTTCCTGGGGTGTCACATCCTCCCAAACTTGAATGGGAATTTCGTCCCGAAATTCACTAGTTGCATCAACATTAGGTTTGCCAGGTTTTGTCTTGTCTTTGGGGAACAAATGTGGATACGTAAGTTCCATCTGATCCTCGCGTTCCCACGTGAACTCTGGGCCACGTCTTGAGTTCCAACGAACTCTCACAATCGGTATACGGCTGTGTTTACGAACTTTAACTTCCCGATCCATAATCTCAATTGGTTCTTTGACAAACTGCAATTTGTCGTCTATCTTCAGCTCTTGAAATGGCACAACTAGTGTTTCATCAGCCAAACACTTCTTTAACTGCGATACGTGAAACACATCATGGACATTACCCAACTCAGCAGGTAATTCCAACCTGTAGGCCACCTTTCCAATTCGTTCCAGAATTTTGAATGGCCCCACATAACGAGGGTTTAGTTTACTGCGTTTCCCAAAACGCACCACACCCTTCCAGGGTGAGACCTTTAACATGACTCGATCATTAACTTCGAATTCCAATGGTTTACTACGCTTGTCAGCGTAGCTTTTCTGGCGGTCGCGAGCTGCGGCCATACGGTTCCGTATCTGAACAATATTTTCCGATGTTTCAAGCACAAGCTCAGGACCTGTGATTTGACTATCACCCACCTCAAGCCAACAGAGGGGTGAACGACATTTCCGTCCGTACAGTGCTTCGAACGGAGCTGCCTGTATACTAGTGTGGTAGCTGTTGTTGTAGGAGAATTCTATCAACGACAAGTGTTTCTCCCACCCTTTCCCAAAATCGAGTACGCATGCCCAAAGCATATCTTCAAGTGTCTGGATGGTGCGCTCGCTTTGACCATCCGTCTGCGGGTGATAAGCGGTACTCATGTCAAGTCGTGAACCGAACGACTTATGCATTGATTGCCAAAGATCAGAAGTGAAATGCGGATCTCGATCCGAAATGATAGAAGTTGGCACCCCGTTCTTAGAAACTACTTCCTTAAGGTAGATCGCTGCCAGTTGCGAAAACTTGTCTGTTTCTTTGATTGCCAGGAAATGCGCTGATTTTGTGAGACGGTCGACAATCACCCAAATGGTATCGTTCCCAGCCTGAGTTCGAGGTAACCCTGTCACGAAATCCATGGCGATCTGTTCCCACTTCCATGTGGGTATCTCTGGTTGCTGCAGTAGACCCGAGGGCTTTTGATGTTCCGCTTTGACTTTAGCACAAGTCAAACATTTGCTGAGGTAGGTTGCTATGTGAGCTTTCATGCTAGGCCACAAGTATGTAGTTTTCAAGTCGTGGTACATCTTATCTGATCCAGGATGTATGGAGTAACGTGACTTATGTGCCTCTTCCATTACAAGTTCTCGAAAGTTGCCATAGAGTGGGACCCAGATGCGTCCGGTTACGTAGTAAGCACCGTCTCCCTTTCGTTCTAGTCGTTGCTTTGAGCCGCGTAAAGCTTCAGCTCGAACGTTCTCCGGTTTCAATGCTTCTACCTGAGCGTCTCGTATCTGAGAAGGGAAATTGGACTGGATTGTGAGTTGCAATGCTCGTACACGCCTAGGTGCATTATCCTTTCTGCTGAGGGCGTCAGCTACGACGTTCGCCTTGCCCGGATGATACTTGATGGCACATTCATAATCATTCAATAGTTCAACCCATCGTCGTTGTCGCATATTCAATTCTTTCTGGTCGAAGATATGCTGAAGGCTCCTATGGTCGGTGTAGACGGTGCATTTGGTACCGTCCAGATAGTGCCTCCAGATCTTCAACGCAAATACCACCGCTCCTAACTCCAAGTCGTGTGTCGTGTAGTGTTTCTCGTGAATCTTCAACTGTCGCGAGGCATAGGCTATCACCTTCTCGCGTTGCATTAACACGCATCCGAGACCCTGAATCGATGCATCACAATAGACCACAAAATCTTCGGTACCCTCCGGTAAAGAAAAGATTGGTGCACTGCAAAGTTTCTGTTTTAGAACTTGGAAAGCCTCTTCCTGCTTCGTTCCCCAAGAGTACGTCGTGTTCTTCTGTGTCAGCGAGGTGAGGGGTTGCGCGATTTTCGAGAAATCTTTAATAAACCTCCGATAATATCCTGCGAGACCAAGAAATTGTCGCACCTCAGAGGGAGTCTTTGGTGCCGTCCAATTCTTAACCGCATCAACTTTTGCAGGATCCACATGTATCCCTTTTTTATTAACAACGTGGCCAAGGAAATGCACTTCTCGAATCCAAAAGTCGCACTTAGAAAATTTCGCATACAGCTGTTCCCTTCTCAAAAGTTCCAAGATGAGACGTAGGTGACGCTCGTGATCCTCCTTGTTCTTTGAATAAACCAAGATGTCGTCAATAAATACGATAACGAAATCATCGAGATATGGCTTACACACGCGGTTCATGAGATCCATGAAGACCGCTGGTGCATTTGTCAACCCAAACGGCATAACCAAAAACTCGTAGTGTCCGTAGCGCGTTCGAAAAGCAGTCTTGGGAACATCTTCCTCCCTAACCCGCACCTGATGATAACCCGATCTTAAGTCGATCTTTGAATAGAAACTTGACCCTTGCAACTGGTCAAACAAGTCGTCGATGCGTGGTAACGGATAGCGGTCCTTAATGGTTACCTTGTTCAGCTCTCGATAATCGATACACATACGGAATGACCCGTCTTTCTTCTTTACAAACAGAACTGGGGCTCCCCAAGGCGAAGAACTGGGTCGAATGAAACCTCTATCCAATAATTCCTGTAGCTGATTAGACAATTCCTGTAACTCCCCAGGGGCCAACCGGTATGGAGCTCGAGCAATTGGGGCCGCTCCCGGCGCCAGATCAACCTAAAATTCTACTTGACGGTGAGGAGGTAACCCTGGTAGCTCCTCTGGGAACACATCAGCGAATTCTCGCACCACTGGTAGATCCTCGATCTTTCTCCCTTCAGACTGAGCGTTGGTAACTAACGCTAACATTGCAGGATACCCCTTTTGTAGATACTTCTGCGCATGCATGGCCGAGATAATACCAACCATCGTCCCACTACAATGCCCTTGAACTAATAATGACTCCCCATCAGGGAGAGGAATACGCACAACCTTCTCCTTACACAAAATTTCCGCTTGGTGCTTAGACAGCCAATCCATGCCTACCACTATATCGAAACTACCGAGCGTAACAGGAAGGAGATCAATATCAAACACTTAACCCACGAGGTCTAGTTTGCACCCGAAAAGGACATTCGAGGCTTCTATCGTCTTACCGTCTGCTAATTCTACTACTTGCTTAACTTCTAAGGGCGTTGGGGTTATCCCCAATCGTTGACTAAACTCTAGGGACACATAACTCCAATCGGCACCAGAATCAAATAACACAGAAGCAATATGATTGTTTACAGGAAACGTACCGGTGACAACATTGCCGTCATTCCTAGCATCCCCTGCCCCAAGCTGAAACACCCTGCCCCGAGCTCCATTACCCCCATTGTTGCCATTGTTGTTGTTGTTGTTCCCAGCATTGTTATTATTCGGGCGGTTGTTGTCGTTAGCGTTCTGGTTTAGTTGAGGGCAATCCCGCTTAAAGTGACCCTCGTCACCACACTGATAGCACCCCTTCCTGAAGCCCTGATTCTGCTGGGGTGGCTGTCCCTGCTGTCTCTGGTTCTGCTGGTTCTGTTGCTGCTGGTGTTTGGGCTGTGGAGCCCTACAATCCCTGGCCTCATGGCCCGCCTTACCACGCCTGTTACATATCCGACCACACGGCCCGAAATGATGATAGCCACACTTGTTACACCGTGGCTTCCTCCCCGCATACTGACCCTGACTTTGGCTACCCCCTTGGCCTTGATTGACAAAAGACGACTGGCTGAAGCTACGATTGCTATTGTTGTCTGGCCTTTTCTGAGTCTGACCCGCACTAGATGCTTTGTCGTAGTCGTTCCACTTCCGCTTGTTATCATTAGCGGACGCAGTGGAAGTGGGTGCAGCAGTAGTAGTGGTTGAGACACACGGTGGTAACGAGTTACTCTCTACCTCTTGATCCACAATCTTGTGGGTCAAACGGACAATCTGTGTCAAATCATTGAGATGGGCTGCAGTAACCAGACTCTTCACACGCGGAGGCAGCCCCTTGATGAATAACTCAATCCTCCGAGACAGAGGCCGGGACAAGTTCGGGAACATGTCGGCCAGTTCATACGATCGCTTCACATACGCCTCGACTTCAGATCCTACCATCTTCAAGTCATAATACTCGTTTTCCAACTTCTGGACCTCATCCCGAGGACAATACTCCTCCCTGATTAGTTCCTTAAAGTCATCCCAAGTTGTGGCATTCGCTGCCTCGATGCCCAACAACTGCACCTGAGCATTCCACCAAGTTAGGGCACCATCCGCCAAGGTACCCGCAGCATATTTCACCCTGTCCCCAGCGGGACAGTTACATATAGCAAACACTGATTCTGCTTTCTCGAACCACCTCAGGAGTCCCACAGCCCCTTCAGTCCCGGTGAAGGTCTGTGGCTTGCAGTCCATGAACGTCTTAAATGTACAAGCAGGCTGGTTGTTGTGGGGTTGCGCGTGTTGACCAGCTTGATAGGCTGCTAAAGCCTCAGCCACACGGGTGTTGATTAGGTCAGTCAACTTAGCCTGAGTCATGTTGATGTTGCCACATCCGTGTCCTCGTCCACTCATGATTCTATATATGGAGATGAACCGATTTAGGAATCAAAACGAGATGGAAGTCAAGTATCATACTGATGTCTACGTACTACCAAGTTCGCACATAGTAAGGCAGAACCCTTCTCACGCTCGATAAGCCTTACTGGGACTTGCATGCACCCCACGTTATTATTAAGTGTGCACCCATAATAATAAGGTGGTTTGCACGTTTATCTCAGTGCCTCTTATCTTGCGCTCGAAGTTTCCCCCGTTCAAACAACACAACGGATGGTATCACAGGTTTATGATTCACATAAGTCGAAGAGTAGTGTCACACTATCAAGTCACTATGGTGTTTAATGCTTCATTTCATATATGTTGTGAGTGTGTGACTGCAAAGCAAGTAATGTATAAAGTGAGAGAGACGAACCTTGCAATCTGGAGCTGAGTGTCATGATAGATTTTCGAAGGTGTTCGGTTATAGTCTGGTTTTACAAAAACGTTTTAAAACCTAGTTCACTATAACCAGTGGCTCTGATACCAAACTGTAACACCCCCAAAATACCACCTGCGGGAACTCCGCGAGGCGTGTTACGCATCAGAGTCTGAGCCACCAATCACATTGAACCAACGATAAATATTTAAGTAAAACATGTCGTTAATTACCAATAGAAAATGTCAAACATAATATTAATTCCCAAGAGTTGTATAGCGGAAGCATGTTGTAAATCGTTTAACAACTGTTTCATAATAATACTCAAAACCAATGTATCAAGTATAAGTTAATCTAAAAGCCTCGATCCATGACCACTCCAGCATTCCAGATAGCAAGTCCATATCACGAATTCTAACGACCTGCAAGCATGCAGACAAGTGTGTCAGACGACGCTGGTGAGTTCAAAGTTTTGTTTACATGTGATATCACCAAATGTCTATTAAGCTGATTCAACGTTATGATACGATGTTGCTTATAACATGCTAGATACCCTAGGGAGTGTGCCCATATGTATCCGGGGAGTGTGCCCCTTAATAACCTGGAAGTGTCCAGACCCCAATGCCCCTAACCAAGCATTGGTAATGATGCCCAGATAATTAGTTCACGCCCGTCCTTACAGCCCGGTGTGAGGTGTCAAACCTAATAGCGCTATCAACTAATTACCCCATTGCCCTACAGGCAATCCGTTAATGATTGATTCCATGTTCAATAACCAAAACCCAATTTAAATGATTACCCAAGGTTCCCTTCCAAATGTTTACTAGTTGTCCCAAACCACCGGGACGCATGCTTGAGAAATGCAGTGAACTCACCTTGGTTTGCTCGGTAAGATACACAAAAGGTTCTTGAACTAAGGGTGGTCAACCACGTCCTAACAGGGTTACCACACAAGTCAGGTTTTGAATTAAGTATTGCACGTATGATCATGGCAAACACGTATCACATATTGACAGTCAAGTTCATATCATACTAACACTTCTACAAACCCAAAGATAAAGCCCGATAACAAGCGGCCCAACCGATTGTGCGATCAGCACAACTTGTGCGATCCACAATGGGTTGTGCGATCAGCCCTGTGCCCGGCCCAACCATATGACCAGCCCAACAACATTCTCGGCCCAAATAACAACATACTAGTCCAACGGATCTACATGGCCCAAACACTAAGCAGATAAGTCAACTTGTACGGTTCATACATCTTGTGCGACGGGAATTCACATTGTGCGATTGGATTGGGTTGTGTGCTTGTGACTTGGGCTTTAAGGCCCAACGGTTAAACAGACATTAACAAATGTACGATCCAATGAACCTTGTGCGAGTGAAAACATCTTGTGCGTCTGACTGACTTGTGCGATTGGGGCTCTTGTGCGATCGGAGCCCTTGTGCGATTGATTTAATCATTCCGAAAGTCATGCATATTAGTTACAACCACTTAGCAGTTTCCTTATTTACAGCAATCAATCAGCCATAACAGTTTCCCAATTAAATCAATTATTGAACAAATAAGGTAATGATCGTTTAATCCATATGAACCCTAATCCAAGCATGAACAATAATCTATCAATTCATACGAACATGTAGCCGAGAATATCAACATAACCCGATTCACTTAGCACAATAACAAGCTACAATCCGAATCATATAGCATAACAATGGATTAACATCTATCTCCAACCGATTCATATGAACATTAAATCAACATACACATATGGCCGATTAACAAGAACACTACTAATTAGCATCATAGTTCACCATGTTAACAAGAATACTATCTTTGAGCACCATCAACAATCATGCATCATCTAGGACATGTGTAATCATATCAACAAATAGTAAAACACCCAATTGATAGTGGGTAATCCGATTCGGGAATGATCTTCAAGTGAGAAAGGAAAGTGATGGCCGTTCGGTTCCAAAGCAAAACGAGAGGAAGAACTAGGGTTTCTTGTGTGTGAGAATGTTTTGCAACAAATGAGAGAACAACCCCAAAGGTGGGTGTTTGTTTGCATAGAAGAGAAGTGGGCCGGCCCATCACGGGCTGCCCCTTTGGTCCGATTACAAGAGATACGGCCCCAAGAGGGCTTGTGCGATCGGGTGTGTGTGTGTTGTGCGATCGGATCATGTTGTGCGTTTGGGCCATTATATACATACATACATTACATTACACAAAACACAACATCATAACGTTTAATAATCAAGATAGTTCACATAAGCATGTATCGTTATACAAGGTAGGTTTGAATTACGAGTTGTCACAGTATCCCCAACTAAAAAGAAATTTCGTCCCGAAATTTGGTACGCACTCACTGAGAAAGCTAGGTAAGTTATATCGTTCACTGGTTTTCCTGGGGTGTCACACTATCGATGCCATGAAGTGGCTCAATGAAATGGAGATAGTTGTCGATATCAGCGGCTGTGCTGATATAGATGTCATTAAGTTTGTATCTCAATCCTTTAAGGGTGATGCCCTGACATGGTGGAAGGCCATGATACAATCTATAGGGAAAGTGTCCCTGTGTAACATGAAATGGTCCAAGTTTGTGGACCTAATCAAGGAAACTTATTGCCCTCCTCATGAGGTCGAGAAAGTAGAGTCTTATTTTCTGACTCTTACTATGAAGAATATGGACTGTTGGAAGTGTGTGTCCGACTACAATTCCTTGTCTAGATTGATTTTGTACTTGATCATTCCGGAACCCAAGCGCATTGCGTATTTCATTGGTGGATTAGCGCTAGAGATTAAAGGCATGGTTAAAGCCTCCAAACCCACAACTTTCAGATACGCTGTGGATCTATCTCTCTCACTAACTCAAGATAAGGTGAGATTGAGGCCAGTCAAAACTGAGACTGACGAAAAGAGGAAATGTGAAGATAACCATTTCCAAGATTCGAAGAAAGGCACATTTGGTTTCAATAAGAACCAACAAAGGTCTAGTGATGATAGACCTATGTGTAAGACATGTGGAAGATGACACTAGGGACAATGTCGGATAGACTAGCAGCCGAAACAATGTGGTATCTGCAAGAGGACAGGCCACATATCTCATGAATGCAAAGATTTAAAGAATACTGTTTGTTATAGATGTGTTGAGAAAGGCCACCTAAAGACTAATTGTCCCAAATGTACCACTGGGGGAAATGTTAAGCCTGGGGAGGCAAAGAAGCCAAATGTTAGAGCTTTTCAATTAACTGCAAGAGAAGCTGTTAAAGACGCGAATGTCATTACGTGTACGTTTCTCGTAAATGATATATATTTTCTAGAGTCTTATTTGATTCTGGAGCTGATGAGAGCTTCGTTGACCATAAATTTAGTAAGCTTCTAAACCTACCCTTAAGAGCCTTAGATATTACTTATGAGGTTGAAATGGCCAACGGTAGCAAAGAAATAGCTTCCACAATTTTTTATGGATGCGCTATATCCATTAAGAACCAATCATGAATTGAAGCTTTATGCAAAATTCTCTAAGTGCGGGTTTTGGCTTAGAGAAGTCCAATTTTTAGGACATGTCATTAGCGAGCGTGGTATCCAAGTGGATCCCGCTAAGATTGAAGCTATCATGAATTGGGAATCACCCAAAACCCCTTCAGAAATCCGTAGTTTATTAGGATTGGCTGGCTATTATAGAAGGTTCATTGAGAACTTCTCTCGAATTGCCACTCCTTTGACTATGTTGACCCGTAAGAATGTAAAGTTTAACTGGGGTCTTAAACCAAAAGAATCCTTTGAGATTCTAAGAAGAAACTGAGCAATGCTCCTGTCTTACCATTACCTGGAGGGATTGAAGACTTTGTCGTGTACTATGATGCTTCGTACACAGGAATGGGTCGTGTGCTAATGCAAAGAGGCAAAGTGATTGCCTATGCATCACGACAACTTAAAATACATGAGAAGAATTATACAACCCATGATCTAGTACTGGGTGCGGTCATATTTGCATTGAAACTTTGGAGACATTACTTTTATGGCACAAAGTGTATCATATACACGAACAACAAAAGCCTCCAACATTTGTTTAATAAAAAAGATTTGAATATGTGGCAACGCCGTTGGATGGAAACGTTAAACGATTTGAATATGCGGCAACACTGTTTGATTTAAAATAGAAGACCACATTTTTGACATTTCATAGAAACGTTAACAAAAGTGGAAGATAATAGACATTTCGGGAATGTTTAGTTCTTTGCGTAGCTTGGTTTTCATCCAGAGCTTTAACTTAGATATTACTGATCATAAGATTTCATTCAAATGATTATTAATTTTGTAATTTGAATGAAATTTGAAAAACTCGTTGACAAGGCTCCCCCGCACGTCGCGGAGGGGCACTTCGCTAATATGTGCATTTTGCTGAAGTGTACACTTTGTTGAAGTGTGCACTTTTCTAATATGTGCATTGTACTGAAGTGTAACACCTCGGAAATTTATAACGAATAATATGGCAACACGTGTGCAATCAACTCTCTAATATGCCAAATTATTTGGACAAAAAGGACTACATATGTAAAATTGTGGAAGTTTGGATGTGTCACACCCCGAAAATATCAGAGCTGGCGTGACTGGACCGGTATCATCATTGCACAGCGGAAGCAAATAAGCTAAGACTTCTAGAAAACGAACGCCCACTAAGTACTCGAATCTCCAATGGTTCTCCTATTCCAACCGTGCCATAAATTGAGAAAGTAACCTGAGAAAGAACATGCGAAAAATCAACATAAAGTTGAGCGAGTTCATAGTTTGTTTGAAAAAGATTTAAAATAAATCTTTTTGGATAACTGGTTTTTAAAAGTTGTTGAGAAAACATAAGAGTCATTTTTCTCGGCATGTTATATGAAAACTGTGAGCTCCAAATAAACTTGTAAACATTCGTATTCATTGTAAGTATGTATGTATTTGTAAAGCTGGTATGAAAGTAAAACAAGGAAACAGATCAATTAATGGTTTGCAAGGCAATTAACATGCGTGCAATGACGTAGGAAGGCTCAAACCTAGCAGATTTTGTACCGGGCCTCCGGCTGTAAGACATAGTCACCTCATGAACCAATCCTCGGTCCTCATGGGTGTGGGCTCGCTACAACCAAATAGATCTATCACTCATGTCCTCGGTCCTAACACGAGGATTAATGGTCTTAGGAGTGCGCCTACCCATTTACATGATCTACTGTGCATTCCATAGCTAACCATACCAATTGTCATTGTTTGTAAACATTTTGTAACATGTACTTCACCCCCGAAGTTATAATACAAAACAGTAAAAAGAAAAAGGGGACATGAACTCACTGGGTTGTCTCATTTTACATACGCAGACCAACCCAGCCCCGAATTATAACTAGGACGATCCCGTCCTTACTCATGAAAATCATTCACTTTTCGATAATACGCATTTGTTTTGTAAAACCGGCATATTTAGTATGAATCATTCGTAAACCATTTGAGTTCAATGAAAATCACAAATCATTTGTGTTAGTTAAAACGTGTTGTAAAATGGTTTAGAAATATATAGTTTTTGTTCCCTCAAAAACCTCGTATGTTCTTGCAAAACGTGCTTGTCTAAAAATATGCAATCTTTGTTCATCGAAAACTTTGTATGTTTCTACAAAATGTACATGTCTTTCCACCCCAAAAACATTTATAAAAATGTAAAACCGTAAAAAGGTGGGGTTATGAACTCACCTGGATTGCCTTGTACAAAGCTAGCTAATTACGACTTCGATGTCGTTTCGAAGACTTGACTTGCAAGCGTGCATTCTATAAACATTCCTAAAACGGAATAACTATAAGTTCCTAATAAAGTGACGTAGTTAAACTACGTGTCACCGAGCTCTACCGAATCATTGACCGAATGATTCGGCGGTAAGTTATTAACTTAACTTAACGAAAACGATTAAGTTATACTCGTTAAGTTTCATTTAATGTCGTTAATAGTTACTAAGCTTTGGAAGTACTTAGTTTTCAAGAAATTTGAAGTATATAAATATTTATACAAAAATATAAATATATCGATAGAGTAGTGTTAGTCGTCTTCGAGAAGTTGTAAGTGTATCTAGCGAATAACATATAACAAACTCATATTATGTATCTCGTCTCGTGTGACACTTGTCGAAAGATATTATGTGTACGCCATTTAGGTGTATAAAATAAATATTTTAATGTTATATTTGCTTTACAAAAGAATCGATGAGTTGTGTTTGAAAGTAAATATATAACTATATTTATTTTCATAAACGAATACGAGTCGTTTGATGTTTGAAACAAATATAAAGCTATATTTATTTTTAAAAGAATTCGTTATTGTTTGATACTAGAAATAAATATATAAACTGTATTTATGTTTGTAAAAACGAATTCATGTTATTTGATCTTTGGAATAAATATAAAAACTATATTTATTTTATAAAACAAAGGCGTGTTCGGCGTCTGAAACAATATAAATAATTATATTGACTTTATAAAAGGTTTGTCGGATTTTCAATGTTTAAACTAAACGTAGATAAAAATGTCCGACTTTTGATGTTCGAAGTAAGTATATAACCTATATTTGTTTATAAAAGAATCCGGGTTATTTGATGTTCAAAATAAATATATAAACTATATTTATAATAAAAAGGATTCGAGTTTAACGTTTGAAATATAATAATTATATTTAATTTGTACAATAGTTCGTGTCATTGTCGTTTTTAGCGAGTTGTAAGGTATCGTCAAAAGAAATTATATATTCGTATTTGTTTTTCTAAAAGTGTATCTGAAATCGAATGTTCGTTTTATAATAAAATGCATTTCATTTTACGGATTTTCTAGAAAAAAAACGGGCAGAGTTTCCTCTGTTTTTGGACGACCCCGACAACACAATTTGTCGTTATATTTTCAAAATTCATTAACCAATTCACGACATATATGTATAATCAATTTATATGAATCATGTATAACCAATTTATATGAACAAGTTAATATAGAAACCCGAGTAATTTCATAATAAAATTTCATTATTTGATACGGTTTTAAGAGGTCGATTCCGCGTAAGCAACGAAAACTATATGAAACAATATAATTAACGCATGCCGTTATAAATTTAAACATCTCTCGTGCCGAATCATCAAACCGCTTGACTGAGTTGACCGGGTCAACTAAGTTGATCGGCAGACTTTGACCAAGTTGACTCAGTCCGACCAAGTCGACCGAGTCGACTCGCACCACACCAAAACTGAACCTGACCGCGTTGACCGAGCCATTGACCACTTGAACTGCTGTTGACTGTTTGACCCGGGCCCGAGCCGAGAACTCGGTTTAACCGAGTCGACTCGAACAAAAAACCCAGACCGTATGAAACCCGAGTATGAAATCAGAGATAAACCGAACTTGAAACGAGACCCGACTGACCCGTGTTTGACCTGAACCACCTCCACTGCCGTCGGCCGACCCCACCACCGCCGCCGGCGGCTCTCTGCCATCACCGTATCCCACCAAAACCGTCGGCCACCACCTGAAACGAACACAAACCGCAACCAAACCTCATCTATATCGAGCCAAGACTGAACCGAGCTGAACACTCGAAAAGAAAATAAGGAAAAACGAAATAGGAACCTGTCGGAACACTCACCAGAATTTCGCCGGAAAAATATAAGTCTTGAAAATGAGCAGAAATGCTCCTACTAGGCCGATCTACGCGTGCTCGAAGTTAAATATCCAAACCGAGTTCGCCGGAAAACTTGCCAGAGCTTCACCGGAGTTGGTCCACAGCTCAAACGACTGGGAATCTATAAAAACGGACACCGCCATCGTGTCGGGAACGTTCAGTTTAGTGGGGGTTGGGTATAGGCTCGAAGAAAAGCTCGCCGGAAAAGTCACCGCCGCCGCCGCCGGTCGCCGGTTTCCTCCGCCGGGTCTGCTGCCATGTTGTTCTAGAGAGAGAGTATTGGGAGGATGTGTGTGTTTGTTGATTGTTCAAATGAACAAAAATAAGGGGTAGACCCCCTTATATACTAAGGTCTAGCATGATGGGCTTTGGGCTTGGGCCCAAGGCCCACAAGCCCAATTCCCGCATTTAAATGGCCCGAAATTCTCTACGAAACCCATAGTAATTCGTTATTTTTGGGTCAAAATATGTAAAAATAGTGTCGATAATCGTTATTACTCGCGTACGCTCGTCGGTTTCGTTAAAATCACGTAAATGCCTCGTTTGCCGTTTCTGATTCGGTTTTCGATCCGATTTCAACTATGGTTATTAAAATTTAATTACGATACTAATGATATCGTAAATTTTTATTTTCGAAGCTATTTTGCGTCTCCGATGCTTCCGTTTCATTGCCGGTGCACTCTTGCAGTTGCGTTTTTCATCTACGTTTACGTTTGGTGATGTAGGGAAGCACGATAAATTCACCAAAATTAAATTTGTAAACATAAAATATTATAACATTCATACTTGTCGGCTTTGTCAGTATTTTGTATGGCATCAGTTCGTTTTCGCTTAATATTTAGCAGATTTCCCATAAATCACCATACGCGCATTGAAATGTTGAAGAGACATTCCTAGGCACTCCAAAGCCCTAATTAAGTTAATCTACATCATGAACATTGTTTATTATCGTTTTTAAACATCTGTTAATCGCGTAATTAAAGGCCTAAATTACCGGTTGTCACATTCTCCCCCTGTTACAGAAATTTCATCCTTGAAATTTAGACTACGTTAACTCCTTAGAGTTACGTTATGTGTAGGTAAATACGCATAGTATCAAAGTGGATGACCACGAAATCGAATCAAGACTTATTCGAATCATGTGAATCCAAGGACATTCCTCATCAATAAGAATTCAATGGTTTAAAAGAAATGTGTTTCAGAAATTGATGTCTAAGGAAACAAAACATACTGATACAGTCATCAGTGTGACTAAGTTAACAAGGGTCCAACAAAGGACAGGAATTTCAAGCAATAGTATTCCAAACGAACGTTTACAATATGCCAATGAGTTCTAGAAACAATAACATCCACTGAATGAACTTAGAATCAACAAGCTCAAATGAAATGGTTTTGCATGAAGCGCTCGATAGTGATCAGCACAAGCTGCAAGTTATACCGACACCACAAGGTGTCGTATTGAATTAAACAATTCAAATATAGTGGTGATCGAACAAGTATCATGTGACACCTGTGTCACTTCAGCCATCAAACAAATACCAAACCAATGAAATATTGTATTTCATACTTGGGATTTGTATAAACATGTGTATCTTTTGCACATATTAATTCTTGTTCGATTTCGGGCCCTAAATCGCTTTCTGGAAGGTTATATGCGCTCTAATGCGTAAATATAACCAGTTTAATGCAACAAACACTCCGGAATAGTGACATAGGCTTAACATACCTCAAATAACCTCCACATAACTTAGAAATAAGTTTTGGATGGTTTGGTATGCCGAAATCAAGTTTATTCGCTTACAGGGACTAAATTCGACAAACTGCGAAAGTATGTCAATTTGTACTGTAACAGACATTTCGGAACTTGATCATACGTTACACATACCCTAAATATCCTTTACATAGCTTAGAAATAGGCTTTGAGAGGTTCGGTATGCTAAAATAAACTTATTTGATCAATAGAGACTAAAAGCGTCAAAAGTGCATAGGTTTGCATTTTCGCGCATATCTTTCATCCTGAATATATCCGGACATCCAAAAATTTATGTAATCATTAAAATATTTTATTTTAGTGATTGCCATAATAAAATTCCATTCGTCGCGTAATTTGGATCGTTTTTGCGTTCATTACGATTTCCGTCGTAATTAACCGAACACCGCAACCGTAGGACCAAACAAACCGACATCCGAGAAGTTTTTGAGCATATTTTAAGTTCTATACTTTAACTTTATTTTAGAGCCTTGAAATGGGGTTAACGGGGCTTAGAAGTGCAAAAAATCAAGTTTTACAAGTGCAGGGACCGTTTTTGAAATTTCTGGCAGATACATTGAACCTGGTCCATTTTTGAGATATGATGGTTTGAACCCATGGTTTTAAAATACCATGGGCTGGTATTTAATGGTTTACAAAATACAATGGGCCATTCTAGGGGTGCTCATGGTATTACAAAACCATGGGCACATGTGTACGGTTGAGATTAAATCACGTTTTTCGATGAACGATCATAACGGTTCAAGGAAATCTATAAATACCCAACCCAACTTCATTCATTTCCCACATTTAATCTGATTCAAAGCTTTCTAAGTGGAAGTATATACTTCCTACCTGAAAGCGAATCGGGTTAAATCTTGCGGGGACCTTCTGTAAGTATTCTTTCGCGTTTTTCATTCGTTTTAGCGTTAAAGTCAAACTGCGTTTGACTTTCTGCATTGACCAGTTTATGGTCAATGCGAAGTTCGTTTGAACTTCATAACGTGAGTGTAATCACGATGGTTATAGTCCCTAGTGACTATACCTACTGATTTCCACGTTATCTAGGCTTAGTGACGAGTCGTAGTTTCGGCCAAAATGCGTTTCCTCGCGTATTTTGTAACCAAACTACTCTAGGGTATCAAAACTGTTTGTTTTGATACCAAACCTGTTTTCTAACCTTACTAAACATGTTCTAGCATGTTTAGCTCGTTGCTTTTAGATTTGTGCTTGTTTAGGGTCGTAAAGGTAAGCGATCTAATCAATCGCTTATACTTTCGAACCCTACCCATTTGGTCGATCATTAGGATCCGACCAAACACTTTAGGTGACCATAGTTGTATATAAAATAACCTTTTAAGGTTATACCTTATGGTCACGTCGTTTAAGTAGTTGTATGATAAGTAATTCTTATGCCTTAGGAAAATTACCAAAATGCCCTTTTTACGCATAAATTCATTTTAAGCATATGTAACCTAAGTTTTGACATCTAAACTGATTAGACATGTTAAGGCATACATTACTTGTCATAGGACTAGTTAGGCGTTCCGAACGCGTTTTACGCGAACGACGCGTTAAAGTAGCGTAAGCTACCTAAACGGGTCGTAAGAACTTAGGTTAGGTTTCATTTTAGTATGTAGGCTTTTCTAGACCATATCATATGAGTTCCAGCACTCATTTGGTTTACGAAACCTCATACTATCCGATCCCCCGATTTAGGTCCGGTTATTTATGTAGTTATCTATATAGGGTGCCGTTTGATTCCGTGATCCCTCTAGCTTTGCTTGGTTGTTGTTCAAGACTTCTAAGCACCCTCAAGTGAGTACATAGTACCCCTCTTTTACTGTTTTTCAAACATTTTGGGGTGAAACACATGTGCCTACTTGTTACTTTCATGCTTTTCATGTTTTCATATCATATACTTGCTATGTTCACTAGTACACTATTAGTACATGATTTCATTATGTTTTTGCTATGTATGTCCATTGTGTGCATACTTAGTACATCGTTTTACATGACATTTTATGCTATGTATGTTCGTTTAGCGCATACATAGTGCATTGTTTTCATTTCATTTCACGCTATGTATGTCCATTGGTGCATACCTAGTGCATTGTTTTGCATTACCTTTTCATGCTATGTATGTTCATCATACTTAGTACATTTGTTTTACATCACATGCTATGTATGTTCATTTGTTGCATACTTAATACATTCACATCACATCACATGCTTACATTCGGTATTGGTTTGTAAAAACGGGACTTATATACATTCATTAACATTAGCTAAGCCGCTCGGTAGTAAGTAATGGTACCATAGGACTTGACAAATCCCGTTCCTGACATCCTGGGTTGGTTTGGATGAAAGGAATGACTGAATCCGAAAACATTTCACATTGATAACCTTTACTTAAGGTTATCCGTCTGTCTCAAGGCTTGAATGTATGCGTTTAACATACCGCATAAGTGTTTGTATCAAGTATAGCATGCATTTCTACAAAACATAACATTGATTTAAACTGAGTTTTACTTCAATACTTTGTTTTGTGCATTTTCACCTATGGTTTAGTTGATACGTATTTCACTTGCCATACATGACATTTTGTTTACAAATTACATGATTGACATTTGACATAGACATTTTGACATGGTTTTCACAATGACATTTGACAATTGGTTTAGACATGGGCAATTTACATTGGTGGTTTGTTTGGGTAAGTGATTTAAGTAACGAGGCGTGTGTAATGTGATACAAGCATGGTGGATACGCCGCTGGTACTTCCTATATATAAGTGGTTGTATTATATTACATGTCGTAGCGTTATTTAAATCATTCAATTTGGATTTACACATTTTTACACAAATAACATATTTTTTTCACAAGACATTGTTTTACAAAAACAGTTGGTATTATACAAATTCATTTTTACTTGGTTATTCATTTAACCTTACAATCATTCTTTTATCTATACATATCTATCATCGCTTTTCAAACGATTTATAAAACAAAACATTTTACAAGGATCATGACTGATTTTTGCTAAACAACTTTTTCTAAACTTATAAGTCATGAATCCTAAATCAATAAAACCTATGTACTCGCCGGCATTTTTATGCTGACGTATTTTCACATGTGTTTCAGGTACTATAGTTGATGATATTGATACATGCTCACGTAGGATTGGACGAGGCCTTAGTGACATTAAAAGATGCAAGACTAGTTAACTATGTTATATCTTCTTTGTTTGTTAAGACATTGTAACTCTTTTAATCAATGAAACAACATTTAAATTTTCCATGTGTTATGAAACAATGATTCTGTTACAACACTCCCCGACGATTCTGTCACGTTTTGTTGTTTTACGTGGTCGGGGTGTGACAGAAAAGTTGGTATCAGAGCTTATGGTTATAGGGAATTAGGTTATTAGTAATGCTTTGACCTAGTCTATAACCTTCCTAGGACCCTGACGCAAGTTTACTTGCGTTTAGTCATAAAACAATACCGTCGCCTATCCTTAGGCGACAACCACAACAAGAACATAAATTTCAAAACCGCTTTGAAAACTAATCATCTGTTCTAGGATGATTGATTACTAGGTTTTGAACCCTCTAAGTTTTCAAATCTCGTCAAAGTTTGGGTCTTATAATGTGAACACGTGCAAACTGGAAGGGTGAACGCCTGTACTCTGAGTTTTTCGTCTAAGGCTAGAGTGTTCGTACAAATCCGCAGTATCGGACCAGTCACTCTTACCTGGGAACTCTTGGGGTGAGTGTTAACTTATAGGCAAGCATGTCTTCAGCGATACATTATTATAACCCGCTTGCTTTGATTTGTCACCATCTCATTTGTTTGCCTTAGGTAACAAACAAATGATCGCAATTCGTATGCATTGCCTTTCTGTTTTGCTTATCCGATAACATTTCATTTGTTACTCCCTATGTCGTTCATTTTCTTCTAGAATGTCTCTTCATCTCAGCAACGGTCAAATGTCCGAGCAAACAGCCAAATTTGCCCAGCAAATAAGCGAAGTGATACTGAAGTCTGTGGATCTAGGCATTGCCATGTCTCGTCTCAAAAAAATTTAGCCACTCAAGAGTCACCGAAGGAAGCAGAAGTCAGGCCTGCACCAAAATCAAAGAAGCGTAAGGCTTCAAGGAAACCCGCAACAGTTACACCTAATCAAGCGGGACCTAGCCAAGTGGCAGCGCCACCAGCTAGGAAGCCGTACATAGGAACTGCCCCATGGTGCAAACGATGCAACCGTCATCATTCAAACCTCGTACCCTGCTCCAAATGTACCTACTGTGGACGGTTGGGACATTTGATTAACATATGCCGCTTTGCTATCCAGAACAAAGCTGCTATAAACCTTGCTGCTACCCAACTCCAAGTCAACCCTACTCAAGCTCGTTTCCCGTTTGGTGCTTGCTACAACTATGGCGAGACGAGCCATTTCAGGAACAACTGCCCGAAGATTGTCAAAGCAAATTCAACCCTTGGATGAGCATTTGGCTAAGCAAAAGATGCTGCTGTCTTATGCCTTTGTCTCCTTTGTTTTCTTGTATTGTGAAACAATCTGCCTTGTTCGTAAATAAAAGTTTCTGTTCGCAATTCTGATGTACAAGTGTAGTTACATGTATGGCATTTTCCTATGATATCTACATCAAGGAACTATGTTCTTTACAAACTACTCTTGTGATTCTCCCTTTCAAGTAATCGCTCATGATTTCCTCAAAAAATTTTAAGTACTCGTTTCATTCTAGGAGACGAAGTACAAGAAATAAGCGAAATTATGAGTAATCGTGCTTTCTGCACATCTGTGCCTTTGGATCCTTGGTTAGATAACTGAGGGGATATTCAATCCCATACCCATTACATTCTGATTTTTTTTATCATACATAACATAAGTTTCCAAAACAACCTTCATGATTTCAAAAACATTGTCTATGTTTTCAAAAACAACCTCCATAATTTCTAAAACATTGTCTATGTTTTCAAAAACAACCTTCATG
Organism: Helianthus annuus; assembly: GCF_002127325.2. Taxonomy (NCBI): domain Eukaryota; kingdom Viridiplantae; phylum Streptophyta; class Magnoliopsida; order Asterales; family Asteraceae; genus Helianthus; species Helianthus annuus. Next base: position 96,064,167 of record NC_035444.2, on the reverse strand, counting down.
ATTTCAAAATGTTATTAATACAGTATAATTACTTATATCAAGTGCATGATTTCAAAAGCATCATTCATGTTTTCAAAAAAAACCCTATACATAATTTCAAAAATTCACCTCGCATGATTTTAAAACATTTTTTTGCTTACCTAGTACACCTACTTTATGATTTCAAAAATTATATATAAGGTTTCAAAAACATTAAACACATTTCTAAAAGAAACCCCATGCATAGTTTTCAAAAATATTTTCCTCATACATTGACTTAGCCTTCAAACTCCGCTTCATATGTCGCCTTGGCATATCTAGCATCTCAACTTCATAAGCATTTTTACTTCATGTTTTGACTTAAGCACATCCAGTGCAAGGTTTCAAAACATCTTCAATTCCCAAAATCCATATGGATCTTTTATCTTCACAATTAGATCCTTGTGGAAAATTGTTATTCAAATCAGAGTCCTTAATTGGATTCATTGTGTACCTTAATTCGAACATTTCGGTTCCTTACAATCGAAATCGAATTTCCTCTTTAGGATCTTTCTATCTTCATAGTTAGATTCTTGATAATGTCTAAAGTACCAAATGAAATCCATGGAATGGATTCCTAGTGTGCTTTAAATACTTGTGCGCAATTAGCAAATGATAACAAATTTAAAACCAAGATGAACAATTTTGTGATTATGCTTTTATGCATTTTGTGTTTTCTTTTATGCATTTTGTGATTTTGTATACTCTGGATATATCGTTATCCAAATCCTCATAGAACCTTTCGTATTTTATATGAGGGATTCGTGGGAGGATATTCAAAAGGTACTATCTCAAATCCTTAATTGGGCTTCTACGTGATAGTTAAGACCCATGGATTTTATAGTTCCATTCCATCATTCAAAGAGACCCCTTTTAGTGGTCTAGGTCAAAAGATTGATTCAAAATCTGGTTGAGAATGACATGTGATGATATAAGATGAAAAGACTCCTTGGCAGTCTGGAGATCATTTATTGACTCAATTAAAAGGGACCCCAGTATGGTCTAATCACAATCATCACAGGCTCGTTCATCGTTTTCCTCCCCTACACATTATAAGATGCACTACGTGACTATGCAAGGAATTACGTAATTATGGATGCATACATAATTATGAAGTTCAGTGCACGGAAACCGCGGTAAGACTTATTATGTGTAAGAACCAATAGTGGCAACCATAACAAAATGTGAACAATAGAGGTACGGTGGACGCACCAATAACACTTTATATACTTTTATATAAGTGACCCTCTCACATTGCAAGCATGATGTTATTTAAAGTTACTAGAAGTTCAGGACTCTAACTAGTGTTGTTCGATCTTTTCATCACAAGTTTCCTCTAAATAAATTTCGAGACGAAATTTCCTGAAGTAGGGGAGACTGTGACACCTGTGTCACTTCAGCCATCAAACAAATACCAAACCAATGAAATATTGTATTTCATACTTGGGATTTGTATAAACATGTGTATCTTTTGCACATATTAATTCTTGTTCGATTCCGGGCCCTAAATCGCTTTCTGGAAGGTTATATGCGCACTAATGCGTAAATATAACCAGTTTAATGCAACAAACACTCCGGAATAGTGACATAGGCTTAACATACCTCAAATAACCTCAACATAACATAGAAATAAGTTTTGGATGGTTTGGTATGCCGAAATCAAGTTTATTCGCTTACAGGGACTAAATTCGACAAACTGCGAAAGTATGTCAATTTGTACTGTAACAGACATTTCGGAACTTGATCATAGGTTACACATACCCTAAATATCCTTTACATAGCTTAGAAATAGGCTTTGAGAGGTTCGGTATGCTAAAATAAACTTATTTGATCAATAGAGACTAAAAGCGTCAAAAGTGCATAGGTTTGCATTTTCGCGCATATCTTTCATCCTGAATATATCCGGACATCCAAAAATTTATGTAATCATTAAAATATTTTATTTTAGTGATTGCCATAATAAAATTCCATTCGTCGCGTAATTTGGATCGTTTTTGCGTTCATTACGATTTCCGTCGTAATTAACCGACCACCGCAACCGTAGGACCAAACAAACCGACATCCGAGAAGTTTTTGAGCATATTTTAAGTTCCCTATACTTTAATTTTATTTTAGAGCCTTGAAATGGGGTTAACGGGTCTTAAAAGTGCAAAAAATCAAGTTTTACAAGTGCAGGGACCATTTTTGAAATTTCTGGCAGATACATTGAACCTGGTCCATTTTTGAGATATGATGGTTTGAACCCATGGTTTTAAAATACCATGGGCTGGTATTTAATGGTTTACAAAATACTATGGGCCATTCTAGGGGTGCCCATGGTATTACAAAACCATGGGCACATGTGTACGGTTGAGATTAAATCACGTTTTTCGACGAACGATCTTAACGGTTCAAGGAAATCTATAAATACCCAACCCAACTTCATTCATTTCCCACATTTAATCTGATTCAAAGCTTTCTAAGTGGAAGTATATACTTCCTACCTGAAAGCGAATCAGGTTAAATCTTGCGGGGACCTTCTGTAAGTATTCTTTCGCGTTTTTCATTCGTTTTAGCGTTAAAGTCAAACTGCGTTTGACTTTCTGCATTGACCAGTTTATGGTCAATGCGAACTTCGTTTGAACTTCATAACGTGAGCGTAATCACGATGGTTATAGTCCCTAGTGACTATACCTACTGATTTCCACGTTATCTAGGCTCAGTGACGAGTCGTAGTTTCGGCCAAAATGCGTTTCCTCGCGTATTTTGTAACCAAACTACTCTAGGGTATCAAAACTGTTTGTTTTGATACCAAACCTGTTTTCTAACCTTACTAAACATGTTCTAGCATGTTTAGCTCGTCGCTTTTAGATTTGTGCTTGTTTAGGGTCGTAAAGGTAAGCGATCTAATCAATCGCTTATACTTTCGAACCCGACCCATTTGGTCGATCATTAGGATCCGACCAAACACTTTAGGTGACCATAGTTGTATATAAAATAACCTTTTAAGGTTATACCTTATGGTCATGTCGTTTAAGTAGTTGTATGATAAGTAATTCTTATGCCTTAGGAAAATTACCAAAATGCCCTTTTTACGCATAAATTCATTTTAAGCATATGTAACCTAAGTTTTGACATCTAAACAGATTAGACATTAATATTAGACATGTTAAGGCATACATTACTTGTCATAGGACTAGTTAGGCGTTCCGAACGCGTTTTACGTGAACGACGCGTTAAAGTAGCGTAAGCTACCTAAACGGGTCGTAATGGGTCGTAAGAACTTAGGTTAGGTTTCATTTTAGTATGTAGGCTTTGCTAGACCATATCATATGAGTTCCAGTACTCATTTGGTTTATGAAACCTCATACTATCCGATCCCCCGATTTAGGTCCGGTTATTTATGTAGTTATCTATATAGGGTGCCGTTTGATTCCGTGATCCCTCTAGCTTTGCTTGGTTGTTGTTCAAGACTTCTAAGCACCCTCAAGTGAGTACATAGTACCCCTCTTTTACTGTTTTTCAAACATTTTGGGGTGAAACACATGTGCCTACTTGTTACTTTCATGCTTTTCATGTTTTCATATCATATACTTGCTATGTTCACTAGTACACTATTAGTACATGATTTCATTATGTTTTTGCTATGTCTGTCCATTATGTGCATACTTAGTACATCGTTTTACATGACATTTTATGCTATGTATGTTCGTTTAGCGCATACTTAGTGCATTGTTTTCATTTCATTTCACGCTATGTATGTCCATTGGTGCATACCTAGTGCATTGTTTTGCATTACCTTTTCATGCTATGTATGTTCATCATACTTAGTACATTTGTTTTACATCACATGCTATGTATGTTCATTTGTTGCATACTTAGTACATTCACATCACATCACATGCTTACATTTGGTATAACATTTGGTTTGTTAAAACGGGACTTATATACATTCATTAACATTAGCTACGCCGCTCGGTAGTAAGTAATGGTACCATAGGACCTGACAAATCCCGTTCCTGACATCCTGGGTTGGTTTGGATGAAAGGAATGACTGAATCCGAAAACATTTCACATTGATAACCTTTACTTAAGGTTATCCGTCTGTCTCAAGGCTTGAATGTGTGCGTTTAACATACCGCATAAGTGTTTGTATCAAGTATAGCATGCATTTCTACAAAACATAACATTGATTTAAACTGAGTTTTACTTCAATACTTTGTTTTGTGCATTTTCACCTATGGTTTAGTTGATACGTATTTCACTTGCCATACATGACATTTTGTTTACACATTACATGATTGACATTTGACATAGACATTTTGACATGGTTTTCACAATGACATTTGACTATTGGTTTAGACATGGGCAATTTACATTGGTGGTTTGTTTGGGTAAGTGATTTAAGTAACGAGGCGTGTGTAATGTGATACAAGCATGGTGGATACGCCGCTGGTACTTCCTATATATAAGTGCTTGTATTATATTACATGTCGTAGCGTTATTTAAATCATTCAATTTGGATTTACACATTTTTACACAAATAACATATTTTTTTTCACAAGACATTGTTTTACAAAAACAGTTGGTATTATACAAATTCATTTTTACTTGGTTATTCATTTAACCTTACAATCATTCTTTTATCTATACATATCTATCATCGCTTTTCAAACGATTTATAAAACAAAACATTTTACAAGGATCATGACTGATTTTTGCTAAACAACTTTTTCTAAACTTATAAGTCATGAATCCTAAATCAATAAAACCTATGTACTCGTCGGCATTTTTATGCTGACGTATTTTCACATGTGTTTCAGGTACTATAGTTGATGATATTGATACATGCTCACGTAGGATTGGACGAGGCCTTAGTGACATTAAAGGATGCAAGACTAGTTAACTATGTTATATCTTCTTTGTTTGTTAAGACATTGTAACTCTTTTAATCAATGAAACAACATTTAAATTTTCCATGTGTTATGAAACAATGATTCTGTTACAACACTCCCCGACGATTCCGCCACGTTTTGTTGTTTTATGTGGTCGGGGTGTGACATATCACCTGTGTTTTGCATGAAACGCTTGATCATGATTAGCCCATGTCACACCCCGACCACGTAAAACATCAAACCATGGCGGAAACGTCGGGGAGTGTTGTAACAGAATTATTGTTCCACAACCATGGCATACAAAGTTATATTTTATTGAATCAAACAAACGAGTTACATTGTCTTAAAATAACTGAAGCAAAGAGTACATAACAAGTTTTAACTAGTCTAGTTCCATTTTATCGTCACTAAGGCCCAAGTCCACCCTAGCGTGTCACGAACGTCCTATGCATTAGCTCCTGAAACACATGTGAAAATAGGTACGTCAGCATAAAAAATGCCTGTGAGATACATAGGTTTTGTGAAAATAGGATTCATGACTTAAGTTTAAGAAAATGTTTAAGAAAAGTTAGTCATGAACCTTGTAAATTGTATTGTTTTGTAAATCGTTTAAAAAGTGATAAAATCAGATGATATGTATAAGTAAAAGAATAATGTATGGTTAAATAAATAACCAAGTAAAATAAGTTGTAACAAATAAACTGTTTTGTAAAATAATGTCTTTTGTAAAAATGTATAAATCCAAAATGAATGATTTAAATAACGCTACGACATGTAATACAATACAAGCACTTATATATAGGAAGTACCAGCGGCGTATCCACCATGCTTGTATCACATTACATACGTTTCGTTACTTAAACCACTTACCCAAACAAACCACCAATGTAAAGTTACCCATGTCTAAACCAAATTGTCAAATGTCATTGTGAAAATCATGTCAAAATGTCTATGTCAAATGTCAATCATGTAGTGTGTAATAAAAATGTCATGTATGGCAAGTGAAATATGTATCAACTAAACCATAGGTGAAAATGCACAAAACAAGGCATTGAAGTAAAACTCAGTTTAAATCAAAGTTATGTTTTGTGGGAATGCATGCTACACTGAATACAAACATTTATGCGGTATTGTGAAAAGGCATACATTCAAGCCTTGTGACTGTGGTGATAAACCTTTAAACAAATTAAAGGTCTATCGGTTTTTATGTTTAAATCGAATTCGGTCATTCCTTCCATCCAAACATACCCAGGATGTCAGGAACGGGAGTTGTCAATTCCTATGGTACCATTACCTACTAACGAGCGGCGTGATCAAAGTTAATGAATGTATATGGTCCCACTTTAACAATCCAAATGTCATACCCAATATGTAACCATGTGATGAAAAACAAATGCACTAAGTATGATGAACATACATAGCGTGAAAAAGGTAATGTAAACAATGTACTAGTATGCGCTAAACGAACATACGTAGCATAAAATGTCATGTAAAATGATGTACTAAGTATGCACACAATGGACATACGTAGCAAAAACACGATGAAAGCATGTACTATATGTGTACTATTGAACATAACAAGCATGTGATATGAAAACATGGAAAGCATGAAAGTAACAAGTAGGCACATGTGTTTCACCCCAAAATGTTTGAAAAACAGTAAAAGAGGGGTACTATGTACTCACTTAAGATTGCTTAGAAGTCGTAGGATAACCACCAAGCAATGCTAGAAGATCACGGAAATCAAACGGCACCTATATAGGTATCTACATTAATAAACGGACCTATCGGAGGATCGGGTAGTACGAGGGTTCGTTAACCAAATACGTAGGGGAACTTATGTAATATGATTTAACAAAGCCTACGTACTAAAGCGAAACCTATCCTAAGTGCTTTTGACCCGTTACGACCCGCTTAGGTAGCTTATGCTACTTTAACGCGTAAAACATAGGCTTAACTAGCCCTATGACAAGCAAGATATGCCTTAACATGTTTAATATTGTTGTTAAATCAGTTTAGATACCAAAAATTATGTTACATAGGCTTAAAATGAATTTTGGCGTAAAAAGGGTATTTTGGTAATTTACCTAAGGCATAAGAACTACTTATCATACAACTACTTAAACATTGTGACCATAAGGTATAACCTCGGAAGGTTATTCCCTATACAATTATGGTCACCTAAAGTGTTTGGTCGGATCCTAATGATCGACCAAATGGGTTGGGTTCGAAAGTATAAGCGATTGATTAGATCGCTTACCTTTATGACCCTAAATAAGCACAAAACTAAAAGCGACGAGCTAAACATGCTAGAACATGTTTAGTAAAGTTATAAAACAGGTTTGGTATTAAAACAAACGTTTTAATACCCTAGAGTAGTTTGGTTACAAAATACGCGAGAAAACGCATTTTGGCCGAAACTACGACTCGTCACTGAGCCTGGACAACGTGGTAATCAGTAGGTATAGTCACTAGGGACTATAACCATCGTGATTACGCTCACGTTATGAAGTTCAAACGAACTTTGTGTTGACCATAAACTGGTCAATGCGGAAAGTCAAACACAGTTTGACTTTAACGCTAAAACGAACGATAAACGCGAAAGAGAACTTACAGAAGGTCCCTGCAAGGGTTGATTCCAAGTAATCTCAGGTAGGAAGTGTAAAACACAACCACTTAGAGAAAAACTCAGATCAAATGTGAGGAAATGAGCAAGACAAGGTGGGTATTTATAGGAAAGGCACAACCGTTAGGATCGTTTCTCGATAATCGAGCTTCAATCTTGGCCATACAAGTGGGCACATGGTTTTGCCATACAAGGGGTACCCAAATACCAGCCCATAGAATTAAAATCATGGGTTAAAAACCATTGGAGAATGATATAGAGGCCAGGTTCAATGTTTCTGCAACTCTGCTGGCCTGGGACTCCTTTACGGACCGTAAGAGGTCCCATACGGTCCGTAAGGACCCTAAGTGCTGGCAGCAACTTTGCAAAATTGGCAGAACAGGCCCCTGTGACTCCGAACTTGGTTTTTGATGCGTTTTGGCATGTTTAAGCCCCGTTAACCCCATTTTAAGGATCTAAAATGAACTTAAAGTATAGGGAACTTAAAATGTGCTAAAAAATATCCCGGATGTCGGCTCGTTTGGTCTTACGGTTGCGTTGTTCGGTTAATTACGACGGGAGTCGTAACGGACGCAAAAACGGTCCAAATTGCGTGACGAATGGATTTTTGACAAGCCAAACACTAAAACATAATATTTTAATGCTTGCATAAATTTTTGGATGTCCGGAGGTATTCAGAACGTAAGTTATGCGCGAAAATGTAAACTTATGCACTTTTTGACGCTTTTAGTCCCTGAATGACCCAAAAGTTTATTTTAGCACACCGAACCCCTCAAAGCCTATTTCTAAGCTATGTAAAGGATATTTAAGGTGTGTGTAACTTATGATCATGTTCCGGAATGTTCGTTACAGTTCAAATCGGCATACTTTCACAGTTTGTCAATTTTTGTCCCTGTAAGCGAATAAACTTGATTTTGCCCTACCAAAGCCTTCAAAACTTATTTCTAAGTTATGTATAGGTTATTTAAGGTATGTTAAGCATAAATTGATGTTCTGGAGTATTTGTCGTGTTAAACTGATTGCGTTTACGCACCAGTTTGCGTATAACTCTCCAGAAAGCGATATAGAGTTTGAAATCGAATAAAAGTCAAAACATGAAGAACATCAAACATCAGCAATCAAACATTGGGATCAAATAACTTTATTTCATTGATAACTGAATTGTTTACAATGATTACAAGCACAGATGTCACAGTCTCCCCTACTTGCGGAAATTTCGTCCCGAAATTTGTTTAGAGGAAACTCGTGGGAAAAGATGTGGATATTTCGCCTTCATTTGATCTTCACATTCCCAAGTAAACTCAGGTCCACGTTTAGATTCCCAGCGAACTTTAACCAACGGAATGCGGTTGCGTTTAAGCCATTTGACTTCACGATCCATTATTTCCACAGGTATCTCAACAAAATGAAGTGTTTTATCGACACGGATTTCGTCAAGTGGTATGTGGAGGTTCTCATCAGCTAGACACTTTTTGAGATTGGATACGTGGAAAGTTGGATGAACATTTCCAAGTTCGGGAGGTAATGCAAGTCTGTAGGCCACCTTACCGATTCTTTCGACGATCTTGAATGGTCCAACGTATCTAGGTGCAAGTTTTCCTGTCTTCCCAAATCTGATCACACCTTTCCAAGGTGAGACCTTAAGTAATACAGGATCACCGACCTGGAATTCCAAGGGCTTGCGTCGTCGGTCCGCGTAACTCTTTTGATGGCTTCGAGCTGTTTGTAGGTTATCACGAACATTCTTAACCTTGTCAGTCGTCTTTAGAATGAGGTCAGGGCCAGTAAGCTGAGCCTCACCTATTTCATTCCAGCAGACTGGTGAACGACATTTTCGACCATAGAGAGCCTCGAAAGGAGCCATGTTGATGCTGGAGTCATAACTGTTGTTGTAGGAGAATTCAATCAATGGAAGATGTGAATCCCAACTACCACCAAAATCAATCACACAAGCTCTAAGCATATCCTCCATAGTCTGGATTGTTCTTTCAGTTTGGCCATCTGTTTGTGGATGATATGTTGTGCTCAGATTGAGTTGGGTCCCCATAGCAGATTGCATGGTTCTCCAAAAACGAGAAGAGAAGCGAGCATCTCTATCAGAAATAATGTTCAAAGGAACACCTTGTCGAGATACAATTTCATCCACGTAGATTTTGGCCAGCCTTTCAGCAGAAAAATCCTCACGGATTGGCAAGAAATGCGCTGACTTTGTAAGACGATCAATAACTACCCAGATGGCATCGTGACCTTTCTTTGTGCGCGGAAGTTTGGTAACGAGATCCATAGCAATGCTTTCCCATTTCCAAACTGGGATCTCTGGTTGCTCCAAAAGACCATAAGGATGTTGGTGTTCAGCCTTAACCTTGAGACACGTAAGGCATTTGGAAACGTACAAGGCAATGTCTTTCTTCATACCAGGCCACCAATACTGAGTACGAAGATCCTTATACATTTTGTCTGAGCCGGGATGAACAGAATAACGAGACTTATGGGCTTCATCCATAAGCAAAGTGTGAAGATCATCTAGGCTTGGAACCCACAAACGGTCCATGAAATAATACGATCCATCTTCCTTCAGCACAAGATCAGGCTTAATGTGATAGGGTAATTCCTTACCCATCAAGTCTTGTGAAACACAAGCATGTTTAGCCTGAGTAATGCGTGCTTGGATATCAGATCGAGCTTGAACATCAGATTGAACACGAACACACTGAAGCTTAGTACGTTCCTTACGACTCAATGCGTCAGCCACAACATTCGCTTTACCAGGATGGTAGCGAATTTCGCAATCATAGTCGTTTAGGAGTTCGACCTTCGAGAAGTAAGCAGCACCCTGTAACTGGTCAAAGAGATCATCAATGCGAGGTAGGGGATATCGATTCTTGATGGTAAGCTTATTCAGCTCACGATAATCGATACACATTCTGAAGGATCCATCCTTCTTCTTGACAAAAAGAACGGGAGCACCCCAAGGTGAAAAGCTAGGACGAATGAAACCTTTGTCAGAAAGCTCTTGAAGCTGCTTAGACAGTTCTTGCATCTCAGACGGTGCAAGACGATATGGAGCTCTGGCAATGGGATTTGCACCAGGTACGAGGTCAATACGGAACTCGACTTGGCGTGCAGGAGGTAGACCAGGTAACTCTTCAGGGAATAGCTCCGGATAATCCCGAACAACAGGGATATCTTGAATAGACTTACCTTGGTCCTTATCTGCCGTAACATGTGCCAAGAAGGCCACATAGTTCTTTCGCAGATACTTCCGAGCTTGAAAACAGGACATAAGCTTGAGGCTACTAACAGGTTTTTCTCCACGAACCTGTAGAATCTCGCCAGACGAAAGCGGAACTCGAACAATCTTCTCAAAACAAACTACCTCTGCGCGATGCTTGGCTAACCAATCCATACCCACAATAATGTCGAAGCTTCCAAGTTGCATAGGCGTGAGGTCAATGGGAAAAAGATGGTCGTTAAGGTTCAATTGGCAGTTGCGAAGAACCGAATCAAGAATAATGGGTTCTCCATTAGCAACTTCTACTGTCAAAGGCTTACCTAGTTTCGTTCTAGACACGCGAAGCAATGGCTCAAAAGACAACGACACGAAACTCTTATCGGCCCCTGAATCAAAAAGAATAGACGCAGGTTGATTATTAACAAAGAACGTACCGTTCACCACCTCATTGTCTACTTGCGCCTCAACAGCATTCATGTTAAAAGCTCGTCCACGAGCCTGAGCCTGAACTGGATTCGCATTAACCAGCCTTGGAAACTGGTTTCGATAATGGGTCAGGTCTCCGCAATTAAAGCACGAGCCAGGAGGATAGTGAGGTCGTGCAGCTTGTGCTTGCTGTTGAACAGGTAGTTGAGCTACCTTCTGAGCTGGATTTCGAGCAGAACGACAAACCTCTGCAAGATGACCTGATTTTCCACAGTTGGTACAGAAACGGCACGGGAGTTGCTGTAGATGGTGATTATTGCACCTACTGCACAAAGGTGCATTCCCTTCATACCGCTTCTTTGCTGGAGGCTGCGCTGGCTGATTAGGAGCTGCCTGGTTTTGTTGGGTAGTGATGGCAAAATTTTGGGAAGCCTTTCGCTTCCTAGAGCCCTTTGAGGAACCCGAATCCTTCCCCTTCTTGTTTTTGCCTTTCTTGCTATCCCCTTTGTCAGACTCCTGTTTCTTACCCTTCTTGTCACCCATCCTGTGCAACTTACCCTTTCGAATCTGCGACTCAGTCAATGTCGCAGCTAACTCGATTGCCTGACGGACAGTGGTAGGATTATTACCAGTAACGATGTCTTGTACGGGGTCAGGTAGACCATCGATGTATCTCTCGATAGCCTTGTCGAGTGGGGTAACCATTGTTGGGCATAATAAGCTCAGCTCTTCATATCTATCAGTATACGCCAGGTGCTCACCACTAACCTGTTTCAGATCATCAAACTCCCTCTCCAATTTTCGTAGCTCATGACGAGGACAAAACTCCCTCATCATAAGAGTTCTCAATTCAGCCCATGTTTGTGCTAAAGCAACTTCAGCACCACGGTCTCTCATAACCCCGTTCCACCATGTAAGCGCCCTCTTCTGAAATACACTAAAGGCAAACTCGACCTTCCTATTCTTTGGACACAGAACGTGACGGAATGTACTCTCAATGCTCTCAAACCATTGAAGGAGCCCAGTTGCCCCCTCAGTACCACTGAACTTGAGTGGTTTAGCCGAATTGAAGCTCTTGAAGTTACAAGGAGCGTTCTGATTGTTGTTGGCTTGGTTTATCTGAGCGATAATGTTTGGGAGTGCGGCAGCCATGTGCTATGCCAGAATGTCTGCCATTTCGGCATTAGACAACGGGTTTTCACGTCAAGGAGGCATGCTAAAAAGAGGGAAAACACGAGAGGAAACGAGTGAGATGATTAGATGAAAAGAATGAGATGAAACAAAATCAACAAAGCAAGGATGGTGGTCATCTGTCCGTATCACAAAGCAAACAAACGACACACACTGACTAATCAAAGTAAATGGGTTCATAAATAATGCTTAGCGAAGACATGCTCGCCTATAAGTGAACACTCACCCCAGGAGTTCCCACGTAAGAGTGACTGGTCCGATTATGTGGATTTGTACGAACACTCTAGCCTTAGACAGAAAACCCAGGGTACAGGCATTCACCCTTCCAGTTTGCACGTGTTCACACTATTTAGAACCCAAAACTTTGATGAGATTTTGAAAACTTGGAAGGCACAAGGCCAGAAGAATCATTCAAAAACAAATGATAGAGTTTCAAAAATCAAATTGAAAAATCAAAAAGGGTTCAAAACCATATAATAAATCATTTGAAAACAAAAGATTGTTTTTCAAAAATCGTTTCAGAAAATTGGGTTCATGTTTTGGCGATCACCTAAGGATAGGTGAAATGCATGTTTTAAGATCTAAACACAAGATAACTTGTGTTGGGGTCCTAGAAAGGTTATAGTCTAGGTCAAAGCATTACCAATAACCTAATTCCCTATAACCATTGGCTCTGATACCAACTCTTCTGTCACACCCCGACCACGTAAAACATCAAACCGAGGCGGAAACGTCGGGGAGTGTTGTAACAGAATTATTGTTCCACAACCATGGCATACAAAGTTATATTTTATTGAATCAAACAAACGAGTTACATTGTCTTAAAATAACTGAAACAAAGAGTACATAACAAGTTTTAACTAGTCTAGTTCCATTTTATCGTCACTAAGGCCCAAGTCCACCCTAGCGTGTCACGAACGTCCTATGCATTAGCTCCTGAAACACATGTGGAAATAGGTACGTCAGCATAAAAAATGCCTGTGAGATACATAGGTTTTGTGAAAATAGGATTCATGACTTAAGTTTAAGAAAATGTTTAAGAAAAGTTAGTCATGAACCTTGTAAATTGTATTGTTTTGTAAATCGTTTAAAAAGTGATAAAATCGGATGATATGTATAAGTAAAAGAATAATGTATGGTTAAATAAATAACCAAGTAAAATAAGTTGTAACAAATAAACTGTTTTGTAAAATAATGTCTTTTGTAAAAATGTATAAATCTAAAATGAATGATTTAAATAACGCTACGACATGTAATACAATACAAGCACTTATATATAGGAAGTACCAGCGGCGTATCCACCATGCTTGTATCACATTACATACGTTTCGTTACTTAAACCACTTACCCAAACAAACCACCAATGTAAATTTACCCATGTCTAAACCAAATTGTCAAATGTCATTGTGAAAATCATGTCAAAATGTCTATGTCAAATGTCAATCATGTAGTGTGTAATAAAAATGTCATGTATGGCAAGTGAAATATGTATCAACTAAACCATAGGTGAAAATGCACAAAACAAGGCACTGAAGTAAAACTCAGTTTAAATCAAAGTTATGTTTTGTGGGAATGTGACATTTGTGCTTGTAATCATTGTAAACAGTTCAGTTATCAATAAAATAAAGTTATTTGATCCCTATGTTTGTTTGTTTGTGTTTGATGTTTTTCATGTTTTGACTTTTATTCGATTTCAAACTCTATATCGCTTTCTGGAGAATTATACGCAAACTGGTGCGAAAACGTAATCAGTTATACACGACAAATACTCCGGAACATCAATTTATGCTTGACATACCTTAAATAACCTTTACATAACTTAGAAATAAGTTTTAGAAGGTTTGGTATGCCGAAATCAAGTTATTTCGCTTACAGGGACTAAAATTGACAAACTACGAAAGTATGCCGATTTGAACTGTAACGAACATTCCGGAACATGCTCATAAGTTAAACACACCCTAAATATCCTTTACATAGCTTAGAAATAGGCTTTGAGGGGTTCGGTGTGCTAAAATAAACTTTTGGGTCATTCAGGGACTAAAAGCGTCAAAAAGTGCATAACTTTGCATTTTCGCGCATAACTTACGTTCTGAATACATCCGGACATCCAAAAATTTATGTAATCATTAAAATATTATGTTTTAGTGTTTGGCTTGTCAAAAATCCATTCGTCGCGCAATTTGGACCGTTTTTGCATCCGTTACGACTTCCGTCGTAATTAACCGAACAACGCAATCGTACGGCCAAACGAACCGACATCCGTCATATTTTTGAGCATATTTCAAGTCCCCTATACTTTAACTTCATTTTAGAGCCTTAAAATGGGGTTAACGGAGCTTAAACGTGCCAAAATGCATCAAAAATCAAGTTTGGGAACACAGGGGCCTGTTCTGCCAATTAATGAAAGTTTCTGCCAGCAAGCCAAGTCCTTACGGACCGTATGGACTTGCTTACGGTCCGTAAGCATGTCCCAGATCAGCAGAATTGTGCAAACAGCTGTTTACAGCTGTTTAACACCCCAAAACCACTTGCAAATGGTTTTTATCAATCCTAGGGGCTCCCATGGGTTTGTAATTCAGTGGGTATGTGTTGTACGGCTCAGATTTAACGCTTGGGGAACAAGAAACGATCTTAATGGTTCCTTGTTTCCTATAAATACCCCCCCATGTCTTGCTCATTTTCTCTCACATTTGAAATCTGATTCAAAGCTCTCTAAGTGGAAGTTTATATACTTCCTACCTGAGAGTGAATCGGGTTCAAATCTTGCGGGGACCTTCTGTAAGTATTCTTTCGCATTTTTCGTTCATTTTAGCGTTAAAGTCAAACTGTGTTTGACTTTCAGCATTGACCAGTTTATGGTCAACGCGAAGTTCGTTTGAACTTCATAACGTGAGCGTAATCACGTTGGTTATAGTCCCTAGTGACTATACCTACTGATTACCACGTTATCTAGGCTCAGTGACGAGTCGTAGTTTCGGCCAAAATGCGTTTTCTTGCGTATTTTGTAACCAAACTACTCTAGGGTATTAAAACCGTTTGTTTTAATACCAAACCTGTTTTCTAACATTACTAAACATGTTCTAGTATGTTTTAGCTCGTCGCTTTTAGATTTGTGCTTGTTTAGGGTCGTAAAGGTAAGCGATCTAATCAATCGCTTATGCTTACGAACCCGACCCATTTGGTCGATCATTAGGATCCGACCAAACACTTTAGGTAACCATAGTTGTATAGGGAATAACCTTCCGAGGTTATACCTTATGGTCACGACGTTTAAGTAGTTGTATGATATGTAGTTTCTATGCCTTAGGTAAATTACCAAAATACCCTTTTTGCGCCAAAATTCATTTTAAGCCTATGTAACATAATTTTTGACATCTAAACTGATTTAGCAACAATATTAAGCATGTTAAGGCATATCTTACTTGTCATAGGACTAGTTAGGTTTTCCGAACGCGTTTTACGCGAACGACGCGTTAAAGTAGCATAAGCTACCTAAGCGGGTCGTAACGGGTCAAAAGCACTTAGGATAGGTTTCGTTTTAGTACGTAGGCTTTGTTAAACCATGTTACATAAGTTCCCCTACTTATTTGGTTTACGAATCCTCGTACTACCCGATCCTCCGATAGGGCCGTTTATTTATGTAGATATCTTTATAGGTGCCGTTTGATTCCGTGATCTACTAGCATTGCTTGGTGGTTATCCTACGACTTCTAAGCAATCTCAAGTGAGTACATAGTACCCCTCTTTTGCTGTTTTCCAAACATTTTGGGGTGAAACACATGTGCCTACTTGTTACTTTCGTGCTTTCTTGTTTTCACATCATATGCTTGCTATGTTCTTTAGTACACTTATAGTACATGATTTCATTACATTATTTTGCTATGTATGTTAACTTATCATGCTAGCACATTGATTTACATTACATTGTTTTGCTATATATGTTTACATGGCATATTAGCACATTGTTTTACATGACTTTTCTGCTTTGTATGTTTACTTAGCATACTTAGTACATTGTTTTCACATAACTTGTTTACATTTGGTATGACATTTGGTTTGCATAAACGGTTCTTTTACTACATTCATTAACATTAGCTACGCTGCTCGGTAGTAAGTAATGGTACCATAGGACTTGACAAATCCCGTTCCTGACACCCTAGGTTTGTTTGGGTGAAAGGAATGACTGAATCCGAAAACATTTTACTTTGATAACCTTTACTCTAAGGTTATCCTGCTGTCTCAAGGCTTGAATGTAATGCGTTAACTTACCACATAAATGTTTGTATCAATAAAACAAGCTTTTACTTGGCAAAACATAACTTTTTGATTCATTCAAAATACTTTGTTTTGTTCCTTTTTACTTATGGTTAAGTATTCTCATTTTGTTACTTACCATACATAACTTTTGTTTACACTTAACTACATGACTACATTTTGGGTTTTAAACATATGACAATGGTTTAGACAAGAACATTTGATGGTTGGTTTAAACATGGACTTTATACATTGGTGGTTTGTTTAATGACTTAAGTAACGATATGTGTGTAGTAGGATACAAGCATGGTGGATACGCCGCTGATACTTCCTATATATAAGTGCTTGTATTGTATTACATGTCATAGCGTTATTTAAATCATTTAGTTTGGACTTATACATTTTTACACAAATAACACATTTTCACAAGACTTCGTTTTACCAAAAACAACTTGTTTTATACAACTTATTTTTACTTGGTTATTAACCATACGTTATTCTTCTATTTATACATATCATTTGATTTCATCGCTTTTCAAGTGATTTACAAAACAAAACATTTCACAAGATTCATGACTAACTTTTATTAAACACTTTTCTTAAACTTAAGTCATGAATCCTATTTTCATAAAACCTATGTTACTCACAGGAATTTTTATGCTGACGTACCTATTTTCACATGTGTTTCAGGAGCTAATGCATAGGATGATGATCATGACACGCTAGGGTGGACTCGGGCCTTAGTGACATAAAACAGAGCTAGACTTAGTTTAATTACGTTATGTATTCTTTATTTCAGTAGTTTTAAGACAATGTAACATGTTGGTTCTTGTTTTGAACGATGTATTCCACCCTTGGGTGATGAAATATTATTTTAATTACCTTGGTTGTGGAACAATAATTCTGTTACAACACTCCCCGACGTTTCTGCCACGATTTGATGTTTTACGTGGTCGGGGTGTGACAGAAGAGTTGGTATCAGAGCCAATGGTTATAGGGAATTAGGTTATTAGTAATGCTTTGACCTAGACTATAACCTTTCTAGGACCCCAACACAAGTTGTCTTGTGTTTAGATTTTAAAACATGCACTTCACCTATCCTTAGGTGATCACCAAAACAAGAACCCAGTTTTCTAAAACGATTTTTTTTTTTGGAAAACAATCCTCTGTTTTCAAATGATTTATTATATGCTTTTGAACCCTTTTGATTTTTCAAATTGATTTTGGAAATTTATCATTTGTTTTAATGATTCTTTTGGCCTTGTGCCTTCCAAGTTTTCAAAATCTCGTCAAAGTTTTGGGTTCTAAATAATGTGAACACGTGCAAACTGGAAGGGTGAATGCCTGTACCCTGGGTTTTCTGTCTAAGGCTAGAGTGTTCGTACAAATCCACATAATCGAACCAGTCACTCTTACCTGGGAACTCTTGGGGTGAGTGTTCACTTATAGGCGAGCATGTCTTCGCTAAGCATTGTTTATGGACCCATTTACTTTGATTAGTCACTGTGTGTCATTTGTTTGCTTTGTGATACGGACGAATGACCACCATCCTTGCTTTGTTGATTTTGTTTCGTCTCGTTCTTTTATCTAATCATCTCACTCATTTCGTCTCATGTTTTCCTCTTTTTAGCATGCCTCCTCGACGCGAAAATCAGCTACCCAATGCCGAACTGGCAGAAATCATCGCACAACATATGGCTGTTGCGTTCCCGAATCTTATTGCTCAGTTTAACCAAGCCAACATCAATCAGAACGCTCCTTGTAACTTCAAGAGCTTCAATTCAGCTAAACCACTCAAGTTCAGTGGTACTGAGGGGGCAACTGGGCTCCTTCAATGGTTTGAGAGCATTGAGAATACTTTTCGTCATGTTCAGTGTCCTGATAATCGCAAAGTCGAGTTTGCTTCTAGTTTTTTTCAAAAGAGGGCGTTGACATGGTGGAATGGGGTTATGAGAGATCGAGGTGCTGAAGTCGCTTTAGCACAGTCATGGGATGAGTTGAGGACTCTCATGATGAGTGAGTTTTGTCCTCGTCATGAACTACGAGCACTAGAAAGGGAGTTTGACGATCTAAAGCAGTTTAGTGGCGAGCACCGGGCGTATACTGACAGGTACGAAGAGTTGAGTTTGTTATGCCCAACGATGGTTTCCCCACTTGATAAGGCTATCGAAAGATACATCGATGGTCTACCTGACTCTGTGCAAGACATAGTTACCGGTAGTAAACCTACCACTGTTCGTCAGGCAATCGAACTATCTGCAACGCTGACTGAGTCGCAGATTCGAAAGGGTAAGTTGCATAGAAAGGGTGACAAGAAGGGTAAAAAGCAGGATTCTGATAAGAAGGATAACAAGAAAGGTAAAAGCAAGAAGGGGAGTGATGCGGGTTCTTCGAAGGGGTCTAGGAAGCGGAAGGCTTCCCAAAATTTTGCCGTTACTACACAGACGAATCAGCCTGCACAACCTCTTGCCAAGAAACCATACTTTGGCAATGCACCTCTATGCAATAAGTGTAACGGACATCATCAATCACACCACCAGTGCCGTCAATGCACTAACTGCGGAAGACCTGGTCATCTTGCTGCTACATGCCGCATACCTGCCAATCAGAATCGGGCAGCTCAGAACCCGGCTCAACAGGTTGCTCAGCAACAAAGTCAAGCAGCACGACCTCACTTCCCACCAGGTTCTTGTTACAACTGTGGGGATCTGACCCACTACCGTAACCAGTGTCCAAGATTGGTGAATGCAAACCCAGTTCAAGCTCAGGCTCCTGGACGAGCCTTTAACATGAATGCTGTTGAGGCGCAAGCAGACAACGAGGTGGTGAACGGTACGTTCTTTGTTAATAATCAACCTGCGTGTATTCTTTTTGATTCAGGGGCCGATAAGAGTTTTGTGTCATTATCTTTTGAGCCCTTGCTTCGCATCTCTAGAACGAAACTAGGTAAGCCTTTGACTATTGAAGTTGCGAGTGGTGAACCCATTGTTCTTGATTCTGTTCTTCGCAACTGCCAATTGAACCTTAGCAACCATCTGTTTCCTATTGACCTCACGCCTATGCAACTTGGAAGCTTCAACATTATTGTGGGTATGGATTGGTTAGCCAAGCATCGCGCAGAGGTAGTGTGTTTTGAGAAGATCGTTCGTGTGCCGCTTTCGTCAGGTGAGATACTACAGGTTCGTGGTGAAAAACCTGCTAGTAGCCTCAAGCTTATGTCTTGTTTTCAAGCTCGGAAGTATCTGCGAAAGAACTATGTGGCCTTCTTGGCACATGTTACAGCAGATAAAGACCAAGGTAAGTCTATGCAAGATATTCCTGTTGTTCGGGATTATCCGGAGCTGTTTCCTGAAGAGTTTCCTGGTCTACCTCCAGCACGCCAAGTCGAGTTCCGTATTGATCTTGTACCTGGTGCAAATCCTATCGCCAGAGCTCCATATCGTCTTGCACCGTCTGAAATGCAAGAGTTGTCTAAGCAGCTTCAGGAGCTTTCTGACAAAGGTTTTATCCGTCCTAGCTTTTCACCTTGGGGTGCTCCTGTTCTTTTTGTCAAGAAGAAGGATGGATCCTTCAGAATGTGTATCGATTATCGTGAGCTGAATAAGCTTACCATCAAGAATCGATATCCCCTACCTCGCATTGATGATCTCTTTGACCAGTTACAGGGTGCTACTTGCTTTTCGAAGATCGACCTTCGTTCTGGGTATCATCAACTTCGTGTACATGAAGAGGATATTCCCAAAACAGCATTCCGCACTCGTTATGGGCATTATGAGTTCACAGTCATGCCATTCGGTTTGACCAATGCTCCTGCTGTTTTCATGGACTTGATGAATAGGGTCTGCAAGCCTTATTTAGATAAGTTCATCATCGTTTTTATTGATGACATCTTGATTTATTCTAAGACGCGAGCTGATCACGAGCAACATCTTCGTCTTACTCTGGAACTCCTGAAGAAAGAACAACTTTTTGCCAAATTCTCCAAGTGTGAATTTTGGCTTAAGGAAGTTCAATTTTTGGGGCATATTGTCAACGAACAAGGTATTCATGTAGATCCCTCCAAGATCAGTGCGATTAAGGATTGGGATACGCCTACTACTCCTACTGAGGTTTGTTCTTTTCTTGGTCTTGCGGGTTATTACCGCCGCTTCATCGAGAACTTCTCAAAGATTGCAGTTCCTCTAACTGCTCTAACTCAGAAGAACAAACCCTTTGAATGGGGTTCTAAGCAAGAAGAAGCATTTCAGACCTTGAAGCAGAAGCTTTGTGATGCACCTATTCTAACTTTGCCTGAGGGCAATGATGACTTTGTCGTTTACTGTGATGCATCGAAATTGGGTCTTGGCTGTGTTCTAATGCAAAGGAACAAAGTCATAGCCTATGCATCAAGGCAATTGAAGGTACATGAGAGAAACTACACCACTCATGATCTTGAGTTGGGTGCAGTTGTCTTCGCTCTCAAAATCTGGAGACATTATTTGTAGGGCACAAAATGTGTGGTTTTCACTGACCATAAAAGTCTCCAGCATATCTTCAACCAGAAGGAACTCAACATGAGGCAAAGACGTTGGGTCGAACTCCTAAACGACTATGATTGCGAAATACGCTACCATCCTGGTATAGCGAATGTCGTGGCTGACGCATTAAGTCGTAAGGAACGTACTGTGCTTCATTGTGTTCGTGTTCAATCTGCTATTCAAGCACGATCTGATATCCAAGCACGCATTTCTCAGGCTCAACATGCTTGTGTTTCACAAGACTTAATGGGTAAGGAATTACCCTATCACAGTAAGCCTGATCTTGTGCTGAAGGAAGATGGATCGTATTATTTCATGGACCGTTTGTGGGTCCCAAGCCAAGATGATCTTCGCACTTTGCTTACGGATGAGGCCCATAAGTCTTGTTACTCTATTCATCCTGGCTCAGATAAAATGTATAAGGATCTTCGTACTCAGTATTGGTGGCCTGGTATGAAGAAAGACATTGCCTTGTACGTTTCAAAGTGCCTTACTTGTCTCAAGGTCAAGGCTGAACACCAACATCCTTATGGTCTTTTGGAGCAACTAGAGATCCCAGTTTGGAAATGGGAAAACATTGCCATGGATCTCGTTACCAAACTTCCGCACACTAAGAAAGGTCACGATGCCATCTGGGTAGTTGTTGATTGTTTTACAAAGTCAGCGCATTTTCTGCCGATCCGTGAGAATCTATCTGCTGAAGATCTGGCCAAAATCTACGTGGATGAAATTGTATCTCGACATGGTGTTCCTTTGAACATTATTTCTGATAGGGATGCTCGCTTCTCTTCTCGATTTTGGAGAACCATGCAATCTGCTATGGGGACCCAACTCAATCTGAGCACAGCCTATCATCCACAAACAGATGGCCAAACTGAAAGAACAATCCAGACCTTGGAAGATATGCTTAGAGCTTGTGTGATCGATTTTGGTGGTAGTTGGGATTCACATCTTCCATTGATTGAATTCTCCTACAACAATAGTTATCACTCCAGCATCAACATGGCTCCTTTGGAGGCTCTCTATGGTCGAAAATGTCGTTCACCAGTCTGCTGGAATGAAATAGGTGAGGCTCAACTTACTAGACCTGACCTCATTCTAAAGACAACTGACAAGGTTAAGAAAGTTCGTGATAACTTACAGGCAGCTCGAAGCCGTCAAAAGAGTTACGCGGACCGACGACGCAAGCCTTTAGAATTCCAAGTCGGTGATCGTGTATTACTTAAGGTCTCACCTTGGAAAGGTGTGATCAGATTTGGAAAGAAAGGAAAACTTGCACCTAGATATGTTAGACCATTCAAGATCATCGAAAGAATCGGCAAGGTAGCCTACAGACTTGCATTACCTCCTAAACTTGGAAATGTTCATCCTACTTTCCACATATCAAATCTCAAAAAGTGTTTAGCTGATGAGAACCTCCACATACCGCTTGACGAAATCCGTGTTGATAAAACACTACATTTTGTTGAGAAACCTGTGGAAATTATGGATCGTGAAGTCAAATGGCTTAAACGCAAGCGCATTCCGTTGGTTAAAGTTCGCTGGGAATCTAAACGTAGACCTGAGTTTACTTGGGAACATGAAGATCAAATGAAGGCGAAGTATCCACATCTATTCTCACGAGTTTCCTCTAAACAAATTTCGAGACGAAATTTCCACAAGTAGGGGAGACTGTGACATCTGTGCTTGTAATCATTGTAAACAGTTCAGTTATCAATAAAATAAAGTTATTTGATCCCTATGTTTGTTTGTTTGTGTTTGATGTTTTTCATGTTTTGACTTTTATTCGATTTCAAACTCTATATCGCTTTCTGGAGAATTATACGCAAACTGGTGCAAAAACGTAATCAGTTATACATGACAAATACTCCGGAACATCAATTTATGCTTGACATACCTTAAATAACCTTTACATAACTTAGAAATAAGTTTTAGAAGGTTTGGTATGCCGAAATCAAGTTATTTCGCTTACAGGGACTAAAATTGACAAACTACGAAAGTATGCCGATTTGAACTGTAACGAACATTCCGGAACATGCTCATAAGTTAAACACACCCTAAATATCCTTTACATAGCTTAGAAATAGGCTTTGAGGGGTTCGGTGTGCTAAAATAAACTTTTGGGTCATTCAGGGATTAAAAGCGTCAAAAAGTACATAAGTTTGCATTTTCGCGCATAACTTACGTTCTGAATACATCCAGACATCCAAAAATTTATGTAATCATTAAATTATTATGTTTTAGTGTTTGGCTTGTCAAAAATCCATTCGTCGCGCAATTTGGACCGTTTTTGCATCCGTTACGACTTCCGTCGTAATTAACCGAACAACGCAATCTTACGGCCAAACGAACAGACATCCGGCATACTTTTGAGCATATTTCAAGTCCCCTATACTTTAACTTCATTTTAGAGCCTTAAAATGCGGTTAACGGGGGCTTAAACGTGCCAAAATGCATCAAAAATCAAGTTTGGGAACACAGGGGCCTGTTCTGCCAATTAATGAAAGTTTCTGCCAGCAAGCCAGGTCCTTACGGACCGTATGGACTTGCTTACGGTCCGTAAGCATGTCCCAAATCAGTAGAATTGTGTAAACAGCTTAACACCCCAAAACCACTTGCAAATGGTTTTTATCAATCCTAGGGGCTCCCATGGGTTTGTAATTCAGTGGGTATGTGTTGTACGGCTCAGATTTAACGCTTGGGGAACAAGAAATGATCTTAACGGTTCCATGTTTCCTATAAATACCCCCCCCATGTCTTGCTCATTTTCCCTCACATTTGAAATCTGATTCAAAGCTCTCTAAGTGGAAGTTTATATACTTCCTACCTGAGAGTGAATCGGGTTCAAATCTTGCGGGGACCTTCTGTAAGTATTCTTTCGCGTTTTTCGTTCATTTTAGCGTTAAAGACAAACTGTGTTTGACTTTCAGCATTGACCAGTTTATGGTCAACGCGAAGTTCGTTTGAACTGTGACAACCCTCACTAAACCAGGTATCCGTACGGTTTAATTAATAATTAATTGCTGCTTAATTACTGTGCTTACTTGAAATTACTGATGAACTGCTACTTGAATTCTGATACTTGTACATATCTACATTATACTTTGATTTCCGTCACTACATTATTTTCATGCTGAACCATAGTGACAAACATGATGCACAAAAGCACAGTAGCACTATGAACGGATAACCTATTGAACATGCTGATAAAGCCAGCATCAGGCAGATAATGCCTCTAAGGCCTGTACGAGCCAGAAAGATTTTACTACACCCATAGTGAGTGTAGGGATACAAGGGTTGTAGAACTGCGTCTCTAGGAATAAGTTACAATGACTGGATGTGGCTAAATCGTACACTAAGCACAAAACACAGCACTTTAATGAACAATTTAGCCTCTGGCTAGCTAATAAAGTGCCAAAACATGAGAAAAATATTACTAGACACTTTCCAAAGTGTCGGGAATAAGTTGTGTCACTAAAAATGGTATTAACGACACTTAAAAGCTTTATTAAGCGCTTTAACGGATTACTATCCCACCGAACAACCGGACTTTACCCGGAACATGAAAATATTGCCATAAATATTATTGGTCTTTTTCTGAGCCAGTTAGGGTCCCTGAACACCCTAACACCCTCCATAAA
The DNA here is from genome assembly GCF_002127325.2 of Helianthus annuus. NCBI lineage: Eukaryota > Viridiplantae > Streptophyta > Magnoliopsida > Asterales > Asteraceae > Helianthus > Helianthus annuus. The sequence continues at coordinate 96,039,388 of NC_035444.2, read as the reverse complement.
ACATAACACACCACTAACTGAGTTAAGCACTTAACTAACTTACTTAACCTAACTAGATAACCTAACTAATGGTTGGATTCGAACTAGGTACCTCATATAAATTAGATAACCAAATTAAGTGTGTCTCATATAAATTAGACACAAAATCCATTGGTTAAACACACTAGAATTAGCCTATAAGATCAAGACTTGGACCACCATTCATTTCTTCACAACACTTAACAACAACACACCTCTCTCCCCTCTCTTGGAGGTCTTGGCCGAGAGCACCCATCCCCCATCCATCATTGTTCGATTTTGATCTTCAAGTTCCAAGCATATACAAGTGTTACGGGTCACATACGAGGAGCCTTGGAGCAAACGGAAGACGAAGGACCTCTCTACCTAGCTTTTATCCACCTCTTTTTCGCATAGATTCTTCCCTAGCCTCGAGCTAGAGGTATAATGCTTAAAACACTCTCTTGAACTAATCTAAAGTGGTTAATACGATGTGTAATGATTAAAACTCGGAATCTTACAAAATCATGCATTAAAGTTTACTAAAAATGCAAGTATTGTTGGTTAAAAGATCACTAGTTGTGTAAATGTTGTAGTAATTGAAATTTGTGGTTGTTTAGACCCGATCTATGTTGTGGTAGCTCGGATCATCATTTAACCCGGTTTGGTTAAGGTCATGGATCTTGACATAAGCTTGTTTGGAATAAGACAAGGGTTAAAAGGTGAAACTCTACCACACGCGAACCATGAACTTGTGTAAAAGTATTTTACTTATGAAATAATGTTTAAAACTAGCAGATCTACGTATCTACAAGTGGTATTTTCAAAGGACCAAGTGTCAAAGAAAATCATGTTTTCTAAAAATAGATCTTACATTAACAAGCATGATTTTTATAAACCACAAGTGTGTAAACACTTGTGAAATGAAAAGTTTCGACAAAATAACATTCTTTGTAAAAGATGACGGGAAGTTGTATAGACGGATTTACTCTAAAAACAAGGTTTTTACGAGATAGAATTACTTTATATGAAGATCCACTAAATGTAAGGAGACTTACGCTATAAATTTTAGAAAACTACAAGTTCATGTGATTATGCGATTTACATACTTGTCGACTAGTTTGTTGTATCGGAAATTGTTTGATTGAATAAAGAAGTTGTTGAAATTGATTTTGTAAAAGAAAATGATACGCTTGAAAGCGTGGCCACCTCCAGTTACAGAGGAAACTCTGGCGAATTTTTTCTAAAAACCTAACACTTAGAATTAATTACACTACAAGTGTTAGAATTATTTTTGACATGTTTTCAAAATATAAATTTCGCCATGACTTTATTTACTAAATATCCGGAGGTGGGATTTTCACAAAAACCAAACGTGATAAATATATATTTAGTAAATATATTTTCACAACATTGTTTATGATTATTTTGTGAAAATACATAAATATTATTTTTAGAGTAAAAATAATATTATCGAACGCTAACGAATCCAAAATAATACGAACGCTTTCACAATAAGTATATAAGTTACACTGGTAATATTATTACCACTCGAATGATAAAACGTAACTTACGCATTATACGGAAGTATTTATGAACGCGTATTTTATCAACGTATTATTTTTGGGGAAAATTATGTGAAATGAAAATATAATATTTTTGAGAAAAATATTTATATTTTGGAATTAGAAACAAATATATATTAAGTGAGACTTAATGGTATAGTTCGAACACACATGTATTAAATCCCCATCATTGGGAAAGAGATTAACTACCAAGTATATACGAAAAGTAAACCCAAAATAGTTGTCTAACTATTTCCCAAAAACTTAAACTATAAAGCTAAGGCACGGCCGTCCGTCTAATAGAATTAGCACATGTAGGTCGTTGCACAGCTACCTAATTTGGAGTACTTGGTAGAGACGCACCGACTGTGAGTTCATGCCCCCTTTTCTCATAACTGTTTTCAGTTTTCTAAACTGCGGGGGTGAAATACATGTTACTATGATTACGAATATTTCTTACATGGTATGGTCAGCTAAGGAAGGAACTGTTAGGTTATGTGATTTGGGTAGGTGAAACCTTAAGAACAATAGTCCTCGTAGTACGATCGAGGGATACAAGTGATAGGCCTATTTGAGCATAACAAACCCCACCCATGCGCCCTAAGGTTGGACCATGTGGTGACCTTGTCTTAACACCACCCATGCGCCCGCAGGTTGGACCATGTGGTGACCTTGTCTTAACACCACCCATGCGCCCGCAGGTTGGACCATGTGGTGACCTTGTCGTAACACCACCCATGCGCCTGCAGGTTGGACCATGTGGTGACCTTGCCCTATCCCCTCCCATGCACCCGCAGGTTGGACCATGTGGTTACACATTAACTGATATGTTTCCTTATTTGCTTTCATACCAGAGTTTACAAAATATTCACACTTACAATGATTATAAAGGTTTATTCACGCGCACATACTAAACACATGAACTCGCTCAACATTTTTGTTGATTTTTCAACTTACATGTATTTCAGGGAATTAAAGGATCTGGTGCGGTATGACACGTTTTCCCGCTGCACTAGTTACGAGGTCATCCGGGTTTGGGGAACGTGACTCTTTCCTGGACAAGTCACAGTCCTTAAACTGTGTTTATGTCATGTTGATGTTTGTTAAGACAATGTTGTTGTATTTGGTTTCTATAACTTAATGGATGATCCTGCATGTTTTTAATTCATATGGCTTTGTTATGATTAAGCTATGGTATTAAGAAGTCACACCAAATTAACCACGCTTCCGCAAAGCCAGGGTGTGACAGCTTGGTATCAGAGCTCTGATCATAGCGAACTAGGATTCCTTCTCGAGTCTAGACTATGATCATTAGGGCTCTCACGAAAACATTTTTACTGCATACCACTCAAGTCCAGATCCAAAACCTTTTTATAAACAAATGTTGAGCACATTTTATTATTTTTAGGGTCAGTCTTGGAGGCTGAGGCTCGGTCTTAGAGGCCGAGGCTCGATCTTAGAGATCGAGGTAGATGTTTATTGTTTTAGACTCAGTCTTGGAGGCTGAGGCTCGGTCTTGGAGGCCGAGGCTCGATCTTAGAGATCGAGGTAGATGGCTAGTGAGACTAGGAAGAGTAGGCTCAGTCATGAAGGCTGAGGCTCGGACATGGAGGCCGAGGCTCGATCTAGGAGGTCGAGGTGGATGATAGAGCAGTCTTAGAGACTGGGAAGAATTTGGCTAGTGGGACTAGGAATGTCAGTCTAGGAGACTGGGAGGCTAGTGGGACTAGGAGGATTATGTGATTTCTTACTTGGTGACTTATGTGATTACTTGATTGTATGACTGATTATTTGTGCATATTTGTGTTTATGTTACAGACTCACGGACTCGCCCGGTACAGGCGATTCGGACACCACTGGACCCATACCTGTAGTATCTGATGACCTCACATCCTCAGAGCACGAGGTGCACACTTCTGACTATACCAGCACTGACGAGGACGATTTTCAGCCCTTCACACTACCTGAGGGTGCTGATGAGCCTGCAGATGGCCCTCCCGTTGAGTACCTACCATTAGTAGAGATTCCGGCTCCTATACCCTTAGCCGTTTATCCTGCGTATGACTTACTTCTTGACGCCGAGGCTGACGGCGATATTGATCTGTATGATGACGAGCCGATCGAGGATGAGATCCAGGGCGAGGCCCTACTTCCTGCTGGCGATCTTCTGATGATCGCTGATGCTCCCGCCGAGGATTCGCCTGCGCATTCTCCGGTCCCAGACTCCTTTGAGTCTGTGGCATCCGCACCTTCCCACCCTTTGAGCGCACAGCACGTTTCGCATGGTTCAGACCCCGACCAGGCATCCTCTGTTGCTCCTATTCCCAGCTTTGCGTTTGACCATGATGACATAGAGGATTCTGATCCTATCTTTCCTCCGGGATTCGACCCGAATGTAACACCCCGAAAACGGGTTTGGTAATTAACCCTTGTTAATACTAAAAGACGGGTAAAGTACCGTTAGCAGTAAAGATAACCCGGTAAATATTTGGATTTAATAAGAAATCCTAATAATTTAAATACAAGCGAATCAAAGAATTAAGGAATTGAGTTTATAAGAACCTGGATCAACGGGACTTAAAATAAAACGGGTTTTTAGCTCCCGGAACCCACTAAGTAACTAGGAGTATTAACCTAGTTAGTTAATGTCTTGAGAAAATAGAACTAATGTGGTTAAGCTACCCTTTTAAATAACTTGTGTAAAGTGAAGGGACTAGACATGGACAATTGAATTAAAGTTTCAATTAAACAAATTAATAAACAAAACACACACATACGTGTGTGTGTGTCTGCGACTTCAACCAGAGCCAAGAAGGGCTCTCTTGCTCAAAACCCTAATCCCTCAAGAATCTCTCAAATTGAAGCCCAAATCAAGAGCCAAATCATTGCATGAACACAAATTCGTGATCACCTAGTCATGGGGATTACAAGGTATGTTAAAAATTATGATTTGGTGATACTTTGAGATTATGATGAATAATCATAATCGAAATTCTGGAATGAATATTGATTCTATGAGTGTTATTATGATTATATCTTGGTTTAGAAACAAACCCTAGTAGAAAATTTGATGAATTGTTGTCAAAACTAGGGATTTGATAATTACCCTATTATGTGCTAAATGGGTTTTTGTATGTTATGATGAACACTCGGATTGGAGTGTTAATTTGATGAATACTGATTGTTATGATATAAGTTCTTGATGTAGTTCATGAACACTAGATATAGAGGGTTGAAATTTGATGTTAATCTTGCTAAAAATGACTAATTACGGACTAGTTAGCAAAAGTGTAGAATGATGCCCATTAGGTGTTTGTTAAAATGCCTAAATGAGAAGTAAAGTGTTGAAATTCAAGTGAAACGCGTAATTGACAAGCTTGACTAATTACATGAGACATGGGATAAAACGGGTTCTAATCATAATGTTGATTTGCCTTAATCGTGCATATTATATGATTAAATGTAGTTGACTTTAGAAAGTCAAACTAACTAGTGATGAAGTCGAATAAGTGGTTTCGGCTAAGAAAATAAGTAAAGTGGTATAGTCGTGATTGTTAATGACTAGTCTAACCACCTTGTAAATGATGAACAATAGTTGGCGCTTAAACAAGCTAGGTGAAGCTTGGAGTGAAAGCGAGTCAAACGAGTCAAGCATAGAAGAAAAGCGTAGCTCGGATGCAAGGTAAGTGTAATTTACACACTTATGTAGAATGCTTGTTATTTCGATACTTATGAACGTGAAAACAATAATATTGGAAATTTGGAAAATTGTTAAGTGTTGACTTATGTAAATCATGGTTAAAAAGGATACCCATGGCGTAAGCCGAAATGGGTTGAAACTGCAAGAAAAGAGTGTAAAAGAAAAAGGGTATGGTTATAAAACCCGGGATGGGATGATGTACAAATTGGAAATCAAAAACGGTGTTTTTGATTTAAATAGACAATGTTGGGCATATAGTCCAAACGGGTCGAATGGTGGTGATAACACCATTTGACAATATCGATTAATGTGGTCGTCAAGTCTTATATTAACAGGACTAATTAGCAAATCGGATAGTTGCGTCATCATTGATGGTGTGATAATAAAAGCGAGGCATAAATCGGGTCTATTCGTTGATCCGAGCCAGGTACGCATATTTATGTTGTAGTCAAAAGTAATATTTTGGTCGAATATTTGGTGAGAGTCCTTCATTATAAAAGAAGGACCAAAATCGACCAAAACGCCCTTGTAGGCTAAATTGAACAAACAACCCTTAGAGGTTATTTGGAAACGAGTCTTATGATTAAACAGAAGCTTAGAACGAGTATGAGTAGTGAAAATGAAATTCTTGGGCCAAAAGACTCCATATGAGTCCTTGCCGTAAAATGATATTTCAAGAGGTATAAATTCGGAACACATAGATATCTACTTTAAATCCAACACACATTTAGTTGTGATGGAAGAGTACTAGATAAAAGATATAGGTTACAATGCTAGATTAGAATGAAAGCGAAATTGAGCTTAAAAGTGCTTAAAATATCCTTAACGGGTCAAAATAAGCATACTAGTGAAAACGGGTTTAATTTGTGAATAAACCTATGATTAGAACCTAGTATGGTATATCACAATTATTTGATGAAGTGTATGAAATATAGGAATCAAATAAATACGTTTGTTTGATAAAATACATAACCGGGTCAAAACTTGGTATAAAGGGTAATAAGCCGAAGACTTAGAAGTCTTAAATTTTGTTAAGCCGAATGTCGGATTTTAACTCCAAATGATGGAGAATCAAATTACAAACACGTAGGAAGAAACGGTAGGCCAAACGGACAAGCGGTTTGAAAGATACGGAAGATTTCGTGTCAAATTACGGCAAAAGTGGAAAACTGGATGCAGGGTCCACCGTAAATTACGGTGCCACCGTAATTTACGGTGGAGATGAAAAGCCTTACGGAGGCCCCCTACTGGTTTACGGTAGGGGCATGTAAAACCAGTGGCCACCGTAAATTACGGTGCCACCGTAATTTACGGTGGAGGTCAGGTTGAAATTTTTGTTTTTGTTATTAATTGTTTCTCGGACTCGTTTAGACACGTTTTAAGTCCTGTATGACTAAAGCATTTCATGTTATTGAAATGTAGGTACTTTTGGATGCCGGAAGACGATCAAGCTCAGTGAAGAACCGAACACGACAAAGACACACGCTTCCGCACTTTGACACATAGTAAATTTTAAACAACGAATTTAATCACGTTATGTAGAATAACCTCTGATTTGTAAAAGTTTTTAATAAACCCGTATTTTTATAGAATGTGTAGTCTTAACTACACATCTAATCGTTGGTAATTACATACAAAATCGTTATTTAGTAACTAGGGTGTTACAAGTTGGTATCAGAGCCTTGGTTTAAGAGATCCGAGTATGGTGGGGAGGAACCATGCTTGGACTTAAACCTTATGCTCTTGACAAAGAATAGTGTTCGGTTCGAAGCTTGATCGCAAATCCGGTAAGTACAAGTATGTTAATAGTTTAGCATGCTAAAGTGTTGTAAACAACACATAGGGCTATCGTGTGATACACGTTACCCCAATTAAAATGATTGATATAGTTGACGAAAATACGCGCGTTGACGCGTATAGTAGAAAAAGCCTTGTATTATAATACGGGCGATTATTGAAGTTGACGTTACTAACTTTGTGAATGTTTTAATTGAGGGACACTCGCGTTTGAAGACGACGAGAGTCAAACGAATTGTGGATATGATAATGGAACGGTCCAAAGTATGACGAGAGGAGCATGCTCACCGAGGACCAAAATCGCGTAACGGTCGCGAACAAGACTAATGACAAGAGAAGCCCGTTAGGGCAAGCATTACCAGGTGCACACTTTTAAATTTAATCGCACGAGCCGTTATATGCAACAAACACGTAAGTAATAACGGTTGCATACACATATGATAGAACTTGGAAAACCTGATTTCCAAGAGAAATTTAATAGGAAATATGTTATTCACAATGATGAATAACAAATGAATAACAAGACTTGTTTATATAGAAACTTGGACGAGAGTGATCATCCAAGTAAGTATTCTCAATATAAATCCTATTGAGAAAAGTAATGGTCACCTCAATGAATGTGAATAAATGTTTATAAAAAGGGACATTGTACATGTTCTAGGATAAACGACTAAAACTAATAATTGTTAACTAACAATTAAATAAAGTTTTACCAAATGAAACCATAAACATGGAGATAATTTGAGGAGTTAGTTACATGGGACGTGATGTGGTAATTATAATAAGGTCACGCGTACCACGTGTTGATCGTTTACTCTGGCCAAGTAAGTAGTGAACACATGATAGCATGAGCTTCTTATAATGAGCGCAGTCATGTCCGATGTAGTAAGGTCAAGATGAATGAAAATTTAAAGGATCCTTAGGGTCAAGAAATCTTATGGGCATACTCGTATAAATGGTTTTCGCGGGAACCATAAAAACGATGTATGGCGCACATAGAAATAAAAGATCCAAGGAAATTCGTGACATAAGTCATTTTGACGAAACAACCATGGTAGACAAAAAGGGCATTGTAAAACCACAGTATAAATGATCCGCGGGGCCATAGAAACAAAGGTATTGCCCACATGGGAAAAACCGATCAAAAACCATGGTAGAAAAAAAAAAGGGGGCATTGTAAAACCAAAGTATAAATGACCCGCGGGGTCATAGAAACAAAGGTATTGCCCACACGAGAAAAACGATCAAAATCGTTGACTTTGGTCGTAGTAAAGAAATGATGATGATGATAGTCATCATTCATAGTTTAAAAGACTGTCAAGGATGGTCAAATAAAGAATTAAGGTTTGGTTGAATAAAAGCGAGGGCTTCCGCTAAGACAACCAAACAAATTAAAACAAAAACTTGATGTATACCGGAATGCTTGCACTAATAATGACTTCGGTAAAGTACCCGGTTAATGGGTAAGGATTTAAACACATGCGTAAACCGAGAAACGAGAACACGAATTTAAAGTCAAAAGACTCGGATTATGAGTTATGACTAAAAGACCATAAAATTTCGTAAACAGAAATTTTGATAATTATATTCAACTATTTTGAGATTGAACGGGTTGAATAAAGTATAATGCTTGAAGGCATAAGTAAGCGCAAGCCGGATAACGGTAAGCTTGAGACAAATGATTTTCAAACGTAAAAAGAGTGCTTTGACACCAAATATATATTTTAATAAGACACGAGTAAAAAGAGTGATCTACGGGATCAACATAACCTTTAGGGTTATAAACAAATGAGAGATCTACGGACTAAAACGACCCACGGGTCATGATTAGAAAGAAGTTATAGGGACTTCGCCCTAAAGAGGTGAATGTCGAATCAAAAATAGCCCGTAAGGCTAAGTGATAAAACCTACGGGTTAGATTGGATAAAGCGAGGAAATCAGTTAAGAATCCCCGCATAAAACTAAGACTGTAAAGGATTAAATTACGGACTGTCAATATCCGGGTATGGATGATTGACACAAGTTAAAGAAAAGATCCTAAAACTAAAACTTCGGTTTTAGTAAGAAATAATGTTTAACATAAATTCTGATAGGAATTTAAATAGTAAGCATGAAAGATACAAGTCTTGACACTGATAGGCGCAAGATGATATATTCGAAAAGTGATATTTTCAAAAATGAAAGGTTGATACAAATTAAACATGATGTGACACGATCATGGTTAGGAAGTGTAATGAGACCGGTTATTCGAAAAGTTAGGAAGTAAAATCACATTATAACCAAGCGAGTGATAAAAGTAACTGAACTAATGAGACTAGTTAATGAGACCGGTTAAGGTCACCAATTCAAATCAAGAAAATTTGGTTTGCTTGTAAGCGGTAGATTCGGTATAGCTGAACCGATTAGATAAATTTGAAAACAAAAGAATTTGTCGCTAAAAGTGGAATATTTCACTAAGGACCCTTAAACGGGTCGAGGCGACAAATGCACCAAGAGTTCGATAATATATAAAAGCGATGGAAATCGCTAAGTTAACTAAACTAGTAAAAATAACGGAATTACGTTATTTCAAGTTACATTATGTCATATGAGATACGTAAAAGTTTTGTAACCAAAAAGATATTACCATAATTTTTCTGGTAATGCTAACAATTGGTTAAAGTATGAGTAATGCTTAAGAAATTACTCAAGTCAAACGCATTGAGTTTAGAAACTCAATGAACTATGTAAGCAAGGTTTCGAGGACGAAACCTCTTTAAGGGGGGTAGACTTGTAACACCCCGAAAACAGGTTTGGTAATTAACCCATGTTAATACTAAAAGACGGGTAAAGTACCGTTAGCAGTAAAGATAACCCGGTAAATATTTGGATTTAATAAGAAATCCTAATAATTTAAATACAAGCGAATCAAAGAATTAAGGAATTGAGTTTATAAGAAGCCGGATCAACGGGACTTAAAATAAAACGGGTTTTTAGCTCCCGGAACCCACCAAGTAACTAGGAGTATTAACCTAGTTAGTTAATGTCTTGACAAAATAGAACTAATGTGGTTAAGCTACCCTTTTAAATAACTTGTGTAAAGTGAAGGGACTAGACATGGACAATTGAATTAAAGTTTCAATTAAACAAACTAATAAACAAAACACACACATACGTGTGTGTGTCTGCGACTTCAACCAGAGCCAAGAAGGGCTCTCTTGCTCAAAACCCTAATCCCTCAAGAATCTCTCAAATTGAAGCCCAAATCAAGAGCCAAATCATTGCATGAACACAAATTCGTGATCACCTAGTCATGGGGATTACAAGGTATCTTAAAAATTATGATTTGGTGATACTTTGAGATTATGATGAATAATCATAATCGAAATTCTGGAATGAATATTGATTCTATGAGTGTTATTATGATTATATCTTGGTTTAGAAACAAACCCTAGTAGAAAATTTGATGAATTGTTGTCAAAACTAGGGATTTGATAATTACCCTATTATGTGCTAAATGGGTTTTTGTATGTTATGATGAACACTCGGATTAGAGTGTTAATTTGATGAATATTGATTGTTATGATATAAGTTCTTGATGTAGTTCATGAACACTAGATATAGAGGGTTGAAATTTGATGTTAATCTTGCTAAAAATGACTAATTACGGACTAGTTAGCAAAAGTGTAGAATGATGCCCATTAGGTGTTTGTTAAAATGCCTAAATGAGAAGTAAAGTGTTGAAATTCAAGTGAAACGCGTAATTGACAAGCTTGACTAATTACATGAGACATGGGATAAAACGGGTTCTAATCATAATGTTGATTTGCCTTAATCGTGCATATTATATGATTAAATGTAGTTGACTTTAGAAAGTCAAACTAACTAGTGATGAAGTCGAATAAGTGGTTTCGGCTAAGAAAATAAGTAAAGTGGTATAGTCGTGATTGTTAATGACTAGTCTAACCACCTTGTAAATGATGAACAATAGTTGGCGCTTAAACAAGCTAGGTGAAGCTTGGAGTGAAAGCGAGTCAAACGAGTCAAGCATAGAAGAAAAGCGTAGCTCGGATGCAAGGTAAGTGTAATTTACACACTTATGTAGAATGCTTGTTATTTCGATACTTATGAACGTGAAAACAATAATATTGGAAATTGGGAAAATTGTCAAGTGTTGACTTATGTAAATCATGGTTAAAAAGGATACCCATGGCGTAAGCCGAAATGGGTTGAAACTGCAAGAAAAGAGTGTAAAAGAAAAAGGGTATGGTTATAAAACCCGGGATGGGATGACGTACAAATTGGAAATCAAAAACGGTGTTTTTGATTTAAATAGACAATGTTGGGCATATAGTCCAAACGGGTCGAATGGTGGTGATAACACCATTTGACAATATCGATTAATGTGGTCGTCAAGTCTTATGTTAACAGGACTAATTAGCAAATCGGATAGTTGCGTCATCATTGATGGTGTGATAATAAAAGCGAGGCATAAATCGGGTCTATTCGTTGATCCGAGCCAGGTACGCATATTTATGTTGTAGTTAAAAGTAATATTTTGGTCGAATATTTGGTGAGAGTCCTTCATTGTAAAAGAAGGACCAAAATCGACCAAAACGCCCTTGTAGGCTAAATTGAACAAACAACCCTTAGAGGTTATTTGGAAACGAGTCTTATGATTAAACAGAAGCTTAGAACGAGTATGAGTAGTGAAAATGAAATTCTTGGGCCAAAAGACTCCATATGAGTCCTTGCCGTAAAATGATATTTCAAGAGGTATAAATTCGGAACACATAGATATCTACTTTAAATCCAACACACATTTAGTTGTGATGGAAGAGTACTAGATAAAAGATATAGGTTACAATGCTAGATTAGAATGAAAGCGAAATTGAGCTTAAAAGTGCTTAAAATATCCTTAACGGGTCAAAATAAGCATACTAGTGAAAACATGTTTAATTTGTGAATAAACCTATGATTAGAACCTAGTATGGTATATCACAATTATTTGATGAAGTGTATGAAATATAGGAATCAAATAAATACGTTTGTTTGATAAAATGCATAACCGGGTCAAGACTTGGTATAAAGGGTAATAAGCCGAAGACTTAGAAGTCTTAAATTTTGTTAAGCCGAATGTCGGATTTTAACTCCAAATGATGGAGAATCAAATTACAAACACGTAGGAAGAAACGGTAGGCCAAACGGACAAGCGGTTTGAAAGATACGGAAGATTTCGTGTCAAATTACGGCAAAAGTGGAAAACTGGATGCAGGGTCCACCGTAAATTACGGTGCCACCGTAATTTACGGTGGAGATGAAAAGCCTTACGGAGGCCCCCTACTGGTTTACGGTAGGCGCATGTAAAACCAGTGGCCACCGTAAATTACGGTGCCACAGTAATTTACGGTGGAGGTCAGGTTGAAATTTTTGTTTTTGTTATTAATTGTTTCTCGGACTCGTTTAGACACGTTTTAAGTCCTGTATGACTAAATCATTTCATGTTATTGAAATGTAGGTACTTTTGGATGCCGGAAGACGATCAAGCTCAGTGAAGAACCGAACACGACAAAGACACACGCTTCCGCACTTTGACACATCGTAAATTTTAAACAACGAATTTAATCACGTTATGTAGAATAACCTTTGATTTGTAAAAGTTTTTAATAAACCCGTATTTTTATAGAATGTGTAGTCTTAGCTACACATCTAATCGTTGGTAATTACATACAAAATCGTTAATTAGTAACTAGGGTGTTACACCGGATCATGATATAGAGTTCATACCGATGGATCAGCCCATGGAGGATCCAGCTGACCCAGTCGATCCTATCGAGCACGAGTTCGACTTCGAGATGGCTTTTGATGATCCCGAGCCTGCCATCGCCCCTGAGCAGGCAGCCGCTCTAGACCCTATGCCTGAGCATGACCCCGTACATGCTGGCATCCCTGTTGAGCCTGTTATAGCTGACCCGCCTATCGATGATCATCTGGAGGGTGATCATGTTATTACTGCCGATCATGTCGATCCACCTCTAATTGCTGATATACCTGTTGACCATCTTGTTGATCACATTGCAACCGTTGATCCTTTTGTTGCTCCCCCACCTGATCCCGTTCCACTAGAGCCCGAGCATGCACTGTTCGCGGCACACATGGATCCACCGGACGAGCACGCACAGCACGGGTGGATTCCTGCTGATGAGGATGTTCCACCTATCCCCCCACACCACACTGATGCACGACATATTGATTTCTCTTTTCAGGTTCATCAGTTTGTACCTCCAGCGAGACCTGGAGAGGGTTCTTCGGCCCATCCTTTTGGGCATGTGCCGATGTCTGTTACTTTCAGGCCACAGTTTCCACCTGTTATACCATCCGCTTCACCGTTTCATGTGGCACCTTTTGACCCCACCAGTGAGCCTTTACTGTGGTCCTCACCGCCTGTCATGCCACCTACTGATCCTTACCATCCATTCCACGTGGGACACACTATAGAGGACGTTTTAATGTCTTTCGTTTTTCAGCATGAGTCACACACGCAGCGCATCCAGGAGCTTGAGAGAGCTCAGCTGCCACCATGCAAGTGCCATGGTCAGACACACTCTCCTTTGCAGCCATTTCGACCTGTACCCCCAGATTATGCTGCGCGTCTCTTTGCTTTAGAGCAGCAGGTTGCTTCATTCATCCGTACTCAGAGAGCCATGGAGGAGGACTGGCTCCAGTTACGTCGTTTGTTTTACACTCACTTTCCCCCTCCTCCACCGCCATCTGTATAGAGCTCATCAGTGCTGTTTGGGTAGACGTTGGTGAGATGACCGCGATTGCTTTTGACTGCACAGCATTTTTGGAGACTACATGATGATTCTGACTTTTGTTGACATGTATTTGATGTATTTGATGTATTTGACACTGACTTGATATAGTTTTTGGACAGGGGTGATGTAGCCCCTAGTTGATTGATGATTGTATGACACAGTGATGTACTGATACACTTACTACGTGGTCTCGATATATGGCAATCGCAGTATTCTCATCATATTTGATTCGCTTGATTTCTTACTTATATTTTTATGACATGGGATGTTGTGTGTATAATATTTGTGACATGGGATGTTGTGTGATTGGTATTTGTGATATACTGATAACATGAGATGTTATGTACTATTACTATTACTATATACATACGCTTTACTATGGCCTGACCAACGTAAACACATCTTTAGAAGATGCCGCCAAGACGTCAACAACAGCAAATGCCTACGACTCAGGCCGAACTACAGCAAGTCATTGCTGCTGCCATTGCTCAATATGCTGCCTCTCAAGGAGGAATGAGTGGAAGCAACTCTGGCAACACTGGCAACAACAACAATCCACCTCATGGTAACCCTAAGTCATTAAGACATACCATGACCTAAATGGATTTCCTTAGCAAGAATGCTAATGCCAATCATATGTTATAATGTATGTGCAGGGTGCACCTACAAACAGTTCTTGGACTGCAAGCCCGTAAACTTTGATGGCACAGGAGGTGCTGTCGCCTTTGTCCGCTGGGCTGAGAAAACAGAATCTGTTCTTCGCATGAGCAAATGCGCACTGGATCAGCAAGTCACCTAAATCTCTGGGCTATTTTTGGATGGAGCCCTATCCTGGTGGAATTTGCAAGTACAAACACTTGGCGAAGCTGCTGCCTACGCGCTGACCTGGACCGAACTGAAGGAACTCATGCGCAAAAAGTACTGTTCCCGCGCTGAAATCTAGAGATTGGAGACCGAGTTTTGGCATTTGAAAATGGAAGGCCCAAAGATAGCAGAGTATGTTCAGAGATTCCACGACTTGTCGCATGTGGTACCTTACATGGTCACTCCTAAGTTCAAGAGAATTGAACGTTTCATTTCGGGATTAGCTCCTCAAATCATAAGCATGGTGACCTCCTCCAAACCTGCGACTATCACTGAAGCCATTGATTTGAGCGTGGCTCTCACGGAGGAGGCAATTCGTTTGAACAAGTTTGATGAAGTTGAGCCTAAGAAGAAAGAGACTCATGTGGAGTCATCAGGAGGGAACAAGCGGAAGTTTTCAAACTTCAAGCAGGGCACCGGGGTGGTGGTTAAGAAAGGGGAATCAAGTATGCCAGTTCAGGATACAACGGGTGGTAGGAGGAAAGGTAAGGGATATATGGGTGCACATCCCAAATGTAACTCTTGCCAACGCCATCACTCTGGTCAATGCGGGCCAAAAGTATGTGAAGCTTGTGGAAAGACTGGTCACTTGAAGGATTCCTGTTGGGCTAGTGCTGGCCGGGGAGGCCAATGAGGATTTGGGAATAGAAATAATCGTGGTGGTATTGGGAATCACCCACAAGGAAACAATGGAGGTGATGGGAATCGGGTCAATAATGCAAACCAAGCGGGCGCCATGAATGGTAATCAGAGGAACAATCAAGCTGGAAACGGTGGTGGAAATGGGCAGAGACCCGGATGTTTCAACTGTGGTGATCTTGGGCACTATAAGAGGAATTGCCCGGAATTAAACCAAGCCCGCGGAAGGGTTTTTTGAACATAGAAGCAAGGGAAGCGCGCCAGGATCCCAATGTTGTCACTGGTACGTTCCCTGTAAACCAACGCTATGCATCCGTTTTATTTGATACTGGCGCCGATTATAGCTTCGTGTCGTTAGAATTTAAGAATATGCTTGGTTTAGCCGCTAGTAAATTAGATGTTCCGTACTCGATCGAATTGGCGAATGGGAAGTTAGTAGAAGCTAATGAAGTGATTCGAGGCTGCGTAATCGAATTGGGAGAGCGTGAGTTCGCTCTAGATCTACTACCAGTCCAGTTGGGAAGCTTCGACGTGGTAGTAGGAATGGATTGGTTATCGAGTAACAAGGCCGAGATAGTTTGTCATGAGAAGGTCGTTCGTATCCCGATCGAAGATGGTGAGACCATTGTTGTTCACGGAGAGAAGCGTGAGACGCCGTTGAGGATTATTAGCTGCCTGAAAGCAAGAAAGTGTTTGCAGAAAGGATGTGTTGCTTTTCTGGCACACATTATGAATAAGAAAGCTGAAGAACCGAAGATCAAGGACATCCCTGTCGTGAGGGAGTACCCAGAAGTCTTCCCAGAAGATTTGCTTGGCTTGCCGCCTCAAAGGCAAGTGGAGTTCCGCATTGACTTAGTTCCTGGCGCCGCGCCTGTGGCTAAGGCACCTTATAGACTTGCTCCGTCTGAGATGCAAGAACTGTCAACACAACTTCAGGAGTTGTTAGACAAGGGATTTATCCGACCAAGCTTCTCGCCTTGGGGAGCTCCAGTTTTGTTTGTCAAGAAAAAGGACGGTAGTTTCCGTATGTGCATTGACTACAGAGAGTTGAACAAGCTGACGATCAAGAATAGGTATCCTCCGCCAAGGATTGATGATCTTTTCGACCAACTTCAAGGTTCAAGCTTCTATTCGAAGATCGATTTGCGATCTGGTTACCATCAGCTAAGGATACAAGAGGAGAGTATCCCGAAGACAGCCTTCAGAACCCGTTATGGGCACTACGAGTTTCTTGTTATGCCGTTTGGTCTGACAAACGCACCTGCAGTGTTCATAGATTTGATGAATCGAGTTTGTAAGCCGTACTTGGATAAGTTCGTGATTGTATTCATCGATGATATTTTGATTTACTCAAAGACGAAGGCTGAGCACGAGCAGCACTTAAGAGCCATTCTGGAACTGCTAAAGAAAGAACAGTTGTATGCCAAGTTCTCTAAGTGCGAGTTTTGGCTACGAGAAGTGCAATTCCTTGGACACGTGGTGAATGGAGATGGAATCCATGTGGATCCAACCAAGATCGAGGCGATCAAGTATTGGGAAACGCCAAAGACGCCAACCGAGATTCGGCAATTCTTGGGTTTGGCTGGCTATTACCGAAGATTCATCGAGAACTTTTCAAAGATCGCTCAACCATTGACGCTCCTCACTCAGAAGGACAAGAAGTTTGATTGGGGAATCAAACAGGAAGAAGCGTTTCAGATATTGAAAGATAAGCTTTGCAACGCGCCAATCTTAGCCCTACCGAAAGGTACAGATGATTTTGTGGTATACTGCGACGCTTCGCGTCAAGGATTGGGTTGTGTGTTGATGCAACGCCAAAAGGTTATTGCCTACGCATCGCGTCAGTTGAAAGTGCATGAAAAGAACTATACCACTCACGATTTGGAGCTTGGCGCTCTGGAGGCACTACCTTTATGGTACGAAGTGCACAATCTTCACAGATCACAAGAGCCTCCAGCACATATTCAACCAGAAGGAGTTGAATATGAGGCAAAGACGATGGGTAGAGCTGTTGAATGACTACGACTGCGAGATAAAGTATCATCCAGGGAAGGCGAATGTGGTCGCCGATGCCCTAAGTCGAAAAGAGAGGAACAAGCCCATAAGGGTTAGGGCTTTGGAAATGGTTATTCGAACCGGTTTTCCTCTGCGTATTCGTGCCGCACAGAGAGAAGCTCTCAAGGAGAGAAACCTTGAAGAAGAGTATCTCCGTGGGATGGAGAAGTTATTGATACCAAACAAGGAAGGAACGTTGTGTTTTGAGAAAAGGATTTGGGTTCCTTTGTTTGGAGGTTTAAGAAAGGTTATTTTCGATGAAGCTCACAAGTCGCGGTACTCTATCCACTCTGGAGCGGATAAGATGTACCAGGATCTTAAAGATTACTATTGGTGGCCTAGGATGAAAGGCGATGTGGCTGTTTATGTGAGCAAATGTTTAACTTGCGCTAAGGTTAAAGCGGAATACCAGAAGCCTTCAGGACTTCTGCAACAGCCAGAGATTCCCAAGTGGAAGTGGGAACAAATCTCCATGGATTTTACTACAAAATTGCCAAGAACGCCAAGAGGCCATGACACCATCTGGGTGATAGTGGACCGATTAACGAAGTCAGCACACTTCTTACCTATCCGAGAAAAGGATAACACAAGCAAATTGGCTGAAATTTACATGAGAGAGATTGTTACACGCCATGGAGTACCTCTCTCAATCATCTCCGATAGAGACGGAAGGTTTGTATCAAGGATATGGCAATCCTTCCAAGAAGCTTTTGGCTCGAAGTTGAATATGAGCACCGCGTTTCACCCGCAGACCGACAGTCAAAGCGAGCGGACGATTCAGACGTTGGAGGACATGCTGAGAGCATGTGTTATGGATTTGGGCGGTAGTTGGGATAAGCATTTGCCTCTGGTTGAATTTTCATACAACAACAGCTACCACACCAGTATTGGTGCCGCGCCATTTGAAGCTTATTATGGGCGCAAGTGCAGATCACCGCTCTGTTGGTCTGACGCAGGTGATAGACAGTTGGTTGGTCCTGATATAGTCCAGGAAACCACAGATAAGATTGCACAGATACGAGATCGCATTAGTGCGGCTCGTGACCGTCAGAAAGCCTACGCGGATCGAAGCAAGAAACCTCTAGAGTTTGAGGTAGGTGATATGGTTTTGTTGAAGGTATCACCCTGGAAGGGTGTGGCACGCTTTGGGAAGCGTGGGAAGTTGAGTCCGCGATATATTGGTCCGTTCAGGATTCTGGAAAGAATTGGGTCCGTAGCATACAAGTTGGATCTACCTGCTGAACTGAATGGAGTTCACGATACGTTTCATGTATCCAATCTAAAGAGAAGTCCAACACAAGATACCGTTGCCATTCCTACCGACGAAATTCATGTTGACAACACGCTCCACTTCGTTGAAGGACCTGTTGAGGTCACGGATTGGAAAGTGAACAAGACCCGCCGGAGCAGTGTCAAGCTCGTCAAGGTTCGTTGGAATGCCAGACGTGGTCCTGAATTCACCTGGGAGCGTGAGGACCGAATGAAAGAGAAATACCCCCACTTATTTCCTAAGAGCCCTGCTTCTACAAGCAGAACTTAAAATTTCGGGACGAAATTTTTCTAACGGGGGGAGAATGTGACAACCCTCACTAAACCAGGTATCCGTACGGTTTAATTAATAATTAATTGCTGCTTAATTAGTGTGCTTACTTGAAATTACTGATGAACTGCTACTTGAATTTTGGTACTTGTACATATCTGCATCATACTTTGATTTCTGTCACTACATTATTCTCATGCTGAACCATAGTGACAAACATGATGCACAAAAGCACAGTAGCACTATGAACGGATAACCTATTGAACATGCTGATAAAGCCAGCATCAGGCAGATAATGCCTCTAAGGCCTGTATGAGCCAGAAAGATTTTACTACACCCATAGTGAGTGTAGGGATACAAGGGTTGTAGAACTGCGTCTCTAGGAATAAGTTACAATGACTGGATGTGGCTAAATCGTACACTAAGCACAAAACACAGCACTTTAATGAACAATTTAGCCTCTGGCTAGCTAATAAAGTGCCAAAACATGAGAAAAATATTACTAGACACTTTCCAAAGTGTCGGGAATAAGTTGTGTCACTAAAAATGGTATTAACGACACTTAAAAGCTTTATTAAGCGCTTTAACGGATTACTATCCAACCGAACAACCGGACTTTACCCGGAACATGAAAATATTGCCATAAATATTATTGGTCTTTTTCTGAGCCAGTTAGGGTCCCTGAACACCCTAGCACCCGCCATAAAACATAACACACCACTAACCGAGTTAAGCACTTAACTAACTTACTTAACCTAACTAGATAACCTAACTAATGGTTGGATTCGAACTAGGTACCTCCCCCCATTACAAACCGTCCCCAATGAGGGGGACACACTTGTCCTATTTGTTGAATATTATATTAAGTGTGTCTCATATCAATTAGACACAAAATCCATTGGTTAAACACACTAGAATTAGCCTATAAGATCAAGACTTGGACCACCATTCATTTCTTCACAACACTTAACAACAACACACCTCTCTCCCCTCTCTTGGAGGTCTCGGCCGAGAGCACCCATCCCCCATCCATCATTGTGCGATTTTGATCTTCAAGTTCCAAGCATATACAAGTGTTACGGGTCACATACGAGGAGCCTTGGAGCAAACGGAAGACGAAGGACCTCTCTACCTAGCTTTTATCCACCTCTTTTTCGCATAGATTCTTCCCTAGCCTCGAGCTAGAGGTATAATGCTTAAAACACTCTCTTGAACTAATCTAAAGTGGTTAATACGATGTGTAATGATTAAAACTCGGAATCTTACAAAATCATGCATTAAAGTTTACTAAAAATGCAAGTATTGTTGGTTAAAAGATCACTAGTTGTGTAAATGTTGTAGTAATTGAAATTTGTGGTTGTTTAGACCCGATCTATGTTGTGGTAGCTCGGATCATCATTTAACCCGGTTTGGTTAAGGTCATGGATCTTGACATAAGCTTGCTTGGAATAAGACAAGGGTTAAAAGGTGAAACTCTACCACACGCGAACCATGAACTTGTGTAAAAGTATTTTACTTATGAAATAGTGTTTAAAACTAGCAGATCTACGTATCTGCAAGTGGTATTTTCAAAGGACCAAGTGTCAAAGAAAATCATGTTTTCTAAAAATAGATCTTACATTAACAAGCATGATTTTTATAAACCACAAGTGTGTAAACACTTGTGAAATGAAAAGTTTCGACAAAATAACAATCTTTGTAAAAGATGACGGGAAGTTGTAAAGACGGATTTACTCTAAAAACGAGGTTTTTACGAGATAGAATTACTTTATATGAAGATCCACTAAATGTAAGGAGACTTACGCTATAAATTTTAGAAAACTACAAGTTCATGTGATTATGCAATTTACATACTTGTCGACTAGTTTGTTGTATCGGAAATTGTTTGATTGAATAAAGAAGTTGTTGAAATTGATTTTGTAAAAGAAAATGATACGCTTGAAAGCGTGGCCACCTCCAGTTACAGAGGAAACTCTGGCGAAATTTTTCTAAAAACCTAACACTTAGAATTATTTACACTACAAGTGTTAGAATTATTTTTGACATGTTTTCAAAATATAAATTTCGCCATGACTTTATTTACTAAATATCCGGAGGTGGGATTTTCACAAAAACCAAACGTGATAAATATATATTTAGTAAATATATTTTCACAACATTGTTTATGATTATTTTGTGAAAATACATAAATATTATTTTTAGAGTAAAAATAATATTATCGAACGCTAACGAATCCAAAATAATACGAACGCTTTCACAATAAGTATATAAGTTACACTGGTAATATTATTACCACTCGAATGATAAAACGTAACTTACGCATTATACGGAACTATTTATGAACGCGTATTTTATCAACGTATTATTTTTGGGAAAAATTATGTGAAATGAAAATATAATATTTTTGAGAAAAATATTTATATTTTGGAATTAGAAACAAATATATATTAAGTGAGACTTAATGATATAATTCGAACGCACATGTATTAAATCCCCCATCATTGGGAAAGAGATTAACTACCAAGTATATACGAAAAGTAAACCTGAAATAGTTGTCTAACTATTTCCCAAAAACTTAAACAATAAAGCTAAGGCACGGCCGTCCGTCTAATAGAATTAGCACATGTAGGTCGTTGCACAGCTGCCTGATTTGGAGTACTTGGTAGAGACGCACCGACTGTGAGTTCATGTCCCCCTTTTCTCATAACTGTTTTCAGTTTTCTAAATTGCGGAGGTGAAATACATGTTACTATGATTACGAATATTTCTTACATGGTATGGTCAGCTAAGGAAGGAACTGTTAGGTTATGTGATTTGGGTAAGTGAAACCTTAAGAACAATAGTCCTCGTAGTACGATCGAGGGATACAAGTGATAGGCCTATTTGAGCATAACAAACCCCACCCATGCGCCCTAAGGTTGGACCATGTGGTGACCTTGTCTTAACACCACCCATGCGCCCGCTGGTTGGACCATGTGGTGACCTTGTCTTAACACCACCCATGCGCCCGCAGGTTGGACCATGTGGTGACCTTGTCGTAACACCACCCATGCGCCCGCAGGTTGGACCATGTGGTGACCTTGCCCTATCCCCTCCCATGCGCCCGCAGGTTGGACCATGTGGTTACACATTAACTGATATGTTTCCTTATTTGCTTTCATACCAAAGTTTACAAAATATTCACACTTACAATGATTATAAAGGTTTATTCGCGCGCACATACTAAACACATGAACTCGCTCAACATTTTTTTTGATTTTTCAACTTACATGTATTTCAGGGAATTAAAGGATCTGGTGCGGAATGACACGTTTTCCCGCTGCACTAGTTACGAGGTCATCCGGGTTTGGGGAATGTGACTCTTTCCTGGACAAGTCACAGTCCTTAAACTGTGTTTATGTCATGTTGATGTTTGTTAAGACAATGTTGTTGTATTTGGTTTCTATAACTTAATGGATGATCCTGCATGTTTTTAATTCATATGGCTTTGTTATGATTAAGCTATGGTATTAAGAAGTCACACCAAATTAACCACGCTTCCGCAAAGCCAGGGTGTGACATGAACTTCATAACGTGAGCGTAATCACGATGGTTATAGTCCCTAGTGACTATACCTACTGATTACCACGCTATCTAGGCTCAATGACGAGTCGTAGTTTCGGCCAAAATGCGTTTTCTTGCGTATTTTGTAACCAAACTACTCTAGGGTATTAAAACCGTTTGTTTTAATACCAAACCTGTTTTCTAACATTACTAAACATGTTCTAGCATGTTTTAGCTCGTCGCTTTTAGATTTGTGCTTGTTTAGGGTCTTAAAGGTAAGCGATCTAATCAATCGCTTATGCTTACGAACCCGACCCATTTGGTCGATCATTAGGATCCGACCAAACACTTTAGGTGACCATAGTTGTATAGAGAATAACCTTCCGAGGTTATACCTTATGGTCACGACGTTTAAGTAGTTGTATGATAAGTAGTTTCTATGCCTTAGGTAAATTACCAAAATACCCTTTTTGCGCCAAAATTCATTTTAAGCCTATGTAACATAATTTTTGACATCTAAACTGATTTAGCAACAATATTAAGCATGTTAAGGCATATCTTACTTGTCATAGGACTAGTTAGGCTTTCCGAACGCGTTTTACGCGAACGACGCGTTAAAGTAGCATAAGCTACCTAAGCGGGTCGTAACGGGTCAAAAGCACTTAGGATAGGTTTCGTTTTAGTATGTAGGCTTTGTTAAACCATGTTACATAAGTTCCCCTACTTATTTGGTTTACGAACCCTCGTACTACCCGATCCTCCGATAGGGCCGTTTATTTATGTAGATACCTTTATAGGTGCCGTTTGATTCCGTGATCTACTAGCATTGCTTGGTGGTTATCCTACGACTTCTAAGCAATCTCAAGTGAGTACATAGTACCCCTCTTTTGCTGTTTTCCAAACATTTTGGGGTGAAACACATGTGCCTACTTGTTACTTTCGTGCTTTCTTGTTTTCACATCATATGCTTGCTATGTTCTTTAGTACACTTATAGTACATGATTTCATTACATTATTTTGCTATGTATGTTAACTTAGCATGCTAGCACATTGATTTACATTACATTGTTTTGCTATATATGTTTACATGGCATATTAGCACATTGTTTTACATGACTTTTCTGCTTTGTATGTTTACTTAGCATACTTAGTACATTGTTTTCACATAACTTGTTTACATTTGGTATGACATTTGGTTTGCATAAATGGTTCTTTTACTACATTCATTAACATTAGCTACGCCGCTCGGTAGTAAGTAATGGTACCATAGGACTTGACAAATCCCGTTCCTGACACCCTAGGTTTGTTTGGGTGAAAGGAATGACTGAATCCGAAAACATTTTACTTTGATAACCTTTACTCTAAGGTTATCCTGCTGTCTCAAGGCTTGAATGTAATGCGTTAACTTACCACATAAATGTTTGTATCAATAAAACAAGCTTTTACTTGGCAAAACATAACTTTTTGATTCATTCAAAATACTTTGTTTTGTTCCTTTTTACTTATGGTTAAGTATTCTCATTTTGTTACTTACCATACATAACTTTTGTTTACACTTAACTACATGACTACATTTTGGGTTTTAAACATATGACAATGGTTTAGACAAGAACATTTGATGGTTGGTTTAAACATGGACTTTATACATTGGTGGTTTGTTTAATGACTTAAGTAACGATATGTGTGTAGTAGGATACAAGCATGGTGGATACGCCGCTGGTACTTCCTATATATAAGTGCTTGTATTGTATTACATGTCATAGCGTTATTTAAATCATTTAGTTTGGACTTATACATTTTTACACAAATAACACATTTTCACAAGACTTCGTTTTACCAAAAACAACTTGTTTTATACAACTTATTTTTACTTGGTTATTCTTTTAACCATACGTTATTCTTCTATTTATACATATCACTTGATTTCATCGCTTTTCAAGTGATTTACAAAACAAAACATTTCACAAGATTCATGACTAACTTTTATTAAACACTTTTCTTAAACTTAAGTCATGAATCCTATTTTCATAAAACCTATGTTACTCACAGGCATTTTTATGCTGACGTGCCTATTTTCACATGTGTTTCAGGAGCTAATGCATAGGATGATGATCGTGACACGCTAGGGTGGACTCGGGCCTTAGTGACATAAAACAGAGCTAGACTTAGTTTAATTACGTTATGTATTCTTTATTTCAGTAGTTTTAAGACAATGTAACATGTTGGTTCTTGTTTTGAACGATGTATTCCACCCTTGGGTGATGAATAAAATATTATTTTAATTACCTTGGTTGTGGAACAATAATTCTGTTACAACACTCCCCGACGTTTCCGCCACGATTTGATGTTTTACGTGGTCGGGGTGTGACAGGGAATGCATGCTACACTGAATACAAACATTTATGCGGTATTGTGAAAATGCATACATTCAAGCCTTATGACTGTGGTGATAAACCTTTAAACAAATTAAAGGTCTATCGGTTTTTATGTTTAAATCGAATTCGGTCATTCCTTCCATCCAAACATACCTAGGATGTCAGGAACGGGAGTTGTCAATTCCTATGGTACCATTACCTACTAACGAGCGGCGTGATCAAAGTTAATGAATGTATATGGTCCCACTTAAACAATCCAAATGTCATACCCAATATGTAACCATGTGATGAAAAACAAATGCACTAAGTATGATGAACATACATAGCGTGAAAAAGGTAATGTAAACAATGTACTAGTATGCGCTAAACGAACATACGTAGCATAAAATGTCATGTAAAACGATGTACTAAGTATGCACACAATGGACATACGTAGCAAAAACACGATGAAAGCATGTACTATATGTGTACTATTGAACATAACAAGCATGTGATAGGAAAACATGGAAAGCATGAAAGTAACAAGTAGGCACATGTGTTTCACCCCAAAATGTTTGAAAAACAGTAAAAGAGGGGTACTATGTACTCACTTGAGATTGCTTAGAAGTCGTAGGATAACCACCAAGCAATGCTAGAAGATCACGGAAATCAAACGGCACCTATATAGGTATCTACATTAATAAACGGACCTATCGGAGGATCGGGTAGTACGAGGGTTCGTTAACCAAATAAGTAGGGGAACTTATGTAATATGATTTAACGAAGCCTACGTACTAAAGCGAAACCTATCCTAAGTGCTTTTGACCCGTTACGACCCGCTTAGGTAGCTTATGCTACTTTAACGCGTCGTTCGCGTAAAACGCGTTCGAAATGCCTAACTAGCCCTATGACAAGCAAGATATGCCTTAACATGTTTAATATTGTTGTTAAATCAGTTTAGATACCAAAAATTATGTTACATAGGCTTAAAATGAATTTTGGCGTAAAAAGGGTATTTTGGTAATTTACCTAAGGCATAAGAACTACTTATCATACAACTACTTAAACATTGTGACCATAAGGTATAACCTCGGAAGGTTATTCCCTATACAATTATGGTCACCTAAAGTGTTTGGTCGGATCCTAATGATCGACCAAATGGGTCGGGTTCGAAAGTATAAGCGATTGATTAGATCGCTTACCTTTACGACCCTAAATAAGCACAAAACTAAAAGCGACGAGCTAAACATGCTAGAACATGTTTAGTAAAGTTATAAAACAGGCTTGGTATTAAAACAAACGGTTTTAATACCCTAGAGTAGTTTGGTTACAAAATACGCGAGAAAACGCATTTTGGCCGAAACTACGACTCGTCACTGAGCCTAGATAACGTGGTAATCAGTAGGTATAGTCACTAGGGACTATAACCATCGTGATTACGCTCAATTTATGAAGTTCAAACGAACTTCGCGTTGACCATAAACTGGTCAATGCGGAAAGTCAAACACAGTTTGACTTTAACGCTAAAACGAACGATAAACGCGAAAGAGAACTTACAGAAGGTCCCCGCAAGGTTTGATTCCAAGTAATCTCAGGTAGGAAGTGTAAAACACAACCACTTAGAGAAAAACTCAGATCAAATGTGAGGAAATGAGCAAGACAAGGTGGGTATTTATAGGAAAGGCACAACCGTTAGGATCGTTTCTCGATAATCGAGCTTCAATCTTGGCCATACAAGTGGGCACATGGTTTTGCCATACAAGGGGTACCCAAATACCAGCCCATAGAATTAAAATCATGGGTTAAAAACCATTGGAGAATGATATAGAGGCCAGGTTCAATGTTTCTGCAAGTCTGATGGTCTGGGACTCCTTTACGGACCGTAAGAGGTCCCATACGGTCCGTAAGGACCCTAGGTGCTGGCAGCAACTTTGCAAAATTGGCAGAACAGGCCCCTGTGACTCCGAACTTGGTTTTTGATGCGTTTTGGCACGTTTAAGCCCCGTTAACCCCATTTTAAGGATCTAAAATGAACTTAAAGTATAGGGAACTTAAAATGTGCTAAAAAATATCCCGGATGTCGGCTCGTTTGGTCGTACGGTTGCGTTGTTCGGTTAATTACGACGGGAGTCGTAACGGACGCAAAAACGGTCCAAATTGCGCGACGAATGGATTTTTGACAAGCCAAACACTAAAACATAATATTTTAATGCTTGCATAAATTTTTGGATGTCCGGAGGTATTCAGAACGTAAGTTATGCGCGAAAATGCAAACTTATGCACTTTTTGACGCTTTTAGTCCCTGAATGACCCAAAAGTTTATTTTAGCACACCGAACCCCTCAAAGCCTATTTCTAAGCTATGTAAAGGATATTTAAGGTGTGTGTAACTTATGATCATGTTCCGGAATGTTCGTTACAGTTCAAATCGGCATACTTTCGTAGTTTGTCAATTTTAGTCCCTGTAAGCGAATAAACTTGATTTTGCCATACCAAAGCCTTCAAAACTTATTTCTAAGTTATGTAAAGGTTATTTAAGGTATGTTAAGCATAAATTGATGTTCCGGAGTATTTATCGTGTTAAACTGATTGCGTTTACGCACCAGTTTGCGTATAACTCTCCAGAAAGCGATATAGAGTTTGAAATCGAATAAAAGTCAAAACATGAAAAACATCAAACATCAACAATCAAACATTAGGATCAAATAACTTTATTTCATTGATAACTGAATTGTTTACAATGATTACAAGCACAGATGTCACAGCCCAAACTACAAGTTTATACCGACACCACAAGGTGTCGTAGTGATTTAAATAATTCAATAATAGCGGTGATCAAACAATTTCACCGTGTTTGAAATCAAATGAAAGCGCGATAAAGTGAATATGAAAGTTTGTTTCAAATGACATCATAGGATTTTCAATTGAAAATGGAACATCAAAGAAATAATGTTTTCGATCGAAGACGAAGAAGCAATGAATATCGCAAAACATTCAATCGACGTTGAAAGGACCATTAGGAGGTACACCGGAATATGAAATGAATTTTGTGTACCATTGTCTTACCACACGATTGTGTTAAGACTGCTGTGATATGATAAATCAAAGCGGATTTAAAGCAATCAATAAATAAATTTTTAAATCCGTGCATGAGATGTGTAAACGAAATTAGCGCAAGCTTCAAATTAGTGAAACACCACCACAAGGTGTTGAAATCAACAAATGACTTAATGGAGTCGTAGACCAAACAAATCTACTACGACTCGGAACAAATGAACACCTGTTGAAACGAATTTGAATATGATGTTTTCAATACATCATATGGTGTCTTGAATTGAATAT
This sequence comes from Helianthus annuus, assembly GCF_002127325.2. Taxonomy (NCBI): domain Eukaryota; kingdom Viridiplantae; phylum Streptophyta; class Magnoliopsida; order Asterales; family Asteraceae; genus Helianthus; species Helianthus annuus. The sequence continues at coordinate 96,011,196 of NC_035444.2, read as the reverse complement.
GTGTAATGAACAAGTTCAAAAAAATTGAACTTGATTTAGGCGCAAACCAACAATAAATACATGTATCGACAAGAAAACTTTCGGCATGGTCACAACGAAAAACCATGTATGTAACTTGAAAAGAAAAGAATTTTCAAGAAAATGTTTTGACTTGATTACAAAGGAGCCAACAATTACAATAATGCGGTCATTCGAATCACAAATCAATAATTAGATTTTGCGAAATTATATTTGAACTTTGATGAAACGCTTATTCGAAACGAAACCACATGCCTAACAAACGATGCATGTGTAACATATGAATTTTCAAGAAATGAAGCAAATGAGTATTCGCTATAATGAAAGAAGTGACTGTGATACAATAACCATTAAGAGGAGCAGAGGTGTGAAAATCTACTCACTAGATGCAAAAGTCGGAATTTCAATAAAAGAAATTTAAGGACTTTACCTGGGGTTGCATGTGATGACCGGTTGTTAGGTGACATTACCATGGAATGTCATACATGGCGTATTCGTCTTTAATGAGATAGGGGGAATGCGGAGACATGCATCTTCTCCTTGACGTAATTTGTGTCGTTGCAGGATCGCGTGACCAATTGTCGCATCCTGATCGGTTGTTCTCCTGCTGACAGAATTAGCATCGTCGCTGAAATGCTTCATTGTGTCTCCTCAAAGACCTTGTCTCGAAATTTGTATGCGACGTACTTCAACGTCCGCTGACGTATAGTTTAAGTTTCACGTGTAGTAGCTCAATGGCATTTTGTTCCATGTAGGTTACCTGCTCGATTAAATAAAATAGCATAGACCACATAATAATGGCGTTTGCCCGTGTTAATAGTCGTGTTTCTTATGCGCTAACCTTTAATGGACTTCGACATAAGTTTCCAAAGGTTCTAAATGCATGTTTTCTAAACTCTCACAGTTTTATGCACTGTATGCGATTGTTTTGTGTACCGTGTGTAAAACACAACTTTAGCGTATGTTTGAAAACAAAATTTTGACTCATGGTTTTCGGCAACGGTTGGAGACCATATTCAAGTATTAGGCGTTCGGTATGTATTCAAGTTTTAATAATCTAAGTCCCTAGAGGAAAGTGAGGTTATAGCCTAGGTATTTCTACAGAAAACCCTATTCAATGTAACATATAGCTCTGATACCAATCTGTCACACCCCGAAAATATCAGGGCTAGCGTGACTGGACCGGTATCTTCATTGCACAGCGGAAGCAAATTAGCTAAGACTTCTAGAAAACGAACGCCCACTAAGTACTAGAATCTCCAATGGTACTCCTATTCCAACCGTGCCATAAATTGAGAAAGTAACCTGAGAAAGAACATGCGAAAAATCAACATAAAGTTGAGCGAGTTCATAGTTTGTTTGAAAAAGATTTAAAATAAATCTTTTTGGATAACCGGTTTTTAAAAGTTGTTGAGAAAACATAATAGAGTCATTTTTCTCGGCGTGTTATATGAAAACTGTGAGCTCCAAATAAACTTGTAAACATTCGTATTCATTGTAAGTATGTATGTATTTGTAAACCCGGTATGAAAGCAAAACAAGGAAACATATCAATTAATGGTTTCCAAGGCCATTAACATGCGTGCAACGGCGTAGGAAGGCTCAAACCTAGCAGATTTTGTACCGGGCCTCCGGCTGTAAGACATAGTCACCTCATGGGCCAATCCTCGGTCCTCATGGGTGTGGGATCGCTACACCCAAATAGATCTATCACTCATGTCCCTCGGTCCTAACACGAGGATTAATGGTCTTAGGAGTGCGCCTACCCATTCACATGATCTACGGTGCATTCCATAGCTAACCATACCAATTATAATTATTTGTAAACATTTTGTAACATGTACTTCACCCCTGAAGTTATAAAACAAAAAGTAAAAAGAAAAGGGGGACATGAACTCACTGGGTTGTCTCGTTTTACGTACGCAGACCAACCCAACCCTGAATTATAACTAGGACGATCCCGTCCTTACTCATGAAAATCATTCACTTTTCGATAATATGCATTTGTTTTGTAAAACCGGCATATTTAGTATGAATCATTCGTAAACCATTTGAGTTCAATGAAAATCACAAATCATTTGTGTTAGATAAAACGTGTTGTAAAAGGTTTAGAAATATATAGTTTTTGTTCCTTCAAAAACCTCGTATGTTCTTGCAAAATGTGCTTGTCTAAAAATATGCAATCTTTGTTCATCGAAAACTTTGTATGTTTCTACAAAATGTGCATGTCTTTCCACCCCGAAAACATTTATAAAAATGTAAAACCGTAAAAAGGTGGGGTTATAAACTCACCTGGATTGCCTTGTACATAGCTAGCTAATTACGACTTCGATGTCGTTTCCAAGACTTGACTTGCTAGCGTGCATTCTATAAACATTCCTAAAACGGAATAACTATAAGTTCCTAATAAAGTGACATAGATAAACTACGTATCACCGAGCTCTACCGAATCGTTGACCGAACGATTCGGCGGTAAGTTATTAACTTAACGAAAATGATTAAGTTATACTCGTTAACTTTCGTTTAATGTCGTTAATAGTTACTAAGCTTTGGAAGTACTTAGTTTTCGAGAAATTTGAAGTATATAAATATTTATACAAAAATATAAATATATCGATAGAGTAGTGTTAGTCGTCTTCGAGAAGTTGTAAGTGTATCTAGCGAATAACATATAACAAACTCGTATTATGTATCGCGTCTCGTATGATACTTGTCGAAAGATATGTGTACGCCGTTTAGGCGTATAAAATAAATATTGAAAGTTATATTTTCTTTACAAAAGAATGGACGAGTTGTGTTTGAAAGTAAATATATAACTATATTTATTTTCATAAACGGATATGAGTCATTTGATGTTTGAAACAAATATAAAGCTATATTTATTTTTGTAAAAGAATTCGTTATTGTTTGATACTAGAAATAAATATATAATAAACTATATTTATGTTTGTAAAAACGAATTCATGTTATTTGATCTTTGGAATAAATATAAAAACTATATTTATTTTATAAAACGAAGGCGTGTTCGGCGTCTGAAACAATATAAATAATTATATTGACTTTATAAAAGGTTTGTCGGATTTTCATTGTTTAAACTAAACGTATATAAAAATGTCCGACTTTTGATGTTCGAAGTAAGTATATAAGCTATATTTGTTTATAAAAGAATCCGGGTTATTTGAAGTTCGAAATAAATATATAAACTATATTTATTTATAAAAAAGATTCGAGTTTAATGTTTGAAATATAATAATTATATTTAATTTGTACAATAGTTCGTGTCATTGTCGTTTTTAGCGAGTTGTAAGGTATCGTCAAAAGAAATTATATATTCGTATTTGTTTTTCTAAAAGTATATTTGAAATCGAATGTTCGTTTTATAATAAAACGCATTTCATTTTACGGATTTTCTAGAAAAAAACGGGCAGAGTTCTCTCTGTTTTTGGACGACCTCGACAACACAAGTTGTCGTTATATTTTCAAAATTCATTAACCAATTCACGACATATATGTATAATCAATTTATATAAATCATGTATAACCAATTTATATGAACAAGTTAATATATAAACCCGAGTAATTTCATAATAAAATTTCATTATTTGATACGGTTTTAAGAGCTCAATTCCGCGTAAGTAACGAAAACTATATGAAACAATATAATTAACGCGCGCCGTTATAAATTTTACCATCTCTCGTGCCGAATCATTGAACCACTTGACTGAGTTGACTGGGTCAACTGAGTTGACCGGCAGACTTTGACCGAGTTGACTCAGTCCGACCGAGTCGACTCGCACCACACCAAAACCGAACCTGACCGCGTTTACCGAGCCGTTGACCACTTGACCTGCTGTTGACTGTTTGACCCGGGCCCGAGCCGAGTTCACTCGGTTTAACCGAGTCGACTCGAACCAAAAACCCGGACCATATGAAACCTGAGTCTGAAATCAGAGATGAACTGAACTTGAAACGAGACCCGACTGACCCGTGTTTGACCTGAACCACCTCCACTGCCGTCGGCCGACCCCACCACCGCAGCCGGCGGCTCTCTGCCGTCACCGGATCCCACCAAAACTGTCGGCCACCACCTGAAACAAACATAAACCGCAACCAAACCTCATCTATATCGAGCCAAGACTGAACCGAGCCGAACACCAGAAAAGAAAATAAGGAAAAACAAAATAGGAACCGGTAGGAACACTCACCGGAATTTCGCCGGAAAAATATTAGTCTTGAAAATGAGAAGAAATGCTTCTACTAGGCCGATCTACGCGTGCTCGAAGTCAAATATCCATACCGAGTTCGCCGAAAAACTCGCCGGAGCTTCACCGGAGTTGCTCCACAGCTCAAACGACTGAGAATCTATGAAAACGGACACCGCCATCGTTTCTAGAACGTTCTGTTTAGTGGGGGTAGGGTATAGGCTTGAAGAAAAGCTAGCCGGAAAAGTCACCGCCGCCGCAGCATGCGGCGACGCCGCCGTCGTTCTGCTGCCGCCAGTCGCCGGTCGCCGGTTTCCTCCGCCGGGTCTGCTGCCATGTTGTTCTAGAGAGAGAGTGTTGGGAGGATGTCTGTGTTTGTTGATTGTTCAAATGAACAAAAATAAGGTGTAGACCCCCTTATATACTAAGGTCTAACATGATGGGCTTTGGGTTTGGGCCCAAGGCCGACAAGCCCAATTCCCGCGTTTAAGTGGCCCGAAATACTCTACGAGACCCGTTTTTGCTCCGGCACGTCGTAAAACGTAGTAATTCGTTATTTTAGGGTCAAAATATGTAAAAATAGTGTCGATAATCGTTATTACTCGCGTACGCTCGTGGGTTTCGTTAAAATCGCGTAAATGTCTCGTTTGCCGTTTCTGATCCGTTTTTCGATCCGATTTGAACTATGGTTATTAAAATTTAATTACAACACAAATGATATCGTAAATTTTTATTTTCGAAGGTATGTTGCGTCTCCGATGCTTCCGTTTCGTTGCCGGTGCGCTCTTGCAGTTGCGTTTTTCATCCACGTTTACGTTTGGTGATGTAGGGAAGCACGATAAATTCACCAAAACTAAATTTGTAAACATAAAATATTATAACATTCATACTTGTCGGCTTTGTCGGTATTTTGTACGTCATCAGTTTGTTGTCGCTTAATATTTAGCAGATTTCCCGTAAATCACCATACGCACACTGAAATGTTGAAGAGGCGTTCCTAGGCACTCTAGAGGCCTAATTAAGTTAATCTATATCATGAACACTGTTTATTATCGTTTTAAACATCTTTTAATCGCGTAATTAAAGGCGTAAATTACCCGTTGTCACAGGATGTGGAGGGATTATATGTGACAAAATGCCAAAGTTTGGCTTCTGAAGGATCCTTATGGACCGCAAGGCATACGCCTTACGGACCATAAGGCAATTATTATTATTATTATTATTATTATTATTATTATTATTATTATTATTATTATTATTATTATTATTATTATTATTATTATTATTCTGATAGTCACATACGGACTGCAAGGATTATGCCTTACGGACCGTAAGGTAATTTAAACCGTGGGCGCGCTTGTAACGCTTCGCATATCTGTACTTTCCCGATTTAGCTAGCATTGTTGTACTTTCTATTTTTAGACACTTGTACTCTTGTTGTACTCTATTTCGTTTCAATTTGTAATCCGAGACAATTGATCATAATGAAAATGCAATTATTTTAATCATGTTCGTGTTATTCATGTTAAACTTATGTGCAAACTTGTAATCATACTTCACATTTTGAACGCTATGTTATACATGATTCTTGATTCTTTGATACACATTGATGTCTGATACTCGAAAAACCCATTAAAACATATAAAATAATTAAACTTGAAACGCAAAATATCAGAAATGAGTCGGTTCGCACGGATCAAGTAGAGTCCATCACCCGAAGCCTATAAATAGGCACACTACTCCACTCCACAATTCTCCCACTTTCTTGCAAACACTCTCAAGCTTTCCTTGGCGAGCAGAACCTGCTGTAAGGGTTTTTCTTTCATCTGTGACCGCGATGGTCGTTTCACTTCGCGTCTTTAGCAAACATTCCAAACCGCTATGGGTACTCACTTGAATCTCAGTATGGCTTTTCAGCCTCAAACGGATGGAGAGACCGAACATACTATCCATACCCTAGAGGACATGCTTCGCTCTTGTGTTATCGACTTTGGTGGTAATTGGGATGTACATTTACCTTTCAATGAGTTCTCGTACAACAACCGCTACCACTTCAGTATTCAAATTGCTCCTTTTGAGGCATTATATGGTCGCAAGTGCCGATCTCCTATTTGTTGGCACGAAATTGTTGATGCTCAAATCACTAGCCCTGAACTTATTCAAGAAACGATGGATAAGATTCTTCAAATCCGCGACAACCTCCTCAAGGCTAGGAGCAGACAAAAGAGCTATGCCGGTAAGAGACGCGAACCTTTAGAGTTTAATGTTGGTGATCACGTATTACTCAAAGTATCTCCTTGGAAAGGAGTAATCCGTTTTGGTAAAAAGGGAAAACTTGATCCATGCCTTGTTAGTCCTTTCAAGATACTCGAGAGGATTGGTAAAGTGGCATATCAACTCGATTTACCTCAAGAACTCAGCAACGTTCATCCAACGTTTCACGTTTCAAATCTCAAGAAGTGCTTAGCTGATGAAGGACTTCAAGTTCCTATTGATGACCTGTAAATCAACAAGACTCTTCACTTTGTGGAAAAACCGGTCGAAATCATGGATCGAGGAGCCAAACAAGTTAGGCGCAGCCGAATTCCCATAGTCAAGGTTCATTGGGAAGGAAAGCGTGGTGCCGAATTCACTTGGGAACTCGAGAGCGAGATGAAGACCAAGTATCAACAACTCTTCGTTCAGCCATCCTCTTAGATTTCGAGGACGAAATCTCCTAAAGTAGGGGAGACTGTAACACTTCGCATATCTGTACTTTCCCGATTTAGCAAGCATTGTTGTACTTTCTATTTTTAGACATTTGTATTCTTGTTGTAGTCTTGTTGTACTCTATTTCATTTCAATTTGTAATCCGAGACAATTGATCATAATGAAAATGCAATTATTTTAATCATGTTCGTGTTATTCATGTTAAAATTACGTGCAAACTTGTAATCATACTTCACATTTTGAATGCTATGTTATACATGATTCTTGATTCTTCGATACACATTGATGCTTGATACTCGAAAAAACCCATTAAAACATATAAAATAATCAAACTTGAAATGCAAAATATCAGAAATGAGTCGGTTCGCATGGATCAAGTAGATCCGCATGAACCTGCTGATCCCGCCAAAGTCCATCCGACCGAAATGTTTGGAAACCCTAATTTCACCCGAAGCCTATAAATAGGCACACTACTCCACCCACAATTCGCCCACTATCTTACAAACACTCTCAAGCTTTCGTTGGCGATCAAAACCTGCTGTAAGGGTTTTTCTTCATTTTCAATCACATTTCACTTCATTTTCTTGCATTTTATCATAAATTCTTATACTTTTCACAAAACCTTCTTGATCCAATCTATCTCAAGGATGGTTTCCACTAGTCTTGCTTAGGCAAATTGCTGTGGAGCATCACACATACAAGATTGAATCAAAGATGGTAAAATATAAACAATTTACAACTTAATCATAACTTTCTTTTCAATTATTACACGATCTTGAAGGAATCTGGAACCCATCAGGCCCTCAACTCATCCTATAGTTAAGGGTTTGCATTAGGGTTAATTTCCATCAAGAAATGATCTGATTAAATGGATCAAACACACGTTTTCAACAAGAACAGTAGGTTCGCAAGGATGGGCCATGTCCATCCGCACGAACGGACAATCTTCTACGTATTCTGTTTTGATTTTTGTTTCTCTTTTCACACCTATTTATCATTGTTTAACCGTTTTATCAACTGATTTAAATAAACTAAACAATTACTTCACCTATTTTCAAGCAAATAAGTTTAAAAAGTAAAACTTTACACAACTTAAACAGTCGGTTCGTACAGATGGACTAGGTCCATCCGCACGAACGGACCATTTTTCTAAACGAAATCGTTTTACCTTCTGTTTTTACATCCGCTACTACACCCGACCGTTTCATTTACTATTTTGAACTATTTACCTTACTGTTTTACAATCAAATCAGTTTGTATCAAACCATAACAGTCAGATCCGGTTTACTGAAAACCTCGATGCGCACGAATGGACTGTGTCCATCCATACGAGTCGACCTGTTACTCATTTTATCTTGTATTTTCACATATTTCAACAATCTGATCTGACACCCTCTCGCAACGGAATACTTATACTCTCGTTTAACCATTTCAGTGTAATCCCAGTGCATCAACCTTCATCAAATCCGCTCGCGGTTTAGTGTTTACCTTATGCAAAACTGTGAGTATACTCGATCCCTTTTTTTTCGTTTTAAACACTTTGGGTGCAATATGTACATTATACAAAAACACGCAACACTATGAGACTTGTTTATTCAAATCACAAGTTATCCACATATAAACATGAAAACATGTTATACTTATTAATCTCATATGCTCTGTATACATTGTGTCTATATGCTCATTAACTTTGCAAGCCTACCTTAACAATTATAGCGTTATAGGATTAACGCACTGCCCCGATTCTTAGGGTATTGTTAAGTAAAACACATTACACCCTCTTCATCTGAACGATGTTGGGTAATCACGATTGCGTTGGAAACTTTGGTTTGACATATAGTTTACACCCGTTCAGAATATTAGTAACTTGTATACATTATTCATGTTGGATATGAGCACGTCAAAACATTTTTATTTATGCTATGTATTCAAACTTGTATACTCGCCAACATATTTGTTGATCATTATTTTAATACATGTTACAGGTTGATAGATGAGGCTATTGAAGAAACAAGTTTAGGGTGGACTTAGAAACACACCTTAGAAATAAACAAAGTTTTGGTTTTATGTTGATACAATTTGATCATGTTTTGGGAACAATGTATGATATTTTAGTATTTATTAAATCCTGATTAATTATATTGTATCAACTAGTGTTATGATGCTATTAACAATCATGTTTTCGTCTCACTCCGATGTTTCTGCCATCGGTTGGGGTGTGACAGCGTTGAGGTCCTTACGGACGTAAGCCACCACCCCTTATGGTCCGTTAGGGGTGCAACTGGCAGTTTGTGCTTGCTGCCCAAGACAACCTGCACTTCTGCTATCTCTCTCGCAATTTTGCCACTTCTCTCCCCCTTTAGACACATGCTATAACACTCCTAAGCATCTACAAGCTTCAAGGACAAGTGGCATGATCTTGTGAACCTTGTGCAAGTATAAATAGAGGTGTTTATGCACCATTTCAACTTGCACCTTCACATTTTATCATTCTCTCTTCTCTTGGAGATTGCTTCTGCTTATAGAGGCCTCCTAACTGAAGTTCTAAACTTCCTTGAACACTTGTAAGTGTTCTCCTTAATCTCTTTTTAATTTATAGGCTAGATAATGGCCAAAATTCAAGCAAACTGATTTTTGCTTTGACTTTCGATTATGACCATTTCGGTCAAGCCAATGTTCGAATCGAACATGGCTACATGATTGGAATAATGTAGGTGTTAATCCCCTATGATGGCACCATCTGAAGATTACGTTAAGTTGGTCAATTGACGGGTCAAAGTTCTATTAAAATAAAAGTCAAAACGCGAATTTTCGTAAATTATGTTAAATGAACTTCTAAGTATCAAAACATCAATTTTTGACATTATATCAGTTGGTATAATATAACATATTAGGACATGTTAGATCATGTCCAACCCGTCATTTCCTACTTATAGCTCGGTTCGCAACCGAAAGTCAAACAGTTTGACTTTTGCCTTGACTTTCGATTCTGGCCCGTTTAAGCTAACTTAGCTGCTGATTTGAAGTTGTATTATGATCATATTAATGTATGGAATAACCCTCTGAGGTTATACCATTTTATCATATCGTTTGTCAGGTTATTATGCAAGTCCATGTATTATGCCTAATTAATGACCAAAATGCTCTTTTTGTGTATAAAAGGGTTTTGAAACATATTGAACATACAACCTGAGTTTGAAATTGATATAACATGATATTAAACATGTTTTGGCATATTGGACTTAACATAGACCCATCCGATCACCCGATGCCGTCTATGCGTATACGGTTGACTTGTATAACTTAGTTTATATAAGTTAGCTGAATCAGGTCAAAATCATTCTAAATCAGTTCTAATCAGAATGTATGATTATTTGACCCACATTATACGAGTCATAGTACTTGTGAGGGTGCAAACCACATTCTATCCGGTCTTCACTTAATCTAGCAAATCGTACCGATTTTATTATAAGTTAACCGGTCCAAGTCATATGACTTGAATAAGACCCGTTAATATTCTACCGGATCATAATTCGTTCATTCCAGACTAAGGGCCTCTAGTAAATTGCAACGTGTTAGTTATTTTGATTTAACGGTTGTGCTTAAATATATCTTTGTATTGTAAAGATAAAGCTCAGGTAAATACTCTTAACCTATTTTCCCTATACGGGCTTGGGATACGGTAAATTATTAACGCTTGGTTAGGTATGGAATCAATGACCAATGTGTCCAAAATCCAAATAACCTGTTTTAATTCGTTATGCTTGATAACTTAAACATTGAGGGTTAATGCGACCGTGTCCTGGATATCCGCGGCTCACTTATTTGCAAGTGGCCATGAAACACGGGGTGTAGGCATACACCTGACAGATGCTCATGCTATGATAAAATATTTTTCTTACCCAATATGGGAATTAAAGTAGTGTGTAGTTAATCATGTACCGGAGTTTAGTTCCGGGCCCCATATGATTGACAAGCATGTAATACTGGTAACAAGAGATATAGTTCGTCCCAAGTTATTTATGAAAATGATATACCAAATGGTATAAAAATGGTTTTGAAAAGATTTTTAAACGTGTCGGTTAATTGTATTTACAAGTGAAAACTTGCGTATTTTTAAAAGATTAAGCGCAGGTTAGCAAGTACGGAATAGGCTAGAAGCTGCCTGGTAATTGCATATTGGAATTTGCGATTCCAAGCAAAAAAGCTAGTAGTCTTATGTAATCATTTGTTATTTCGATCCGCTCGTGGATCTTTTAGTACACATTCGGTCTGTATATTATTTTGAACTTTCGAACAATTGTACTTTGTAATAATTATTTCATACTCCCAAGACTTCCGTTGTGTTAAATGTGAATATCTATATCAATCGTCACGCATAAACCCCAAGCCCGGCCCACGGGGAAATCAGGGTGTGACATGAAGTGTGCACTTTGCTGAAGTGTGCACTTCGCTGAAGTGTCTGGGTCTGGAATAGTTAGCTTCCAAACCCTTCTTTTGGTTCGACGTTTTTTTTCCCAATCCGACCCGTTTAGAGGCTCTAAGCATTATAACTCATGCCTCTATATTCCTTATCAAGGTTTAAACCTTTTCTATCCAACGTAAGGCTGCAATGGCTCCTTCATTACCTGAGAATCCTATTGGTTTGCAGGCCAAGAATTCTTTATAAGAACAACCGTAAGAGACGGTTCTTCTTCTTTTAGGAATTGGAGCTTGGATTATTGGTCCGTTATTATCGTTCACACTTGACTTGGCTCAGTGTGTTGGCGTTTACTTCCATTTGCAGATTTATTATTTTCTGCTTCTTTAACAGTCTTCATATATAGGGTATAGCATCTATAATTCCTTGTGCTAATATATGTTGGATGGCACTATTATATATTTGGTTTCCGTTATTCTCATTATTCTGATTTTCCTGATTTACTTCGTTGTCCATCTGAATTGTGAACATTTTATCAGATATTAATTATCACAGAATAAAATTTAATACAAATATTTATACACAATCACACAAATTGATCAAAAACGTCGAACATTGCGACTTTTACTCTTTCTATGTATATATGCATCGGTTACATACTATAGCTGAAAATAAATATACTAGTAGTTATGCATCCGTATCTATTTTAGTCTATCTAGTCTATATATTTTTTTTTTATCAAAATACAAAGTTACACATATATCTAGGTATTTTCTAAGTAGCTGTAACACCCCGTGTTTTCGAATGTCAAAGTCAAAGTCAAAGTCCAAGTCAACTTTGACTTCTTTGACAGTTAATGTTTCTCTTTACGTTTTGTATTATGTGGAGTAAGTGTTGTCTAATGAAATGATCGAATGTTTAATCAATACGACCGATTTACGACTGTGAATACTAGGAAGTAACAACGCGATAAAGTGAATCAATCAGCTAATCGATTCATCAATCAAACTCGAGACTCGAATTATGTGAACCTTGGTAGTGTATTACATGTGTGTGTGTGCCTTATGTGTTACTTGTGCGTGTTTACTTATATGTTTGATGTGGTATTCAAGCGAATCAGTCGAAAATCAAATCGAAACTCGAAAAGCAATCAAACTCAATCGAAACCGACATCAAAACGTAACTTATAGAAGATTGTATGTTAGATATAGTAGCTGGGACTGAAAGTAATTTGACTAGGAACTCTATCGTATTCGTATCATCGTCCATCGAAATCGAAACATCGAAAACCGTCGCGAAATACTCAAAGTGGGTCGCGGATCAAACAGGATGCATCCTGATCGAACAGGCCAGCCGATCGGCTAGCATCTTCCTAGCCGATCGAGCAGCCCATTCGATCGGAGCTCCTGGCCGATCGGCTGCCACTTTCCCCTTTTGGAGCCTATAAATAGGGTTGTCATTGTCACACTTTCCATTTTTGGAAAGCTCTGACCGAACCAGCCTTCTTCTTCACCTTTTCTCAGATTTCTCTCAACTCCTGTAACTTTTCACTCTAATTCTTGTACGATTTTGATCATTGCATGATTCTACACCTTTCTATCTTTTAAAACTCGATTTCTAACCGTGAAGTCACCAAGATCCAAGTGTTCTTGGGTGATGTCATCATGGTGTTCTTGAAGAACACCAAACTTTGGCCTCATTCAACCATGAATAGCTTAGATCTGACCGATTTCCACATGAACAAACTAAGATTCTCACAAATCTTAACATTTTTATGAATAATTTCCAACTTTCTTCAACCTTTTTCACTCAAAACCTTAAAACCGGTAGAAACGGAGCTTGAACCGGCTAACTGATCATTCTAACAGTTAAGAGGTTCAAGATTCGGATTCTATATACTAGGTTCACCGACGATGGGTTAAACTCTAAACCGACGTTCCGAACCGTTCACCGGCCGGACTTGGGTGATTCCTGTCCGAGTCGAAGAAACAAGTAGGAACGGAGGATATCATAGTTCAACTCGTTATCAAAACTACCTCGATATGACGACAAGTAATTAAACAGCCAAGAGTTAGACGAAAGGCCGACCAGGTCAGACTTGCTGGCCGAACGGCTAGGCTGTTCGAACAGCCCAGCCGATCGGACATGCCAGCCGATCGACCGGGCCAGCCAATCGGCTAGCACATGGTCCCACACTTTTCGAATTTTATGAAGTATGCTATTGACGAAGTGATGTTCGATCGAATACGCTACTCGATTGGTAAACATTACTCTTCGGATCATGAGATACTATGCTTCAACACTTAATCGTTTTTACAACTCGTTCGTAGTATGGAATGCCAGCCGATCGAACAGCCCATTCGATCGAACGACATCCTATCGAGAATCACTTCAAAGGTTCCTAGCCGATCGATTAGGCCGGCCGGCCGATCGAACGAACCGTTCGATCGATCGACCTGAAAGGTAAGGACATTTTTGTGTTCTCATATACTACAACGAAAACTTCAAAGGTTCAAATCCTCAAACACAAACACACCAGAGGAAGAAACAATCCACTCGAATGGCCCAGCCGATCGAGCCTACCGGCCGATCGAACAGGACTGTCCAAACGGACATACCAGCCGACCGAACAGCCCGTTCGATCGAACCTGCCGTTCGATCGACCAGCCCATTCGATCCATTCATGCTTATCTTATTTTCCACGTTACTCATTGTTGTGCTATCGAACTATTCAGGCTAACCCTACTCTCAGCGCTCCCTTCAATCCATAATCAATCACAGTGAGTATACTCGATCTCTTTTTGCTTTTAGCACTTTTGGGTGTTACATACGTTGCTTATATCAAAACACAAACGATCACACTACTCAAACTATTTGAACGCAAACCAATATGCATGTATTACGTGACTTAATGAATGCTTGTTGATTGTGTTTACACGTGGAATGCTGTCTACATGCCTTAACGACGTAGTACTATAGTTTGGACTCAGCACCCGTTCACACGGGGTTGTTAAGGACAATTACTTGCATAGATTACGGTGGTAATCATATATTGCGAACCGTCTCGGACGGTCAACCCGCAGTCATTGGTATCGATAGGTCCATGTCGATAATTAACATGCTTCGTTTTCCTCTGTGTAATTAGGATGCTTATTTGCTAGGAAAGCGAGGCTAGAATAAGTTTCTAGAAGCCCCCAACAAATAGTTGTCTGCCAAGAACAAGCATCTGAGGCATAGTTGTCTGTAGATCTTGTCCTCTGGCATTACAGCCAGGAAGTCAACAGAATAGGGGTCTAGAAGCAGATAAACAATTGCTGTAATAATATTTAAATCTGAGTTGTCGGAGCGGAATTTCTTGTTTGGATGATTATCTGTAATGACATGTTCGTTTATTCGGGATACGATATGGGACGTATCTTTAACTGGATTATATAAATAGTTGTTAAGGAAACTTCTGAACAATCTGTTTCGCTCAGTGTCGCGCCCCGATGATTCGGCCATCGGTTGGGGTGTGACAGTATCATTCATCCAGTACTGCATTTCGTTCTCATCATATTTCCAAACTGATTTCTCCCCAGTCTGTCGAATTCTATTCCCTTCATTCACTAAACTTTCTCCATACTGACGGAGTTTCTGCACACATTCTTGACTCATTGGTGGGTTTACTGGGTCAGGGTAACGAGGTATGGGTTCCTCGTAAGGGTCTGCGTTATTCATTTCAAAAAATGTTATATCATCATCCCACCACGGATCACGTTCTAAAGGGATTTGGGTTAGGATTCTAGGTAACTCGTTGGGGTCAAATGCAAGTATCGGGAATTGGTTTTCTTGGTTGAGTTCTAGCATTTGTTGGTCTGGGAATAAAGGTAACAGTGGCGGTTCAGCTATTTGGTTTAGGTTAGTGTCTACTGCTGTAGTGGCTAGCATATGAAAATCTGCCAACTGTATATCTAGTTCCTCTTCCCAAGGTGGCCTATTGACTGTTTCCTGAGTCTGTGCATTTGCTTCCCTATTAGCTCTGACTATCGCTCTCTGTTGTTGTAATTTATTCATTCTCTTTCTTCTCTCATGTGCTCCTCTATTAAACCAACCTCTCTTTTTAGAAGTGAAGGGTTCCTCAGACTGTGCCTTAAAAATAAGTATCCCTTCCTCAGTATCAGCTGAGTATCCTGAGGGATTTGGTTGAGATGATGTTCCTTCATCTTCTGGTGAACTAGCTATATTACAATCGGCGTTTGAAGTACCTTGCTCACTCATACTGTAAAGTAACAAATAATCAAATAACAGAAAACAATATTTACACGTAATCACATAAGTTATTTCCTAACACATAATTTAAGTGTCAGCAGAACACTTCTTTGGCTTAAACCAGTGGCTGTAGCTCTGATACCACTCTCTGTCGCAGCCCCCGACCCCTACCCCGGGAGCGGGCGCCGCGAGATCCAGATCAGTGGTATCGGTGTTTATTAATTTGGCAGCGGAATACATCAGGACCGTAGTTAGGAAATATTTTTATCAGAGTTAAATACCAAACTTTTTATAACAAATCACTGGGATAAAACCCAAGTTCATTTGACAATACATTTGTAGGGATAAACCCTTACTTATTGAAAATAAAAACTCCTTTTTATTTAGGTAACTTTTATAGCCACTTTTCTAAGCTTTTAGTGCTCTCCAGCTGGCTTCTATTGGCTTTCACATTTTGTTACCTGAACCGCGTTTTAAAAAGATTTTGTCAGCAAGAAGTACTGGCGAGTGCATTCCAGTTTAATCAAAACAGTTTTATAACTTTACAGTATTGAGAGCGATTACAAAGTTTATATCTACACAGTTACTCATTCAGTACTGTCAACACCTGACTTGTGTGTCATATTACTCATTGGCTAACTCGTTGTCCAGTGGTAACGTCTTTCACGTTTTGTATACAAAACCCCAACATACCAGCGATAATTGTAGAATGCATAGACTCAATCACTGTTAAGTATAATTGAAAACATTTGAAGTTTTGGTAAAGAAAAGGTGACAAAAAGTAAGATGTACTCACATTGTTTACTTAGGTAAAACTAAAGCTTCCTGGTGTATCTCCTGGTTATTATCTATTAAAATTAAACAATGCACACGTGTTAGTAAAATAACCCAAATCACACTAACCGTACAACTCGAGACAGAACTCTAATGACTGAGTCAAGCAGAGCCTTGACATGCATTACGGATTCCTAGATCAATCGGGTGTAACACGAGACAGAACTCCAACGACTGAGTCAGGCAAAGCCTTGACATGCGTTACGGAACCCTAGATCGATCGTGTAGGGTAATAGCAGGGTTATAATACTTACAACGAGGCAAAGCTTCGCTTTAAAGGGGTATAATACCGAGTATTATAATTGCTATAGAAATTTGAGATAAAATTCGAAATTTGAACTGTTTCAAATGAACTGATCGACCCTATTTATAGGCTGATTCGAAGGCGGCTCGCGGCCCGCAAAGCCCATCTCTAACTCTCTCGCGGCCTGCGAGAGAACACGTGTCGTTTATAGCTTAGTCGAGTCAAGGGGTAGGGTAGCCGAGTCACTGGACACGTGGCATAATGCCTTGTTCGGCAATCCAGTCCAGTCGCGATCCGCGACCAAAGTAGCTAAGGGGGCCGCGCCCCGCGAGCGACTCCCAAATTTTGTTTTTCTTGATTTTTATAAACATAAGGGTATTCAGGGTCCGTTTCTCGCATCCAAGGCATATTTTAGGACATTTGGGGTTACGTTAAGGGTTCTAGGAGGGTTGTTATACTCGCGCCCCGCGAGGGTTAAAGGGGGTCCGGGTCGCGGCCCGCGACTGCCCTTAAATTTTGTTTTTATTTGATTTTTTATAAATATAAAGGTATTAGGGTCCGTTTCTCGTATACGGGGTATATTTTAGGACGCTTAGGGTCACGTTAAGGGGGTCTTACGAGGGTTGTTATATAAACTCAGTACCGATATGACTGACTATGATTATTGTACCCTCATCAACGTCTATCAACATTTATCCAAAATGATTAAGGTCCTTAGTTCATGACCGACTCCCCGAGTACGGTGTGAGGTTTGTCAAATCTAATAGTGCTACTAATTAATACCCCGTTGCCTCCCTCGACAACTAGCTCGGTAATAAGTAGGGACTTACATGATAGATGTTGAGTTATCCACTGACATCGAAATTAAACTACAACATTTATTAAAAGTGTTCATCCTAGGAATAATGGTTTGACCCCCCAGGACGCATGCTTGTGGAAGAGTAGTGAACTCACCTTAGTTTGCTCGGTATGTGTTAGCGTGCTTCTAACGCGTTAATAAAGTGTTAGGTCTGTTACACATGACCTAATGTACAATAACGTGTAAGTATGTATACATGTAGGGTTATGCAATACCTCGAGTGTCCAAACAACCAAGTGTTTACTGTGACCAAGTTAACAAGTTTAACATACAGTAACATACAATGGATTTCTCTAGTTGGTGACATTAGTGTGATTTTGAGAAACACGGACATCACACAATCTTCATAACTCGGATAGTTATAATCTAGATAAACTCGGATATATTGTTTTATTAATAAACTCGGATATGTTGTTTTATTAATAAGCTCGGATATAAACATACAAAACTCAGAACAAAAGATACATTGTTAATCAATAACCTCGGACTCCATGCACACACGGTCTCACAGAGAAACTCGTAACACACATACATATCCTCAGATACAAGGAAACTTGGAACACACATACATATCCTCGGACATCATTAAATTCGGACCAACCTTACATATACTCAGACAATCATCTATAATTCGGACTCACATATAAACTCGGACCAATGATCTATAATTCGGACTCACATATATACTCGGACTAATCATGTATAACTCGGACTCATAAACAAATTCAGAACCATATAAACAAAACTCGGAACCACATAAACAAAACCCGGAACATATATATACAAATAAACTCGGACTCGGTTCAATATACAAAACTTGGAACAATGTATCTAAATAAACTCGGACTCTTGTATACATTCTAAAACTCGGACACTGATCATCTCAATAAAGTTGGACTCATGAATAACTCGGAACAACTAGGACTTTGTGATTTCACAAAGTCGGACTAAAGTTATTTTCGGACTAACAATTATTCTCAGATTAACAACACACAGTAATATGGAATAAACAAAAGTCACAGTTTTTCAATGTAACAGTTACAGTTCTAAGAATAAACCCTTATCTCAACAATGTTACGAACCAAATCAACAGGTTAGCAGTTCTAAGATGTCAATAGCATCTCCAATATCTAACAACAATTACACATTCATTCAATCTAACAACTACACTTTCATTCAGGCATGATCAACTAACCACAGATCAATTGTTTAGATATCTAGGGTTTTGCATGGAATCAAGAGAACAAAGATATCAACGTATAAGATAAAACACTTACCTTAGATTCGACCTAGTGCTTGGTAGATTGAAAGATCAGAGGTTTGATAATTGTGTGTGTGAGATTTGTGTCGCCAAGAATGATTAGAGAAACCAACTACCATATGATTGAGATTATGGGGAGTTTAGGGTTTGCAGTATTTTATTATAAATTCTAAAGTAACCATAAAACAGCCTTAACTATATAACTTTTACACAAAAGCATATAACATCTTGCAGTTTGCAATTAAAACATATAATTCATGTATTTGTCATGCAACGTATAAGTTTCGTATAAACCATCTGTTTATTTTAATTATTCGTGTTAGTCACCAATGTTCAAGAATTAACTTGTGTGTGTGTTCTGATAATTCCCTGAATTACCAATGTAGACTCATTTAACTAATCCTAGTTAAATGCAGTACTATGAATGTATGTCTAAACTAACTGTGGTTAGGTTAAAGTATTAACCTGAAATTGCGGGTTGTCACATCATCCACAAGTTGAAAGAAATTTCGTCACAAAATTTGGTAAGCAATCACAGAAGAGTGAAAGGATAAGTTAAGATAACTGTGGGTTTTCCTCAGGTATCACCTTTATCTAATCCATGAGGATTTTAAGGAAGAAGTTAACAAAGTAAATTAAAAGTTCAAGGTGATGATTTTAAGGAAGAAGTTAACAAAGTAAATTAAAAGTTCAAGGTGATCCTGTGTCTTTTTGCCACTCAATATATTGTTATAGTTTATCATATATGAAATCTATCTAATATAGTCTCAAATATATTATTGTGGTTGTAATTTGACTTTTAAGAGTCAAAACACATGATTTCGGCCTCGAATTAGCATGAGATTTTTCTAGTTTTCTCATAGTTTTTATTGTTTAAGCTCTGAACTACAAGCTAGAACAGTGTTTAGTGTTTAGGCTCTGAACTACAAGCTAGAACAGGGAGAAGGTGGATCTATTGGGAGGAGAAAAACACAAGAACACTCAAAGAGCATAATCAATCCCTAAGGGTGACCTAGAAGTTCTAGCCGAAGAAGATATGATGAATGTCTTCTTCTTCAACCAAAAGGACATTTGGATGAAGAAACTATTCCACCTCAATATAAGTTTCCACACAGTGAAATTTTATTTTGCATCTTACACCACACAAAACAGTTAACCCCTTAATTAATGGAACCCAAGTCACCCTCTTCAAAGTGGATATCTAATCTCCCGTCAAAACTTTACTCAGAAGATTGGATGAGAGAACCCCCAAAACATCCTCTCCCCGTCTCCAAGAATCATCCTGATTAGAGAAATGAATGTTCTTGATCTAGTCGGTCAACTCGACAGGTTTTCTCAACATTGTCTTCCAATCCCAAAATATGTGTCGCATGTTTCTCCTCTAGCCGACTCGATAGAGAAAAGATGAGGGTATATCTTTACGATCAACATCAATATAGATCAAAAACTAAAAGCGTGTTACTATTATTGCCCATGGCATTATAGCCTAGTGACATCTTGGTGGTGGGATAAGGCTTATGACCATTAGGTCATGGGTTCGATTCCCACAAGGGGGGTTTTTCTCAGATTTATTGGGTTTTCTCCTGAATTGGTGTATAGGCATTATTGCCTAGTGGAGATGGATATGATCGGGTGGTTCCGCTGGTGGCACGATTATACTCCAGTAGTCCGTCAGTGATCCAAATTTACCGTTCAAAATATATATATATATATATATATATATATATATATATATATATATATATATATATATAGTAAATTAGATCAAAAACTAAAAGCGTGTTACTATTATTATATTTAAATAAAAAAGCTATACCTTTATAATATGTTCACTTGATGTTTATTAGAATTTTATGCATGAATCTATATTTATCTTCAAGTTGGGTTTTATTTTTATTTTTATTATTTTTAAGCAATATTTAAATAAAAAATCTATACCTTTATAATATGTTCATACTTGATGTTTATAATTAGAATTTTATGCATGAATCTATATTTATATTCAAGTTGGTTTTTTTATTTTTATTATTTTTTCATAGTTTTTTTTATTTTTACAAGTATTTCATTTCTTTACATACCTAAAAGGTGTTTTTGACGTAAATCTAATCCTGGCCAAACGAAACAAGTAATGATATGTCACATAAAGTCAAACAACAACATCGACTTAAGATACCTTTCTTTACACTCCATTCTTGACAATGGAGCATTAAAAACTGCTTTGAATTTGGAGACTTCTCATATACAATAAATTAACGTTTTCCTGTGTTTTTAAACTTTCTTTTAATTTTTGTCGTCTGTAAGACTTGAACCCAAAACCACCCTCTCCCAAACCTTGACTTTGTCTTCACCAACGTACCACCACACCATTGGTAACGTTTTCCTCATTAAGAATAAAAATGCTTAATCATATAAAATATAGCATAAATTTGACCAATATTGTTCGGATCTTAGTTGCTGTATATCTACCACATAACATTGATCTTTACAATCTTGTATAAATTGCAAAGATCACTAATTTGCTTTCTTCATTTTAACACACAAAATATGAAGGTTACCTTTTGTTTTTTAGGGGTTTGGGAAGATTATGAATATAGGATTCATATAAAGATGATAACCATATACAATGTGTGTGTGGGGGGGGGGGGGGGGTGGTTTGCTGTTTAGATGTTAAATCTTTGTTGTGGGAATCGTGATGATGCTGCAGCACTCATTGCATAGATTTGGTGTAGAGGAGGACCGTTGGCATTAACATTGCTTGCACTTGAAGTCACAGGTAAATCATTTCCTCCTTCTAATGTGCTGCTTGAAAACTGCATCTGCATTATTCAACAAGTTATATAAGTTAACTTAGAATTTGAATGTATGCAAAAGTCATTGAAACACGATATTGTATATTTGAAGCTAATCAAGGGTTTCCCGAAATTCAGTCATTTATTTGCCTTTATAGACAACAATATAATATAACATTGTTGGTTGCTAAAATTATTAAATATATTTGTTTGATAATGAAGCTTTATCTAAAGAGGGGTTTTTTTTTTTTTTTTTTTTTTTTTTTTTTTTTTACATTAGTTAATTAGATTTATTTAATATTTATATTTAGATCCAACAAGTGTATAATCCGTCTAATTTCTCTTTTACTTATTGGCTAATAATAATAATAAGTTTATGTATATATGTGTTGAGGGTGCAAAAGCTAAAATTCGTCTACAAATGACATGATGTTTTTGTATGGTTTGTGACCACTAGTTCCCACTTGCCCCTCTTAATAATTTATAAAGCCAAACAATAGGATAAGATTCATATTGTAAGATTATAATGTTTATTTGAGACTCTGAATCTATAATAATTATTTTGTTGTTATTCTTAATGGATGCAGGTTATGACAGCGTTGATCAAGATCAGAAGAGAATAGTGGATATATAAAATGAAAAAAAGAGAGAAGCCGGGCACTAACTTGATGACTTGATGAATTGAAGAACGGTGGATTGAACATATGATGCATAGATGAATCAACGGGTCTCATAAAATGTTTGTATCCATGCATTTCATTCTGATTTGTAAACTCAGGATTAGTATGGCTCAAAAGATGTAATGTATTCGCTTCATTCCGTTCCATAGGTCTAAAACCAAGTTGCATTGGGTCAGAACTATCACGCCTTACAAAATGACCATTTTCTTCTCGATTACTAGTCATATTTGACGTCGAGCCACCACCTAAGCTCAAGTCAAGATTATGTTCTGATGATTCATTATTGTGGTTATCGTTGCTATTACTTGAACATTCTGTAAAAGAAAAGAGAGAGAGAGAGAGAGAGAGATTTATATTTAGTAGATAAAAAGAAAAGAATATCGATTTCAAAATAAATATATGTATAATGCTTTTACCAGTCAAATTGAGCTCATTCTCATATATACTTGGATCAAAATTTGTAACAGCAGCCTTTCCATTGCATTTAATAGCAGCCTTGTCATAAGCCCTAGATAAAACAAAAAATCACACTTCTAGTAAAACCCTTTAGATTTAAGCTTTGACAAATTAAGTCCATCAAAAGTTAAGAAACTATTACTTTACCTGGCTGCTTCAACTTCTGTATCAAACAGACCAAGATACACATACCTGTTAAATCACATAAACCTTAAACATCAAACTTGACTAAAAACCATCATTAATTAAATAACCTAAAAGAGGAAACAAATCCTAAGTGTCTTGTTTGTTGATTTTACTTACTATCAAGAAAAGGGGGAAGCATCTATTATGAGTAAAACAAAATAAACAAAGGAAAAGAAAAAGGAGAGAACAAACTTAAAGGTAAAGAGAAGAATGTGTTAAGTAGCTACATAGGTAGCTAGAGATAGGCATCTCCAAAATTATATAAATATACAAAACCTTCTGCTTATTTATTGTTGCAACATATCATTTAAAGAAAATGTAATAAAATATTTAAATCATCCTTCAACTTTAAAAAAAAAAAAAACAAAAAAAGATTAAGTGGCAATGGGTGTTACACTTGGGTTAACGTAACAAGGGTAAAATGGTTAATATAACCTTACAAATCAACCATGATATATTAAGAAGGTATGATTAGAAAAAAAAAATTAAGGGCAATAAGTGTTACACTTGGGTTAACATGACCGAGTTAAAATAGTTAATATAGCCCGAAAAATCAACCAGGGTATATTAAGAAAGTACGATTAGAAATGTAATATATAGTACCCGATTTTAGTACAAGTATATCCATCTTGTATCTCATGTATAACTTGTAATTGTGAATATATAATGTTTCCTTAATTTAAAACTGAAAACAGTTTGCCTCATAAATAAACAATAGAAAAGGAAAAACATACTTTTTGCCTAAGAATTGGCCCATTCTAGCTTCCCATCTACCACATTTATGCAAAGTAACACCTCTGTATTTTGAACTTCCTCTTGGAAATCCTGTACTTTGTCTCCTTAGTACATGCACAAATTCTTCCTTTGTTAGATTGCTCATCTGTTTGTGTTGTTTACAAAACACCATGTCACAAATACTTAAAACACCATACTTAACAACTCAAAACACTTTGTTGTGTGTTTCTTGAAAACAAAACACACACACACACACACAAAGTGAAAACACACATACTTAAGAACAGTAATTAATTAACCTGTTTTAGATCTTCTTGATAATCTTCAAGGTTATAGTTTATATCAGCTTCCATTCCCCGGAACTTGATGGCTGCCCTATCGTATGCCCTATATCATAGTCATTCATATTAAATCGGCATTTTATAAAAATGGACTTACATAAACGAAACTAATCGATCGATATTATACATATATCGCGCTTACCGTGCTGCTGAGTGTGCGGTGTCGAATCCACCTATGTTATACCAAGAAACCGTAATGAATGAATCAACAAATTATTTATTTATATTTATCTATTTATTGTTTAAATTAAATCTTTATAAAAGGAAATCTGAGTTCAGAAAGAAATGCAGCCGTACCTAAATAAACTTGTTTGCCACAGTCCCTGAGTCATGCAAAAAAAAATTAATTAATTCTGTAAAAATTATTCTTGAACAAGAAAATGTGTTTCTAATATCTTTTATAATATTGTTCATAAACAAATAAACAAAGAAGAGCCGAAAAAGGGGTAGAAACTAATATTAATAAAAAATAAATTATAAATTGCAAATAGAATGGAAGCAACCCTACCATATATGTGATTCCCACCGGCCGGTTCGCCGGTAAAAGGTAACTCCACGGTACTGGGAGCTTCTAGACCGCGGTCCGCGGCGGCTTTTCTTAAGCGGCTGAGGAACCACCGAGGCGGTAGCACTCTTTCCGATCAACCCATTAGAAACACCAGCTAAAGGATCCGATGACTGGTGGCAGAATTTCACACCAAACCAGTGAGCAGTCGGAAAACTAGCCGCTGGTGAACCCACACTTTCACCTTCACCTCCACCGGAGGTTGTGGGTCCCACCTCAGACTCCTCCACCGGAAAAAACTGTCTGGTCACCGGCGGATCCGGCATGGGAAAACCAAACAACCGTTTTCTTGGACTCTCTCTTTCTGAATCTTCCTCATCGTCTTCTTCCATAACCACGGCGGAGGAGCTAGAATTCGACATCGACCCGACCCGTTTACCCTTGTTATTATCCTCATGTTCTTCTTCTAACACCCTCCGATCAGGAAACCCGTTTAGATCCCACATTTCTTTCTTCAAACACAACAAAATATCAAGAAGAAACACACTTTTTTTACTCTCTCTCTAGGAAGTGAGATGTGTGATATGAGAGGTGTATATAATGATTAAAATTGGGTTGTTTTCTTTTTTTATCTTTCTCTTTTGTGGGTAGGTCTAAAACCACAAGCAAAGAACAATAAACCTAGCTAGGGTTTTCATAGGTAGAAGGTGGGCTACAGACATAAATATACTCACATAGATAGGGTAGATATATGTTGGTGTTGGTGTTGGTGTGGATGTGGGTGAATCTCTCATTAGATCTTGTGTGTGTTTGTGTGTGAAAAATCTCTCTGGTCAAGACAACCAACTGCCTTATACAGCAAATCCATCTCTCTCTCTCTACCTATACATACACAAATATATGCATATATTAAAGCTCTCTGAGCATGTGTGAGTGAGTTTCACTTTGGTGTTCTTGTGAACCTGCTTTCTCTTTGTTTGGATTGTAATACTTTACCCAAAATTGAAACCTAACTTTCTTTCTTGTAATCTTCTCATTTACACACTATATGTGAACATATATACACACACACATATAGATTATGTTTAGAGAGAGAAAGATAGGTGGACAGAGAAGCAACCATCTTTTTCTTAGACAGCTTTCCGACGTTAACGAAATCGAAAAAAGAAGTATAATATGTATAATGGGAATAATAATAATAAGTAGTCACCAATGAAAACACAGTTTTTTTCTCTCTCTCTACAATTATATTATATATCCAGGAAAGGAAATTGGAGACACCTAGACTAGAAAGATGACTAATTACTCCATTTCCTTAATTAGTTAATGTTAATTAATTACATAAGTGTCGGTACTATGTATCCCTATATATCATCAAACCTTCTCATTCATTCATTCATTCATTCAATTTTTATCATCATTATTGGTCCTTCTGTTTCTTTTGTTTTTACCCTTTTGCCCTTGTCTTTCATATTTTTGGTTTTCTACCCATCACAAATGACTTCTATAACTAGTATTCCCGTTCTTCTAAGGTTTACTTTCGTAAGGAAACTTTTATGTAATTTATAAGTAAATGGATGAAAAACTAGCTATGTGGATAAGTGTATTTTCTTGTGAAACAAGTGGGAAATCTGCTTAATTATTAGCAACTTTAACATTTATAAATCATAATTAACTAGATTTGGTTAATGAAACAAGTAATCATCGCAATATATATAATCTATTAGGAAAATGAAACAAGTGGGATCAGTTTTATGGCTCTGGGCATATGTCACCCTCATTCCTAAAACTAAGGACCCGATTGGTTTAAGGGATTATCGTCCTATTAACCTTATCGGGGTTATCAGTAAGGTTATTTCTAAGATCTTAGCTAACCGCTTGAAAAAGGTGATTGGTAATATTATATCCGGGTCCCAATCGGCGTTCGTCAAAGACAGGTACATCCTTGACAGCCCAATGATTTTAAGCGAGACTTGGTCTTGGCTTAAAAAATCGGGTAAAAAAGTTTTTATTTTCAAAATCGACTTCGAAAAGGCATATGATAACGTCAATTGGGAGTTCATTTTAGACTTAATGCATCAAATGGGTTTCCCTTGTAAGTGGTGCAACTGGGTTAAAGGGGTTTTAAAATCAGCCAGCTCTTCGGTATTGGTCAATGGCTCTCTGACATCTGCGTTTTCGTGTCAGACAGGCCTTCGTCAAGGTGATCCTTTGTCCCCTTTCCTTTTCCTTATTGTTATTGAAGCTTTGTCGTGTTTAGTGGTTAAAGCTTGTGAGGTGGGGAGATTTAATGGGGTGAAACTCCCTAATGGGGGCCCGGTGGTGTCACACCTTTTTTATGCCGATGATGCGTTAATTCTTGGGGAGTGGTATAAGGAGAATTTCTTATCGATTGCGAGAATTCTGCGGGTGTTCCATGCGTGTTCGGGTTTGAAAATTAATATCCACAAATCGAACTTATTTGGAGTAGGGGTGGGTGAAAATGAGGTGGATAATTGGGCGGAGTTGGTAGGATGTAAAAAAGGGAGTTTTCTGTTTAGGTGTCTCGGTATACCGCTTGGGGAAAATATGAATAGAATCTCTAATTGGGATCCGATTGTTGAAATTTTTAGAAATCGCCTTTCTTCTTGGAAAGCTCACTTGCTTTCTATCGGAGGCCGGGTTGTTTTGATCAAAGTGGTTCTCGAGAGTCTTCCCGTTTATTATCTTTCTATTTTCAAGATGCCGGTTAAAGTTGCTCAAACCTTGGAATCTCTTATGAGTAATTTTCTGTGGGGTGGCACGGAGGAGGTTAAAAAAATGCATTGAGTGGCGTGGGATAAAGTTACGCTCCCTAAAAGACTTGGCGGTCTAGGTTTATGCAATCTCAAAACGACGAACGAAGCCCTTCTCACTAAATGGGTTTGGAGGTATAAAGTGGAGGAACAAAGTCTTTGGAGAAGAGTTGTCCTGGCGTGCCATGGGAAGTCGAGAAAATGATCGTTTTTGCCTTCTAATCGGGCAATGTCGGGAGTGTGGAAAAATATTGTTTGTTTGGTGTCTAAGATTCTTTTAAGGGGAAAAAGGATCCACTATTATTTCAAAGGTAACGTGAGGGATGGGAGCAGTATTCGGTTTTGGATAGATCACTGGGTTGGGGACGACCCGTTAATGGATTTATGGCCTTCTTTGTTTGCCCTGGAAAATAAGAAAAGCTGTAGGGTTAAAGATCAGATTCCTGTATCAGGTGGGTCGAATTCGGTGGAGTGGGATTGGTCCAGGCAACCGGTTACTTCGGTGGAGGTAGCGGAGCTGCAAGGCTGCTCGGGGCTGCTGGATGGTTTGCACACGTCGGGATCGAAAGATAGATGGAGATGGACTCCCAGCGCCTCAGGTATATATTCGACTCAATCGTTCAAAGCTTTTTCCATTGATCAGGAGCTGCCAGTTTGCTCTTTTTCGGTCAGAAGGTGTAGGTGGGTTCCGGCAAAAGTGTAACATTCTCGTTTGGAGGGCGACTATGGATCGCCTCCCGACTAAAAGCGCGTTAATCAAAAGGAATATATCGGTGGGTTCAGGATTATGCGGATTCTGCAACGATGCCACAGAAACTATGGAACATCTCTTCACGGCTTGCCTCTCGGTTCATCGTGTTTGGAGTAAGTTCAACGCTTGGGTAAAAATGCAGCCTTTCTTCGCTTTTTCTTTTTGTTATATATTTGAGATGCATAAAAGTTGGGCTGGGATTAAGGATTCAAAAGAGATATTCAAAGGCTTGGTCGTTATTAAGTGTTGGTGCATCTGGAAAGCGAGAAACATGCAGATTTTCGCCAATGGCAGCGGAAACGAGGATAACATCTTTAGGGAGGTTAAAACTCTTAGTTTTTTTTTTGGTTTAAAAATAGATCCATTCATGGCAATTTGGTCTGGGATGAATGGTGTAAATTCCCTATGTACATGATGTAGTGTTTGTTTGTGTGGCGGCCTTGCGTGTTTTTTAGCTTAGACGGCCGGTTGGTTTTTTATATAGTTAACCTTTCAAAAAAAATATAATCTATAAGGAAACCCTTAGATTTGGCTAATGAAACAAGTAAGCATCGCAATATATATAATCTATAAGGCTATAGGGTGTGGTCATGATCCTGATGTTCACAATGACCCTCCACATTAGCGTCATGTCACCCACTTCTAATCCATAATCTAAAACGACTACCCTAAGGGTGTGGTCATGACCCAAACCACAATTCTCTTATTTTAATTTAATTTTCTGAAAAGGAAAATGAAATATTAAAAAAGGAAATGAGACTCATGGTTGCCATGGTTTAATCTATGCCAACCATAATGGATGAGCCAAGGGGGTGGTGTAGCAATCCACTAATGGTTCTATATGACGATTGATAACCCAACCCATGTCCCACACCCTTAAGCCTAAGGAACCCTTATAAGGAGATCAAATAGACTTTGCATATACGTTTTTTTTATTCTTAGTCCGTTTTTATTTGTTAGCAATAACAGCAACATACGTATGAACTCCAATATACGTGCAAACCGAACATTAATATTGGTTTCATGATTTAAAGTGCTTCGAACACTTTCTCATTTTGTTGTGTGCGTATACCTCGATTTATCGAGTGCTTATTGGTTAGAAAATACTTAAGTAATTAAGTTTGCACTAAACAATTTTACACGTATCTTAGGGTTGTTTGGCAAATTCTGAATGGTTAAGTGCTGAACTAATAAGAGGTCTGAACCATTAAGTACGCTGAATCAGTAAGAGCACTACAAGAATAATATACTTTTAGCGGCGACACCATTAGCGGCGACAGGCCAAACGTCGCCGCTATTGGTCGATCGGCGTGCCAGATGCTGAAACCAAACCCCAGCCGTTGATCAAAATCCTGATCTAACGGTTGGGGAATTAAAAGTTATTAGCGGCGACAAAAACCAATCAATACCGGTGACAGACTGTCTCCGCTAAAAGTGTTTGTCAGAACTTTAATCCCTAGCCACACAATCCTTATCTCTGGTCAAACCTTTACCGGCGACAGTCATCAATACCGGCGACAAGACGTCGCCGCTAATGGTCAAAAAACATCAGTCCCTATACAGCGCGAATTTCTCCCTCTTTCTTCACTTTTCCCCCAAACAACTTCCATCTACCACCGGAAACAAGCGAATTTTGCCCAAATCGGTTAGTAAACCTTTGTTTTTGTTACATTTCTTCTTTATTTTTGTTATATACATATGATAGGCTTTAATTTTTATATATTTTTGTGTGTTTTTGTGTGTTTGGTAGTGAAATCGGATCATCACCATCACTTCTCCGATCACCACCGTCACTTCTCCGGTCACTACCTCGTCTACGCGGTCTACATCTCTTGGAAACTTGAAAATACGGTTAGTTTTATATGTATTTTTTTTCAAAGTTTAGATGTTGAATAATTTTTTGTTTTGGTATGTAAATGTATAATGTAGGTATGTGTTAGTATGTTAAATGTATAATGTAGGTGTATTTGGTGAAAATGAGTATATGTAGGTGTATGTATTTGTGTATGTAGGTGTATGTATGTGTATGTAGGTGTATGTAAGGATGTATATTTGTATGTAAATGTTTGAGAAAATGTATAATGTAGGTGTATTTAGTGAAAATGAGTATATGTAGGTTTATGTATTTGTGTATGTAGGTGTATGTATGTGTATGTAAAGATGTATATTTGTATGTAAATGAATTATTGTCTGTTTAGGTATGTAAATGTATAGTGTAGGTATATGTTAGTATGTCAAATGTATAATGTAGGTGTATTTGGGGAAAATGTGTATATGAAAATCAATGTATTTGTGTATGTAGGTGTATGTAAGCATGTATGTGGGTATGTAAGTGTATGAATGAATGTATGTATGTAGGTATATGTTAGTATGTTGGTGAAAAATGTGTATGTTAGTATGTATGTTTGTATAAAGTATGCAAATGTGTGTGTAAGGATGCAAATGTATAGGTTTGAAAAAAATGTTAAAGTTTCATAATTTGTATATTTGTGTTTAGGTTTTTAAACATTTATATTTAAATTTGACGAATATATATTAGTTAGGAAATACCCTCTTTATATTAAAATCATCATTTAAAACATAACGGACATAGAAAATACCCGCCAATATTGAAATAATCATTTAAAACAAAAGGAGCTATGAAAATACCCGCCCGAAATATAAACCATTATGAAGAACATTACGAGCTTAAAAATCGTGTCTGATATTGAATTCATCATTTCAAACATAACGAGCTAAGAAAATACCCAATCGAAATTGAAATCATGATTAAACATAACGGTCCGCCCAAAATTTAAAACAATCATTAAGAACATAACAAGCTTAAAAAACTGTGCCTGTGTTTGAATTAATCATTTTAAACATAACGAGCTTAGAAATACCCGCCCGAAATTGATTTAGACATTAATTTCGGGTTGTCCCCGTTTATCTTGGGACTGCTTTTTGAATACTTTATCTCATTTAGGATGTGAATGTGTATTACATGATTGTTTGTTTAAGAAGGATTCGGTTATCATTTTCTCTTTGCTCCTCGGGTATATATATCATTACATATATACTTGGGAGCTAAGAGGAAATGCTGCCGAATTTTTCTTAAACAAACAATCATGTAATTTCACATATGAGATAAAGTGTTCAAAAAGTGGGTTTAGCAGCCTACCCTTGTCTTGTTAATCCTAAATTAGATTTTCTTTCAGCTGCATAATGTCTATCGATAAAAGTTGGATTGATTCCCCACGTCATTCACCTCACTACAAGCAAGGACTCAAGTCATTTATCGAGATGTGTGAAAAAGTGATAAAATACCACGATGAAGTTAGATGCCCGTGTACCAAATGTAAAAATTCCGGCTTAAAAACTATGGCAGAAATGAAATACCATTTGGTAATTAACAGTTTTTGGAAGGAATACACGAAGTGGACCTATCACGGGGACACGACCCCAATTGCAGAAGTAAACGATGTTGCGCCACAAGACGGTATGGTAAACGTTATTGAAGACATTAGGGGGGAGCGTATGGAAGAAGATACATACCTTAACCAAGAGAACTCGAATGGAGATAGTAGCGGTGTTGTTGATGATTTTGAAGACCTGGTAAAGGAAGTTGAAACAGAATTATATCCTGGTTGTACCAAGTTTTCTTCTATTGACTTTTTAGCAAGGCTTTTGAATATAAAGGATACGTACCATTTGCAAAATGAAGCAGTAGATCGACTCCTCTCGTTGTTGCGAGAGTCAATGCCAGAAGGCAACAAGATTCCCCCCTCGTATTATGTAGCTAAGAAGACATTTAAGAAGATTGGTTTGGCATATGAGATGATAGATGTGTGCACAAATGATTGTGCTCTCTTTTGGAAAGAAAACGAGTCCTTGCAAAATTGTCCCGTTTGTAATGAGAGTCGATGGGTCGATAAAGACACAAAAGGCACGAAGGTGGCTCGTAAGGTGTTACGATACTTTCCTTTGACACCTAGACTACAACGTTTGTATTGTTCAAGGCACACAACGAAAGATATGATATGGCATAGTACCGGACGATCGGAAGATGGGACTATGCGTCATCCAGTTGATGGATCTGCATGGCAAGACTTTGATAAAAAGTACCCAAACTTCGCGATGGAGCCACGAAATGTTCACTTAGGGCTTGCAGCTGACGGTTTTAATCCCTTTAACAATGGTAGTGGATCCTCGACTCATAGCACGTGGCCGGTTATACTCACCACATATAATCTGCCTCCCTGGCTATGCATGCGAGAGTCCACATTCATGTTAACCTTGTTGATTCCTGGCCCTAAATCACCGGGGAAAGACATGGACGTTTTCCTTAGACCGTTAGTGGATGAGCTTAAGCAATTGTGGCAGACAGGTGTACGTACTAAAGACACAGCGACAAACACATACTTCACAATGAAGGCGGCGTTGTTATGGACCATAAATGACTTTCCAGCCCGTAGTAGTCTATCAGGTTGGAGCGGACAAGGCTACATGGCATGCCCAACTTGTAACCAAGACGCTCCTTCAATACGTGTAACTGGTAAATGTTCTTATGTTGGTCATCGCCGGTTCTTAGATGCCAACCATCCTTGGAGAACAAGTCTCGACTTTAACGGGAGACCCGAGACACGAGACCCTCCGAGACAGTTTAGCCCAGCTGACATAGAAGCTCAACTCGGTCGTTTAATTAATCGTCTACCAGGCAAGCATCCAGATTTTGGAGGTGGGAGGATAACCCGGTCAGATTTCGAGTTGAACTGGTCCAAAAGAAGCATATTTTTTGACCTTGAGTATTGGTCTTCTCTGCAGCTGAAACATAACTTAGATGTAATGCATATAGAGAAAAATGTGTGCGACAGCTTGCTCGGTACTCTTCTAATGAACGATAAGAGCAAAGACACGCCAAATGCGCAGTCCGACTTGGAAAAACTAAACATTCGGCCGACACAATGGCTGAAACAATCGGGTGGCAAGTTCTTAAGTCCCCACCCAAAGTAATCATTCAAGTCCGATGATCGAAAACTTTTTTGTCAGTTTATAAAAAATGTTAAATTACCAGATGGGTTTGGATCTAATATCAGTAAGAGGGTGACAGAAAACAATGCTAACATTACCGGGTTGAAATCTCATGACTGTCATATCCTCATGCAACGTTTGATACCGATTGGGGTTAGAGGGCTTTTGACTAAAGATACATCTACACCAATAGTAGACCTTTGTATGTTCTTTAAGCACCTTTGCTCTAGAACACTATCGGTGGATGATATGAAGAAAGCAAAGGATGACATTGTTACCATCTTATGCAAGTTAGAGATGATCTATCCACCTGCGTTTTTTGACATTATGGTTCATTTACTTGTGCATTTACCTGATGAAGCGATTGCGGGAGGTCCAGTAGCTTTTAGATGGATGTATCCATTTGAAAGGTACATGAAAAAAACTAAAGAACTATGTCAAAAACCCGGCAAGGCCTGAAGGTTGTATAACTGAAGGTTATGTGTTTGAAGAAGCTCTAACATTTTGTTCAATGTACCTTAAGGATGTTCAGACTAAGTTCAATTGCCCAGATAGAAACGATGATGTCGTTATTGAAAAAAGAAAGTTATGGGTGTTTGAGTCCAAATGTCGTCCTGTTGGCGTAACAAAGGACAAATATCTATCATTCATCGAAAAAAGCAAGATGGAATGGTTTGTCCTCGAAAACTGCGCAGAAGTTAGGGAGTACATGAAGTGAGTGCTTCTATCTTTAACTTTTCATAATCTGTTAATTGGTATTTTTCATTCATTTCTTATATTTGTCATCAATGTAGTGAATTCAAACATACACATCCCCAAGATGATCTTAAAACCAAATTTCCTGGATGGTTTCTCCATAAGGTATAATACATATATAACATTCATTACTCTACACTTGCTAGGTAATACACATATAACAAACATTATTACTCTATATTTGTTAGGTCCATTCGATGAAAACACAAAATTCTCCAAAATTCCACCCGGAGTTGTATGCTCTTTCAATTTGTGCGAAAATGACTGCTTACACTTACACTGCTTGCATAGTCAACGGTGTTAGGTTTAAGACACTTGAACGTGATGCAAAATGCGCAACGCAAAACTCTGGGGTGGAAGTGGTTGGAGAGAACGATGTGAAATTTTATGGCCAATTAGAAGAAATTATTGAGTTGCGTTATACAAATAATTATTCCACTGTCCTATTTCGGTGCAAGTGGTTTGATACTCGAAGGGGTGTAAACCATGACAATAATATCACCAGTATAAGCACTGAACATGAATGGGACAAAGACGATCAACTCATATTTGCTTCGCAAGCCAAACAAGTGTTCTTCATCCAAGAAACGTCTCGAAACCAAAAAAAAACAAACATAGGTGGGTAGTCGAAAATGTTGATCATCGAAGAATTTGGGATCGGCCATTAAGTGATGATGACCGCGTCAATAAGGTTCAAAATGTTGACAAAGGCTTAGAAGATAATGACGTTGTCGACAACAACTCTTCATCTGACTGTACACTTGTCATTGACTTGACCCAATACTTTCAAATTGGATCTTCTCATGTTACTGCGGGTGAGCCTTCAATTGAAGTTGATCCCCCAACGGCTACCGTCGATGAAGTGTTTGAGGTCGAGTCTGATTGTGATGAGGTCGAGACTGATTGTGATGAGGATGATCCCGATTATGTGGAGTCTGACTAAAAGAAAAGTTATTGTAATTTATATTGATTTGTAATTGATAAACACTTGTTTGAAATATTTATTTGAATTTGAGTTACACTTGTTGTACTTTCCCTTAATTTCTATTAGATACACATGCTGTAACATTTGTAACTTTATAGGGATTATGTTTTTGGTATTGCTGATATTCGCTTATTTGATGGCGGATGTGGCCCCCTGGGGACATGGGGGTGACGGTGCCGGTGAACCACCGCTTCCTCTTGGTGGGATTCGTGGCACACACGAGACAAACGGTAAGTCTTTTACTAAATTATTTTTTAGTCCTTATATTTTATATATTATAAATGTTGTTACTAATTATTTTTGTTTTAATTGCAGCGGTTCTCCCAAAGAAGGTTAGGGGGAAAGCTAAAAACGAGAAACTACGACGTCTAGTAAAAGCGGGGGGGGGGGGGGGGGCTGTGTCGCTTACGTTTGATCGACAGGTCACGTTTACCCCTGTTGGTAAATTAAGAGACATGTTTTCAAGAGAGGCCGGCCTGTATATGTGGCGGACCGTCCCGTTTGATAAAATGGGATGGGATAATGTTGAACAACATTACAAGGATGCCGTCATGAACCACTTACGGGTAAATAAGTTATATGCATAAAATTTAATATGATATTTTAACTTTTTTATTTAATTTTTAGGAAAATTTCAATCTTGATGAAGTGGAACGTGATTATGAGGCGAAAAACTTGAAGGGTGGTATGAGGACTGTGCTTATGAAGCGGTACTCTGACCGCAAGCATGAAGCTAGACAATTATTTGATAGCCAGGGAGGTTACGATGATCTTGAGAGGGCAAGGCATACCATCCCGTGGATATGCCCTATGAAAACTGGTTGAGAACCATTGAAGGTTTCCGGCAAGAAAAATATATTAAAAAAAGCAAGGCCTGTAAGCAAGTACGCAAGAAACAGCAATTCCCATACCGTAGGGGGACATCTTCGTACGGTAGCACCGCCTATAAAAATGTAATGTTTTATGTATGTGTGCGTGTGTGTAAGCTTTTGTTTATTTAATGTCTAATCTAGGTGTAATGTTAAACAGAATTTGGATTGGGTACCTACGTATGCTAAAACCCACACGGACAATCAAGGGAATTGGGTTGATCCGGTTGCTGAACAAAATTACGTAAGTATTTCTTTTAAGTATTATTTTCTATAACAAATATATATATATATATATATATATATATATATATATATATATATATATATACATATATATTTAATCATCATCTTCGTAAAATACAGCGGAGCATACAACATGCCACAGATGAATGGGGCGGCGATGGTCCTCCAATTGTCCCGTATCAAGAAGCGTTGGGAGAGCGGCGAGGATGGTACCGCGGGATGGGGCCTAAACCTTCTTCTAACACGTCCTCGAACACGTCCTCAAACATGTCGTCTTCGCAAGCTCGGACGCAAGAACCCTTTTCTGAGGTAAACTACGCAATTTATAATTTATAAAATGACAAACGAACGCATTTTTCCTTGTTAAATATATGTTGGTAGCGTTAATTAATATGCTAATATACGTTTTGATATCTATTATTGTATGATTTTGTTAACAGCTTGTTCCAAACTCCGTCATTTTTGAGCCAACTTAACAACTATCTTGCTTCACAAGGGAAAGGAAAAGGAAAGTCAAATGACTACGATTCTGACGACTTATACGATAGAGAATCCGAGGAAGATTGACTTGTTTTAATGTATGATTTTGATTTAATTAAACGTTGTAGGATTATAATGTACGACTAAAACGTAGTTTGCGTATGCTTGCGTTGTTTTAATTATATTACCTTTAGTATATGTTTGTGGCGTATGTTTGCGTTGTTTGAAATAGGCAGGTTCTGTTTTTTCGGCCGAAAAAATGGCTGGGTGCTGTAAATACAGCAGCTGTATTAAATAAAAAGACTTTTAGCGGCGACACATGTACTCTTTAGGGACGAAGACCAATACTGGCGACCTTTTAGCGACGACAGCTGTCGTCGCTAAAGGTTCAAAAGCAATACTGGCGACGCAACCTTTTAGCGACGACAGGTGGCCAATAGCGGCCTATCAATACCGGCGACCCTTTAGTGACGACATGTCGCCGGTAAGGTCAATAGCGGCAACAAATTGGACCAATACCGGCGACACCTGTCGCCGCTAAAGGTGTCCCTTTCTTGTAGTGGAGGTCTGAACCATTAAGAGCTAGTATAATGTTTAACCGTTCAGAGGCAAATGTCTGATCAATTCAGATTAGAGGTATTAACCATTCAAACTCAGTATAATGCTTAACCATTCAGAGGCAAATGTCTGAACCATTTACACATCTGCTTGTGAAACAAACAATATGAATCATTAAGTGTTGAACTAGTAAGAGGTCTAAACCATTAAAAGACTCATTAAAAGCTAAACAAACAGCCTCTTACTCAACTAACACAAACATGTTGTTTGCTCGAAATTAAAACTATAATTGTGGGGTAACTTATCACAAATTTAAATATAAAACCATTATTGTTTTCCAAAAAAAACTTTTGCCACAATACCTCGACCATTAGCTAGTATACGTACATATTGGAATATGTTCACTAGCATACTCATTAAAACAACGTTACTCTCAATGTATCACTAACTTAGCTATATGGTTTAATACTTGGAATGAATTAAAAGATATATTCATCCAAAAATCATCATATGAGATGTTGTAATGTAGATGTTAGATTTCAGCAAAAGGATTGATCAGAATTTACTTTGATATTGACTAATGATGCCTGTTTGTAGGATGCAATTACATTTATATGTGTCACACTCCCAAATTCCACCTGCGGATAACACCCGCTTCGAGGGCGTGACTGACCAGGATCCAGCCACCAATTATACTGACTAATTAAGTTGATAACAAAAAGTAATACTTACTAACCATAAGATTAGCAAATATCAAGTTCAGAGTTTAAGGTTTCAAGTTCAAACAATAATAAGTAGCGGAAGCATAAGTAAACAGTTTTAAACAATGTTCATAAGGTAAGCATGATAAATGCCCAACACACGGGCAGACGACCACTACACATCCCAAGCAGCTGCTCCAGTCACTGGCCACCTGCAAAGCATGCAGTAAGGGGGTCAACAATAATGCTGAGTGAGTTCACTAGTTGTCCAGTTTTAATTACCAAAAACTTGTTTCACCAGTTAATTTATCCGTTTATGCATGCCATGGGGAGCTACCCCAAAAGTTAGCGACTAAACTGTTTTTCCAATACCGAACACTAGGTAACCGTTTGCGTTTCCGCAGGATGCCCCGATGTCAATGTTCTATCATCATTGACGGATGCCTGAGTACATTAGTTCACGACCGATCCCATACCATGGCACGGTGTGAGGTTGGTAAAACCTAAATAGCGCTATCAACTAATAACCCGTTCGCCTGGCCCCGGCGACTAATCGGTATTATGTAGTAGGGACTTGAGTGATAGAGTTGCGTTTAGTGCCGTTGGTTGCATTCCGTATAAACAGTAATTAACTAAAAGGTTTCCCAATACAAGGGAAGGAAAAGTAAGTTTGTTCCCAGTAACTAGGGAAGGAATGTAAATGGTATCCCCTTTACAAGGGGATAGGGTTGTTTTAGTCTCGTGTCCCAAACCACCGGGACGCATGCTTTTAAGTTGTGAACTCACCTTGGGTTGCTCGGTAGATATTTTTACCCGGTCAAGTATGTTGGTCACCACGTCCTAACATGGTTACCAAATATGGGTCAAGTCGGGTACAAGTAACACATAGCGAACACGTATGGCAAACACATATAGCAAACACGTATAACATGCGAATACACACACAGTTGGGTTATTGGGTCAGCCCTATACATACAATCAGCAGCAACATCACGTAGCCCAGTCAACAGAAAGCCCAACAGTCAAAGCCCAATAACACCAAAATAGTCCAGTCGAGACAAGGGGGGTTGCGACTCGCAACCGAGGTTACGACTCGCAACCGAGGTCTCGGTTCATCACGTTTTGGTTACGACTCGCAACCCGAGGTTCCGACTCGCAACCGGCGGTTTCGACTTAGCAGCAGTGGTTACGACTCGCAACCGGATTCGATACGCGTTGATTGCGACTCGCAACCGGGAGATCTCGACAAGGCTTGATGTGGTCTCGAGTCGCAACCAAAGGTTACGACTCGCAACCGTGATTGCGTGCACAACAAACTCTTCTAGAACCTGCAATGTACTGACCAATAGGATTGCATTTTCATGTAAATTGTGTACTATATCCACTAACATGTCTGTTTGTCTATAATGTGTCTAATTTGGATCAA
The DNA here is from genome assembly GCF_002127325.2 of Helianthus annuus. Taxonomy (NCBI): domain Eukaryota; kingdom Viridiplantae; phylum Streptophyta; class Magnoliopsida; order Asterales; family Asteraceae; genus Helianthus; species Helianthus annuus. The sequence continues at coordinate 95,972,153 of NC_035444.2, read as the reverse complement.
ACAAAGCATATTCAAAATATTTGAGTGATATTCATGCTGTTCATAACATTCAAATAACATTCAAACATCATTCATGAATATACAATCCCTAATCATCACTTTAATATCATTCGGATAGCAAAATCATCAAATCCCTTACAAAAATATTAGAACACATTTCATCACTAAACATCATAACATGAACGGACATAATAGATCTTATCATTCTCGGTTCCTAAGAATAATCGGATACTAACCATTCAACCAAAGTCATGAGTATTCATTCTATCTAAACATTCCGAAACAAACATGCTAATCGGTTATGCATTTCACACACATATTATTCACACAAAACATGGCAACAATCATCATCCATACACAAGAATCATAGTAACACATTTTTGTACTAACCGGTTGAAGTTGTGGGTTTGAAGAAGCAAAGATTCTTTCCGGTTGGTGATTCCGAGCTAGAGCCGAGGTGTTCTTGTTGTTGGTTGATCCGAGGAAGAAGGAAAGGAGAGGAAATGAGGGTGTTGTGCTAGGGTTTTAGTGAGAGAGATGAGAGGATAGTAGGAGAGTGTTGTAAAAAATGGTTAAGGGAGGGGAGGGTTGGTTTATATAATGTCACAAGTGGGCTTAGGGGTTTCCGGGTTGGGTTCTCGGTCGCAAGGCCCTAACCGGCCCAAACCGGCCCACGTTCATAGTTCACTCGAGACCACTCCGGGTCTCGGGTCGGGTTGAGGTTTCGGCTCATATATAACTCACACATATACATATATATATCTATACGTACACATATGCACCCAACACGTAATAACAAGCAATTCATAATTTTTCACTTAATAGTTTACGTACACACATGTTACATCGAAAGGTTGTCCGGGAAAATCCGAAGTGTCACATTATCCCCAAGTTTTAGGAACTTTCGTCCCGAAAGTTAAGGCAGCCACTGTCAAGCTAGCGTAAGTGAAAGCGTTTCAACGGGGTGTCACATCATCCCCCCGTTAGTTTGGAATTTCGTCCCGAAATTCGGTTGTAGCTTCAGTGCTGGGGTTTTCGTTTGGGAACAGCTGGGGATACTTGTGCTTCATCTGGTCTTCCCGCTCCCAGGTATACTCTGGGCCACGTCGCGAGTTCCAACGGACTCGTACAAGAGGTATCTGGCTACGTTTGAGGGTTTTGATCTCTCGATCAGTGATTTCAATCGGTTCCTCAGTAAAGTGTAGCTGTTCATCAATAGTCAGTTCCTTGAAAGGAATTACGAGCGTTTCATCTGACAGACACTTCTTTAGATTGGATACGTGAAATACGTTGTGTACTGCGCTTAATTCCTCAGGCAGGTTCAATCTATACGCAACCTTCCCAATTTTCTCGGTAATTTCGAATGGTCCGATATATCGCGGATTAAGCTTGCCCCGTTTACCAAAGCGGACCACACCCTTCCAGGGTGAGACTTTAAGTAGAACCCGGTCACCGACCTGGAATTCCAATGGTTTCCTACGCTTATCAGCGTAACTCTTTTGACGGTCACGAGCTGCCGCCATGCGTTGTCTGATCTGGGCAATCTTTTCCGTTGTATTGACCACCATCTCTGGGCCCGTGATTTGACTATCACCGGTTTCTGCCCAGCAAAGAGGTGACCGGCATTTACGACCGTACAATGCCTCAAAAGGTGCTGCCTGAATACTAGTGTGGTAACTGTTGTTATACGAGAACTCTACTAACGGTAGATGCTTCTCCCAGTTTTTGCCAAAATCGATCACACACGCTCTAAGCATGTCTTCTAGGGTTTGGATGGGGCGTTCAGACTGTCCATCCGTTTGCGGGTGATAAGCGGTGCTCATGTCCAAACGTGAGCCAAAGGATTTGTGCATAGCTTGCCACAATTCCGAAGTAAAACGAGCGTCTCGATCGGAAATAATTGAGGTTGGCACCCCGTGCCTCGAAACTACTTCCTTTAAGTAAATCTCCGCCAAGGTAGAAAACTTATCTGTTTCCTTAATAGCCAGAAAGTGCGCGGACTTGGTCAATCGATCTACTATTACCCAAATAGTGTCATTTCCGCGTTGGGACCTAGGTAGTCCTGTAACAAAGTCCATGGAAATTTGCTCCCATTTCCATTTCGGGATTCCTGGTTGTTGGAGTAGACCTGCTGGCTTCTGGTATTCTGTCTTGACTCTCGCGCAAGTCAAACATTTGCTGACGTATGTTGCTATGTGGGCCTTCATACCAGGCCACCAATATGTAGTCTTCAAGTCGTGGTACATCTTGTCCGAACCAGGATGTACTGAGTAGCGGGACTTGTGGGCTTCGTCCATCACGAGTTCACGTAAATCTCCATAGAGTGGAACCCAAATGCGCCCTGTTACATAGTATGCACCATCTTCTTTTTGTTCTAATCGCTGTCTCGACCCTCGCAGAGACTCAGCCCTGATGTTTTCCAGTTTCAATGCTTCAACTTGAGCATTTCGGATCTGGGTAGGGAGGTTAGACTGGATGGTAAGTTGCAATGCTCGCACGCGCTTTGGTGTAGTGTCCTTTCGACTGAGGGCGTCTGCCACGACATTGGCCTTGTCCGGATGGTATTTGATGGCGCATTCGTAGTCATTCAAGAGTTCGACCCAGCGGCGCTGTCGCATGTTCAATTCCTTTTGCCTAAAGATATGCTCGAGACTCCTGTGATCGGTGTAAATAGTGCACTTGGTACCGTACAGGTAATGTCTCCATATCTTAAGAGCAAAAACCACTGCCCCCAGTTCCAAGTCATGTGTCGTGTAGTTCCTTTCGTGTGTCTTGAGTTGTCGTGAGGCGTAGGCAATAACTTTCTCGCGTTGCATTAACACGCAACCGAGCCCATGGATAGACGCATCGCAGTAAACTACGAAGTCGTCAGTGCCTTCAGGCAACGAGAGAATAGGAGCACTACAGAGGTTATCCTTAAGCCTCTGAAAAGCAGATTCCTGTGCTTCATTCCACTTGTAGGCGATGCCTTTCTGAGTGAGTATAGTGAGGGGTTGTGCAATCTTTGAGAATCCCTGAATGAATCTGCGGTAGTAGCCTGCCAAACCCAAGAATTGGCGAACTTCAGTGGGAGTCTTAGGTGTAGGCCAGTTCTTTATCGATTCGATCTTAGCGGGGTCGACGTGAATTCCATCCTTGTTAACTACATGGCCGAGAAAATGGACTTCTCAAAGCCAAAAGTCACACTTCGAGAATTTGGCGTACAGCTGCTCGTTGCGAAGGAGTTCCAGAATAAGGCGTAGGTGTTGTTCATGCTCCTCCTGACTTTTCGAATAAATCAGGATGTCGTCGATAAACACGATCACGAATTTGTCGAGGTAAGGCTTACATACGCGGTTCATAAGATCCATGAACACTGCCGGCGCGTTGGTCATTCCAAAAAGCATAACGAGGAACTCGTAATGACCATAACGAGTCCTGAATGCAGTCTTAGAGATGTCTTCATTACGAACTCTCAGCTGATGATAGCCTGATCGCAGGTCAATCTTGGAATAGTAGCTCGATCCTTGCAGCTGATCGAATAGGTCGTCGATGCGCGGGAGAGGGTAACGATTCTTGATGGTAACCTTGTTCAGCTCACGATAGTCGATGCACATTCGGAATGTGCCATCCTTCTTCTTAACAAAAAGTACTGGTGCTCCCCAGGGTGATGAACTAGGACGGATAAATCCTTTATCCAATAGTTCCTGTAATTGCGTGGAGAGTTCTTTCAGTTCTGCAGGGGCTAGACGGTACGGTGCACGAGCTATGGGTGCTGCTCCGGGAGCTAGCTAGATTTGGAATTCGACTTGACGGTGGGGAGGGAGTCCAGGTAGTTCCTCAGGAAATACCTCGGGGTAGTCGCGTACTACAGGAAAATCTTCAATCCTCTTTTCCTTTTCGTGGGTGTCGGTGACGAGTGCGAGGATAGCGGTGTGCCCTTTCTGTAAACACTTCTGGGCTTTCAGGAGCGAGATAATGCCTGTGACTTCTCCACCTTTGTTGCCTTGAACGATGAGGGGTTGGCCAGAACGGCGAGGAATACGAACCGCTTTCTCTTGACAGAGGATCTCAGCACGATGTTTGGATAACCAATCCATACCAATGACGACGTCGAAGCTTCCAAGTTTGACGGGGAGAAGATCGATACTAAACGTGTGGCCAGACAATTCTAGTGTGCAGTCGTGGATCATGTGCGTGGCCTCGATGTTCTTACCATTAGCTATCTCGACGATGTGCTTAGAACTTAATAATGCAGGCGAGTGCTTAAGTTTCTTACTAATGCGAAGGGATACATAACTGGCATCGGCACCGGAATCAAATAACACAGAAACATAACGATCATCAAGTAGGAACTTACCCGCCACGACGTTGGGGTCGTTCCTTGCTTCTCCAGCTCCAATCACGAAAGCTCTTCCCCTTGCATTCCCAGCATTGTTGTTTTGCTCATTGTTCCCATCTCCTTGATTGTTGTTGCGGTTCTGATTTAGTTCAGGGCAATCCTTTCGCATGTGCCCTGTTGCCCCACATTTAAAACATGCCCGGTTGTTTCCCTGCTGCTGTTGCTGTTGAGGTTGTTGCTGATTCTGCCTTGCTGGGAGCTGACTCCTACAATCCTTGGCGTCATGCCCCATCTTGTGGCATCGCTGACACTGGCCCTTGTTACATGCCCCATTGTGGTGCCTGTTACACTTGTTGCACTTAGGGTAGCTTCCCCGGTAGCCACCCTGTTGCTGAGTGCCCTTGTTGTTGTCAGTTTTCCTTTGCTGCGCTGGAGCTTGAGTAGGGTTAGTATCTTTGCCCTGATTTCCATCCCACTTTCGTTTACCATCACTAGAAGTTCCTTCCGCAGCACTGATCCTTTTGGGCAACCTGCCCTCCTCCACAGCCTGGTTGGTGAGTTTGTGGGCAAGACGAACCACGGGCTGTATGGCAGTGAGGTTGGCCGAGGTTACATGGCTCCTGATTTCCGGGACTAAGCCCTTGATGTACAATTCGATCCTTCGGTACATGGGTCGGGACATATTTGGACAAAGAGCAGCATAGTCGTTGGACAGCTTGGTGTAGGTCTCAATCTCAGACCCAACCATCTTGAGTTCATAGTACTCGTCCTCGAGTTTGTGGATGTCATCCCTGTGACAGTACTCTTCCTTGATCATATCCTTGAAATCCTCCCACGCAGTAGCGTTTGCAGTCTCCAAACCAAGCATTTGAATTTGCGCCTTCCACCATGAAAGTGCGCTTCCCTCAAGAGTACCAGTAGCAAACTTCACCCAATTAGCAGGGGGACACTCGCAGACAGCGAAGACAGCTTCGACCTTCTCGATCCAGTGTAGAAGACCTATGGCACCCTCAGTGCCACTGAACGGAAGAGGCTTGCAATCCATGAAGGTCTTGAAGGTACAAACACGTGGTTGCACAGGCGCAGGCTGACCTGTTGTGAGGAGTGAAGCGAAATAGGTTTAGAGGCGAAAAGACGATGCGGCGGTAGGATCTAAACATCCTAAAACAACGAGCTTACCTATAGGGTGAGCTGCAAAAGCTGCAGCCACCGTGTTGAGCAGGTTAGTGAACTGAGCCTGAGTCATGTTGACGTTTCCTCGTCCGCGTCCACTCATTGTCTTCATAACCAGAAAACATAGTATGAGTGTGGTGTCGTAACATAGCGAGAATAAGATAGAAGAGGGGAGGCGTATCTATCTAATCAGGCAAACTAGTACGCATAACAAAGCAGAAAGCATAAGACAAACTAGCAAGCAAATATGGGTCCGAGCTATGAGGTCAGACAAGTCGAGCCTTGCACTTGGAGTGTAGTGTCGTCACGAGTCACGGGTTATAGTCTGGTTTTTCTCAAAAAGATTTTTTTTCCCTTTTTAAAACCAAGTTCACTATAACCAATGGCTCTGATACCAATCTGTCACACTCCCAAATTCCACCTGCGGATAACACCCGCTTCGAGGGCGTGACTGACCAGGATCCAGCCACCAATTATACTGACTAATTAAGTTGATAACAAAAAGTAATACTTACTAACCATAAGATTAGCAAATATCAAGTTCAGAGTTTAAGGTTTCAAGTTCAAACAGTAATAAGTAGCGGAAGCATAAGTAAACAGTTTTAAACAATGTTCATAAGGTAAGCATGATAAATGCCCAACACACGGGCAGACGACCACTACACATCCCAAGCAGCTGCTCCAGTCACTGGCCACCTGCAAAGCATGCAGTAAGGGGGTCAACAATAATGCTGAGTGAGTTCACTAGTTGTCCAGTTTTAATTACCAAAAACTTGTTTCACCAGTTAATTTATCCGTTTATACATGCCATGGGGAGCTACCCCAAAAGTTAGCGACTAAACTGTTTTTCCAATACCGAACACTAGGTAACCGTTTGCGTTTCCGCAGGATGCCCCGATGTCAATGTTCTATCATCATTGACGGATGCCTGAGTACATTAGTTCACGACCGATCCCATACCATGGCACGGTGTGAGGTTGGTAAAACCTAAATAGCGCTATCAACTAATAACCCGTTCGCCTGGCCCCGGCGACTAATCGGTATTATGTAGTAGGGACTTGAGTGATAGAGTTGCGTTTAGTGCCGTTGGTTGCATTCCGTATAAACAGTAATTAACTAAAAGGTTTCCCAATACAAGGGAAGGAAAAGTAAGTTTGTTCCCAGTAACTAGGGAAGGAATGTAAATGGTATCCCCTTTACAAGGGGATAGGGTTGTTTTAGTCTCGTGTCCCAAACCACCGGGACGCATGCTTTTAAGTTGTGAACTCACCTTGGGTTGCTCGGTAGATATTTTTACCCGGTCAAGTATGTTGGTCACCACGTCCTAACATGGTTACCAAATATGGGTCAAGTCGGGTACAAGTAACACATAGCGAACACGTATGGCAAACACATATAGCAAACACGTATAACATGCGAATACACACACAGTTGGGTTATTGGGTCAGCCCTATACATACAATCAGCAGCAACATCACGTAGCCCAGTCAACAGAAAGCCCAACAGTCAAAGCCCAATAACACCAAAATAGTCCAGTCGAGACAAGGGGGATTGCGACTCGCAACCGAGGTTACGACTCGCAACCGAGGTCTTGGTTCATCACGTTTTGGTTACGACTCGCAACCCGAGGTTCCGACTCGCAACCGGCGGTTTCGACTTAGCAGCAGTGGTTACGACTCGCAACCGGATTCGATACGCGTTGATTGCGACTCGCAACCGGGAGATCTCGACAAGGCTTGATGTGGTCTCGAGTCGCAGCCAAAGGTTACGACTCGCAACCGTGATTGCGTGCACAACAAACTCTTCCAGAACCTGCAATGTACTGACCAATAGGATTGCATTTTCATGTAAATTGTGTACTATATCCACTAACATGTCTGTTTGTCTATAATGTGTCTAATTTGGATCAAACAAAGCATATTCAAAATATTTGAGTGATATTCATGCTGTTCATAACATTCAAATAACATTCAAACATCATTCATGAATATACAATCCCTAATCATCACTTTAATATCATTCGGATAGCAAAATCATCAAATCCCTTACAAAAATATTAGAACACATTTCATCACTAAACATCATAACATGAACGGGCATAATAGATCTTATCATTCTCGGTTCCTAAGCATAATCGGATACTAACCATTCAACCAAAGTCATGAGTATTCATTCTATCTAAACATTCCGAAACAAACATGCTAATCGGTTATGCATTTCACACACATATTATTCACACAAAACATGGCAACAATCATCATCCATACACAAGAATCATAGTAACACATTTTTGTACTAACCCGTTGAAGTTGTGGGTTTGAAGAAGCAAAGATTCTTTCCGGTTGGTGATTCCGAGCTAGAGCCGAGGTGTTCTTGTTGTTGGTTGATCCGAGGAAGAAGGAAAGGAGAGGAAATGAGGGTGTTGTGCTAGGGTTTTAGTGAGAGAGATGAGAGGATAGTAGGAGAGTGTTGTAAAAAATGGTTAAGGGAGGGGAGGGTTGGTTTATATAATGTCACAAGTGGGCTTAGGGGTTTCCAGGTTGGGTTCTCGGTCGCAAGGCCCTAACCGGCCCAAACCGGCCCACGTTCATAGTTCACTCGAGACCACTCCGGGTCTCGGGTCGGGTTGAGGTTTCGGCTCATATATAACTCACACATATACATATATATATCTATACGTACACATATGCACCCAACACGTAATAGCAAGCAATTCATAATTTTTCACTTAATAGTTTACGTACACACATGTTACATCGAAAGGTTGTCCGGGAAAATCCGAAGTGTCACAATATGCTTGCTATACACACTCCCACATTTTCTAGTAACAAATAGAAGAACTACGTATGAGGTAAAAAAAAAATGAAGTGGGTCTTAGGAATAGGTTGTAATGTGTTATGACGAGTCTTGTTAGATCATATTTTTTTTGTTATGTATCATATATGGTTGTAACAGTTCACAGATTAGTCCTGGGAAATCGATAGACAAGGGAGAGATGATTTTGTGATGAGGTGGCTATTTTATCCAGGAAATGTGTTACACCCTAATTAAAATTTAGATAATCGAGTTATTAAGCGTTGGGACCATTTTCCGCTTAATAACTCGATTATCTAAATTTTAATTAGGGTGTAACAAAATGGTTTGAAAATGGGGAATTTTCATTGAATATGGGAGAGGTGTAAGAAGAAAAACAAGCAATTAGGGAAATGAATTTTTTATTTGAAATTTTGGAAAACGAGAACACCGTCCCCCAAAATCGGGAAAATGAAAAAGAAACGGGGAAACAGGGATAACTTCAAATACTCATATTGAATTCTATGAATTATTTTGTATATTGAATTATGTTGTGATAATTTGTGAACTTTTATGAATATGTAGATTTTTTTTCGTTTAATTTGAATTTTGGAGGGATATGATGATAATTATCGACGGATGTCAACTGTTGATGATACTCGTTTTTTCTATTAGTGGGATTGATTAAATGTTTTTTAAATGTATTTTTGCTATAAAAGATAGCTAGTTATTTCACACATTGAACTCTAAATATGAATTAGTGTTGATGACATGTGTTCTACATTTCAGTTATGTTAGTGTAAATAAACAATTGAATCATAAAAAAAAATAGGAGAAAAAACAATTAAAGATCAAAGATACAACTCTAAATGTTTAATCTCTTATTGAATCATGAAAGTACAAGAATAGGAATTGAAATTACAAAGTACCAAATGAATGACCTAATCTTATGAACTTCAATTGTATTTAACCTAAGGTAATTGATTAACAAAACATATCATAAGGAATGCAAAATTGTTGGTGCATATTTCGTATGTCCGCTACTGTGCGAATAGGCTAAACAGAGCGTGTGTTGACTATTGTATAGAATAGTGTGAAAACGGACAAGGTTGTGTATGTAACAAAGTCCATTCGGACGGATGGAGTCCATCGTCCGAATGGACATCAGGTCAGTCCGTTAACCAATTCGTCCCTAGGTTCATTTATTGTTATAAGTCCATCCGGACGGATGGAGTCCATCCGGACGGATGGACATGTGGTAGTTTTGGACGGATGGGCAAATGCCTATATATAGGGATGAGGGGTTCCTCATTTGGACAAGCTTTTGGTTCCCTGAGGGGAGATGTTGTCCAACTAGTGTCGCGGGTATGTAACTTCAGATCAGTAATAGAAACCAGATTAAATTAACTTGTTCGGTGTTGATTCTTCTTCTACTCCTTTCTTATCAATAATACTTCACCGAACCGGTTATCTTGGGACCAAAACTCCGTCAAACCTACCGGATCCTGGAATCTCAATTGGTATCAGAGCTACGTTACCGATTCAATCGATCTAACAGTTGACTGAATCACCTACGCTCATATATTTTGGATATTTTGGAGGTTTTGACGTTAAACATCAAATAAACATCAAATCGAAGGTCAATTCACAGATGGAATTTGAAATTGAAGACATAATTATGTTCGTGATTGATTTTCAAACAATCTTGTGAAGTTTCATCATGAAATTCGCAGAAATAAAGATTTTGGATCGAAAGATTGGGAATGTTCTTGAGATTATCAGACATGTTCGAGCGGATGTGCAGATTCGGACGGATGGACATCTCCATCCGGACGGATGGACATCTCGATTTGGACGGATCGACATTGTTGATTCGGATGAATGGACATTCAGGTTTAAAAAGTCAATTCGTTCAAAGTCAGTTCATTCGCACGGATGGACCTACTCCATTCCCACGGATGAATAAATTCCAAAAAATGCATTTTTTTATCGCAATGACGAGGTGAGTCTCCAGAAAAAATTTGGTGATTGAAAATTTTTTCGAGCTTTAACGACCAATCTGTGTTGTTCGGGGACACCATCTGGGGATTCAGCAAACAGATTTGATGATGCGATCATAGATTGTGGAAATTAGCGGGGTAGTCATGATACTGTGCAGAATGATTATCATTTGGGTTATCTGACTATTAATGGGCCGTAACGAAAAATCCACAAGGAGGAAAAACTGACTTTTGAGAAAAATTGTCATATTTTCGGGTATAGTCGAGTTTTTTAGTGATAAAAGAAGACTGAATTGCTCAATTTGAGGGGGAATTCAGTCATAAGACGTCAGAATTTGCAAAAATGAGGGGGAATAAAAATTTCGTATTGAAATTCCAGCATTTTTGAAACTCGTGACGATGCAACAATATTGTAGTGGTTCCGACTTAAGATTATCTGGGAATGTGAATCTGATCGTGGATGAAAGCTTCTGAGATCTGGTTGTCCGAGAAGGTAAATCTGATCGTGGACGAAAGCTTCTGAGATCTGAATGTGTTACCAGATGATTCGTTATCCGATAAAGATTTGCTGATTATGGAGAATATCGTTTATACTGATCTATCATTCCGGAAGGTGCTTAAAGGTGATCATGGAAAACAGGATTTTAGATTTTCGAGGTAATCACAGATTTGACGTTAAGCAGTGTGGTGTTCGAAGTTTCTATCAATTGCCGGTTGGGTTTTTGAACATTAAAAGATCAAGCAGGCGGAATGCGCGATCGATGGTGCTGAAATGATATATCAAAAACCGAATGCAGATGTGGTTAAAGCCAAAACATAGAAGCTGCATTGATTAGTTTCAAGTTGATGATTATTCATGAAGATTGCAGTTAAACAAATCAGAGTAGGAGTCGTGAACTGTGCAAACAAAGACCCGAAGATTCATTTCAGGGGGAATGTGTGTATAACATTATCAAAGCAAACCCGGATCATCAATTAAGGGGGAATCTATTGAAGATTTCAAGATGCCTGATTGAAGTTGCAGAATATTCAAAACACGGCTCTAGGTTTTCAAAAAGACGATTTGACAGTGACGGCCATGGGGGAATCTGTTAGTGCATATTCCGTATGTCCGCCACTGTGCGAATAGGGTAGATAGAGCGTGTGTTGATTATTGTATAGAATAGTGTAAAAAACGGACAAGGTTGTGTATGTAACAAAGTCCATTCAGACGAAGGGAGTCCATCCGGACGGATAGACATCAGGTCAGTTCGTTAACAGCCCATTCGTCCCTAGGTTCATTTATAGTTATATGTCCATCCAGACGGATGGACATGTGGTAGTTCCGGACGGATGGGCAAACGCCTATATATACGGATGAGGGGTTCCTCATTTGGACAAGCTTTTGGTTCCCTGATGGGAGATGCTATCCAACTGGTTTCGCGGGTATTTAACTTCATATCAGTAATAGAAACCAAATTAAATTAACTTGTTCGGTGTCGATTCTTCTTCTACTCCTTTCTTATCAATAATACTTCACCGAACCGGTTATCTCGGGACCATAACTGCGTCAAACTTGCCGGATCCTGGAATCTAAAAAATGTTACCCCATCTTTAACAAATGTTCAATTAGGTCCTTGAACTTTATTTTCATCTACGAGATAAGTATCGACTTTAATAGTTGACCCAATTATATAACAACCCTCCTAAGACCCCTTAACGTGACCCCAAACGTCCTAAATATACCCCGTATGCAAGAAACGGGCCTAGAATACTTTAATATTTATAAAAATCAAATAAAAACAAATATACAAGGGTCTCGCGGGCCGCGACCCAGACCCTTGTGGTTGTCGCGGGGCGCGACTGGCCTGGTGTGCCGAACAAGGCATTGCGCCACGTGTCCTTGTCTCGTGGCAACCCTACTCGATGACTAGCCAAGCCTATAACCTCCCTCAATGCCCTCGCGGGCCGCAACTCAGATAGAGGTGGCTCTCACGGGGCGCGAGAGACCCCTCAACCAGCCTATAAATAGAGGCTTCAGCCTCATTTGTCGTCGTTCATTTCTTTTCTTTTCCTCTGATCACTAGTAAGCTATAATACTTGGGATATAATACCCCTAAAAAGCGAAGCTCTGCCTCGTTGTAAGTATTATAACCCTATTTGTTACCCTACACGATCGATCTAGGGCTCCGTAACGCATGTCAAGGCTCTGTCTGACTCAGTCATTGGAGTTCTGTCTCGAGTTGTACAGTAATATGATTTGGGTTATTTTACTAACACGTGTGCATTGTTTAATTTTAATAGATAATAACCAGGAGATTCACCAGGAAGCTTTAGTTTTACCTAAGTAAACAATGTGAGTACATTCTCTTTTATAAACTCTTTTTGTGAGTCATTCTCCTTTTCTACCAAATTGTTTTACCAAAACCAAAATGTTTTCAATTATAATTACAGTGATTAAGTCTTTGTAATTCTACAATTGCTGCCAGTATTATGGGGTTTGTATACAGTACTTGATAACCTTCACAACTGGGCATGGGTATCCAATATGTGATATGACCTTAGTCACAGATCCGTCGAGTGACACGTACTGAACGAGTAATTGTGTAGATATAAACACTGTAATCGCCTTTAATACTGTAATGTGTAACAACTGATGTTTTACAAATTGGAATGTACTCGCCAATATTTCTTGCTGATAAAATGTTTTTAAAACGTGTTTTAGGTAACTTAATGTGAAGCCAATAGAAGCCAGCTGGAGAGCACTGAAGGCTTAAAATTGTGGCTATAAAAGTTACCAAATAAGAAACGAAGTTTACGTTTTCAATAATTAGGGTTTATCCCTACAAATGTATTGTCAATGAAACTTGGGTTTTATCCAAATTATTATTATAAAAGTTTGGCGTTTAACTCTGATAAAAATATTTCCTAACTAGGGTCCTGATGTATTCCGCTGCCAAATTAATAAACACCGATACAACCAACTCAATGTCTCGCGTCACCCACTCCCGGGGCAGGGGTCGGGGGCTGAGATAGAAGGGGGTATCAGAGCTACAGTCATTTGTTTATGCCAATGAAGTGTTCTGCTGACACTTAAGTTCTAAATAAAATGTGTTAGGAAATAATTTATGTGATTATGTGTAAATATGTATATTATTGTTTTGTGTTATTTGACAATCCGTTTGTTTACAGTATGAGTGAGCAAGGTACATCTGAGGCTTATCGTCAATTAGCTAGTTCTCCAAAAGATGAAGGAACCTCATCTCAGCCAAATCCCTCAGGATACTCAGCCGATACTGAGGAAGGGATATTTATACAGTCCGAGGAACCATTCCATTCTAAAAAGAGAGGATGGTTTAATAGGGGAACACATGAGAAAAGAAAGAGGATGAAGAAATTACAACAACATAGAGCATTAGTCAGAGCTAATAGGGAAGTGAATGGACAAACTCAGGAAACAGTCAATAGACCACCATGGGAAGAGGAACTAGATAGACGGTTGGCAGATTTCCATATGCTAGCCACCACAGCAGTAGACTCTAACCTAAACCAAAGAGCTGAACCACCACTGTTACCCTTATTCCCAGACTACAAATGCTAGAACCCAACCAGAAAGACCAGTTTCCAATTCCAGATGTAGATCCCTATGAGATTCCCAGAATTCCCCCACCAAACCCCATAGCTCAGTACACTGACCTTAACCCTTTAGACCCATTTTGAAATAGCGACTGGTGGAAGCAGAGTGTAATAAGAAATCCATACCCTTATGGACACCCCATTCCTCGATACCCAGATCCAGTACCATCACTATAACCTCCCATGAGTGAAGAAAATATGCAGGAACTTCGCCAATGGGGCGATGGGTTAGTAGAAGAAGGAGATAGAATCCGATAGATAGGAGAAAAGTTAATACGGAAGCATGTTGAGCGAGAGATACACGATTGGATACATGACACCAAGAATAATGTCTAGATATGCGTGTAATTTTGTACTTAGATAAAAAATAATATATATATATATAGGGTAGGGATATGGTAAAAAGTGTCTAAAATGTAAGAAGGGTAAGAAGTGTTTTAAACCATTGGATATTTGATCTAGTGGTTGAGATCAATAGGGTATAAAATGTAAATTGTGTTTTAATTAGAAGGACCTTATGTAAAAATTGAAGGGCAATAGTGACTTTTCCAACGTTTCAAATACAAAACCCCCATCAACTTCCTAAAGATCAGCGAATTATATGGTAACCGTCATCAATCTCCAAAAAATCAATGAATTTCTTCATACTTTATCATAAATAGATCTATAATAGATTCATGGCGTGGTGTTTTAAAACAACTGGATAAATTGACTATGATTCAGGTCATGGTGTTTTATCTGGAGACATTGTTCATGTCGTGGTGTTTTAAACGCTTATGATTCAAGTCATGGTGTTTTATCTGGAGACATTGTTCATGGCGTAGTGTTTTATCAATAGAAAACATTCCCAGATTTTAAAACACCATGACTATGATTCAAGTCATGGTGTTTTATCTGGAGACATTGTTCATGGCGTGGTGTTTTAAAACATCTGTGATTCAAGTCATGGTGTTTTATCAGGAGACATTGTTCATGGCGTGGTGTTTTATCAATACAAAAACATTCCCAGATTTAAAACACCATGACTATGATTCAAGTCATTGTGTTTTATCTGTAGACATTGTTCATGGTGTGGTGTTTTAAACATCTATGATTCAAGTCATGGTGTTTTATATGGAGACATTGTATAATCAGATTCATGGCGTGGTGTTTTAAAATAACTGGATAAATTGACTATGATTCAAGATGGTCGGAGAAGATGATCTGAATCGGAGATGGAGATGAAACGATCAATCCCTAAAAATTCTCATCACCAGTTTTTTTTCAGTTATATTGTAAATCAATTAAATGACAAAAATCTACAATTACTAATCTACCCTTTTGAATTAATTAAGAGGAGGGACACTTGTCATTCCAAGATTATTTCTTACACTTCTTACAAAAGATGGACTTTTTACAGGATCCTTTACCTATATATATATATATATATATATGTATATATAACCAACTAAAATAGATAGACTAAAATAGATATCGATGCATAACTACTAGTATGTTCAATTTTCAGTTGTAGTTTGTAATTGACGCATATATATATATATATATATATATATATATATATATATATATATATATTATATATATATATATATATATGTATGTATGTATGTATGTATGTGTATGTATGTATGTATGTGTATATATATATATGAAAAGAGTAAAGTCGCAATGTTCGACGTTTTTGATCAATCTATTGATGTGATTGTTTGTATTAGATCTTATTCTGTGATATTTGTCACACCCCAAAAAGTGGTGACGGAAGTTGGTGCCCATTTCTATCTTGATGTTTGATGCATTATATTGTTGGACAATATTACTTATTTAAAACATAGGTTTTAAACATAGCGTCCCAAAACACGACATAACCATGACATGATAAAGTTATCTTTGATCCTCACGGATCTTATTACATTTGTCCCAGAAAGTTTAAAAGTTAGTCCAACATTTTTAAGTGACAAAACATGCATCAACAAACACAAGATACGCCATGATTCCCGAAGCCGAACTCAAGTACCTGTAGAACACGTTTAAAATCAAGTGTCAACACAAAGGAAGGTGAGTTCACATATTCAAATTTAAACAATTTGATCCTAAGGAAAAGCTTTCTAATTATGTGTTTATATTAAAACATCCATATAATTTTTAGAAAGTCCATTTATTTCCTTAATAAAATCCATGGGTCATCCGTCGTAAGTTTGAAAACCCGACATTAAGGCATTTTCCCAAGTTTTGTATATTAAATTCAGAGCGTCAACGTTCAGACTCGTATGTTAGCTAGACAATACGAACTATATATTTACCATGCAGGGATAATCAATGCTAGACAATAACCAGAATTAAAATTCATCGTTTGACTTGACACGGGGCGACCGGTCACGACGGGGTTGTCAACCCGATAGATCTACCAACAATTCATCGCGTACAATACTTAATCGATTAAACGACATCATTGGCACAGGGTCCATATTGGGACCATATATGATGTCTGCCTCACGTACAATATATATATCCTACTAATATGACAAATTTAATATACGATGTTGTACGAATCCCCTGAAATCCCCACCGAAATGTAAGCCTATGCTGTTACTTACTCTCTTGAGACCAAGCAATATTCGTTCCAACCATACCATTGTTTTCCCCCAAACATATATTCATCAAAAATGTTTTATCTCGAAACGTATAATTTATCAAACTCCATATATTTTCAGCGAAAATATATAATTTATATTAAAAGGTATGTTTTAATCCAAAAACATTATTAAACCCTTTTTTGGCGTGTTCTACCCCCAAAGCATATACAAAGCAGTAAAAGAGGGGTTTAGTGACACTCACCTTTGGGTACGTATTTTTAAATAGCGCAATCCCACAGATTGATTTCTACACGTCCTATTATATGTAGGAATGATTTATAAATCAATATGTCACAAAAATCCTAAGTTTCTCTGTTTCTTAGAATTTTCACATAACTTTGAGATTTTCTCGAAAAGTTATCGTTTTAGATTATTTTGGCAAGTTAATATATATTTATGAGTCCATATATATATATATATTTATGTTTTTGCGACTTGAACGATTTTATTGGTGACCGTTATCATCTAAATCCATTAACACACCCGTTTATACGTAATATATCTACGATTTGCGCGTCGTAATATATATACATAAAAGTTCACATAAATTATTATCGAAACACACGTAAGTTCGTTAACTTATCTATTTTGTCATTTTTAAGGCAAGTATACATAAAATATCTTATATGTATCAAATTTCATACTCGACAAACAAGTTACACGTTTAACGCCATTTTTACCGTTTCTATCACATAAAACGCATAAGTATACATGCATAATCTAAATTTCCAAATATCATGTTAAAACTTAACTTATTTTCATATTCACATGTTTAAATCACATAACATATCTTAACACATAAGGTTTACCCAAAAATTACCCATACTAGTGTTCATTGAAAAACGCGTATTTTAGCGATTCGGTAACATTTTCGGGCGTCGGAAGTCACATATGACCAACCAAACACCAAGTAAACTTAATATTAGTTAAAATACTTGTTCTTAAACTAAAAATGTTAGTTTTCTTACTGATCTAGATCAGTTTCATAAAAATCATTCGAAAAGCCGATTTTTGACCGTTTTAACACATAGTTTTGCGTTAAACATTACTATAATCATCCTAACTGGGAATGACTTGATATTTTAATACAATACATGTTATTTACTAATTAAAATAGTGATTATAATCAGATTAGTGCAGTTTTTTTGTAAGTCACATAAATCATGCGATTTCACGTATTTTACAACTCCTAATGCACCAAGTACAACATGCAAAGCTAGAAAACATTATGACAAAGTTTTATACCATTTTAACACTTCAAATAATTATATTTTTAGTGTTTAGAATCTGATTAAAAATCATCTTCATCATACCCTACATAAATCATCATTTCATGACCATTCATCCACATGCATGCTTAAGTACAAGCATCTAATGCATTCAAATCACATCATCATCAACATGCATGAACTAAATTATATCTATCATGTATTTAACTCATGTTCAAACATTCAAGAACATCATCATCTTCATATGATCATTATCTTATCATTTCTTCATAAATGCAAGACTTATATATACACATACTTACATTCTTACACATTTAAGATTTAATCAACAAAATTTCACATGAATGCATATACATACACATACATATATGGTTCACATATGTATACACACATATGATTTCACATCTTTACTTTCACATGTCCATTCATATGATTAAAACCTTTTTAAAAGTTCTCAAAGTTCACATACACATCATATTTCAACATCTTATCAACAAGATCATATCAAAAATCAAAACTCATATTTTTACATGTATTTATATACACATATACGGCCACACATACCTACATATACACATCCATTTTATTTTGTTCCAAAAACCCATTTGTTTTACTTTTCAAGTTTATGTTTAAATCCAAGAACAAGAGAAACTTTTTACTATCATATTCTTCACCAAGAATCAAGAACATTTTTAAAAAGATTAGTTTTTATACCTTCAAGATTCAAGTGGGTTTTTGAATAAAAAGATGATATTATGCTTGGTTCTTGCTTGAAACTCCTTGGAATCACCTTTAAACCTTCAAATACACTTGAAATCATCTTGAAATTAGCTTGAATCTCCAAGAACAAAGTTGGAAATTTAAAAACAAAGTAGAAAGGGGGTGTTCGGCCAATGCTTGTTTAGAGAGAGAGAGAATGAATTGTGTTTGAGATGTATCTTGGATTTTGTAAGATTTGAAAAGATTCCATACATGCAAAATCATTCTACACAATTTCTAAGGCCACCATGTGTAAGTGAGAGGAGAGAGAATACATGGATGGCTGCCAACTCATGTCTCTTGTCTCATATTACACACACATATATCGTATATATATACATATATATACAATCTAGACCAAAAACTGGTATTTTACTGGATACCGGGTATTTTATCTAACGTTTTAATCCAGTTTTAGTGCGTTTTAAATTATTTTTATCACTCTATAAAAATAATCACTCAAAATTATTTCTGAAATAATTACAAGTTGTCTTGACTGGCTGCGTTGACAGTATTTTGTCTAATACGCGCAGTATCGCGCGGTACGTACGCGCTCAAACTCGAAAAATAGAGTTTCTTAGCATTTTAATTTATTTTTCCTCACGAATATGACTAAAATTACTATTCTAATTATAATAGACTATTTTTAGGATTTTAACACTGATCGGGTAGTCACCGACGTTCGTTTTGCATTTTAATCGTTACGCGATAAGCTTTTATTTTATCGTTGCCAACATAATTTTTTTCAATGTTTGGATTCACAAACACATTAAATATCACATATAAATATCACAATCAGTCAAATACAACCTTTTTATTTATTCATGACACGTGTTACATTTGTACGGTATGGCCTGAAAAGCCGCGTGTCACAATATTGATACCTGATAAATGTTTCCAATCCAGATGGATAACGAAGTAAATCAGGAAAACCAGAATAATGAGAATAACGGAAATCAAATAGATAACAGTGCCATCCAGCATATAGTAGCACAAGGAATTATAGATGCAATGCCCTATATTATCAAGACTGTTAAAGAAGCAGAAAATAATAAATCTGCAAATAGAAGTAAACGCCAACACACTGAACCAAGTCACTGTGTAAACGATTGTAACGGACCAATAATCCAAGCTCCAATTCCTAAAAGAAGAAGAACCGTCTCTTACGTTTGTTCTTGTAAAGAATTCTTGGCCTGCAAACCAATAGAATTCTCAGGCAATAAAGGAGCTATTTCAGCCTTGCGCTGGATAGAAAAGACAGAAGCAGTCATAAAAATAAGTAAATGTGCAGATGAGGATAAGATTATGTTTGCTTCTAATCTTTTCAAAAATGCAGCCTTAGAATGGTGGAATACTATTCTCCAGTATAGAGGAAATGACAGAGTTGATAATATGGAATGGACTAACTTTAAAGAGATAGTCGAAAGAAAATTACGTCCTCCTCATGAAAAGGAACAAATCGCCAATAAGTTTCTAAATCTTAAAATGTCTGGAATAGACTGCAAAGGTTACACTACCATATTCTTTGAATATGCTAGGATAGTGCCAACCTTAGCCTCACCTGAACCAGTGTTAATCTCCCGTTATATTTGGGGATTAATTAGTGAGATCAGACATGTAGTCAAGGGAGCTAGACCTTAAACCATAGAAGAAGCAGTAGAACTAGCCAACACCCTGACTGATGAATTGGTACGCACACAAGAGGAGAACCAGAGAAAGAACTTAGCTCAAAAGCTTACCCAGGAATTTCGTTCTGGTAATTCCTACCGTGTAAAAGGAACAGGTTCTTCTGCACCCTACTGCAAGTTTTGTAGAAAGAAGCACTCAGGAAAGTGTGTTGTATCCTGTAACTTCTGCAAGTACCTAGGACATGAAGAAGAAGACTGTAGGAGAAAGGCTAGTGCCAGAATATGCTAAAATTGTGGCGAAGCTGGCACATCAAACCAAATTGTCCGAAACTAGCTCTAGCAATAACCAGCAAGACTAAGCCAACTGAAGGACCTAAGAAAAATGCCAGAGCATTTGTTTTGATAGCTGAGGAAGCCAAGATGATTCCGGATGTGATAGCCGGTACGTTTTTAGTTAATGACATTTTTACCAAAGTATTATTTGACTCTGGTGCAAACCAAAGTTTTACAATACTTCTTTTTACAAACTTCTCGACCAACCCTTAACCAAACTTCTACAAGATTGTCTGGTGGAGACAGCAAATGGAGATTCTATTAAGATAAACGAAATCTTGCAGGGAGCAAGAATAGAAATTCTAAACCATCATTTCTTTGCTAACCTTTACCCAATGAATCTAGCTGGATTCAATATCGTATTAGGAATGGATTGGTTGATAGCCAACCATGCCAGTATTTTATGTGATCAAAAGTTAGTACAAGTAAGTACACCAAGTGGTAAAATGATCACAATCAAGGGAGATAAGCCAACCAGAACAACAAAATTCATCTTTGTGATGAAAGCTGCAAGTTATGAAAGGAAAGGAGGAATAGTATATATGATTTCCGTAATCATTAATACTAAAGGAAAAGAATTAAAAGATATTCCTATAATATCTAAATTCTCAGAAGTTTTTCCAGAAGAGTTACCTGGACTACCACCTGATAGAGTAGTTGAATTTAGAATTCACCTAATACCAGGAACAACACCAATTGCCAAGGCATCATATCGATTAGCACCAACGGAGATGCAGGAACTGAAGAAACAATTGGACGAACTTCTTGACAAAGGTTTTATACAACCAAGTTCATCACCGTGGGGAGCACCGGTGTTGTTTGTCGAGAATAAAGACGGATCGATGCGTATGTGCATTGATTACCGAGAATTAAACAAGGTTATGATTAAGAATCGGTACCCGCTACCGAGAATCGATGACCTGTTCGATCAACTTCAAGGAGCTCGATTCTTTTCTAAGATCGATTTACGCTCAGGATATCATCAATTGAAAGTACAGGAAGAGGACCATTCCTAAAACTGCTTTGAGAACAAGGTACGGTCATTATGAATTTACCGTCATGCCATTTGGTTTAACCAATGCCCCAACCGCATTTATGGACATGATGAACAGTATATGTAAACCATACCTGGATAAATTCATAATTGTCTTTGTAGATGATATTCTAATTTACTCTAAGAGTAAAGAGGAACATGCAGAGCATCTGCATACACTTCTGACATTATTGAGAAAAGAGAAGTTTTATGCTAAATTCTCAAAATGTGAATTTTAGTTACAAGAAGTGCAATTCCTTGGACATCTGGTTAATCATGAAGGAATTCATGTGGATCCCACAAAGATCGAGGCCATTACTAAGTGGAAAGTCCCTGAGTCGCCAACAAAAGTAAGAAGTTTTCTTGGACTGGAAGGATATTATAGATGGTTTATCCAAGATTTCTCTAGAATAGCCATTCCATTAACCAAATTGACTTGCAAATCAGTTAAGTTTGAATGGGGACCAAAACAGGAAGAAGCTTTTAAGATTCTTAAGCAAAGGTTAACCAACGCACCTATACTCGCATTACCAGAAGGAACTGAAGACTTTATAGCCTATTGTGATGCGTCTAAGTTAGGATATGGAGTGTGTTGATGCAACACCAAAAAGGTTATAGCTTATGCCTCTAGACAACTTAAGAAACATGAAGAGAATTACACAACCCATGTTCTAGAGTTAGGAGCCATAGTTTTTGCCCTTAAGATTTGGAGATACTATTTATATGGAAATAAATTTGTTGTCTACATGGATCATAAGAGTTTAAGGTATATTTTTGGGCAAAAAGAATTAAATATGAGACAGAGGTGATGGATGGAAATTCTTAGTGATTATGATTGTGATACCCAGTATCATGCAGGAAAAGCTAATGTAGTAGCTGATGCTTTAAGTCGAAAGTATCATGAAATGACGAAACGAGTACGTTCTCTCAGGTTAAATCTACAAGTAGATTTAAATGGACAAATTAGAGAGATGCAGTGAAGAAACACTAGATAAATGGTCGGAACCGAGATATCTAGGGGGTTTGATTCCTCATAAAAGGGTTAGCTCTCTCTCGGTTGATTCAGTTGCTGCCGAACTTCTTCTCCGGTGATTCTGCAAAACAGAGCACCGTTAGCCTCGCCAAGGGGACAAGAGGGTTCTCTCCTTGACCCGACTCCGGTGTGAGAATAAGTATTGGTAATGGAGAAGATAAAGTATTTGAGAGGTGAATGTGATCTGAGTTTATACCTGAACAGTTCTCCAATTTATAACTAGGAGTTTTGGGAGGGAAAACCTGTTATTGAAAAGATGACGGAAGATGCTAACGCCGTAGCGGTTATATTTCCTTCCGTTAAGTTCTTTAATTCCACGTTAAGTAACCTCGATCCGATGTGAATGCACACGGATCGTGGTTTGATCTATGGCTGGGGGATTGCCTTGTGGAAAGTGATTTAAGTGGAGATCATTCTCCAATTGCATGCTTTTGTTGTGATTTCAGGGATGCTTGTGGTAATGACACGTGTCCAGACGGTTATAACCGTCTGGGTGGTGCACGATCATATTCTTTCTAGAAGATTACTGCTGTAATCTAGTGTGACACCTTACTGTGTGGACACAGATGAATAAATCCCAAGTCTGGGTAAAATGATATCCAAGTTTGGATATTTGGGCGGAAGTATTGATCTTTAGGATTTTAATCCTTTGCTAATGGAAGAAGGCGCAAGGATTTTATGCTTTCCTTTGGGCGCGCGACCATAGCTTGTTGATTACTTTCTCCCTTTTGTGAGACCAATGCGCGGCCGCACAAGGTTAAAAGGTTGAAAGGCCAGTTTGTGGTATGGTCTCAAATCCTTTTTATGAGGTTTTTGGGACCTTACCCCTTCAAGTCCCCGCAGTCTAGTGTTGTACTTATGCAAATAAGTGGAGCACTGGACTTAAGAGAGAGAAATGCTTTTTGGGCGCGAAAAAATAAGAAATCTTCTCTTGGAAGCTTTATTTTGTTGGAAAAGGAAAAAATGTGACTTTGTAATCATGCTCTGACACGTAATGACGTCACCTATCAGTAAGAGTGGGTGTTTTTCTCTTTGATCTTGAGATTTGTATTGGCGCTTTGTCAGACTTCATTAATGAGAAAATGACCCTTGTTCCTGTAGCGCCGTTTGGATGTGATGTAATTCTGACAGTTAATGATAGGTTTCTCCTTTCTCAAGGTTGAGTTCTTCTTTATATATATGTATTTGCGAGATACTTTGTTTTCCTAGTTAATTCTTATCAAAAAGGATGAAACGTTCTTACCACACTCGTCTCTTGCTGGATGTTCTCAGGGTGTATGAGGCTGCTGAAGGTCTCATACTTCTTTCTCGTTCACCACCACTTACTACTATTCCGGTAAAGAAGTTGGTCGAACCTGCTTCTCTGGTGGTTGTTGATTCTGACTGCAAGGTTCTTCAGCATACTGATGTTGCTGCTGGAGCTAATGTTGTGTTGGATGTCGATGGGTTGATGGCTCGGTTCCCGATGCTTCAAAAAGGAGAATGCCGGTTAGTGTATCAACGCCGGAAAATTCGTCGGAGTGAGCAGGTGTTTGTTGCTGATGATGATTCCGGTGCTGGTTAGGTGTTTGACCTTAGGACCAGTTTTTGTCTTTTGTTAAATGCTTTTTTGTAAGCTTTTGGAAAAAAAAATTTTTGAAGATCATTGCTATGATCTTGTTAAGTGTTTATGTTACACTTTTTTGATGATGTATATTGTGATATACTTCTATTCCCGTAGGGTTTAATTCTTGTATGTGTGGATTACAATATGTTGCATGTGTATAATTACTTTTGGATAGGTAAGGCGAATGAGGGATGGTATTGTGCTCATGTGTGAACGTTTGTCTAAAAGGCACAACAGCTTGTTTGTTTTTAGACTGTTCATGAGGTGTACAATGTTTGACCATATCGTTTTCGCGCGACCCAAAGAAATTACATGCAATTTGTAATAAACAGTGATGTAAGTAAAATGATGTTTGTATTGATAAAAGCGCAAGGCTTGTGATACAAGACATAATAAAGAAATACATTGCCTGTATGTTCTTTCCGCTTTTGTAGACTTGGTTCATATGTAACACCTGCGCAACTGTTGTGCGTTCCAGGTGCGGGGAACTAGGGTCACATCGATCCTCTTTAGGGTATATGCCCCCTTGCCTAAGACCTCGTTAATGACGTATGGTCCTTCCCACCTTGGCGCTAATTTTCCGGGCTTTTCGGCGTTTGACGCCTCGTTGTCGCGTAAGCCAAAATCGCCGGGGACAAAGGTGCAAACACGCACGCGCGCATTGTAATATTTTTCGAGCTTGGATTTGTACCTTGCTTCCGTTATGGCAGCGTTCTCGCGCCTCTCTTCTAGAAGATCGAAATCCATTCTTCGCTCTTGTTCATTGCTCTGTTTTTCCATCGCTAACATGCGCGGTGATGGTAAACCTATCTCAGCTGGAATGACAGCCTCAGACCCATAGACTAGACTGAACGGAGTTTCTCCGGTGCTAGTCTTTGGCATTGTTCGATGCGCCCAAAGGATGCTGGGAAGTTCGTCAACCCACCCTCTGCGCGCTGTCCCAAGTCGTGCTTTTATGCCGTCAAGGATTTGTTTGTTTACGCTTTCTACCTGACCGTTCGCTTGAGGATGCGCAACGGAGGCAAAGTTGTGCTCGATCTTCATTTTTGTACCATTTTTGAAGATCTTCCGCGGCGAAGTTTGTACCATTGTCGGAAATAATGCGCAATGGTAACCCAAATCTGCAAATGATATGTTCCCATATAAATTTGCGGATTACCATTGCTGTTGTTGAGGCCAAATGTAACACCCCGTCCCGGAACGGGCCGGCGTGTCACTATAACAGTAGTCAGATCAAAAACATATTTCCATTTATATTTAAATGTATTACAAGGCTTTACAGCTTAATGAAGGATATCTAATCCATTATAATTATTTCTACCGTCTTTTCTAAACACTCGAGCACTCTTCCATATTCTGTCCCAGCTTGTCTTGATAACCTGACGTAAAGAAGAAAACAACAACAACAAAAAACGTACGTCTGAGCAAAATTTCGAAAGTTTTGCCCAGTGTGCGGATAGAGGAAAACAAAAGCTTATTTTATTTTGATAACCGGATGGAACTTGACGATGCAAATAACTTAATTTCATAATCATATCTTACGGATGTACCCATGAGCAAACTTAAAACGTGACAATACACAGGTAGCTACTCCTGCATAATTATCACATGAGATGGCGAATTGGCATACCCGTTATCCACCTCCTTATACTTATACTTAAATCCTAGGATCGATCCATACGCCTCCTAATAGCCTTATGTACCACACTTGTACTTAAGAGACGCCGTGAACTGATCTCTCCGTCACGGATGGAGCACATGATGTTGATGCCACAACAACATGCTCGTGGGACACTCCACGAGAAGCGATACTCAGGGTATCGGAGTACAAATAGTCTTATTCACATAACATATAAAACTTATTTTCAGAACAGAACGGAACATATATTGGAACATGCGATAATGAGTACAACTTAACAGAAAAACTATCGCATGACATGAAACTAAATGATTAGAATAGGAATCGAACGGTCTGTCAAATGAATCGATAATCAAAGCCGTGAGGAGTTTTAAAAACAAGACATAGTAATTTAAAACAATTTGACTTGAGTAACATAATACTTATATATCATATTAAACTTGTAACTTATTTACTTATAACTTATAAGTCTTAAGATATTTAACTTGTAACTTGTAAAATACGAATCTTTGGCGAGATTGAAAATATAAGAGTGGAACCAGTCATCAAGGTATGGTTATCAATCCTATCTTGACAATTTCGTCCCCAAAATGTGGTTTATTAAACGAAACAAGATAAAACCTTGACTCGTTAATAAGGAACCACTAGAGTAGGAAATGAAACTTGTATAAAATAAAACATTTTCTAAATAACTGATGTAAAACAAAACCTTTTCAAAACGTTTGTAACTTTCAACACATGTTTCATAACTAAATCTTAATACGGAATCTATAACTTATTTCATAACTTAATTTTAATACGGAATCTATAACTTATTTCATAACTTAATCTTAATACGGAATCTATAACTTATTTCATAACTTAATCTTAATATGGAAACTTAAATTCAGGAACGACATCAATCAAAAGAAAGGGATTCTATCCGTACCCAACGCACATAAATCGACAGAAAGGGTTCTTATAAAAATGACATAAATCGAAATAAGGGATTCTTATAAAAACGACATAAATCGAAAGAAAGGATTCTACCCGTACGATATATCAGAATTGACAGAAATCGAAAGAAAGGAATCTACCCGTACCCAACGGACATAAATCGATAGAAAGGAATTCTATCCATCCAGAACTTATAACTTATAACTTAATCTTAATACGGAATTCTTATATTCAAACGACATAAATCGAAAGAAGGGATCTTTTATAAAAACAACATAGATCGAAAGGAAGGAACCTATCCGTACCTTAAAATTTCCAAGTGATGCTACCTTGTTTCCAATTGTAGATTCATACGGTACAGAGTTTAGACTACTGATTATCCTCTTAACCTAATTTGCACACAACTAGGTAATTAACTAATACAGCTTTTACGATAACTCACGAGATTAAACCTTCACAACAATTAACAAGTGCAATACTTCAACTCATTTATCGAATTATCGACAAACGACAAAGTATAATACTTAATAATTCGATCGGATTCACAACGAATAACAGAGCATAGTCCGAATTCGAACAGCACTCAAATATTCAAGTCGAAATCACGATGAACAATAAAGTATAAGCTCAATTTTGAGCAGCACTCGGACAATCGTCGGATAGTTATAATCGATCGGATGTTGAATCGTAATAGCGATCGAGTTATTACCCCGATTGCGGCAGCGATTCGAGATCGGTGTGTGTTGTTGGACTGTTTCGACGATATCTCAGCCTACAGAGAGAGTTTTCTCGTCGTTCAAGTGCCCAATTTCAAGTCCCAGACTCCTCTATTTATACCCGAAATTTGACCCTGTCGCGTAGCGCGAGGGGTACCCCTATGGTCGTCGCGCTACGCGAGGGGTAACCTATTTTCTATAGGTAGCCACGTCCCTAACTAGGCTTGCTGAGTCGACGATTCGGCCAATAGCATTTAGACAACGTTTTTATGAAGATAATCGTCAACTAGGTTTTACCCCCCCCCCCTGAGTTTTAGGGGCCCTGATCCTGATTCTGATGATTCTGAAAATTTTAGGGTTGGTGCGGAATTACTTGGGTGTCTTAATTAGGGTTTTCTAGTGGTTAATGATTTTAAATTTAGGGGCATTACAACTATTACCCCCTTAAAAGAAATTTCGTCCTCGAAATTTTTCAAATAGGAATATAACCTAATGCATAAGTAACAGAAACGAAACTTTCCTAGCAGAGTTGCTAACTTATATAACCAGAATCTCCTAATCACACATGTGTATCTGAAATTCATAACTAAGGTCATGACTATACTTGTCAATTACCTTATATATGTGCCCTAATGGTCCTTTTATAACATATCTTAATAAAATATCTTACCGTACGAAAAGTCAATAGAGACTTACAGATACTTAGAGTGACTATTAGTACTGATACTTCCTACATAGACATCTATAAGAATAGACATAGGAGTTAAACCAAATAAGATATCAAGTTGAATCCTATCATAGATATCTACCCATTCCTCACAAGTCTTAATTACTATCTTCAAGTTTTCTACAGGAAAGAGCCTTTGCTCTGATACCATAGCTGTAACACCCCGTCCCGGAACGGGCCGGCGTGTCACTATAACAGTAGTCAGATCAAAAACATAATTCCATTTATATTTAAATGTATTACAAGGCTTTACAGCTTAATGAAGGATATCTAATCCATTATAATTATTTCTACCGTCTTTTCTAAACACTCGAGCACTCTTCCATATTCTGTCCCAGCTTGTCTTGATAACCTGACGTAAAGAAGAAAACAACAACAACAAAAAACGTACGTCTGAGCAAAATTTCGAAAGTTTTGCCCAGTGTGCGGATAGAGGAAAACAAAAGCTTATTTTATTTTGATAACCGGATGGAACTTGACGATGCAAATAACTTAATTTCATAATCATATCTTACGGATGTACCCATGAGCAAACTTAAAACGTGACAATACACAGGTAGCTACTCCTGCATAATTATCACATGAGATGGCGAATTGGCATACCCGTTATCCACCTCCTTATACTTATACTTAAATCCTAGGATCGATCCATACGCCTCCTAATAGCCTTATGTACCACACTTGTACTTAAGAGACGCCGTGAACTGATCTCTCCGTCACGGATGGAGCACATGATGTTGATGCCACAACAACATGCTCGTGGGACACTCCACGAGAAGCGATACTCAGGGTATCGGAGTACAAATAGTCTTATTCACATAACTTATAAAACTTATTTTCAGAACAGAACGGAACATATATTGGAACATGCGATAATGAGTACAACTTAACAGAAAAACTATCGCATGACATGAAACTAAATGATTAGAATAGGAATCGAACGGTCTGTCAAATGAATCGATAATCAAAGCCGTGAGGAGTTTTAAAAACAAGACATAGTAATTTAAAACAATTTGACTTGAGTAACATAATACTTATATATCATATTAAACTTGTAACTTATTTACTTATAACTTATAAGTCTTAAGATATTTAACTTGTAACTTGTAAAATACGAATCTTTGGCGAGATTGAAAATATAAGAGTGGAACCAGTCATCAAGGTATGGTTATCAATCCTATCTTGACAATTTCGTCCCCAAAATGTGGTTTATTAAACGAAACAAGATAAAACCTTGACTCGTTAATAAGGAACCACTAGAGTAGGAAATGAAACTTGTATAAAATAAAACATTTTCTAAATAACTGATGTAAAACAAAACCTTTTCAAGACGTTTGTAACTTTCAACACATGTTTCATAACTAAATCTTAATACGGAATCTATAAATTATTTCATAACTTAATTTTAATACGGAATCTATAACTTATTTCATAACTTAATCTTAATACGGAATCTATAACTTATTTCATAACTTAATCTTAATATGGAAACTTAAATTCAGGAACGACATCAATCAAAAGAAAGGGATTCTATCCGTACCCAACGCACATAAATCGACAGAAAGGGTTCTTATAAAAATGACATAAAACGAAATAAGGGATTCTTATAAAAACGACATAAATCGAAAGAAAGGATTCTACCCGTACGATATATCAGAATTGACAGAAATCGAAAGAAAGGAATCTACCCGTACCCAACGGACATAAATCGATAGAAAGGAATTCTATCCATCCAGAACTTATAACTTATAACTTAATCTTAATACGGAATTCTTATATTCAAACGACATAAATCGAAAGAAGGGATCTTTTATAAAAACAACATAGATCGAAAGGAAGGAACCTATCCGTACCTTAAAATTTCCAAGTGATGCTACCTTGTTTCCAATTGTAGATTCATACGGTACAGAGTTTAGACTACTGATTATCCTCTTAACCTAATTTGCACACAACTAGGTAATTAACTAATACAGCTTTTACGATAACTCACGAGATTAAACCTTCACAACAATTAACAAGTGCAATACTTCAACTCATTTATCGAATTATCGACAAACGACAAAGTATAATACTTAATAATTCGATCGGATTCACAACGAATAACAGAGCATAGTCCGAATTCGAACAGCACTCAAATATTCAAGTCGAAATCACGATGAACAATAAAGTATAAGCTCAATTTTGAGCAGCACTCGGACAACCGTCGGATAGTTATAATCGATCGGATGTTGAATCGTAATAGCGATCGAGTTATTGCCCCGATTGCGGCAGCGATTCGAGATCGGTGTGTGTTGTTGGACTGTTTCGACGATATCTCAGCCTACAGAGAGAGTTTTCTCGTCGTTCAAGTGCCCAATTTCAAGTCCCAGACTCCTCTATTTATACCCGAAATTTGACCCTGTCGCGTAGCGCGAGGGGTACCCCTATGGTCGTCGCGCTACGCGAGGGGTAACCTATTTTCTATAGGTAGCCACGTCCCTAACTAGGCTTGCTGAGTCGACGATTCGGCCAATAGCATTTAGACAACGTTTTTATGAAGATAATCGTCAACTAGGTTTTACCCC
Organism: Helianthus annuus; assembly: GCF_002127325.2. Lineage (NCBI taxonomy): Eukaryota > Viridiplantae > Streptophyta > Magnoliopsida > Asterales > Asteraceae > Helianthus > Helianthus annuus. The sequence continues at coordinate 95,941,415 of NC_035444.2, read as the reverse complement.
CCCCCCCCCCCCCGAGTTTTAGGGGCCCTGATCCTGATTCTGATGATTCTGAAAATTTTAGGGTTGGTGCGGAATTACTTGGGTGTCTTAATTAGGGTTTTCTAGTGGTTAATGATTTTAAATTTAGGGGCATTACACCAAAGCTTTAGCTTCCACCCATTTTGTGAAGTAGTCCACCGCGACGATGATGAATTTTACGGCACCCGGCGCGTCAGGAAATGGGCCAACAAGATCAATGCCCCACTGTTGGAATGGCCAGGCTGAAGTAACGGGAATTAGCGGGTTTTTGGGTCGGAGTGTCTTTGGTGTGTGGCGTTGACATGCCTCACATCTTCTTAAAAGATCAACTGCATCCATGTGCATTCCTGGCCAGTAGTATCCGGCGCTCATTATTTTTGCCACGACCATGCGCGGTCCCGCGTGTATCCCACATAATCCTTCGTGGATTTCTCTGACTAGGTATTGGGCGTCTGTTTTATCAACACAGCATAGTAATGGGCCCATGAATGATTTTTGATAAAGGACGCCATCCGCCATCTCGTAATTTATTGCTTTGTGTTGTATTTTTCGAGCTTCTGCCTTTCCTTCCGGAAGTTTTCCGTGTTGAAGGTACAAAATAATTGGAGACATCCAGGATGGATCTCCCATTTCTATGACGCTTACTTTCTTGAGATGAATGGAAGGGTTGGATAATACCTCTATGCGTACCTCCTTTGCTAAGTGCTTAAAGCTGGAAGCAGCTAACTTGCTTAGCGCGTCAGCGTGCTTGTTCTCGCTTCTGTTTATGTGATTGACTTTGAATGTTTGAAATTGGCTGATTAACATCCGCGCTTGTTCAAGGTATAACGCCATAGCTTCCCCCTTCGCATCATAACGACCGTTAACTTGTTTAGCTACTAGCTTTGAGTCAACGTTGGCTTCAAGGTTTCTTGCCCCCATTTTGAGTGCTAGACGGAGACCTGCTAAAAATGCTTCGTATTCTGCTTCATTGTTGGTACTTTGGAAATCTAATCGTATTGCATATGTAAGTTCGTGATTATCCGGACTGACTAATCGGAGGCCTGCTCCTGCTCCATCATCATTGGAAGCACCATCTGTGTGTAAGGTCCAGACTCTGTCGTCGAAAACAGGTGTTGGGTTCTGGATTGCCTCACATTCTTATATTTTACCGATGGGAACTTTAGTGGCGAAGTCTGCTAGAACTTGCCCTTTGATTGCGGGTCTTGGTCTGTAAAAAATGTTGTAGCCTCCCAGCTCAATGGCCCATTTAGCCAATCTTCCCGCCACGTCAGGCTTTGACAAGATTTGGCCTAAATGATAATTCGTGAGAACTGTGATGACATGGCCTGAGAAGTACCTGCGCAAGCGTCTGGATGCGTGTATTAACGCTAGAACCAATTTCTCTATCATTGAGTAACGAGTTTCGGGGCCAGTGAGCATTTTGCTGATATAGTAGATTGGAGTCTGGATATTTTCCCGTTCTACCATTAATACTGCGTCTACCGCTACTTCCGCGGCTGACAGATATAAGATTAACGGTTCTTTTTCTTTTGGCGCGGTCAGTGTTGGTAGCTGAATTAAACATTCTTTCATTTGCTTGAATGCTGCTTCTGCTTCAGGCGTCCATTGAAAAGGAGTCTTCTTTATGTAGTTTTGCAGCGTACTGATAAATGGATAAGATTTTTCCGCATGATTAGCCAAGAATCTGTTCAGAGCTGCTAATCGTCCGGCGAGCCTTTGCATTTCTTTGACTGTTGTAGGTGACGGCATTAGCTGGATGGCCTGCACTTTTTCTGGATTGACCTTGAAGCCATCTCTTGTAACTATAAAACCCAAAAATTTTCCTTCTTCCATGCCGAAGGAGCATTTTGTTGGGTTAAGTTTTAAGTTCACGCTACGTAAGGAATCGAACGTGCGCTGGATATTGTTGAGCATTGACTCTTCTTCATGGCTCATGATGACGAGGTCATCCATGTATACCTCGACAGTTTTGCCAATATCCTCGCTAAAGACTGTGTCCATTAGGCGTTGATAAGTTGCGCCTGCGTTGCGCAAACCAAACGACATTTTCGTGTAGTAGTAGATGCCTTTATCTGTGCGGAACGCGGTTTTATCTTCGTCTTCTTTTTTCATCTGGACCTGGTGATAACCCTTATAACAGTCGAGAAAACATTTCCATCTGAATGATGCCAGAGAGTCAACTTTTTTGTCTATCTCTGGGAGTGCGTAGCAATCTTTAGGGCATGCTTTGTTTAGGTCCTTGATATCGACACACATTCTCCATTCGCCGCTATGTTTTTGTACCATCACTGGGTTGGCAACCCATGTATGGTATTTTACTTCGCGCAAGATTCCCGCATTGAGTAACTCTGTCACTTGCTCATCCATCGCTTTTGCTTTTTCTTCACTGAAGCTGCGCCTCCCCTGAGCAACAGGTTCTACTAATGGTTTGATGTTTAGACAATGTTGCGCGATGTCGCGTGGAACTCCAGTCATATCTGCTGGGCACCAGGCAAATATATCTTTGTTGTTAAACAACAACTCTTTCAGTTGTATGCGTGTTGCTGGTGAAATGGCTTGTCCTAGCAGAATGGTCTGCTCTGGGTATTCGTTGTTCAGAACCCATTTCTCTGGTTCGTTTGGTGCCGAAGGTTTGACTACCTTTGCTGGTGGTTCGTCGTCCACGGACATGACTTCTTTGCTTGAATAGAGAATTGCAACGCCGGTTTCTGTCAGAAATCCACAAGCAGCATGTGGAATGGAAGTGATCATGCTGAATTCTCTTTGTGGCATTCTCCCGAGCAAAACATCATGTCGTGATGTTGCTGGCATGACCATGAAATTGACTGTAACTGTTCGTGAATGTTTGCCATCTGATAAAGTCACCGGGAAAGCGATTTGCCCTAATGAGAATACAGCTTCATTACAGAATCCGGTGAGGGGAAAATCGACCGGTTCCAAACGTGCTTTATCTTCTGAATCGAGCTGTTTAAAGCACTGTTCGTATATGATGTCCATCGAGCTACCTGGATCTATAAACATATAGTCCGTTCGGTAATGACCAAAAATACCAGTGATAATCACTGGTCGTTCTTCCTGAGGGCCCCCAGGGACAACAGGGAACACGACTTACTGTTCTCTCCAATGTTGATCATAGTTTCGTTTGTTTGGTCTTCGTGACGGACCTCCTTGAACCATGTATATTTGTTTCTGATAACTGCTATCTCTGTACTGGCTGGATTGGACGTCCCCCCAACGTGGGGTTGATGGGTCCAATTCTGTAGTGTTGATTTCTTCTCCAGATCTGACGTTTGGGAAATCAGATCTGGCAATTTGCATAACGATTGTGTTTAAAGCAGCTTGGCATCTGTTAACCCAATGTTCCGGGGATCCTTCTATTCGGAAATTATTTCCGACGTTTGGTCGAGGACCAGTTTGTCGGTGAGAAGATGAATTTTCTGCCATGTGCAAAAACAGAAAAATGGAATGAACTGAATCGAAACGAGGTAGAAACTAGAAAAACTGAGAAAAACGGTGGGCGCCAATGAAGAAACACTAGATAAATGGTTGCAACCGAGATATCTAGGGGGTTTGATTCCTCATAAAAGGGTTAGCTCTCTCTCGGTTGATTCAGTTGCTGCCGAACTTCTTCTCCGGTGATTCTGCAAAACAGAGCACCGTTAGCCTCGCCAAGGGGAGAAGAGGGTTCTCTCCTTGACCCGACTCCGGTGTGAGAATAAGTATTGGTAATGGAGAAGATAAAGTATTTGAGAGGTGAATGTGATCTGAGTTTATACCTGAACAGTTCTCCAATTTATAACCGGGAGTTTTGGGAGGGAAAACCTGTTATTGAAAAGATGACGGAAGATGCTAACGCCGTAGCGGTTATATTTCCTTCCGTTAAGTTCTTTAATTCCACGTTAAGTAACCTCGATCCGATGTGAATGCACACGGATCGTGGTTTGATCTATGGCTGGGGGATTGCCATGTGGAAAGTGATTTAAGTGGAGATCATTCTCCAATTGCATGCTTTTGTTGTGATTTCAGGGATGCTTATGGTAATGACACGTGTCCAGACGGTTATAACCGTCTGGGTGGTGCACGATCATATTCTTTCTAGAAGATTACTGCTGTAATCTAGTGTGACACCTTACTGTGTGGACACAGATGAATAAATCCCAAGTCTGGGTAAAATGATATCCAAGTTTGGATATTTGGGCGGAAGTATTGATCTTTAGGATTTTAATCCTTTGCTAATGGAAGAAGGCGCAAGGATTTTATGCTTTCCTTTGGGCGCGCGACCATAGCTTGTTGATTACTTTCTCCCTTTTGTGAGACCAATGCGCGGCCGCGCAAGGTTAAAAGGTTGAAAGGCCAGTTTGTGGTATGGCCTCAAATCCTTTTTACGAGGTTTTTGGGACCTTACCCCTTCATGCAGAAAACAACAATCAAGGCCGATGCTGAAAGTTTAAAGGAATGATTAAGGAATTAGAAAAGGGAACAGATGGAATTTGGAAGTTCCATAAGAAAAGAATATGAATACCTAAACGAGGAAACCTATGCCATAGAATTCTAGAAGAAGCCCATAAGTCTAAGTATTCGATACATCCCGGAAGTGATAAGATGTATCAAGATCTAAGAAAGAATTTCTGGTGGATAGGAATGAAAAAGGATATAGCAAACTACGTTGCTAAATGTCTAACCTGTTCACAGGTTAAAGCTGAGCATCAGAAACCTTCAGGGTTATTACAGCAATTAGAAATGCCAATATGGAAATAGGAATTGATAACAATGGACTTTGTTAATAAATTACCTAAAACAAGAAAAGGAAATGATACAATCTGGGTGATTGTAGACAGATTGACCAAATCTGCTCATTTCTTACCAATGAAGGAAACTTTCAGTATGGAACAGTTAGCCAAGTTATATGTAAATGAAATAGTTTCATTACATGGAATTCCTTTATCTATTGTGTCTGATAGAGATAGCCGTTTTACTTCTCATTTTTTGGACAAGTTTCCAAAAAGCAATGGGAACCAGGTTAAATCTAAGCACCGCTTATCATCCTCAAACGGACGGACAAAGCGTAAGGACAATACAAACAATGGAAGATATGCTTAGAGCCTGTGTAATTGATTTTGGAGGAAACTGGGACAATCATTTACCCTTTATAGAATTTTCCTACAATAACAACTATCATACTAGCATTAATGCTGCACCATTTGAAGCACTTTATGAACGAAAGTGCCAAACTCTAGTATGTTGGGCAGAAACTGGAGAAAAGTAATTATCTGGACCGGAGATAGTGCAAGAAACAACAGACAAGATAATTCAAGTCAAGGAAAGACTAAAAGCATAACGAGATCGTCAAAAGAGTTAGGCAGATAACAGACGAAAACCTTTGGAATTTCAAGTTGGAGATAAGGTATTATTAAAAGTTTCTCCATGAAAAGGAATAGTAAGATTCGTTAAAAGAGGGAAGCTAAGCCCCAGTTATATTGGACCTTTTGAGATTATAAAAAGGATAGGACCTGTAGCTTATCAGCTACAACTGCCAGAGGAAATGATAGGAATACATGATGTGTTTAATTTATGTAATCTCAAAAAGCGTTTAGCAGACAAATCTTTAGTGATACCTCTTAAGGACATAGAGGTAAATGAGAAACTTAAATTTGTAGAGAAACCCATTCAGATTGAAAATAGAAAAATCAAGAATCTCAAACACAAGAGATTAGTTCTAGTCAAAGTGAAATGGGATTCTAAGAGAGGATCAGAAAACACTTGGGAGTTCGAGTCATAAATGCAAAGAAAATATCCACACCTATTCCAGTAGATCTCGAGGACGAGATTTAAAACAAGGTGGGGAGGATATAACAACCCTCCTAAGACACTTAACGTGACCCCAAACGTCCTAAATATACCCTGTATGCGAGAAACGGGCCTAGAATACTTTATATTTATAAAAATCAAATAAAAACAAATATACAAGGGTCTCGCGGGCCGCGACCCAGACCCTTGTGGCTGTCGCGAGGCGCGACTGGCCTGGTGTGCCGGACAATGCATTGCGCCACGTGTCCCTGTCTCGTGGCAACCCTACTCGATGACTAGCCAAGCCTATAACCGCCCTCAATGCCCTCGTGGGCCGCGACTCAGATAAAGGTGGCTCTCGCAGGGCGCGAGAGACCCCTCGACTAACCTATAAATAGAAGCTTTAGCCTCATTTGTCGTTGTTCAATTCTTTTCTTTTCCTCTGATCACTAGTAAGCTATAATACTCGGGATATAATACCCCTATAAAGCGAAGCTCTGCCTCATTGTAAATATTATAACCCTATTTGTAACCCTACACGATCGATTTAGGGCTCCGTAACGCATGTCAAGACTCTGCCTGACTCAGTCGTTGGAGTTCTGTCTCGTGTTACACCCGATTGATCTAGGACTCCGTAATACATGTCAAGGCTCTGCCTAACTCAGTCATTGGAGTTCTGTCTCGAGTTGTACGGTTAATATGATATGGGTTATTTTACAAACACGTGTGCATTGTTTAATTTTAATATATAATAACCAGGAGATTCACCAAGAAGCTTTAGTTTTACCTAAGTAAACAATGTGAGTACATTCTCTTTTATAAACTCTTTTTGTGAGTCATTCTCCTTTTCCACCAAATTGTTTTACCAAAACCTCAAATGTTTTCAATTATAATTACAGTGATTAAGTCTTTGTAATTCTATAATTGCTGCCAGTATTATAGGGTTTGTATACAGTACTTGTTAACCTTCACAATTGGGCACGGGTATCCAATGTGTGATATGACCATAGTCACAGATCCGTTAAGTGACACGTATTGAACGAGTAATTGTGTAGATATAAACATTAATCGCCCTTAAAACTCTAATGTGTAACAACTGATGACAAATTGGAATGTACTCGCCAGTATTTCTTGCTGATAAAATGTTTTTAAAATGCGTTTCAGGTAACCTAATGCGAAGCCAATAGAAGCCAGCTGGAGAGCACTGAAGGCTTAAAATTGTGGCTATAAAAGTTGTCAAATAAGAAACGGAGTTTATGTTTTCAATAATTCGGGTTTATCCCTATAAATGTATTGTCAAATGAAACTTTGGTTTTATCCCAATTATTATTATAAAAGTTTGATGTTTAAATCTGATAAAAATATTTCCTAACTACGATCCTGATGTATTCAGCTGCCAAATTAATAAATACCGATACCACTAGCTCTATGTCTCGCGGCACCCACTCCCGTGGCAGGGGTCGGGGGCTGCGATAAATTAAACTCTTATTCTAACAATCTCCACCTACTGCAATGTCAAATAATTCCCAGAATACCCAAACAATGATCCAAACTTGCACCAGTCAAAGCTTATGCCAGCATATCAGCTGTATTGTCTTTGGTATTAATATGTTCTATCACAACCTCCATAGACTACATAACTTCTCTTTTAAAACATAGTATTACAATTATGTGCTTAGTATGAAATCCTTGATTCTTGGACAATTACATTGCACCTTGGCTATCAAATAGTATTCAAGCACCAACATCTTTTAAACCTAATTTTGATACAAATCCCTTTAACCATAATGCCTCTTTAGTTGCCTCGGTTAATGCAATATACTATGTTTTCGTTGAAGATAGAGCAACTACATGTTGTAAATTTGACTTCCAGCTAACCAGACTTCCCATAACCATGAAAGCATATTATGTCACAGATCTTCCTTTATCCATGTCTTTGACAAAATCAGCATCAGCAAATCCCACAATCACTAATCTTTTTCACTGCTATTAACAAAAATCAAACCCTAATATCTTGTTACATTAAGATACTTTGGTATCTATTTGACCACATTCCAATGGTTCTTACCGGGATTAGACAAGGATCTACTCACAACAATCACTACATATCCAATATTAGGTCTGGCATACGTCTTCCAATCACATTTGCATAAGGAACAATTGACATTTTTTAACTCTTCATATGTTTTAGGACTGTCTTGATTTGAAACCCTAAAATGTTGGGTTGTAGGAGTAACAACAGGTTTACAACCCTCCATGTTAAAACGATTCAACACCTTTCTGATATAAGACTTATGTGTTAAAAATAACTTCCCATTTTGTCTATCTCTTCATATCCCCATACCCAATATTTCTTGACATTACCTAGTTCTTTCATATCAAAATCCTCCATCAACAATTTTTTAGTAAGTTTCAGTTGTTCCCTATCTTTGCAGGAAATAAATATGTCATCAACATAAAAGAAAAATTAAATAAACTCACCTTTGTCATATTCCCTGAAGTACACACTTGTGTCATAACTACTTCTTGAAAAACCACACTAGAGCATATTATCATCAAACGTTCTATACCATTGTCTAGAAGATCGCTTCAAACCATATAAAGACTTATGTAACAAGCACACCTTGTTCTCTTATCATGCCACTTCAAATCCCAAAGGTTGTTTCCAAAACATCATGAAGAAACACAGTTTTGACATCAAGGTACCCTAACTCATAATCATTCAAATGAGTTAAAGTTGACACAACTTTGATTGATGTAACTTTAACTACATCTGAGAAAATTTCATTGTAATCTATACCAACCCTCTGAGTAGAACCTTTTGCAAATAACCTGGCTTTATATCTTGGCTTCTCACTCTAGGAATACCTTCCTTTAATTTGTAGATCAATTTACAATCTACAAGCTTCTGATCTTCAGGATTGCATTTCAATGATTGCATTTCATCTTCCATTGCCTTAACCCATTGCTCTTTATTGAATGAAGAAACTACTTCGTTGAAAGTTAAAGGCTCACAAGTATCTTCCATCTCAGCACATTGAACACAAATACCGAGATGTCATCATGTGGTCTATACCTTGCAAGTTTGACAATCTCTTTTCTTAGCCAAACTATAGCTTGGCTACAGACATGTAGAACCTTGTGACTGACTTAAACTTGTACCTTCTATTTTAACTTTTTTTTCTTTAGTTCTCTCCACTTCAAGTTCAACCTCTTGGTTATTTGACAACTTTCCTTTGTTCTGCACCACATCCTTGTACATTATTTCTTTTCTAAATTCAATATTTCTGCTGACTTTGATCTTGGAGCCCTTCCCTTTTAACCTCTATACTCTATGTCCTTTTTCTCCTTCATTATAGCTTAATAAAATACATTTCTCTACTCTAGGCCCTAACTTCCCTTGGTTTACATGAACATAATACGGAGACCAAACACTCTAAACTATTCATAGTAAGATCACTTTCATTCCCTGATCACACCCAATTGGAGGTTTCATTTCAATAGCACGTAATGGTGACCTACTTACCAAATATGCAGTAGTTAACACTACCTTTGCCCAAAAACTTTTTAGATAAGCTGGAACTTATCAACATACACCTAACCTTATTGAGCAATGTTCTATTCATTCTCTTAACAAGACCATTCTGTTGTGGTGTAACAGGAACAAACAAGTTTCTTGAAATTCCATTATCTCTGGAAAATTTATTAAACTTCCCAACACAAAACTCTAAACCATTACTACTTCTCAGTTTCTATATTCTCTTGGTGGTCTGATTCTCAAACTAAGCTTTCCATTCTTTAAACTTTACAAAAATGGCATCCTTATGGTTCAATAAATGAACCCACACTCTTCTTGAAACATCATCTACTATACCTAAAAACATACCTAGCACCACCCAGAGAATCAGGCTTTGCAAGACCCCATAAGTCAACATGTACATAGTCTAAAATAGCCTTGGTACTACAAGAACCTTTCTTGAAACTGACCCTCTTTGTTGTACCCCTCACATAATGCTCATAATATCTATTTTTTTACCCCTTTTAAATCTTTAAATACTTCTTTTATTTAATTCAATTAGGCCTTGCACACTAATGTGCCCCATTTTGTCATGCCATAAGATAGTATGGTTTGTTTTGTTATCATCAACAACACATGATGACCCTGTCTGTTGTTCTACATTCCCATCAAGTGCATATACATTGTTTGGTCTTCTAATACCTGATAATACTATCATAGACCCTTTGTAACACTTCGAAAAATCATATCCGATATAATAAAGACACGTGTCATGGACTTTAAACGTGTAATGAATTGATTTCGAGGGACTACAATTGTCAAACAATGTAAATATATAAGTAAAAGGATCCAAAGTGTCAACATGCCATTCTTATGCCTCTGATTGACCTCACACGACGTTCGTAGTCTTTAACGAATAAATTGTCGGATATGGAAAGTCGTTTGTGCTTAAATTAAGGATCTTACGGAACATAGGGGTTAAAAGTGTCAACATGTTAAACGTTACCTCTGAGTGACCTTTTAACGATCCCGAAAGCATTGTAATAATTGTATATTTTGCTCTCAAGAATATTGTATAGTAATCTCATGGAATTTCGGTGAAAACAAGACTTTTCGGGTGATCTCGTAACTAACCGGGAGTTTAACAGAGTTAATATGTGACCCAAGGCCCTTAATAGTTAACTATGGGGGTCATAAGTGCAATAAATAGAAGTTATATAAACTTAAAATGGACCAGGGACTGAAACTGTCAAAGTTAAAACAATTTTCACCTGAGCAGACGATTGTCGCGGCGCGCGTAGACTCCCTTTGAGTCTTACGCGGCCCGCGTAAAAGGTGCCAGCGACTGAAAGTGGACAGTTGCATGTTGCAGCCTGTTCCACCGCCTTTGCATGGGTTCTGAGTAATACCTGGGGCTTGTAAATGGTTTTTACTGCCCTAAGGACACCTGTGGACATCTGGTAACAACATAGAGACAAATGGATTGATCTTGATGCATCAAAGTTCCTATATAAGGCCCTTGTTTGTTCTTGTGTTCTTGCACATTTGAGTTTTTACTTCAAAACTCTTTCTCTGGAGCTTCCTGGAGTTCAAGAAAGTTTTCTTCTGTCCAATATTCGTGCTAAGTACTCTAGTAAGTGTTCTTAGCTTCCTAAGTTTAAGTTTTATTAGCTTAATGACCAAAAGTCAAAGTTATCGTAATTAAGCTTTGACTTTGTGATTAATCACGAACGGTCTAGCCATTATTCGAATTGAAAGTGGCTATGTGTCGGTAGTTATGTAGGTAATAAACCCTTAAAAGGGCACCTCCTAATTATCACGTTATCTCAGTCAATTGTCAGGTCAAAGTTATTAATAAAAAGTCAACAGAATCAGTTTTTACAAATTAATTCATAACTGATAATGCAGAGGTTATGGAACATGTTTTAACACTAAAATAACTTGGTAAATTGTATTAAAACATGTTTAGGCATGTTCAACCCGACAATTCTGAGATTATGCTCGGTTCGCAACCGAAAGTCGCAAAAGTAGACTTTTGTTTTGACTTTCAGTTCTGACCCAATTTAGATTAGTTTAGTTATGCCTTAAGGTTCCTTTGGGACCACATTTCATGTTAGTATAACCCTCTGAGATTATACTATATGATTCCTTTAAAATCTGAATCATTTGCATGTTTCCGTTAAAAGCTTAATTGTTGACCATTATGCCCTTTTATCAATAAAATGAGATTTTTGAAAATGTGAGAGGACAAAAACCTTTATTACTGATTTATAAGCATCTCCTAAAGATTTGATATCAGTTCATGGTCTAAAATAGGAGTTATCCAAGATATCGTAAATTGAAAGCTTTTTATTAATTAAATGGCATTTTTAGTATAGATCATATTTAAACCCAAATTTTGGCACCAAACTTTCTACCCACTGATATAATATAATTTTAAAGATTTTTTTGAAATTTTTGTCAAATTTTATACTGATTATATTTTAGAGTTTTAGTGTAAATTCGGTATTGACGAAATTGCCCTTTTCTTTGATAAAATGAGTTTTACATAACATTTTGATACCAAATCTTTTACTACTGATTTCATATGTTAAATAAAATATTTTAAGCTTTAGAGGCTGATTAAAATCTCAGATTTCCTTAAATAAGCTGAAAATCGTCAAATACCGACTTTTACGCTTTTTAAACGCATAGTATGAGTTAAAACTATATTTGACACCTAAGACTCATTACCTATTGATATTATAAGAAAATTTTTATACTTTAACAGTAAGTAAAAGTTTTGAACTCAGATTTCCAAATTTGACCCTTATAGCATATGTGAAATGACCAAAATGCCCCTACGGTGCATAATTTGGCCATAAATGATAAAATTCACATATGTATGATATCTTACTGATATAACTTGTTAAAATAAATATTTTTACTGATTGTTTTAGACCAGAACCTCAGATTACTATTTAACCTCTTTTATAATCTTTAAAATGACCAAAATACCCCTACGGGGCATAAATTGATTTTAAATTCATTTTGGGCATAATGGAAGATATCCTACTGATATCATAACATATTTAAAGCATATTAACTTGTGGAACTTGTTCATGACTCATTTGGTTACCGTTATGCATTTTCGCGCTCGGTACGGTTTATGTAACTAGTTTGCATAAATTAACCGAAACGGGTCAAACCTTATCATTTTTACTTCAAAATCCAGAATGTATTTAGTTTACCCATTTTATACAAGTCTTCATATTTGTTGGGTCTAAATCACATTCTAACCGGTGTTCGCTTAATCTTGCGTTTTGAACTGTATATCTTTCTTTAGAACTAACCGGTCTAAGTTATAACTTAAATAAGACACGTTAGGAATCTAATAGGTTATTAAAACCTTCGTTCCAGATTAGGAGCCTGTTAAAAGCTACTTGTACTTGCCAATTTGATATACGGTTGGGATTGAAATTATATTTTAGCTCAGGTAAATACTTTTAACTTATTTTCCGTTATACGGGCTTGGGATACAGTATTATATTAATACCCCTTGGTCGGGTATTGAATATTTAATCGATCAGTGGTTAAATCATTGAGATAACCCGTTTTAATCTGTTTTGTTTGAGGCAATGCCTTTGGGGGGTTAATGACCATGTCCTGGATATCCTCGGCTCATTACTAGAAATGGCCACGACTTAAGCACGGGGTGTAGGCATACACCTGACAGTTGCGTATGTATAAACGGTATCTCACTCTCTTATGGGCATATACTTGTGGTGTGTCTATTAATCTAATCCGGCTCTTCTAACCGGGTTCCAAATGGACGACAAACATATAAATCTGTATACAAGATTATTTTTAAATAATTTTCCCAAGTTATAAAAGAACTTTTGTGCCTTCTGCATTAAAAATCAATTTTATAACACTTTTAAAAAGAGTCAGTTAATTGTATTTACTAGTGTAAACTGACGTATTTTTCAAAAAGGTTAAGTGCAGGTACTACGCGTAATGGGCTGGAAACTCCCGAGTGATTAAATAAAGAGTCTTGCAAGCTTTTATCACTTTAAGTCTGTTGAACAATATTTCTTTTGTTTTGATCCGCCTGTGGATCCATTTACAATCCGCTGTGTAATATTTTATTATACTTTCGAATCAGTTTGTATTATTATTACTTTAGACCTCCGCTGTGCATTGAACTATGATTATTTGACTATGATGATATCAACTGCGTCACGATACTCCCCACTGGGCCCACCGGTAATACGTGGAAATATCGGGGTGTGACTCCCTTTAACCACCCTGAATTTTCCATTTTTCAAACCTAGATGATAACCTACACTCTTGAAAGTATTTACAAAGATTAGATTTCTGGTTAAATCAGAAATATACCTCACATTTGCCAAAGTGAACTTGGCCCCACCTTCTAACTTCAATGTGACAGTTCCATGATCAGTAATCTTGCAAGTTCTGTTGTCATCAAGTGGAACTGCTCTAAGGTTTTCCATGTTCAATTCCTGAAAGAATTTCCAGTCTGGAGTCATGTGATAAGAACATCCTAAGTCCATAATGTGACACCCGGCTATTTTAAATTCCATTTGTACTAATGCATCATGTGTTAAAATGAATAAAAGCGTTATTTGGATTGATTTCGTATTCAACGATGTCCATTGAAGTTCTAGCAAGTCTAATTTAATATATGGTCATGTTTAGTAAATCTCGTAAAAAACTTATCGCGTAACGAATGAAACTGTGAAACAACATTTGTGACAATCCAGTCAATGTTAAAATCCTAATATTTTTCCAGTATGATTGAAATAGTATTTCTAAATATATATAAGTAAAAAATTTAACTAAATCGCCTAAAAACATAAGTTTGTGGTTTTGATCAAGTATCGTTACCACGTGTATCTTATACAATTATGTTCTTATTAATTGAGACGTATAATTTAACACCCAATAATATTATGATAGCCTAGTTTTATAAAATTAGTTGGATGTTAGATGCGAGATGGTTCATCAATGCTTGGGTTCTTCACATATTGTGATTCTAAACAATATGGATATTAAAAACAAAAAGAAAATGTACGTATGTGTGAGTGACTGTGTGTGTGTAGTGATAGGGGTGTGTGTGTGGTTTGTTAAACTGTTGGAGTTTGTTTGTTTTAAAGTTTGATTCTTACATGCATGGATGATCAAGAATGGTTTTGATGAAAATGAAAGTGTTATCTGATGGAAGAATGAAAAATATATATGTGTGTATATATGTATGTGTCATGTATATATATATGTGTGTGTGTGTACTAGTACGTTGTTTTGTTTAAATGTTCTTAAATGCGCAAGAATGTTGGATCTTCACATGAATTAAAATATAGGTATGATGGACAAATTATTTTGTAAAAAGTATGTTTTGGATTATATATGAACAACATTTAATATGTGTGTTAGATACTTATACTTGTAAATATATATTATAAGTATATGTTGTATGTATAAAAGCTTACATCAAAGTGTCTTTGCCATGATTAAATGGGTCTAATGAAAGATGAATTTACATATGTCGTAAAATGACATTTTTATGAAAACTGTGGATATTTAAACTCATATTAAGTATCCATAGTGTTTGGCTATGTGACATCCGTGGCAAAATGAGGTAAACCCTAATTGATACGCACGGCTTACATGATTAACGAAACAATAGTGATCATGCCTCACATGAATCAGAGGGCATGTTATAGTGAACATACGAATGTTAGTATTTAACAGGGTGAAATTGATGCCTCAAAGTGCAGAAAACAGGTTAAACGGAAAGATTTTTGGTTAATAGTACACTATCGAATAAAATACGAATGAACGCACCATAAACGATTCTAGAGATACCGTATTATGTAGACATGATATTTAGACTATAACATAAAGATTTTTATGGCCTTAGTGTGTAGCAAACACGTTAAACGAAGCAGTTTTCGGTAGCAGAACCTTTTTGATTTTAAGACGCACCGTAGCATCCAAACGTACATTGTTTATCAGTCAAGTCTAAAAAGACTTATTAAACATTAATATAATGTATTTCAAGCAAAAATGTTAAAGCGTTCGGGTTTTTGTTAAAGTCGGGTTCATTTTTTTAATTACAAAAAACTGCATGAAAAACACTTTGTTTCACAACCGTACCGAACCTAACCCTAAATATCAGTTGATACTTATAAAAAATCATCAAAAATTGGACCTTTGACTAGTCAAAGGGGCACATGGAGTGCCCCCTATGTTCCGATCGGCCCCTTATGCATATAATTCCTTTGATTTCTTTTCTTTCTTCCACTTCAAGCTATTACAAACTCTCTCAAACCTACTCTATTATGTTCTGAAAATTTCACAACAAAACCTAACCATAGACTTGAGGTATACATGTGTTTTGATAATAGTTTTGTGTCTTTTTCATACTTATACTTGTTATTAAGATAAAAGAGTTACTTTGATCCACAAAATTTGAAACTCTTTGGTCTTGAGGGTTGTTTTAACATGTAAAACATATAACATAATAGTTCATGATGTTTGATGGGGGAAAATGGTGTTTATGGATAAAAAACAATGGGTATTCGACAAGAAACGGATAAAACAAACCTTAACCGAAAAAGATGATCTAAAAGGTTGATTGATGATGGTGAATACATGTTTGTGTTGTAAATGTTGTGTAGGTACTGTTCTTATAGTTATTCAGGCTTTTGAAGTGTAGAAATTGCTCAAAGGATCGAAAACGGGAGGTATAACACCGAAAATTGAATTTAGAATCCTTAGAACATTGTTTGAATGTACTTTTGGCGTGGGTATTATTAGTTTATAAAATTTTGCAGGCTGATCACATAAAGTAACAATAGAGTCTGCAAAATTTGAGAATTTTTTGATAATCTGGGAATATTTGGTGAATTTATTGGTATTTAATGACGTTAATGTGGGAAAAAAATAGTAAACTGATTCAATAAATCTTCAAATTTTGTAGATAGGTTGTATTCAACATAAGAATCATCCACTCAAAGTTCAGGGTTCATTGGTCAACCTAGCTATGGTTTTAAAAATCGCGTTTTATCAGAATTTCGGCAGCCGAAAATATTTTTTTGGAAGTTCGGTTGAACCTAAAAATTTTATAGGAAGTTTCTGGGTATATTGGGACACTTCACTAAAAATTCTGGAATGTTTAGAAACCGAATGGTATGAATCGCCAATTTATCGGTTAAACGGACGTTTAAAACAAAATTATTAAATATAATAAATGAATATAATAAATTTTAAAATATTTTTTTTGAAATGTGTGTGTATATATATATATTAGTAAAGTCTTTTAGTTTTAGAATTTTATTTAATCTGGGGATATAACTTTGGGAATTGTGCATTTCAAATATATTATTTTAACAAAAACCGACAATTTAATCGTTTAACGAACCTGCTGGAACTTTTAAGCTATTTGATGACTTATTGGCAATAATTGGAAAGTCGGGAGTAATTCCGAACTTTTCCAAATTAAATTAGGTAGTTGGGGTAAATTACACGCATGTTTGGTGAGTCCCCAAACAGCAAAAACAGAAACTGTGATTTGAACAAACTAGACCTTAGTAACGCTAAAACTTTCTTAATAAAACAAATAAATTTTATATTAGTTAACCATTCTAGCCATTATATATGATCATTCCATTACCCAAACACCTAAAACGAACAGCTGTGACCAGCACGCAAAATGGTGCACGGAAGCCAAACGTGAAACTGACTAAGACAATACCCATCACCATACTTTGAGGCTATTGGCCCATTCTCAGATGAATATTCTCATCCGAGCTTAAGATATAGCAATTACCGACCCGAGAATAATGTTCTGTAATTAACCGTACACTATTGATATTAGGATTGGATTAGCGATACGATCATACCATGTTTTGCGTACTTGAGCTACGCTATCAGGTGAGTTTCATGGCCCTTCTCTTATACATGAGGTGTTTGACATTTTGGGGGAAAATCATGTTATATACGTACATACTTGCACATTAAAACATGATTGGATGGGAATTATCTGACTGTATTCGTGTGAAACATGTAACACTTTTAAAGTCCCCACAAACACAGAAGTTATACTATTTTGCCGGTGAATATTGTGGATAATACTATTTAGCCCGACAAGCCTAAACTGCACGGTTGTGTTCCATACTATATGTTACGCGTGAAACATGGTTGCACATATTCATAACTAAACATGCTATGTTGTGTTAGGTATAGCTACTTGGGGCACTATTTTTTGTTTGTTGTGGTTGGTGTTGGCTAAAAAAAGTTGGATATATGTCTCTGCGCAACTTGTGAACTTAGTATAATTACATCACATATGCAAAACTTCTTTTATGTACTCATTGTCAAAACAAACAAAACCTATGAAACTTACCAACTTTTTTAGTTGATTGTTCAGTTCTCAAACATGCATTCAGGTAAATAGGAAAATAAATGATTATTATGCTTAGTTGTTTCAAGTTTTTCATGCGGATAACTATATGCATAGACGCCTACATGCTATAAGGATAGCTGCTCATGGAATTATGCTTTTGTGACAAGCATTAGTGTGTAAACAATAATGTAACCTTTTGTAACGTTTAATGGTTAATACAATATCTTTACGAATAATATGCTTGTGCCATGTGTCTGTTGCACCCTTCGGCGCTTCCTCTACGAGTCGGGGTGTGACAGAAGATGGTATCAGAGCCATTGGTTATAGATATTTAGGTATCCTTAGAGAACCTAGACTATAATCATAAGCTCGACCCCCACAATTAGAACATGTAGTAACCGAGTCACAGTGGCTATAATCTTGTTGGGCATGTAAGTTATTATGGTCCGGAACATAATAACATATTTGCTTGTACTTGGGAGTTCTGAGTACGTCATTAAGAAAGGTCAGGAAGTGAATATGAACATGAACGAATACATATATATGCGTGTATATATAAATAACTTTTCATGACAATGTGTATGTATGTGTATACATCTATGTGTGTACTGTGTTTACGTTCATCGGTAATTAGAACTTGTTATCATAAATTGTTTTCGCATAGATACTATGTTGTGTGATTGGAGCTGGAGTGTCGAGGAGGAACCGTATCTAGACCCGACGATGGAGGAAGACCTAGACGAGGATCCAGAGGAGGTCCCTGAGGAGGTGCCGGAGGAGGATGAGGATGTAGAGTCTGAGCCAGGGGAGGTCCGGCACTCCGGCGCATTCCCAAATATTCGCCAGACTTGTCAAGCTATGTATGCGGTACCCTACCTGTCACACCCCTAATTTCCACGTGTCACCGGTGGGCCCGGTGGGGGATTAATGTGACGTAGTTGATATCATCATAGTCAAACAACACAAATTATAATGCACAGCGGAAGCAAAGATAGATTTATTTCAACTTAATTTATTGTAATATTCAGGTATCATAAAGTGTCGAAATAGAATCCACAGGCAGAATCAAATAAAAAGGAAACTTCATTTCAACAGACTTCATGCATCCTAAGCTTGCGAGACTTCTATGGATGCTTAAGGAGTGACCAGCCTATTACGCGTAGTACCTGCACTTAGTCTTTTTGGAAAATACGTCAGTTTACACTGGTAAATACAATTTAACTGACTCATTTTGAAAATGTTTAAAATTGATTTAAATGCCCGTGGCATAAAACTTTTTATAACTTGGGATAATTATTTGCTTAATAATCTTGTAAAAGAATTACATGTTCGTTCTGCGTTCAGTAGCCCGGGTCATGCCGGGTTAAAGATTAATAGACACACCACTTAATATAATTCCGCCGCGAGACTTCTCTCGTACCGACGATTATACATGTTGTACAACACTACTTGTGTACGCCTACACCCGAGTGCTAAGGTCGTGGCCATTCTTTGAATGATGCCAAGGATATCCGGGACATGGTCATTAAGCCCCTAAAGGCGTTAAACAAACAAAACAACATTTTCAAACGGGTTAATTTGACTGCACATAACCAAGACCGGTTAAGGTCAATTCCCCGACCAAGCGGTATTTTATATACCGTACCCCAAGCCCATATAGGGAAATTAAGTTAAACGTATTTACCTGAGCAAAGTATAAACCAAATATAACGAGTGCACGTAGCTTTTACTGGGCTCCTAGATCTGGAAATTAAGGTTTTAATAACCTATTAGAATCCTAACGGGTCTTAGACTTAGACCGGTTAGTTTTATATGAAGATTACGGTTTTAAACGCACAATAAGGCGAAGACCGTTTTAGAATGTGGTTTTGTCCCAACAAGCTTGCACACTTGTTTTATATGGGTAACATAATCACATTTTGGATTTTGAGACAAAAAAGATATGGTTTGACCCGGTTCGGCTAAAATGGCCAAACTAGTCACATAAGTCGATCCGAACGCGCATAATGCGTAACGAGTAACCATACGAGTCAAATACAAGTTTCTGAAGTCAATATGCTTAAAATATGTTGTGATATCAGAATGATACCTTCCATTATGCCCCAAATAGTTATAAACCAAAACTATGCCTCATAAGGGCGTTTTGGTCATTTTATAAGGTGTAAAAGGGTTAAAATGATAACCTGAGTTACAGGTCTGATTAAATTAGTAAATATATTTAATTTACTAAGTCATAACAGTAGGGTATCAAATTTATGTGAAATTCATTATCTTTAACCTTACTATGCACCGTAGGGGCATTTTGGTAATTTCACATGTGCCTAAAAGGTCAATTCTGGAATTCTGAGTTCAAAACATTTGCCTACTGTTTCAAATATATAATTTCACTAATTACATCAGTAGGTTCTATCCCTTAAGCTTAATAGGGTTCTAGTGCACACTTATACGTTAAAAATGCATAAAAAGGCGATTTGGAGCCATTTCCGGGCTTTCTGTAAAAAGCTGATATTTTTAATATTCCAGAAGGCTCAAAATAATTTATTTATCATAACAAATCAGTAGAAATTGGTTTGAGGTCAAAAGGACTTGTAAAACTCATTTTACGGCTAAAAAGGACAAAACCGGCATAAACCGAATTAATCTTAGATCACTAAGTTATGCTCACCCTAAATATGAATAAAAATCTCGAAAAATCCCAAAATATTATTTTATAACAATGGGTAAAAAGTTTGGTATAAAAATTTGGGTTTTGATAGGTTATACGTAATTTACGCCATTTAATTAGTAAAGAAGCTCTTAATTACGCTATTGAGCATAACTCTTAATCTAGACCTCAAACTGACTTCAATTTTTGGGTGCAAGTTTATAAATCAGTAGCTGAGCTGCCTACCCTTTTACATTCTTAAAAATCACGTTTTAAGGTCAAATGGGCATAATGGTCAACATATAAGCGATTAACAGAAACATGCATGTGAATAGGATATCTAATGAACCAAGTTGTATAATCTCAGAGAGTTATACTAACATACAAATAGGTTCAAAAGAAGCTCTAAGGCAATCCTAATCTTGGCTTAAACAGGTCAGAACTGAAAGTCAAAGCAGAAGTCAAACTTTGCGACTTTCGGTTCCAAACCGAGCCTAAACTGAAAATTGTCGAGTTGAACATGTTGGAACATGTTCTTACATTAATTACCAAGTTATTTTAATGTTCAAACAGGTTGCATGTAACCTACGTTGCTAATTATGTATTAATTCGCAAATAACCTTTCTTTTGACTTTTTATAACAAGCTTTGACTCGACAATTAACATAGTTAGAGTGGGAATCTGGAAATACCCTTTTAGGGGTTTGTTACCCACATAATTACCTACTTAAAGGTACTTTTAATTCGTGATTTGACAGAGCACATTTTAATTAATCACGAAGTCAAACCTTAATTACGACGGTTTGACTTTTAGCTAATTAATTAAGCTAAAATGGACTAAGGATGATTAGGAACACTTACAAAGATCCTTAATAGGATTATGGACTTAATGAGAACTTGTTGCTATCCAAGGAAACTCCAGAGAATGCTCCAAGTGAGTGACACAATGAATGATCAAAGTTCACCACACTTCACTCCCTTATATAGTGACCAAAAAGTTCTAGGATTAAGACATGGAAGTCTATGATGGTTACAAGATCACCCCAGGTGTCCCTAACAAGCTAAATACTGCCTAGCAATCCCCTTGTTTCGAAAACCATCCTTTTAAGTCGGTGTAACTGGCTGAACAGGCAGCTGTCCATTTTCTGCTGCCAGCGACTGGCTTACGGACCGTAAGCCTAAGCTCTTGCGGTCCGTATGCAGCCCTTGCGGACCGTATGCTTAGATGGTTGTGGTCCGTAACCGACCTTTGCTGAAAACGCCCAGATATGCATCTTACGGACCGTAAGCCATGACCCTTACGGTCCGTAACCGTTGGTCAGAGGACAAAAGTTTGAAAACTTTCAAGCTTTGACCATGCAACCATACAAGTCTGAATTCATGCCATCTTTCTCAGTTGTGGGGCCTCCTTACACAGCCATTGCATGCTTGTGAATGCCTTACATGTTTCCTACTTTAATTTGGAATCTTGAGGCTTTTAAAGTGATGGAAGTCACAAGAACAAGTCTTGGGTTTACTAGTTGAACAAATTTTAATTTCTTATTCAATTTTCCATTAGGATAGCATTTAAGCTAGCATTCCCTTGTAGTAACATTATTAATAATCCAATCTCCATATAAAAGATGGAAATTTTTATTTATTTAGAATCAACCGGTAAAATATATAAGATATTTATCAAATAATTTATGGATCTTGGGATTTATAAATTCGGGTCGCTCAGAGGTGTTTTAATAACATGTCGCCCTTGGGTCGTTCAGAGGTGTTTTAATAACATGACGCCCTCTTAAAATCCTACAACGCATCTTTGTATTTGACCCGGTTTCTGACACATTTGTCCCACATGACACGTGTCTTTAATTCGTTGGACAGGAATTTTCAAGGTGTTACATCCTCACCCCATTAAAAGAAATCTCGTCCTCGAGATTTAGGGAAACAGATGAGGGTATTTCTCTTTCATTGTGGATTCTAGCTCCCACGTGTATTCATGACCTCTGCGGGCGTCCCACTTCACCTTGACAATAGGCACAAGCTTTCTCCGAAGGTTCTTTACCTGTCGATCCTCAATCAACACAGGTTTTTCCACAAATTTTAAGCTCTCGTCTATATGCACATCTGTGTGTGGTATGACTAGCGACTCATCGGCCAGACATTTCTTCAGATTGCAGACATGAAATACATTATGAATACCATCGAGCTCCTCAAGTAAGTTTAACTTGTAAGCCACTGATCCTACACATTTGATGATCTCGAATGGTCCTACATACCTTGGGCTTAACTTACCTTTCTTGCCAAATCACATCACCCCTTTCCAAGGTGATACCTTGAGTAAAACTTTATCGCCCACCTCAAACTTGAGAGGTTTTCGCCTTTCATCCGCATAGCTCTTCTGCCTGTCTCGAGTAGCTTTCAGGCGGTCACGAATTTGGACAATCTTGTCCGTTGTCTCGAAGACTAAGTCAGGACCTGATAGTTGAGTATCCCCTACTTCTGCCCAGCAGATGGGTGTTCTGCACTTTCTACCATATAATGCCTCAAAAGGCGCAGCCTTAATGCTAGTATGGTAGCTATTATTGTAGGAGAACTCGACCAACGGTAAATGCCTGTCCCAACTTCCTCCTAGATCAATTACACATGCACGCAGCATGTCTTCCAACGTTTGAATGGTACGCTCACTCTGCCCATCTTTCTGAGGATGGTAAGCCGTACTGAAATTCAATTGAGTGCCCAGAGACTGTTGGAAACTCTTCCAGAAATGTGATGTGTATCTAGTATCCCGATCTGAGATAATAGATACTGGTACGCCATGCAAGGCCACAATCTTATCCACGTACAGTTGGGCTAGCATGTCAGAGCTGAAGGTTTCTTTAATGGGCAGGAAGTGTACTAAGTCTATCAACTATGACCCATATAGTATCATTTCCCTTCGGCGTCTTAGGCAATTTGGTGATAAAGTCCATCGTTACCATTTCCCATTTCCAAGTGGGAATTTCAGGCTGTTGCAGCAAACCTGACGGCTTCTGATGTTCAGCTTTGACTTTAGCACACGTCAAGCATTTAGCTACATAAGCAGCTTTAGACTTTTTCAAGCCTATCCACCAATAATTTGCCTTTAAATCCTGGTACATCTTATCAGCTCCAGGATGGACGGAATACTTGGAACTGTGGGCTTCCTTGAGGATAACATCCCGAAGTCCTCCATATACAGGAACCCATATTCGTCCATTTAACCTCAACATTCCGTCTTTCTCGTAGGACAACTGTTCTTTAGTTACTCCTAATTTCTCCTCAGGATAGTTAGCTTCTAACACAGCTTCCTTCTATGAAGCTAACAACCTTTCATTCAAACCGCTCTTAATTTCAATGCTCTTGGCATTAATCCTTATCGGTTTCACTCTTTCCTTCCTGCTCAAAGCATCTGCGACTACATTGGCCTTGCCTGGATGGTATCTTATTTCACAATCATAATCGTTCAAGGTCTCCATCCATCGTCGCTGCCTCATGTTCAAATCCTTCTGATTGAACAGGTGTTGAAGGCTCTTGTGATCAGAATAGATCACACACTTCGTCCCATACAGATAATGCCTCCAAAGCTTAAGTGCAAATACAACGGCACCCAATTCCAAGTCATGGGTGGTGTAATTCTTTTCGTGTACCTTTAATTGTCGTGATGCATAGGCTATGACCTTGCCCTTTTGCATTAACACACAACCCATTCCGGTGTGTGATGCATCACAATATACCACAAATTCTTCAATGCCTTCAGGTAGAGTCAGCACCGGAGCGTTACTCAACTTCTGCTTTAAGATGTCAAAAGATTCTTGCTGCTTAGGCCCCCAATTAAGCTTAATGTTCTTACGCGTTAATGAAGTTAAGGGTGCAGCAATCCTTGAGAAGTTTTTAATAAAACGCCTATAGTATCCAGCCAAACCTAGGAAGCTACGAATCTCTGAAGGCGTCTTTGGCTCTTGCCAGTTCATAATAGCTTCTATCTTTGCGGGATCCACTTGAATTCCACGTTCGCTCACAACATGTCCAAGGAACTAGAATTCGCGAAGCCAAAATTCACACTTTGAAAACTTGGCATAGAGCTTCTCTTGATGGAGCAGCTTAAGAATGCACCGAAGATGCTTCTCATGGTCAGCTTGGTTCTTCGAGTAGATGAGGATGTCGTCGATGAAGACGATGACAAATTTATCCAGATAAGGTTTGCATACGCGATTCATGAGATCCATGAATGCGGCAGGTGCGTTGGTGAGCCCAAACGACATTACCAGGAACTCGTAATGACCATAACGAGTCCTAAACGCAGTCTTATGTACATCCTCCTCATTGACTTTCAATTGATGATAGCCTGATCTGAGATCGATCTTAGAAAAGTAACTCGCTCCCTGAAGCTGGTCGAATAGATCATCGATTCTAGGCAAAGGATATCTGTTCTTGATAGTAACCTTGTTTAACTCACGGTAATCAATGCATAGACGCATTGATCCATCCTTCTTTTTAACAAACAGAATTGGTGCTCTCCACGGAGATGAACTAGGTCTAATAAAACCTTTAGCTAGTAACTCATCTAGCTGTGTCCTTAATTCCTTAATCTCCGTTGGTGCTAATCTATATGGTGCTCTGGCTACTGGTGCAGCTCCGGGGATGATGTCAATCTTGAATTCCACCTGCCTATCTGGTGGCAAGCCAGGTACTTCCTCCGGAAAAACCTCGGGATAGTCAGAAATGACTGGTATGTCTTCGATCCTAGGCTTCTTCTCGTCAATGGTTACTTGTGCCATATAAATGACACAACCCTTACTCATGCATCCGGATGCCTTAAGCATGGCCACTTGCTCTGGCAATCCATGTTGAGTATCTCCCTGAATAGTGAGTGGCTCACCAGATGGGGTCTTGATTACTACCTGCTTCTTGTTGCACACTATCTGGGCTTGGTTACGGGATAACCAATCCATGCCTATTACTACATCAAAGCCTGCCAGCTTAAAGGGTAACAAGGACAAAGGAAAAGAGTGGTTCCTAATGGATAGGACACATCCATCTAATACAGTCGAAACTGTTTCTATTGTTCCGTCAGCTAATTCCACCTCATATTTCATACTTAAAACTTTAACAGGTAATTTCAATAGTTCACAGAACTTATTATCTACAAAGGATCTATCCGCCCCAGAGTCAAACAATACCCTTGCGTAGACATCATTAATGAGAAAAGTACCTGTTATGACATTATCATCCTGAATAGCTTCCTTTGCATCCATTCGGAAGACCCTTGCATTAGTCTTCTTTCCCTCTTCTGCTTTCTTGGCAAGCTTCGGGCAGTTGGGTCTAATATGTCCCTTCTCACTACAATTGTAGCAGGTGGCATCCTTAATTTTCTTGCAATCTAATGCTTTATGATCCGGGGACTTGCAAATCCCACATAGTTTCTGCTGAGATTGGGATCTAGACTCCTGCCTGCATTTCCCGAAATGGTGCTTCTTGCAAACTTTGCACCTGGGTTTCTCACTCGACTGTTGATCTCCCTTCTTGGATCCCGACCCTTTCTTGTGGTCGTCATTGCCCTTACGCTTCTTATCTGAGCGTCGCGAACCATCATCTTCGCGTTTTCGTTTCTCAGCATCTGCAGCTCTCAGGGATCTCTGTCTAACTGCGTCTAGTGTAAGGGACAGAGATATGTCAGCTACTGATCGAAACGTAGTGGGCCGAGAGGCCTTGACGCTTGCTTTAATTTCTGGGGCCATACCCCCAATGAAACGGGCTATTCTCTTCGGTTCAGGTGTTACAAGATAGGGAACTAGCCTTGACAAGGTATTGAAGGTTGTGAGGTACGCCTGGCAGTCCAGGTTCTTCATGACTAAGGACAGAAAATCAGATTCTATCCTTTCAACCTCGTGTTGGGGACAGTAATTCTCCTTGATCAGGGCAACAAATTGTTCCCAAGACATGTTGTATAGAGGTATCTTCCCGGTGGCTTGAATCAGCGACTTCCACCATGATAGGGCATCACCTTTGAAAGATTGTGTCACAAACTTCATAGTATCTCTTTCAGCACAGCCACTTAAATCCACTACTGTCTCCATCTCATCAAGCCAAGTCATACAATCTACTGCCCCCTTCTCCCCAGTAAAATCCCGGGGTTTACAAGACACAAAGTATTTATACGTGCAACCCTTGGCACGTGGGGCATCATAAAGCACAATCTTCTTGGAATGATCACCATTTTCATTTGAAGAATGTCTATCATCATCCTTCTTAGATTCTTCCTTTTTAGACTTGGGTTGGACAGATGGTGGCTTGCTGTGAGACTCCGAATGAGTCTTGGATCTGATATACAGTGTAGACAAGGTCCTACTATGGGTCCCACTGTACTCACTGTACTGTCTTTCTAATGCCTTAGTAACCGCATCATCTACCAGTGCTTTCAACTCCGCACCAGTTAACTGTATCTTTGCGTTATCGTGGTTTTCCACCGGACGACTATTCACTTCATCCGACCCCGCCATGTAGCTTCAAATGCTACATATAACAATAATGGGCAAGGTTTTATATAACAGCTAATATAGTATTTTATGTATTTTATTAACCATGGTTTTAAATAGCCATTGCAGGTTAATTTATTAATCAAATATTAATTCAGGATTTGTATTATAATCCTATATTATAGTTAAGAATTAACATATAACTTAGTCACAAGGACAGTGTTAGTTTATAACCTGGATTCTTACAGAATCAAGGTATTAGAGTCTGAATCACAGTTCATTACCCTATTCTAGACAGTGAGTTGCAGACTCAAACTGTCTCTTAGTCCCTAGGACACTAATTATTACCCGTAGGCACTTCATTCTCAAGGAATGGACATTTACTTACAGGGAATTTTAAATTAACCCAATTTTCAATAATGGCTTATGTGACTTTTACTGTGTCACAATTTGGCCAATATGTTAACATACTTACAGATGTTAATAGAATTTGGAATATTCTAGACAGGTTCTACCATCTTGGCCATGTCTGCGACGACACGTGGCTAGGCTTTACCCCTTAGATTCTCTTTATAACGCAGATCAATCCTAAGTTGAGACGTTAATTACAGACCTGAATCTAATTATGGAGATACCATCTTGGCCTTGTCTTAAAATGACATGTGGCTAGGTCTTGTCCCTTTTTAGATTTTGCCATTTTATATTAATGGTAGGTCTTCTTTATTTTAGGAAATGTTATTTTCATTTTTACCTTTTTATTTTTAAGCTTATTCATATACTTATTTATAACAATAATCATGAAAATTTAAATGCAACATTTCACTAAATAAAGATTCAACAGTACAATACTTGCCCTAAACGGGACTTCTACAAACAACATGCCCACGCAGGGGCGAAATTCAACAAACAAATAAACAAACAAACAAACAACAAACCCACGCAGGGGTCAACTGAAAGACATACCCACGCAGGGGCAGAATACAAAAAGACAAGCTCGCGCAGGAGCTGAATACAGAAACAACAAGTCCACGCAGGGACTGATTACAACTAAAATACTAAGATCTTCAATGGTCCCTCCTTTTGGACTTTCCTTTGATCAAATCTGATAGTCCTTTGAAGAAACCTCTGTTGTGTTTGTGCTCAGTTTGGATTTCCCGTTCACAACGGTCCAGTCTCTCAAGGACCTCCTGCTGGCGCTCTGGCGGGATAAGCTGCTGCTACGGCGGTTGGTACAACGGTTGAGGAGGTGGTGGCTGCTGGTACACATATGGAGGGTACCCGGTAGTCCAAGGACCACCATAGGGCCCTTCAGGGTGTCGAGCGTTGTAATCCCAAGCCTCCTGATATGGGTCCACGTTGGCATAGTTAAAGCTGTTGTGGCCCGGTATTTCAAACGGGTTGTATGCCGCGGAACCGGCATAAGCAGGGATTGGGTTGTCAAAACCCGACGGAGGTGCCACAGGCACTGAGTTGACTTCTGGTATGGGGTTTGATGGACCCCCCATTTGTGGTTCTTCCTCTTCCTCCTGAAGTGGCAGATAATGGCTGCCACTTGATGGTTGGGGTGTGCTGATGCGGACACCCCCTCGCACGGACATCCGTGCGTTTGACCTCCTCCGCCTCGGTGGCTCCGGAGGCGGCTGCTATTCCACTGGTGGTGGTGGTGGCGGAGTGACTGCCACAAATCGTTGACCCTCAGAAGGATCCTGCTGCTGCTGTTGCTGATATGGGGACGAGTGCTCAGAGGGCGTGAAGTACCAGTCCCACTGCTTGAACCTCTCCTGGTAACTGTCCGGACCGCGATATGGTGATCCGTGAAAAGATGACCCATCCGAGATTTCTATGGGGTGGTTCGGCGTTCCTGTAGCAGGCTCCATGGGATCAGTATCCTCGTCCATGTCATTGTCCTCAGAGAAGTAGTCTTCCGGTCCGAGTGGGTTAAAACCCCCGGGTTCTGGAAAGATATTGGCCGGGTTGAACCGGCTCTGGAAAACTGGGGTTGGGTCACCAAAGGAATGGTGCGAGTTGGATCTCTGCAATGGTATGAAAGAGGGTGGTTGCTCATTGGGCTCATTTTCCGATTAAGGTCCAAAGGAATGCTGGGAAGAAGGTGAAGAGCTGAGGGAAACTGACCGTCTCCCGGGTTCAACATAGAGCCTCCACGGCTCTTGTGGACTAGTGCTCATGGTAATGGATGGGGTACGCCGGTGCGAAGGCCCGGCTTCGTGATCGTGACCCGTGACTGGTCCTTTGCCTCGACCGCGAAGAAATCTTGGTGGCATGTTGACCTGCATACAAGTTTTAGATAACAACAACAACATATAATAATATGACCCAAAAATAAAACAAAACAGAGTTTGTCCTATGTTCTTTGCCTAGACTCGGAACTCGAAGAATGTGCAATTCGTGCACTGAGACTAAACACAAAAGGCTAGTGTTTAATTCACTCAGTGTTGGCTCTGATACCAACCTGTCACACCCCTAATTTCCACGTGTCACCGGTGGGGGATTAATGTGACGTAGTTGATATCATCATAGTCAAACAACACAAATTATAATGCACAGCGGAAGCAAAGATAGATTTATTTCAACTTAATTTATTGTAATATTCAGGTATCACAAAGTGTCGAAATAGAATCCACAGGCAGAATCAAATAAAAAGGAAACTTCATTTCAACAGACTTCATGCATCCTAAGCTTGCGAGACTTCTATGGATGCTTAAGGAGTGACCAGCCTATTACGCGTGGTACCTGCACTTAGTCTTTTTGGAAAATACGTCAGTTTACACTGGTAAATACAATTTAACTGACTCATTTTGAAAATGTTTAAAATTGATTTAAATGCCCGTGGCATAAAACTTTTTATAACTTGGGATAATTATTTGCTTAATAATCTTGTAAAAGAATTACAAGTTCGTTCTGCGTTCAGTAGCCCGGGTCATGCCGGGTTAAAGATTAATAGACACACCACTTAATATAATTCCGCCGCGAGACTTCTCTCGTACCGACGATTATACATGTTGTACAACACTACGGGTGTACGCCTACACCCGAGTGCTAAGGTCGTGGCCATTCTTTGAATGATGCCAAGGATATCCGGGACATGGTCATTAAGCCCCCAAAGGCGTTAAACAAACAAAACAACATTTTCAAACGGGTTAATTTGACTGCACATAACCAAGACCGGTTAAGGTCAATTCCCCGACCAAGCGGTATTTTATATACCATACCCCAAGCCCATATAGGGAAAATAAGTTAAACGTATTTACCTGAGCAAAGTATAAACCAAATATAACGAGTGCACGTAGCTTTTACTTGGCTCCTAGATCTAGAAATTAAGGTTTTAATAACCTATTAGAATCCTAACGGGTCTTAGACTTAGACCGGTTAGTTTTATATGAAGATTACGGTTTTAAACGCACAATAAGGCGAAGACCGTTTTAGAATGTGGTTTTGTCCCAACAATCTTGCACACTTGTTTTATATGGGTAACATAATCACATTCTGGATTTTGTTACCAAAAAGATATGGTTTGACCCGGTTCGGCTAAAATGGCCAAACTAGTCACATAAGCCGATCCGAACGCGCATAATGCGTAACGAGTAACCATACGAGTCAAATACAAGTTTCTGAAGTCAATATGCTTAAAATATGTTGTGATATCAGAATGATACCTTCCATTATGCCCCAAATAGTTATAAACCAAAACTATGCCTCATAAGGGCGTTTTGGTCATTTTATAAGGTGTAAAAGGGTTAAAATGATAACCTGAGTTACAGGTCTGATTAAATTAGTAAATATATTTAATTTACTAAGTTACAATAGTAGGGTATCAAATTTATGTGAAATCCATTATCTTTAACCTTACTATGCACCGTAGGGGCATTTTGGTAATTTCACATGTGCCTAAAAGGTCAATTCTGGAATTCTGAGTTCAAAACATTTGCCTACTGTTTCAAATATATAATTTCACTAATTACATCAGTAGGTTCAATCCCTTAAGCTTAATAAGGTTCTAGTGCACACTTATACGTTAAAAATGCCTAAAAAGGCGATTTGGAGCCATTTCCGAGTTTTCTGTAAAAAGCTGATATTTTTAATATTCTAGAAGGCTCAAAATAATTTATTTATCATAACAAATCAGTAGAAATTGGTTTGAGGTCAAAAGGACTTGTAAAACTCATTTTATGGCTAAAAAGGGCAAAACCGGCATAAACCGAATTAATCTTAGATCACTAAGTTATGCTCACCCTAAAAATAAATAAAAATCTCCAAAAAATCCCAAAATATTATTTTATAACAATGGGTAAAAAGTTTGGTATAAAAATTTGGGTTTTGATAGGTTATACGTAATTTACGCCATTTAATTAGTAAAGAAGCTCTTAATTACGCTATTGAGCATAACTCTTAATCTAGACCTCAAACTGACTTCAATTTTTGGGTGCAAGTTTATAAATCAGTAGCTAAGCTGCCTACCCTTTTACATTCTCAAAAATCACGTTTTAAGGTCAAATGGGCATAATGGTCAACATATAAGCGATTAACAGAAACATGCATGTGAATAGGATATCTAATGAACCAAGTTGTATAATCTCAGAGAGTTATACTAACATGCAAATAGGTTGAAAAGAAGCTCTAAGGCAATCCTAATCTTGGCTTAAACGGGTCAGAACTGAAAGTCAAAGCAGAAGTCAAACTTTGCGACTTTCGGTTCCAAACCGAGCCTAAACTGAAAATTGTCGAGTTGAACATGTTGGAACATGTTCTTACATTAATTACCAAGTTATTTTAATGATCAAACAGGTTGCATGTAACCTACATTGCTAATTATGTATTAATTCGCAAATAACCTTTCTGTTGACTTTTTATAACAAGCTTTGACTCGACAATTAACATAGTTAGAGTGGGAATCTGGAAATACCCTTTTAGGGGTTTGTTACCCACATAATTACCTACTTAAAGGTACTTTTAATTCATGATTTGACAGAGCACATTTTAATTAATCACGAAGTCAAACCTTAATTACGACGGTTTGACTTTTAGCTAATTAATTAAGCTAAAATGGACTAAGGATGATTAGGAACACTTACAAAGATCCTTATTAGGATTATGGACTTAATGAGAACTTGTTGCTGTCCAAGGAAACTCCAGAGAATGCTCCAAGTGAGTGACACAATGAATGATCAAAGTTCACCACACTTCACTCCCTTATATAGTGACCAAAAAGTTCTAGGATTAAGACATGGAAGTCTATGATGGTTACAAGATCACCCCAGGTGTCCCTAACAAGCTAAATACTGCCTAGCAAGCCCCTTGTTTCGAAAACCATCCTTTTAAGTCGGTGTAACTGGCTGAACAGGCAGCTGTCCATTTTCTGCTGCCAGCGACTGGCTTACGGACCGTAAGCCTAAGCTCTTGCGGTCCGTATGCAGCCCTTGCGGACTGTATGCTTAGATGGTTGCGGTCCGTAACCGACCTTTGCTGAAAACGCCCAGATATGCATCTTACGGACCGTAAGCCATGACCCTTACGGTCCGTAACCGTTGGTCAGAGGACAAAAGTTTGAAAACTTTCAAGCTTTGACCATGCAACCATACAAGTCCGAATTCATGCCATCTTTCTCAGTTGTGGGGCCTCCTTACACAGCCATTGCATTTTTGTGATTGCCTTACATGTTTCCTACTTTAATTTGGAATCTTGAGGGTTTTAAAGTGACGGAAGTCACAAGAACAAGTCTTGGATTTACTAGTTGAACAAATTTTAATTTCTTATTCAATTTTCCATTAGGATAGCATTCAAGCTAGCATTCCCTTGTAGTAACATTATTAATAATCCAATCTCCATATAAAAGATGGAAATTTTTATTTATTTAGAATCAACTGGTAAAATATATAAGATATTTATCAAATAATTTATCGATCTTGGGATTTATAAATTCGGGTCGCTCAGAGGTGTTTTAATAACATGTCGCCCTTGGGTCGTTCAGAGGTGTTTTAATAACATGACGCCCTCTTAAAATCCTAGCACGCATCTTTGTATTTGACTCGGTTTCTGACACATTTGTCCCACATGACACGTGTCTTTAATTCGTTGGACAGGAATTTTCAAGGTGTTACACTACCTCCATGCCAGCAGCCAGTCATAGCTGGGTATAGCCATTCCTCTGATCTGCATTATCATCCAATGATGGCTAGATGGTGTCCCACCCCTACCTCATACCAGAGATCCCCACCATTAGTACCGATATTTTGACAGACGACTCGCATGAGCTGTCACACCCCAACCAATGGCGGAAACATCAGAGTGAGACGAAAACAAGATTGCAAGAGACTTTATAACAACTAATTGTGACAATATTTAGAGAATTCAAATTCATTGATACTAAATGGAATACATTGTTTTGAAAGAGAAATACAACACGTTGCAAACATGAAACAACATGAACAAATACTTAAGTTTAAATCTAGGTGTGTATCTAAATCCACCCTAAGTAACATTCTTCAGCGTCATTAACTAGTTTCCTGCAACATGTATTAAAATAATGATCAACAAAAAGTTGGCAAGTATAAAAGTTTAAATATGTAACATAATGGTGAATAAAAGTTGTCTCATATCCAACATGGTAAATTGCATATATTGTTTATTATCATGCTAGCATGTGTTAACTATATGTCAAACCCAAGTGTACCGCAATCGTGCATACCGTTGTCGACAAAACGACAAGGTTGTAAAATTGTTTACTTAACAATACCACAAAAATACAGGCGGTGCGTTAATCCTATAGCGCTATAATTGTTAAGGCAGGCTAGCAAAGTTAATGATCATATAGGCACAAGTATACGTAGCATGCGATAACAAGAATAATACAAGTATCATGTTTTAACAGATAGAGTGTGATTATAACAAGTTTAAACGTGATTCGTGTTTTATATAAATATACATGTTGGACTCAAAGTGTATAAAACGGAAAATGGGATTGAGTATACTCACGGTTTTGTGTAGAAAGTCCTGCGAACGTGAGTCG
Source organism: Helianthus annuus (assembly GCF_002127325.2). NCBI lineage: Eukaryota > Viridiplantae > Streptophyta > Magnoliopsida > Asterales > Asteraceae > Helianthus > Helianthus annuus. The sequence goes on along the minus strand of NC_035444.2, from coordinate 95,907,534 downwards.
TAACGTAAGGGAGTCGAGGACACCGAAGTTATCCTACATGGGGGAAACGAAGGTGTATGAGTATATGGAATTTGTGGAGAGTTCAAATCTGGAACTTATATAAAAGTATATACATGCACAAAAATATATCTTGTCTAAACACTCATTTGGATACTAAGTTTTCATGTGTTTTCATGGGTCCTAACGTGCCCATTAGAATCACAAACGAGAAATAAAGAACAAAGATAATATAGCCTAAGTTCATAAAATCTAACCATAATCCGGTTAGTATTATGGATTCGGCTAAATATATATATTTTATATTACATAGTAAGAGTCCATCATATAATATCATAGAATTCATGTAAGTCAAGCATGGAGGTATGCATACCTCGTTGTATGATTCACCAAAGCACAAAGTTATTAGCGTAATTGATAACCCGGTTCGTCATGAATGAAAGTAAAATAAAGACTAACTAACTAGTACATCGAGTAGCCAAGTAAGATCAACCCAGGTGTTTCATACCCATCATGGAAAATGTTGGAGATGCGGCGGGGTTGTTTTACTTTGAAACTGGGAAACTACTTGGAATAATATCGTAAAACATCAAGTGAGGTGGTGGAACAAGTTTGGATAGCCAAGGCTTCCATGGTTCACACCTTTACCAAAACACAAGTCTCACCATATTGAAGATAGTGAGCTTGGATGGTTTCATCACTTGTAGATTATCTTAAACCTTGTTAAAACAGATAGTTTAGAGGGTGTTTGCACCTTTAAACTCATGATAATCAATCCTAATCAGGCCCCATAACCATAGGTTTGGTTAGAAGCAAGGTGGGTGTAAGTTTAAATGTGTAAAAACAAGTATATAAAGATTTACATAAAAGTCATTCCAAAATAGAAAGTTTGGACCTCAAAATGGTGATGTTCCACCTTAGTTTACCATGGTAAACTTGTGGAAACACTCTTAGAGGTGTTCCAAGCTTTCAAGTGGAAGAAAAGATGAAGAAAGTGAGGTAGATGCTCACTTTTGACACTTAGATAATTTTGCAAAGAACTTGGATTTGCAACCGATTTGAGAGTGTTTTAAGAGAGTAGGAGAGTTGGAAAAGTGAAAAAGAGGTGATGGAGGCTTGGTTTTATAATGGAGAAGTAGGGTTTAGTGTTAAAGAAGGTGTTTTGGTCAAAAATCACACAAGGATAATGCAACCAAATCCGATTTTGTCAGGTGTGATGCTTGGTAAAATAAACAAATGTATGAACAATGTATAAATGAAATGAATGTTGGACACAAGGATTTATACGAGGAAAAAGCCCTTTTATCAATGTATGATCTCCGGCACAAAAAACCTCGGGTGATGGAAACTACCGATCACCAAGTATATTAAACAAACAATGTATACAATTCGGGATGACAACAAGCTTGGTACAAGGATCAATAGTGTGCGAAAAGTGTGTAATCGCCAATAAGTTGCAGAGAGTTCTAGAAAGTAGTGTGTGTTGCTAATTGTTCTATCTAATCAAGCTTGTTATCCCCATTTAAAAATAGAAATAAGCTAACAAACTAACAATCCGAAAAAGATGCTAGCTTCCCACGATCTCCACAACGGTCACGAAGGCCATGCACGTGCAGAATTAGAAGGCATGTTCCCCTGGAATCTCGGCAAGACCAAGTCCCTCTCGAATACTCCTGCAAAACAAGTTCAAATATAATGGAAACAATTGTCAGTATAAGGATAATAATGAGGATCCTGGATCCTTATTCCTGCAACGTCTTCTGAGGATCCTTAATTCAAACTGAAGTGAGGATCCGTGATCCTGGCTGCACTTGAGGATCCGTGAACCATAAGCTGAGAAAATCCATCCCTAACAATTGCCCCCAAAATATGAGGAATTAAATACAACTAGATGAGTCATATTTTCTGCTTTATCTCAAAGGAGTTGGTTAGCGAAAATATAGCCGTTGCGATAGGACTAGCCGTTGCGAGGATGACGTCAGCGACGAAACTTCCCTGCACAATCATCTATATATATACAGAGTTAGAGATAAGGATCAAGATGCATTTAAATTCGAGTGTTTCTCTCCTTTAAATCTTCATTCGGAGACTCCAACAGGTATCTCTCTTTCCCTTCTCTCTAAATTTTCTGCTTCCGATCCTCTATTCTCCGAGCATCATGGCGAAGATGACCCTCCGATCCTCACCTACCAAGGATCCTAAGAAGGATAGCCCCCTGAAGAGCCAGGGTGTAACCAAAAACCCTTCGCTGGAACTTTGCCGTTTCACCGATCCTGAAATTGATCGGATAGGTCATTGCTTCTCGGTAGAAGCCGTCTTCAGACCATTCGACTCTTCGATGAAGAGCGATTGTGTCTCTGACGCCTGGATCACTTTTCCGGCAACCCCTTTTCTGATAGGGTTCACTTATCCTTTTCCTGCCCTAACACAAGCATTCTTCACACTCACCGGCATGTGCTATGTTAATGCATTACGTCTATTGACTTCGTCTTGCATCATGTAATAGAATAGGATAGGTTAGAATAACCAGTGCACGACGTTCGAGAAACGAAAGTTGGTGGTATAGCAAGAAGTTCCGCTTATATGGACATTGTCCATAAAAGCGAAACCTTTAGCAAATAGTTCCGCTCTTATGGACAGTCCACATAAGCGAAACTATCCAACTATAAATAGGTGCATTGTTTCATTCATTTGGTACGGAACTGAATTGTAACGAAGTGCTGCCGATTTGCTTTCAAGTTGTAAACATTGTTAAAATCAATCAAAGAAGCATTATAATTAGTTTGAGTGTCTGATTCATTGATTCTGCCTTTGAATTGGATAAACAACTCTTCTGATTGACTTATTCGGGTTCAACAACGATCCAACAAGTGGTATCAGAGCACAGGAGGAAGAGTTTAGCTCAATTGGATCTGTTTTCTGTCTTCTACACCTTCTTTTTCGATTTGGACAAGTTTCCATGGTTAAAATCGGCCAAATTTTTCCCAGGATGTGTATTAGGGGATAATAACAAACCCTTGAAAGTTTCATATCAAAATTCAACCTAAAAATGGACATAATAACCTTCGGATGTGGTTCCGCTTATTCGGACAGTGGATAGGTTCGCTCGAAAGACAAGTAGTTCCGCTTTTATGACCATCTAGGTTCGCTTCAGTGTCATAATATTTGATAGTTCCGCTCCAAATCACCTTGATAGGTCCGCTTTTGTGTCATCATTTATCAAGGTTCCGCTTCAAAGGTTACTAGTTCCGCTTATCCGAACTGTGTAGATCCGCTTGAACAAACATCAGATAGTTTCGCTCATCCGGACATAACCTGGTCCGCTTATTTGAACATCTTGCAGTTTCGCTTGAACGAACAATTGATAGTTCCACTCATTCAGTCCAATAGGTGTTTCGCTTATTAGTCCAATAAGTGTTCCGCTTATCAGTCCAATTGGGATTTTGCTTATACGATTCGATCTGATTTCGCCCGTGTGTCATATTTTGCTTGAAAGTGGAGTTTATCGTGTCAAGATCATTTCACGACAACCAAGTGTTAGTGTATTTCAGATTACTTGATATTGTCTAAACTGATTAAGTTTGTCTGTTTGCTTTCAGGTGATTAAAGATGTCAAACAACAGTGAAGAGTTCTACAACACATTCTACAACGCTTTCACTTCCGAATCGACAGATAGAATATCTGAGTTGAAAGAATATTCAAGAGAGATTTCGGAAAATTTGAAGTTTGAGAACATGTACGAAAGTCAGCAGAAGCCACCAAAGTTAATGAAAGTTGAAGACTCTAATTGGTGGAAAAACAGATTTGAAGGTTGGGTAAAAGCTTTCGCTCCTGAAAGCTGGATAAAATTACTGAGTGAATATAAAGCACCAGAGAAAGAAGGAGGAGAGTTAATAGATGAAAAAGATTTTACTGAAAAAGATATAAAAAATGTTGTGGCTGAATATAAAATGATAACGTTGATCAAACAGTCAGTGAGAGAGGATATTATCTCGTTACTTGAACAAGAAAAAACTTCAAAGAGATTTTGGGAAGCGTTAGAGAGAAAGTGTGTAGGAAGTAATGAAATTGTCAAAAACAAAAAGAAATTGTTGCGTAAAGAGTTTGATTTATTCAGTTGTATGAAAAATGAATCTGTTTGTAAAATGATCGAGAGATTTGGACATCTGAAAATGGAGCTGGCCAGACATGATATCAAATATTCTGAAGAAGAGATGGTGGATAAATTGTTTGATTCATTGCCCAATGATCAAGATTGGCAATATTTCGCTCTAATGCTGAAAAATACAATCAAGCCTGATGATTTAAAAGTGGATTAGCTGATTGAAAGGCTTGAAAGCCATGAGTTGGAGATAAAAAGATCCAAAGTCAACAGTCTAGCGTATCAGCAGAATGTGGAACTTTACTACAGAGGAAATGCACCACAGGCTGGATCTCCAAAAACAGCGTTTTCTGCAGAAAGCTCAAACTTAGTGAACAATGAAAGTCTTCATAGTGGTTTTCACAGTGGATCTTCTTCAAACACCTCAGACCAATCTGCTTCAAAGAATCTATTCCAGTGTAATATCACAGTTGATTTGAAGAATGGGCAGAATTTCAGCGAAGAATCGGCGAAACAACAGATGGTTTTCTTGGCATCTGTACTTGAATCGTATGAAAGCCTCGTTGCAGGGAAGATTGGTAATACCAATTTGACGAAAGAAGATTATGATCAATTAGACCCCGAGGAGATGGAACTAATGGACATTAGATGGTGCATGGCCAGTGCGGTTCGTCGAGCACAGAGGTTCATGGAAATCACGGGGAGAAAGTCAATTGGTGGACCAACTACCAAACTGGGATTTGATAAATCCAAAGTGACATGCTTCAAATGCAAACAAAAATGTCACTTCAAGCGCGAGTGTAGAAATGCGTATGCTGCTGATGATTCTGAGAACCCGTTCAACGAAGATTATTACAAGAAAGCGATTTACCATCAGAATAAATCTGAGTCACCTAGATTGAAGCAGGGTGAAGACAACAGAGAGAAATCTAGAGCTCTTGCGGTGATTTATAATGATGAGGGGTATGATTGGAGCAAAGAGGTTCTACCAGAAAAAGATGCAGTTGGATATGCATTTGTTGCAAATGATGATCATGATACCTGGTGGCGAAGAGACAGTGCGAGATGGGAAATTAGCAAGTTGAATGAACCATTTCAAGAAGCACAAAGAGCCAAGAGATGGAATGAAGAGTTGGAGTGTTACATGGATCCACAGGGTAATCCAGTAGTTGATCCGTCAAAAGTGGATTTTGATGCTGTAACCAATTTGTTCCCAAGTGAGGGTACTTTCAACACAAGAAGGCTTTCTGATAAAAGTTATCTGCCAGATTTGATGAACAAGTTGAAGGAGGTTTTTGAAGCAAGTCTACCGAAGGTGGTAGAAATGAAGAAGAGAAAAGAAGAAGAATTGAAAAAGATGATTGAAGAAGTGAAGACTGTCGCAAAGATTGCTGTTGAAGAGGATCAAAAAGCTGAGGAAGAACAGAAGAAGAAAGAAGAACTGGTGCTGAAAGAGATTGAAGAAAAGATTGAGAAGGTGAAGACTGTCAGTGATGATGGTGCTGATAACGAGAAGATACAAGAGCTGAAACAGACAGAGGCAGCTGAGCACGCCGAGGTGTCAATCAATGAGGTAAATTCTGATTCTAAAATCTTAAAATCAATTGAACAATGCAAGAAATGCATGGAAACATGTAGAGCTTGTATTGATAAAGATGTACTGATAAAAACAAAAGATAATGAAATGAACAAACTTGAAAATGTTTTAAAAATGAAATGTAAAGAAAGAATTGAAACAGAAGAAGTTTTAAAATTAAAAGTTGAAAAGTTAACACAGAAATGTCATGATCTTGAAAAACAATATAAGATTCTGAAAGAAAAGTGTGCCGCAAAATGTGTTGACTGTGTTGAGAAAGAATCTAAGTTTCTAGAGTTACAAAAACAATATGATTCTTTAAAATGGTCGAGTCAGAGAGTACAAGAAGCTTATGATACTTTGAAGACCCAAGTCAAAAGTTTTGATCAAAGACTGTCTGAAACTTTAACAACAAAAGAAATGCATGAAAGAAAGTTTAAAGAAAAGCAAATTGAATTGAATAAGTGTGTTGATGAAATTGCTAATCTAAAACAAGTCTTGGCTGAAAAAGAAAAGATTGTTACAAAACTTCAAAGTTATCATAACTCTTCGTACATTCTCGAACGCATTTTCAACATCACACCAGATGACAAAGATACTAATAATTGCAAAAAGGGTATTGGTTCAGAATTTCATCAGGTACCACCACCATTTAGAAACAATTATACTTTTTATGATGAAGAAAAGGTGGCAAAGGGGTTGAACATAGCTGACCAATTACCTGAAAGTATCGATGTGACTTACACCAAATCTGATGATGCTGATGATTCAGAGGTGGTAAGTAAGGTTGTTGATAGCGTTCTGAAAGATGAGTTTACAAAAGGTAAGTCTGAATCACAGGATGAAGATGAAAGAAATCTTTATGATGGATATCTGAAAAACACAAAATCCGAGAAAAATTTGAATGATGATTCAAAGGGATTGGTTTATACCATGATTGGATCGGACAAATTATTCTTAGATGTTGTATTCCCGATTCAGAATGTGATTTCAGAAAAGGTTGATAAAGTTTTCAAAATGGTTGACATTGAAAAGTCTGAGATTCCAAAGTTTGTTGGTAAAGGTAATAAATCTTTTTATAACAAAACTGGTTTTAAGAAGAAAAACATAAAGGCTGGTTTGGGTTATAAAAGGAAACATAATTGGAATCAAAGTAAAAACCAAAATTTGCAACAAAAGATGAATTTTGTTCAAGGGAAAAGCTTGAAAGAAGAAGAAAAACTCAAATTTGGATGACAGTCTAATGAGGAGTTTGATGCTATGAAAAAGAAACAACAACAGGCCAAGGATGTTTCAAAGAAAGTGTGTTTTAAATGTGACCAAATTGGACATGTTGCACGAAAGTGTCCAAATCCAAAGCCTGTTGATGTTGAAAAACAGAAATCTGAGAATGTGAAACCACGGTCAACCAGATTTGATTCGAAACAAACTTGGCGATACAATACGAACAAGTTTGCTTCAAATCAAAACTGGAAATCAAATCTGAAAAGGTTCGATTCAAGACAGACCTGGAATTCTCATACACCCAGATTGAGAACGACACAGAGTTGGAGAACATCTGTTGATATGAAAAAACCTCAAGAGTTTTGGAAACCTAAAAATGTTGTTCAAAATCAAAAGGGTCAAAAAGGAACAAATTTTTACAAAAGAGGTACTCCGAAAGATCAAGTGTGGAGTGCTAAGAAACAAGTGACGTCGGTAAAAGATGAAAAAGTTGAACAAGTTTTAAATGACAAAGAATTTCCAAAATTGAATGAAAATTATTGTGTTGAAATGCCTAAGGTCCAACAGACCTGGGCCAAATTGTTCAAATAATCAAATTGTTGAAATGTGCAGGTGCTCAACGAAGCTGAAGATTGTGAGAATGATAGTTGGAGCAGCCTGGCACAGGAAGAGGTTGTAAGACCCTGGTTTGGTTGAACAGGGAGTTTAGTTTGAGTGTTGTTTGTACATAAATAAACAATATTTTCAAAACCCTAAAAACTTGAAAAAGTAAAAACCAAAAATATGTTATGTTTTAGTTTTTGTTAGAATAAATGTTACCTGAATATGCCGAAATCCTCACGGCTGAACAAACATGATTACATTCATCAGATTGAAAAACGGTTTTCAAACTGTAAAAATCAATGTGTTGTAAATCATGGGGGTAATTACTGCTTTTAGTATAATTCAGTGCATGATTAGCAGAACATGGATGGCGAGACAAAGCTATCAGTATCGTGTTGTCAAATTTCTTTTAATGGTTTTGCATTTTAGGGGGAGAAAAATTGTCAGAAAATACAAAAACATTAGAAAATTTGAAAAGCCAAAAATAGGATAAAATTCAAAAATTTGAGTTTTGCGTAAAAAGAGGAAATGATAGTACATCAGTAGACAGTTACGGTATGCTAAAGAATTGTATAGATTTAATAAGCATTAAACAATCTCACTGATGATATGTCGATAGGTTTTTATACACTTAGTAAACTTTTTCGGGATATAAACCTAATTTCAAACACTTGCTTATTTCGTGGGGAACACTACTTGAATATATAGGTAACCCCTGAAATCTCGTTTGAAAGGTCCCATATTCTGAGATACTAGGTCTTTATACTCAGTGATATCTGGGGTATTATTCCAGGACTTCTGCTGTATGGAAGTACTGACCTAGTCCCCGTATAATACTTTTCGCAAATGCTTGAAACACAGCATCGCCCTTAGCAAGCTGATGAAACAATAAAATTGATAGTCGCTACTGTTGTAACTAAAAGATCCTCTAAAGGGGACACACCGAAAAGTCGAAGCTGTCATCTCTCTGCGTATACGGAAGTATCGACCTGAGCTCTCACGGCCCTCGCATTTAACCCCTGACAGATATCATTTGTGGTATACTCACCTGTAAGACTGAATATCTGGGATTCTGGATACGGGAGTATATTCAAGAGGTGGGACACATGAATAAGTGTAAGTTCTTAAAACATCTAATTCGTATCCTGAATCAGCTGAAATTTGTATGAAAATTTAAGTGACAATCTAAGTGAATTGTTTAATTCTTAAAGTGAAATTAAGCTCAACGGTACTTGTAACTTGTCAACAACTGATATGATCCTCTGTCGTATACTCAAACAAAAATATTGTCTGTAAATATGTTTGTATATATTTCTTTACTGCTTTATATTTTCAGAAAATACAAAAAGATTTTGATTTCTGTTTTATTTTTGACAACCGATGTCTGAAATGCTGAGTTTCAAAATCTAAGTAAGCTGATTGTGTTTCTGAGAATAAAACAAGTTCATGAATTTGATACTTGAATTAAAATAAAAAATTTCAAAAACAGTTTGTGATATCTCCAAGGTCATTAGTTTGGACTTGGATGATAAACTGTGAGGGAGTTGGATTCTTTAACGCTGCCATATCTGTTAAGTTGATTGATAGGGGGAGTGGATTAGAGAATTTATTTGTTGGTTTTAGAATGTTGTTACTTATATAGTGTTTGAGTGATTGCAGGATAAGAAAGATACCAGATTACGATCCCGGAAGCAGAGTCTAAGGGGGAGTCTGAAGACAAGCTGGAAGTAAGGAAGAGCTTGTAACTGGAAAGCTAGGTGTCGATCCCTAAAAGCACGGAAGCTTGATGAGAGGGGGAGCCTGCTGATGATGAAGATGTTGATGATAGAGCCAGTGATGAGATCCTGGTGAAAAAGTCAAAGTATGAAGCTGATCAAAGAGAAAGAGTGATGGATGCTTACATTGTTACAATCTGAATGAGATGGCAAAATGATCAAGACCGAAGAAGTGGCATAACAGAGATTAGTCACTGAAGACTTCGTCAATATCCGAGGGGGAGTCTGTTAGTGCATTACGTCTATTGACTTCGTCTTGCATCATGTAATAGAATAGGATAGGTTAGAATAACCAGTGCACGAGGTTCGAGAAATGAAAGTTGGTGGTATAGCAAGAAGTTCCGCTTATATGGACATTGTCCATAAAAGCGAAACCTTTAGCAAATAGTTCCGCTCTTATGGACAGTCCATATAAGCGAAACTATCCAACTATAAATAGGTGCATTGTTTCATTCATTCGGCACGGAACTGAAATTGTAACGAAGTGCTGCCGATTTGCTTTCAGGTTGTAAACATTGTTAAAATCAATCAAAGAAGCATTATAATTAGTTTGAGTGTCTGATTCATTGATTCCGCCTTTGAATTGGATAAACAACTCTTCTGATTGACTTATTCGGGTTCAACAACGATCCAATATGCTATATACATGCCATGCTGATGATGTGGAGAGTTCTTTATACCCTTGAAAACATCATCGAGCAGGAGGGTGTAGAAATAGGGCTGTCTGAGTTGAGTCAATTATACAACCTTGTTAGCCATGGTTCCCATCGCTTTCTGTTCAAACACAAACCCGGTCAGCCTCATCCAATCCTCAAAACCACCAAAAATGATACCCACTGGAGGAACCAGTTCTTCTTTGTAAAGAGGGACTCTGTTCTAGATGGGAAAGATCTTCCCAAAAGGTGGATCACCCATGGTAGGATATAGGATCCTTAGACAAGGACCAAAGTAGGATTCTTTTTCTATTAAGGATAACTGATCCTTCTTTCTGTTTTTGTTGTGCAACTATCTCGCTCTCTCACATTCAAGAAACACCTGCAACAAAAGAAAGGATTGCTGCTTTTTGGAAGCTTGATCCTGCCGTCAGAACATTTCAAGCTAAAACAAAGGATTCACAAGAAGCATCCACCGGTTCCTACACAATGTCAAGTAAGTATCCAGATCTATGTGTGAATAAATATTTAAATGAATGTAAAATATGAATACTTATATGCGTTTTGTATTTGTAGGTGCTGGCAAATCCTCTAAATCTGCTTCTAGATTCAGTATGAGTGATCTTGATGCATTCGCCTCCTCAAAGTCCATCAAAAAGGAGCTGGCTGCAAGCCCCAGCATCCCGAATCCTAAGGGCATGAGCACACGGGAAAAGGGTGCCAAAAAGAGAAAAACTGTTGAGCCCAGTGAAGGCCTCCCTCTCATCCAACACCAGTTCGAAGAATATGTCTCCGAGGTAAGGATCCTGGATCCTTAAGTCTGAACTTTCCTTTCTAAGGATAACGGATCCTAACTATAAACTTCTTTTATGCAGAAATTTGCTGAGATCCAAATGCTCCTTGATCATAATCTGGCAGAGGCTGAGCAGAAGAACCTGGACTTCCAACAAATGTTCCTGGCCAAAGATAAGAAAATCTCCTCCCTCGAGAAGGATCTCAACCTGGTGCAAAAGGAGCTGGTCCTGACCCAGATCACGGCTCAACAGGAGAAGGCAGAGGTGATGGAAGGGGAAAAGCTTTCTGCTACAATTGCCATGCTCAAGATGAAGCTGCAAATGGCCAAGGAGGCTGAGGATCCTGGCTTTGACAGGTCTGCCTGGGACCAGGAGGCTTGGAGGCAGAGGTTGGCTGAGCTGGACGATGAGGATGAGGCTGAAGAGGCAGCAGCTGATGGAGCTGGGAGCAGCGGGGTGAAAGATCCAGTGGATGAGGTAGCTGGCAAAGGTGGTGATGAAACAACAAAGGTTTAGGCTGCAGTAGTGGGCGATGATGGATTTATCTAGACGCGGCCGGAGCCCATTTTTTATGGTTTTGTGGTTTTAGTTTAATGGTGTTTTGATGTTGAATAATGATGGTTTGTAACTAAACAGTAGTACTTAGGTTTAAGGATCACCGATCCTTGGGACAATAGGCAGGATCATAGCTGGTGGAGGGATCCTCTGTTTGGGGGATGAAGCCACCATTATCCTGCCTGTTTTGGTCAAAAATCACACAAGGATAATGCAACCAAACTCTTATGTAAACGGGGAATGATGCTTGGTATGTTGAACAAAGTAAAGGATCACTTTGATGTAAAATACGCAAATGACACAAGGATTTATACGAGGAAAAAGCCCTTGATCAATGAATGATCTCCGGCATAAAAAACCTCGGGTGATGGCAACTACCGATCACCAAGCTTCAATATATCAAACAATATTTTTACAACTTCGGATGGTAACGAGCTAAGTACAAGGATCACTATAGTATCGTGTGTCAAAGCGTGTGAGAAATGTGTTGTGTCTTCCGAATGTGGAAGAGTGCTATTTATACAAGTGTGAGTGGTCGTATTTTAGGTAAATAGCCTAACTATTAGCTCGTTACCCCTTTAGGAATAGAAGTAAATCTAGCCTAAATTATCGCCCTTAAATTATGCTGAGTTTCCATATCGTCCTCAACGTCCATCTTTGATTATGCAAATGCCAAAGTTGTTATGACGAGTTCCTTGTTTACGTTGCTAAGAGCGGATCCTACTTGAAATCCCTGCAAGATAACATTCAATCCAAGGAGAACAACTGTTAGTATGAGGATCCCTAGAATGTTCCGTGATCCTGATCCTGGAATTCTTCTGAGGATCACTATCTGCCAAAGAGTCAAGGATCACTGGTTAGGATCACATGTAAGGATCATAAGTCATAGAAATCCAGCCCTAACAATTGCCCCCAAAATATAAGGAGTAATATTGTAAATAAACGAGTTGTATTTTGTTTGATCTTATCCGCAACAAATTAACGGATAACTAGCCGTTGGAGACGGACTAGCCGTTGCAAACCCTTACGTCACAGAAGTGACAGCCCTGCAAATCATCATTATAAATAGGAGTTAGAGATAGGATCAATTTGCATTTAAATTCAAGAGAGACTCCCTTTATATTCTCGTCCGAAGATCAATCAGGTATCTCTTTTCCTCTTTCTTCCTTCTCTTACTCTGTTTTTCTATCTCTCTCCATCATTCTGCAAAGATGTTGCTCCGGAACTCCCCGCATAAGGATCCTGAGAAAAACAGTCCCTTGAAGGGTCAAGGGATCATCAAAGATTCTCCCGGCGAGAGGTGCTGTTTTACCGATCCTCAGGTCGACAAAATCCGTCATTGTTTTCCGGCGAACACCATCTTCAAGTCTTTTACTTCTACCGCTTTGAGTGATTTTATCTCTGATTCTTGGGTAGCCTTTCCTATTACTCCGTTCTTGATAGGATATTCGTATCCTTTCCCACAGTTCACTCAATCCTTCTTCTCTCTCACCAACATCTGCTATATCCAGGCTATGCCCATGATCTGGAGGGTGTTGTATACCCTTGAGAGGATCATTGAACAAGAGGGGATTGACCTCGGTATGGCGGAGCTGGCTGAGATGTATGATCTTACCACTTTCGGACCCCATCGTTATTTGTTTAAGCGAAAAGCTGGAGAGGATCATCTTGTCTTCAAGGTCACCAAGAACGACACAAACTGGAAGCGTCAGTTCTTTTTTGTTAGGAGAGATACCATCCCTGATGGGAAGGATCTGCCCAAAGAGTGGGCTACTCATGGTAGGATAGAGGATCCTGGAAGGATCACCATAAGATTTGTTCCTTAGGATGAGGATCACTAATATTTTCTTGTTTATTGTGCAGCTATCTCCATCTCTCGTCTGAAGTTGACACCTGCTGCAAAAGAGAGACTTTTGGCCTTCAAGAAGCTTGATCCGGAGACAAGAACTTTCCAGGTTGCTACCCAGGATTCCCAAGAAGTATCCTCTGCCTCTGTCACAGTGTCAAGTAAGTATCCTTATTTAGAAAGTAATTCTATGTAGGATTTTCAAGTTTAATTAGAAAACTTATCTTATTTTGGTTGTGTAGGTGCTGGAAAATCTTCTAAGTCTGCCTCAAAGTTTGGCATTGATGATCTTGCTAATGTCAAATCTGCAAGGAAGAAGACTCCTGCTGCCAGCCCAACTGCTTCAGCCCCTAAAGCACCTATTAGGGGTAAAGGAAAGAAGAGAAAGGCTTCTGAGGATTTACAAGGCCTGCCCCTGCTCCGCCAACAGTTTCTGGACTACTTTAATGAGGTAAGGATCACTGCCCCTGTTTGTTATCCTGACAGTTTTGAGGATCACTTGTTTCTGACGTTATGCCTTGCTTTCCTTGCAGAAATTTGCTGAAATAGAGACTTATGTTGGCCACGTCGAGGATCAAGATCACCAAATTACTGACCTCCAACAGATGGGTGTGCTGAAGGATCTCAAGATTGCTGATCTTGAGAAGGAGCTCCGGGCTACACAGGATGAAGCTGCCAAAATGCTGATCAACTTTGATTATGAGAAGCATGATATCACCCAGGATGCCAAGGTCTCTGCTGCGATAACCATGTATAAGATCCAGCTGCAAATGGCTGCGGAGGCTCAGGATCCTTCCTTCGACAAGAGCACATGGGACGTGGAGGGCTGGAAGGCGAGGCTGGCAGAGTTGGAGGATGATGAGGAGGCTGAGGAGATACCGATGCTTGAAGGAAAGGATCATGCTAGGGAGGCTAGTGGAGCTGGTGGTGATGGTGCAGCCAAGGATTGAGCTGCAGGATTGGGCGATGAAGGAAACTTCTAGACATAGCCGGAGCCCAAATTTTTTTTTTTTTTTTTTTTTTGTGTTTGTTGATGTTTTAAACGATGATGGTCTGTAACTTTGAACAATAGTTTTAGGATTAAGGATCCAGGATCCTTCAGACAATAGGTAGGATTGCAAATGGTGGAGGGATCCTCTGTTTGGGGGATGAAGCCATTGTGATCCTGCCGCCTTTATATCCCTGCACTACTTTTGAACCTATTATCATGGACACCCTTTACCTACCCCAGCGGACGGGCCACGTATTGCTGGTAGATGCTTGGGGTAGGTAATTTTGACAACTTTTGAAGGGTTAATCCTTTTGTTAATAAATAAAATCTTAAACTTTTGTCACTTATCTTGTGTTATTATCCTTTTTATTTCCAATTGTTTTGATACATGTTTGTTTGAGTAAGAAAAGTTGAGCAAATTATGTTTAAGAAATTTAGGATATGATCCTGGATCAAATATCCTATAATCGAAAATTTTCAAGGTAGTTTATTTTAAGGATCATAGGTTCAGTCGTCAAGGTCTAAGGGTTATTCGAATGAATAATGAATGAAATTAAAATAGTTAAGGATCATACTTGAGGATCCAAGTTAGGATCCTAACCTTTAATCAGGATAACGATAAGTAAAACTTTAATAGATAATAAGGATTAAGGATCCTTAATTATTTAACTTCGAAAACCTGAAAAAATGGAATATAACTTGGGACTAAGCCGATATAAAAGATAAGTTAGTAACTGGGGACAAGCCCAAAGGATAACTGGGGACAAGCCCAAGGATAACTGGGGACAAGCCCAAGGATAACTGGGGACAAGCCCAAAGGATAACTGGGGACAAGCCCAAGGATCGTATGTAAACTGGAGTATGGCCCTTACTGGCGACTATCCATACTTAGTGGCATGAAAATGCCAAAACCTTAGCTAACGTGAAAACGTTAGAAACCTTAGGAACGGATGTATGGTACGTCTACCATTATACGTAGGATCCAAGGCATAGCCAGTACGATGAGGTTATCAGCCCCTGGAGTGGGTACTAGTCCCAAAGACATGAACTATACCAGGATCATCGTGCGCTACAGGCGAAAACTGGGGACAAGCCCAAGGATAACTGGGGTTGAACCCAAGGATCTGAGATGCTTTTGAAGACTATCAATAATATGCAGAGTATACCTGGACTATCAGAACTCAAATTCTCGTGAGAGGAGGATGAAGGATACATGATCCTTATCCTTAGGTAAAAATAAGAAAATGGAATAGTTTAGGATTAGGATATTACCAGAGTAAGGATCATTGACATCATCGGGATCCTTCGAGGATGCTTTCAATGTAAGGATCATATGTGCCAGGAGGATCCTGTTCACATGAAATATTTCTTTAAGTGAACAGCATTCCAGGCTCTAGGTAACAAATTTCCTTCCATGGTTAGCAATCTATATGCCCCCTTTCCTACTTCAGCTTCAATCAAGTAAGGGCCTTCCCACTTTGGTGCTAATTTCCCGTCAGCAGGATTGATGGTATTTTGGAATGCTTTTCTCAATACCATATCCCCCACTTGGAATTTCCTTATCCTGACATTTTTGTTGTAAGCACCAGCCATTCTTTGTTGGTAGCTAGCCATCCTTATCCTAGCCAGATCCCTGATTTCTTCAATAGTATCTAAGTCTTGAGCTAGGTTTGCATCATTCTCCTCAGGATCACGGGCACTTGTTCTAGCAGTTGGAACCACCATTTCTGTTGGGATCACTGCTTCTGCCCCAAACACCAAAGAGAAGGGTGTTTGACCAGTAGCATTCTTGGGGGTTGTCCTATCAGCCCAGAGCACATAAGGCAATTCCTCTGCCCATTTCCCCTTCTTGGATCCAAGTTTCTTCTTCAGATTGTTGATGATGATCTTGTTGGATGATTCTGCTTGGCCATTGGCTTGTGGGTGGACTGGTGTTGATGTTATCATCTTGATCCCCCAACTGTCACAAAAGTTAGTAGTCCTGCTCCCAATAAATTGGGAACCATTATCACATACAATTTCAGAAGGAATGCCAAATCTAGTTATGATGTTTCTTTTAATAAAGGATATAACTTCCTTTTCTCTGACTTGGGCAAAAGCTTCAGCCTCTATCCATTTGGAGAAGTAGTCAGTCATAGCAAGCATGAATACTTTTCCACCAGGTGCCTTAGGGAGCTTGCCAACTATATCCATCCCCCATCTCATGAATGGCCAAGAGGATGGTATAGGATGTAGAAATTCGGCCGGCTGATGAAGGATATTGCTGTGTCTTTGACAAGGATCACACTTCTTAGCATACTCCACAGCATCCCTTTTCATAGTTGGCCAGTAGTATTGTTAGGGCTGGATTTTTATTATGCATGATCCTTACACGTGATCCTAACCAGTGATCCTTGTTTCTTTGACAGACAGTGATCCTCAACAGGACTTCAGGATCAGGATCATGGAACATTACAGGATCCTCATGCTAACGGTTACCTTCGTTTAATACAATGTTATTTTGCAGGAACATCTAGCAGGATACGCTCTTAGCATCATAATCAAGGGACGCGTCTTCACAATTATGGCATTAGCTTAATCGGAGATAGACGTTGCAAAGGATATGGAAACTTAGCTTGATTTAAGGGCGGCAATTTAGGCTAGATTGTCTTTTATTTCTAAAGGGGTAATGAGCTGATTATTAGTATTTTTACCTAAAATAGGTCACCTACACTTGTATAAATACCACTCTTCCTCATTTGGAAGAACACACGGCAACACACAACACAACTCTCACACGCTTAGACACTCGAAACCATAGTGATCCTTGTACTCTGCTCATTATCATCCAAAGTTGTAACTATTTTTCTTATATTGAAGTTTGGTGATCGGTAGTTGCCATCACCCGAGGTTTTTTATGCCGGAGATCATACATTGATCAAGGGCTTTTTCCTCGTATAAATCATTGTGTCTTTGCATATTTCACATTGAAGTGATCCTTTACTTTTTCTACAAACCAAGCATCATACCCCATTTACATAAAGTTTGGTTGCATTATCCTTGTGTGATTTTGACCAAAACAGTTTGGCGCCCACCGTGGGGCAATTGGTGCTTCATTCATAAGAAAACTTTCTGTTCGAAATCATTTCAAAGAATTACATGGCTTCATCATTGAAAAACATGTCCACGGAGATGTCTGCAGTCACCTCGTCTCAAAGCACTCTACCTCCTCCACCGGCAAGATCCCAGAAGAATGCTGAGAAGAGACAAATTCCTACTAACTCTAAACCTCCATCTTCTTCTGCTATGAATTCTTATATTCCCAGTACTAGTGATGTATTTACTTTGATTTTGCAGATGAAGGATCGTATGCAGCGGCAGGATGAAACTAATGATAGGATCCTCAGGGAAATTGGAGATCTCAAAAGACAAAAAAGAACGGCAGAGGATCATTCCCCACTGATGCCCAAATCCTTGAGCTTTGATACTCCAATGATCACTTCTCAGCCATCGGGAATTCCAGACGTGCAAATTATGGGAGAATCAAGAGGATTGCACCTCGGTTCGACAGCAATGACTCAGGCATCAGGCTCACACTTTCAGCCGACAGGATCCTATCCCCAGCATATGGGATCCTTCATAAATCCGGGAGCATATCCGGGAGCACAGCAGTTTCAAGGATCCTACTTTGTTCCAGGATCATCCCAGGGTCAAGGATCCTCCTTTGCTCCAGGATCATTCCAGGTTCAAGGATCCTCCTTCGTTCCAGGATCATCCCAGATACCAGGATCCTACCAGATACCAGGATCCTCCCAGATGCCAGGATCCCTAAAAAGTTTGCAAACAGGAAGTCTAGATGTCCATCAAGGGGACTTCATTCCAATGCAGACCATTGCTTCCACTGGTCCATCCGTTATTCCAGAATCCCAGCAATATGGATTCACTAACTTGAACCCAATGGGAGGTAACACTTTAAATAATTATCTTACCACTAACCATGGATTCATGCAGGATACAGGTGTCAATCATGCTATGGCCAGGGAATTGCAGAAGCTTAAAGATATGATCTCAAGTGTTCCAGGGGTAGTCAAGCCTATCCCGGAGATTGCAGATGGAAGCCACAGGGTATCTCGCTTTGCACCACCAATTTGTGATGCAGAGGTACCCAAAAGGTTCCATATCCCTACTATGAAGCTGTATGATGGCACAACGGATCCAGAGGAGCATATAGCACAATACAGGGAGAGGATGGAGATCAATCCTATCCCAGAAAAGTTGAAGGAAGCATGCCTATGTAAAGGATTTGGATCCACTCTTACTGGATCAGCTCTTAAATGGCTGCTAAGTCTTCCCCCT
This sequence comes from Helianthus annuus, assembly GCF_002127325.2. Classification (NCBI taxonomy): domain Eukaryota; kingdom Viridiplantae; phylum Streptophyta; class Magnoliopsida; order Asterales; family Asteraceae; genus Helianthus; species Helianthus annuus. The sequence goes on along the minus strand of NC_035444.2, from coordinate 95,889,082 downwards.
TACTCTATTACTTCATTTGCCAATTTAGTTAATTTATTCAATAACCAATTCTCTTGTAGTAGAAAATTTGAAAGATTAACTAGTGATTTGTACAGGATAACTCAAAATCATAATGAATCATTAAGGGATTATATAACTAAATTTAGTAAAGAATCCTTGGACATTCCCAACTTGGATATGGCTACGGCTGTTGAAGCCTTCAAAATGGGACTGCTTAAGGATTCATTATTCTATGATTATCTTGTAATGACACCATGCAGGAATCTAGATGAAGTAAGAACTCGAGCACTCAGGTTCATCCGGCTAGAGGATGACAAGAGGATCCAGGAGAGACAAGTAGGATCCTCAAAACAGGAGAAGCAAGGATCCTCCTTCAAGAACAACAAATTCAAATCCTACCATAGAAATGAGAACCAGAATGTGCATGCTGTTGACCAAGAAGAGGATGATGAAGATTATCCTCCAATCTCAGAATATTGCTTTTCCGTTGACAATCATGAACTAATCCTTGCAATGCAGAATCTAGGCGAAAAAGCTAGGTGGCCCAGGAAGAATGATAAACCTTCCGGGACTAAAGACAAGTCAAAATGGTGTGCATACCATGAGGATTTCGGGCATCTAACTGAAGAATGCATAGCTTTAAGAAAAGAGATTGGATATCTGTTAAGCAAGGGGCACCTAAAAGAATTATTGGGAAGAAAAAAGCAAAGGACTCAGGATCCTGAAAGGATCCCTGAAAAGGCTCCAGCACCTCCGGCAAACGCACAAGTGATCAACTTTATTTCCGGAGGATCAGACATCTGTGGTACATCCTTCTCGGTGGCCAAAAGATATGCAAAGGAGTCAAAAATGAATAATGGAGAAAGGCCTATTAGGACATCAAGTGTCTCAGAAGGGAAGATGATAACGTTTGATGAGGATGATCGCATTAACATTCAGGATCCTCATCATGATAGTCTAGTTATTACTCTCTTTATCTCTAACCATTTTGTCCGCAGGATCCTTATCGATGGAGGAAGCTCAGTGAACATTATCCAGCTTGATGTTCTGAAGAAAATGGGTATCCCAGAATCAGACATCACACCAAGATCCTCCGTGCTTGTAGGATTCAGTGGAGAAACGAAGAAAACTCTGGGGGACATCAAACTCCCAATCTACGTGGAAGGATTACATAATTACCAGAAATTTTGTGTTATTGATTGTTTGTCTTGTTGCAATGTTATCCTTGGCAGAACTTGGATACATGATATGAAAGCAGTCCCATCCACCTACCATCAATGTGTGAAGCTCCCTAGCCCATGGGGAATAATCAAGATCGACAGTGATCAGCAGGAGGCTAAGGATTGCTATACCTCATCCATGAAGCCAACCTCGAAGCCAAGGGAGCAATAGCAATTACAGTATCCTCCGAGGAATGTCTTGGAGGCAAGGGAACAAGATGTGGACGAAATCCTCTTGGATCCTAATGATCCTGAGTCAAAAATCTATATTGGATCAGGGATCCTTGGCAAGATGAAAGAAGACTTAATATCCTTCCTCAAAAGAAGAAAATCTACCTTTGCTTGGAAACATGAAGATATGACAGGTATATCTAAGGATATCATTACTCACAAACTTGGCATTGACAGGTCTATCAAACCAATCCATCAAAAAAGGAGGAAGTTTGCACCAGAAAGGAATGCCATTATCCAAGAAGAAGCAGAGAGACTACTTCGAGCAGGTATGATCAGAGAGGTAAAGTATCCAAAATGGTTAGCCAATGTGGTCGTTGTCCAAAAGAAAAACGGAAAGTGGAGGGTATGTGTCGATTTCACCGATCTGAATAAGGCATGTCCCAAGGATCCTTTCCCATTACCCCACATTGACTCCATGGTGGATGCAACAGCGGGGCATGAACTGTTGACCTTTATGGATGCATCATCTGGATTCCAACAAATTCAGATGGAACCATCTGACCAAGAGGATACAGCCTTTATGACCCCAACAGGTTTGTATTGTTATATTGCCATGCCTTTTGGATTAAGAAATGCAGGTGCAACATATCAAAGGCTGGTGAATATGATGTTCAAAGATCAAATTGGACAAACTATGGAAGTATACATAGATGATATGGTAGTCAAGTCAAAGAAAGCTGAGGATCACCTAAGGGATTTGGAGGAAGCATTTGATATCCTTGATAATTATAACATGAAGCTTAATCCTTCAAAGTGCCACTTTGGTGTTAAGGCAGGTAAATTCCTAGGATATATGGTAACTCAGAGGGGCATTGAGGCAAGTCCGGAGCAAATTAAAGCACTAATAAACATCAAGTCCCCTGCCAATGCTAAGGATGTGCAAAGGCTAACAGGCAGGATAGCAGCTCTAAACAGGTTCATATCAAAATCCTCAGAAAAATGTAAAGAATTTTACGATATCCTAAGGAAGAACAAGAAGTTTGAATGGACTGAGAAACATGAGAATGCTTTACAAGCCCTTAAAGAATATATGTCCTCAGCACCAGCATTATCAAAGCCCGAAAAAGGAGATGTGTTATCCTTATATTTGGCGGTATCCTCAACCGCGGTAAGTGCTGTCCTTGTTAAGGATCACGAAGGTACACAATATCCTATCTACTATGTAAGTAAGAGTTTACTTGATGCCGAATCCAGGTACTCACACCTCGAAAAACTTATTCTTGCATTAATCATGGCATCAACTAAGTTAAGGCATTATTTTGAAACCCATACTATTGTTGTTAGAACTAACTTTCCAATTAAGAATGTCCTCAGGAAACCAGAGATGTCAGGAAGAATGGCTAAGTGGGCAGTAAAGCTTAGTGCCCATGATATAAGATATGAGCCAAGAACAGCCATTAAATCCCAAGCACTAGCTGACTTTGTGGCTGATTTCAGTAGTGATCTACAAAAAGAAGCAGAATTGGAAGTCCAACAGCTGGATGAGACCAAGGATCCTTGGATACTACACACTGATGGATCCTCAAATGTCAAGGGCACAGGGCTCGGGATACTACTAAAATCGCCACAGGGGGACATAATACCCCACTCCATAGCCTGTGAGTTCCAAGCAACTAACAATGAGGCTGAATATGAAGCCTTAATTGTTGGCTTGCAAATTGCTAAGGATATGGGGGTAAAATATCTTAAAGTATATGTAGACTCATTATTGATTACCAATCACTTTAATGGATCCTATGCTGTTAAAGGTGAAAAACTAACCAAATATTTAGAGATAGTCAAAGAATTGGCACTCTCTTTTGTTTCTTTCAGCTTAACACAGGTACCAAGGGAGGATAACACGGAAGCTGATGCATTGGCCAACTTAGGATCATCCTTAAAAATTCCAGAAGACATAAGTATCCCTATCATCCATATCCTGGCTCCTGCTATTGAAAATCAAGTAGCCATGGAAATAGAAGAGGATACTGCAGTAATCCCTAGTGAAGAAGCTCAATCTTATGCAGGGTCATGGGTCTCACCAATCATGAAATACTTGCAACACGGAGAGATCCCGATGGGAGAAAATCCTAGAGCTTTCAGGATCAAGGTATCTCAATTTACAATCTTAAACAATGTGCTATATAAACGATCCCTTGCAGGACCATATTTAAGATGTATTGAGGATCCTGAAGTTGAAGAAGTGTTGAGAGACTTCCATGAAGGAGATTGTGGAAACCACACTAGGGGCAGGGCATTATTCTCAAGGATCCTTAGGACAGGATACTACTGGCCAACCATGAAAAGGGATGCTGTGGAATATGCTAGGAAATGTGATCCTTGTCAAAGACACAGCAATATCCTTCATCAACCAGCCGAATTGCTACACCCCATACCATCCTCTTGGCCATTCATGAGATGGGGAATGGATATAGTTGGCAAGCTCCCTAAAGCACCTGGTGGAAAAGTATTCATGCTTGCCATGACTGACTACTTCTCTAAGTGGATAGAGGCTGAAGCTTTTTCTCAAGTCAGAGAAAAAGAAGTTATATCCTTTATCAAAAGAAACATTATAACTAGATTTGGCATTCCCTCTGAAATTGTATGTGATAATGGTTCCCAATTCATTGGAAGCAGAACTACTAACTTTTGTGACAGTTGGGGAATCAAGATGATAACATCAACACCAGTTCATCCACAAGCCAATGGCCAAGCAGAATCATCCAACAAGATCATCATCAACAATTTAAAGAAGAAGCTAGGATCCAAGAAGGGAAAATAGGCAGAAGAGTTACCTTATGTGCTATGGGCTGATAGGACAACTCCCAAGAATGCCACTGGTCAAACACCTTTCTCTTTAGTATTTGGGGCAGAAGCAGTGATCCCAACAGAAATGGTGATCCCAACTGCTAGAACAAGTGCGCGTGATCCTGAAGAAAATGCTACAATCCTGGCTCAGGATTTGGATACTATTGAGGAAATCAGGGATCTGGCTAGGATAAGGATGGCAAGCTACCAACAAAGAATGGCTGGTGCCTACAACAAAAATGTTAGGATAAGGAAGTTCCAAGTCGGGGATATGGTGTTGAGAAAAACATTCCAAAACACTATTAATCCTGCTGACGGGAAGTTAGCACCAAAGTGGGAAGGCCCTTACTTAATTGAAGCTGAAGCAGGAAAGGGGGCATACAGATTGCTAACTATGGAAGGAAACTTGTTACCAAGAGCCTGGAATGCTGTTCACTTAAAGAGATACTTTATGTGAACATGATCCTTCAAGCATGTGATCCTTACACTGAAGTATCCTCGAAGGATCCCGGCGATATCAGTGATCCTTACTCTGGTAATGTCCTTATCTTAAAACTGTTACATTTCCTTACTTTTTACCAAAGGATAAGGATCCTGTATCCTTCATCCTCTTCTCACGAACCATTTGAGTTATGATAGTTCAGGTATCCACAGCATATCATCGAAGATCTTCAAAAGCTACGCAGATCCTTGGGTCTAACCCCAGTTATCCTTGGGATTATCCCCAGTTTCCGCCAGCAGCGCACGATGATCCTGATATAGTTCACGTCTTTGGGACCAGTACCCACTTTCGGGGCTGACAACCTCATCGTACTGGCTATACCCAGGATCCTACGTATAATGGTAGACGTACCATACATCCGTTCATAAGGTTTCTAACGTTTTCACGTTAGCTAAGGTTTTGACATTTTCATGTCACTAAGTTTGGATAGTCGCCAGTAAGGGCCATACTCCAGCTTACATACGATCCTTTGGGCTTGTCCCCAGTTATCCTTTGGGCTTGTCCCCAGTTATCCTTTGGGCTTGTCCCCAGTGATCCTCCGGGATCATCCTCAGTTATCCTTTAGGCATGTCCCCAGCTACTAATTTATCTTTTACATTGGCTTAGTCCCAAGATATGTTCCATTTTTCAGGTTCTCGAAGTTAAACAAATAAGGGTCCTTAATCCTTATCATCCATTAAAGTTTTACTTGTGGTTATCCCGATTAAAGGTTAGGATCCTAACTTGGATCCTCAGGTATGATCCTTAACTATTTTTAATTTCATTATTCATTTGAATAACCTTTAGACCTTGACAACTGAACCTATGATCCTTAAAATAAACTACCTTGAAAATTTTTGATTATAGGATATTTGATCCAGGATCATATCCTATATTTCTTGAACATGGTTTGCTTAACTATTATTACAAATATATTTCTAAAACAATTGGAAACTAAAAAGATAAATAAAGGATAACAACACAGGATAAGCCAGAAAGATTAAGGTTATATTATCAGCAAAAGGATCTTTAACCCTTGCAAAAAGTTGTCAAAATTGCCAACCCACGTTTCTACCAGCAAAACGTGGCCCGTCCACATGGGTTGGCAAAGGGTGTCCATTGTCTTTGCGGTCTTAGCAGGTGCAGGAAAGTAAAAGCAGCAGGATCACAAAGGCTTCATCCCCCAAACAGAGGATCCCTCCACCTTCTGTAATCCTACCTATTGTCCCAAGGATCCAGGATCCTTAACCCTAAAAACTATTGTTCAAAGATTACAGACCATCAACAACCACAAAAAACCACTACCAATCCTAAAAAATTGGGCTCCGGCTATGTCTAGAAGTTTCCATCATTGCCCAATCTTGCAGCTCAAACCTTCGCTGCACCATCACCACCAGCTCCACTTGCTTCACCCTGATCCTTACCAGCATCTCCACCTTCAAGCATAGGGATATCCTTAGCATCATCATCATCCTCCAACTCTGCCAGCCTTGCCTTCCAACCTTCCACGTCCCATGTACCTTTGTCAAAGGAAGGATCCTGAGCCTCTGCAGCCATCCGCAGCTGGATCTTGTACATGGTTATCGCAGCAGAGACCTTAGCATCCTGGGTGATATCATGCTTCTCGTAGTCAAACTTGATCAATGCTTTGACAGCTTCATCCCTGGTAGCCCGGAGCTCCTTCTCAAGATCGGCTATCTTGAGATCCTTCAGCACACCCATCTGATGGAGGTCGGCAATTTGGCGATCCTGATCTTTAACGTGGTTAACATAAGTCTCTATTTCAGTAAGTTTCTGCAAAAACAACAAGATATGACATCAGACACAGGTGATCCTCAAAAACCATCAGGATAACCAACAGGGGCAGTGATCCTAACCTCGTTGACAGAATCAAGAAACTGCTGACGAATCAGGGGAAATCCTTGGAGATCCTCAGAAGTCTTCCTCTTCTTTCCCTCACCCCTAATGGGTAATTTAGGGGCTGAAGCAGAGGGACTAGCAGCAGGAGTCTTCTTCTTCGAAGACTTGACGTTGGCAAGATCATCAACCCCAAACAAGGAGGCAGACTTGGCGGACTTAGCAGATTTCCCAGCACCTACACAATCAAAACAAGATAAGTCTCCTAACTAATTTAATACTTTTGCATAGAACTTACTTTTTGGTAAGGATACTTACTTGACATTGTAGCAGATGCGGAGGATACTTCTTGTGAATCTTGGATGGTGACTTGAAAACTTCTGGTCTCAGGATCAAGCTTCTTGAAAGCTAAAACTCTCTCTCTTGCAGCAGGAGTTAACTTGAGATGAGTAACGGATATAGCTGAAAAAACACAAAAGACAAAAAAAACATTAGTGATCCTCATCATAAGAGACAAGTCTGATGGTGATCCTTCGAGGATCCTCTATCCTACCGTGAGTAGCCCACTCCTTGGGCAGATCCTCCCCGTTAGGGATGGTATCTCTCCTAACAAAGAAGAATCGTCGCTTCCAGTTGGTATCATTTTTTGTGACCTTAAAAACAGGGTGATCCTCTCCAGCTTTCCGTTTCAACAAGTATCGACAGGAAACAAATGTGGTAAGATCATATAACTCGGCCAGCTCCGGCATCCCCAAGTCAATCCCCTCCTGCTCGATGATCCTCTCAAGGGTACACAGAACCCTCCAGATCATCGGCATGGCCTGGATATAGGACATACCGGTCAGAGAAAAGAAAGATTGGGTGAAGGCTGGAAAAGGATACGAATACCCTATGGTGAACGGAGTAGCAGGAAAAGCCACCCAGACGTCTGAAACAAAATCGCTCAAAGCAGTAGGCGTGAAGGATTTGAAAACAGCGTTCGCCGGGAAGCAATGACGAATCCTGTCTACATGAGCATCAGTAAAGCAACATCTCTCCGTAGGAGAGTCCTTGATGATCCCTTGGCTTTTTAGGGGACTACTCTTCTTGGAATCCTTATGTGGAGAATTTCGAAGCAACATACTCGTGGTGGAACAGAAACAGAGAAAAAGCAGAAAAAACAGAGCAAAAAGAAGGAAGAAGGGAAAGAGAGAAGAAGAGGATACCTGGTCAACCTTCGGTAGCGATTATAAAGGGAAGATATCTCGAATTTAAATGCAGAGTGATCCTAACCCTATCTCCTATTTATAATCATGATTTGCAGGGATTGTCACATCTATGACGAAATGATCGCAAACGGCTAGTTCGATATTAACGGCTAGTTATTCGGAGTTGCCCGTTGGAGATAAGATCAAAACAAAATACAACTCGTTAATTTACAATCAACTCCTTATATTTTGGGGGCAATTGTTAGGGCTGGATTTTTATTATGCATGATCCTTACACGTGATCCTAACCAGTGATCCTTGTTTCTTTGACAGACAGCGATCCTCAACAAGACTTCAGGATCAGGATCATGGAACATTACAGGATCCTCATGCTAACGGTTACCTTCGTTTAATACAATGTTATTTTGCAGGAACATCTAGCAGGATACGCTCTTAGCATCATAATCAAGGGACGCGTCTTCACAATTATGGCATTAGCTTAATCGGAGATAGACGTTGCAAAGGATATGGAAACTTAGCTTGATTTAAGGGCGGCAATTTAGGCTAGATTGTCTTTTATTTCTAAAGGGGTAATGAGCTGATTATTAGTCTTTTTACCTAAAATAGGTCACCTACACTTGTATAAATACCACTCTTCCTCATTTGGAAGAACACACGGCAACACACAACACAACTCTCACACGCTTAGACACTCGAAACCATAGTGATCCTTGTACTCAGCTCATTATCATCCAAAGTTGTAACTATTTTTCTTATATTGAAGTTTGGTGATCGGTAGTTGCCATCACCCGAGGTTTTTTATGCCGGAGATCATACATTGATCAAGGGCTTTTTCCTCGTATAAATCATTGTGTCTTTGCATATTTCACATTGAAGTGATCCTTTACTTTTTCTACAAACCAAGCATCATACCCCATTTACATAAAGTTTGGTTGCATTATCCTTGTGTAATTTTTGACCAAAACAAGTATCATGTCCTTAAGATCCTTGAGAACAATGCTCTGCCCCCAGTGTGGTTTCCACAATCTCCTTCATGGAAGTCTTTTAACACTTCTTGAACTTCAGGATCCTCGATACATCTTAAATATGGTCCTGCAAGAGATCGCTTATATAGCATATTATTCAAGATTGTGAATTGAGATACCTTAATCCTGAAAGCCCTAGGATTTTCTCCCATAGGAATCTCCCCGTGTTGTAAATATCTCATGATTGGTGAGATCCATGATCCTGAATAAGATTGAGTATCCTCACTAGGGATCATTGCAGTATCCTCTTCTATTTCCATGGCCACCTGATTTTCAATAGTAGGAGCCAGGATATGGATGATGGGGATACTTATATCGTCTGGGATCTTCAAAGATGATCCTAGATTGGCCAATGCATCAGCTTCTGTATTTTCCTCCCTTGGTACCTGTGTCAAACAGAAAGAAACAAAGGAGAGTACCAATTCTTTGACTATCTCTAAATATTTGGTTAGTTTTTCACCTTTCACAGCATAGGATCCATTAAAGTGATTAGTGATTAACAATGAATCCACGTATACCTCAAGATACCTGATCCCCATATGCTTAGCAATTTGTAAGCCAGCGATTAAGGCTTCATATTCAGCCTCATTATTAGTGGCTTGGAACTCACAAGCTATGGAATGGGGTATTATGTCCCCCCTGTGGCGATTTTAGTAGTATACCAAGCCCTGTGCCTTTGACATTTGAGGATCCATCAGTATGTAGTATCCAAGGATCCTTGGTTTCATCCAGCTGCTGGACCTCCAATTCTGCTTCCTTTTGTAGATCACTACTGAAATCAGCCACAAAGTCTGCTAATGCTTGGGATTTGATGGCTGTTCTGGGCTCATATCTTATATCATGGGCACTAAGCTTTACTGCCCACTTAGCCATTCTTCCGGACATCTCTGGCTTCCTGAGGACATTCTTAATTGGGAAATTAGTTCTAACAACAATAACATGGGTTTCAAAATAATGTCTTAGTTTAGTAGATGCCATAATTAATGCAAGAATAAGTTTTTCAAGGTGTGAATACCTGGATTCCGCATCAAGTAGACTCTTACTTACATAATAGACAGGATACTGTGTACCTTCATGATCCTTAACAAGGACCGCACTTACTGCTTTTGAGGATACCGCAAGGTATAAGGATAACACATCTCCTTTTTCTGGTTTCATCAATGCTGGTGCTGAGGACATGTATTCTTTTAGGGCTTGTAAAGCATTCTCATGCTTTTTAGTCCACTCGAATTTTTTATTCTTTCTTAGGATATCATAGAATTCTTTACATCTTTCTGAGGATTTGGATATAAATCTGTTTAGAGCTGCTATCCTGCCTGTTAGCCTTTGCACATCCTTAGCGTTGGCAGGGGATTTGATATTCACCAAAGCTTTGATTTGTTCCGGGCTTGCTTCAATGCCCCTCTGGGTTACCATATATCTAAAAATTTGCCTGCTTTAACACCAAAGTGACATTTTGAAGGATTAAGCTTCATGTTATAATTATCAAGGATATCAAATGCTTCCTCCAAATCCCTTAGGTGATCCTCAGCTTTCTTTGACTTTACTACCATATCGTCTATGTATACTTCCATAGTTTGTCCAATTTGATCTTTGAACATCATATTCACCAGCCTTTGATATGTTGCACCTGCATTTCTTAATCCAAAAGGCATAGCAATATAACAATATAAACCGGTTGGGGTCATAAAAGCCGTATCCTCCTGGTCAGTTGGTTCCATCTGAATTTGTTGGAATCCAGATGATGCATCCATAAAGGTTAACAGTTCATGACCCGCCGTTGCATCCACCATGGAGTCAATGTGGGGTAATGGGAAAGGATCCTTGGGACATGCCTTATTTAAATCAGTGAAATCGACACATACCCTCCACTTTCCGTTTTTCTTTTGAACAACAACCACATTGGCTAGCCATTTTGGATATTTTACCTCTCTAATCATACCTGCTCGAAGTAATCTTTCTACTTCTTCCTGGATAATGGCATTTCTTTCCGGTGCAAACTTCCTCCTTTTTTGATGGATTGGTTTGATTGTCCTGTCAATGCCAAGTTTATGAGTTATAATATCCTTAGATATACCTGTCATATCCTTCAGTTTTTGTAGTTCTCTGGCCATAGCATGGTTGATACCTGTATCCTGCATGAATCCATGGTTAGTGGTAAGAGAGTTATTAAAAGTGTTACCTCCCATCGGGTTCAAGTTAGGAACATTGGATGTGAATCCATATTGCTGGGATTCTGGGATGATGGATGGACCAGTGGAAGCAATGGTCTGCATTGGAATAAAATCTCCATGATGGACATCTGGACTTCCTGTTTGCAAATTCTTCAAGGATCCTGGTATCTGAAGGGATCCTTGCACCTGGGATGATCCTGGAACGAAGGAGGATCCTTGAACCTGGGATGATCCTGGAACAAAGGAGGATCCTTGAACCTGGGATGATCCTGGAACAAAGGAGGATCCTTGAAGCTGGGATGATCCTGGAACAAAGGAGGATCCTAAGCCCATGAAGGATCCCATATGCTGGGTGTAGGATCCTGCCGGTTGGAAATATGATCCTGATGCCTGAGTAATTGCTGCTGGGCCAAAATGCACTCCTCTTGATCCACCCATATGTTGAATGTCTGGGACCCCCGATGGCTGAGAAGTAATCATTGGAGTATCAAAATTCAAAGATTTGGGCATCAGTGGGGAATGATCCTCTGCCGTTTTCTTTTGCCTTTTGAGATCTCCGATTTCCCTGAGGATCCTGTCATTAGTTTCATCCTGCTGCTGCATACGATCCCTCATCTGCAAAATCAAAGTAAATATATCACTAGTACTGGGAATAGAAGAAGTTAGAGCAGAAGATGATGGTTTAGAGGAGATAGGAGTTGGTCTCTTCTCAGCATTTTTCTGAGATCCAGCTGGTGGTGGAGGCAAAGGTGGAATGCCATTAGATGAATTGACTGCAGACATCGCTGTGGAAGTATTCTTCAACGATGAAGCCATGCAACACTTCCGGAATGATCACCAACAGAAAATTTTCTTATGAATGAAGCACCAATTGCCCCACGGTGGGCGCCAAACTGTTTTGGTCAAAAATCACACAAGGATAATGCAACCAAACTCTTATGTAAACGGGGAATGATGCTTGGTATGTTGAACAAAGTAAAGGATCACTTTGATGTAAAATACGCAAATGACACAAGGATTTATACGAGGAAAAAGCCCTTGATCAATGAATGATCTCCGGCATAAAAAACCTCGGGTGATGGCAACTACCGATCACCAAGCTTCAATATATCAAACAATATTTTTACAACTTCGGATGGTAACGAGCTAAGTACAAGGATCACTATAGTATCGTGTGTCAAAGTGTGTGAGAAATGTGTTGTGTCTTCCGAATGTGGAAGAGTGCTATTTATACAAGTGTGAGTGGTCGTATTTTAGGTAAATAACCTAACTATTAGCTCGTTACCCCTTTAGGAATAGAAGTAAATCTAGCCTAAATTATCGCCCTTAAATTATGCTGAGTTTCCATATCGTCCTCAACGTCCATCTTTGATCATGCAAATGCCAAAGTTGTTATGACGAGTTCCTTGTTTACGTTGCTAAGAGCGGATCCTACTTGAAATCCCTGCAAGATAACATTCAATCCAAGGAGAACAACTGTTAGTATGAGGATCCCTAGAATGTTCCGTGATCCTGATCCTGGAATTCTTCTGAGGATCACTATCTGCCAAAGAGTCAAGGATCACTGGTTAGGATCACATGTAAGGATCATAAGTCATAGAAATCCAGCCCTAACACTGCCATCTTTATTTTCCTGCACTTTTAGACTCGTTAATATGGACACCCTTTACCTACCCCAGCGGACGAGCCACGTATTGCTGGAAGATGCTTGGGTTAGGTAATTTTGACAACCTTTGAAGGGTTTAACTATGGATAAATAAATAAAACCTTTAACTTTTGGCTATCTTGTGTTGTTCATTATGTGTCTATTTACCTTTCAATTGTTATTGTACAATTTCTTTGAGTTTACAATTTAATAATGAAAATATAAAAATTAGTTTATGTCAAAAAGTTTAGGATATGATCAAGGATCAAATATCCTATAATCGAAAAGTTTAAAAAGTGAGATAATTTTAGGATCACATATCCTGTTGTCAAAGTATAAGGGTAACATAGATAAATCAAGAATAAAATTAAAGTAAATAAGGATCATACCATAGAATCCAAGTTAGGGTCCTAAATCCTTGATACTTACAATTGTAATATCCAAAACACAAACCCTTGTATAAGGTTAGGATCCAAGATCCTTAACTGTTTAGCTTTGGAAACCTGAAATGGAACACAACTAGGGACTAAGCCAACTATAAAAGGAAGAGTTAGTAACTGGGGACAAGCCCAACAATCCGGGGACAAGCCCAATAAACTGGGGACAAGCCCAAAAAACTGGGGACAAGCCCAAAAACTGGGGACAAGCCCAAACGATCTTGTGTAAACTGGAGTATGGCCCTTACTGGCGACTATCCAAACTTAGTGACATGAAAATGCCAAAACCTTAGCTAACGTGAAAATGGTAGAAACCTTAGGAACGGATGTATGGTACATCTACCATTATACTTAGGATCCTGAATACAGGCAGTACAATGAAATTGTCAGCCCCTAAAGCGAGTACTGGTCCCATTGCCTTTAAGTGCACCAGGATAATCGTGCGCTACTGGCGAAGGTGGTAGATACCTTAAACTGGGGATAAGCCCAAAAACTGGGGATAAACCCATAAAACTGGGGACAAGCCCATAAAACTTAGGAGACTTCTGTGGATACTTGATCCTTTGTCAAAGATGCACCTGTTAGGGGAGGATTTTCTAATAGCCCGTGATCCTCACTTGTTATCCTATTAGTGATCCTTACTTCTGTGACAGATAGTGATCCTCAGAAGTGTTTCAGGATCAGGATCATGGATCACCCTAAGGATCCTTATACTAACGATTGTTCTCTTTGAATTTCGTATTGTTTTGCAGGAGTAACAAGTTGGACCTGGTCTTGGCAACGTTACTAAGGAATATTCCACGGCTATTTCGCACACGTTTGACTGGAAATGGGCGTTGTGGAGAACGTGGGAGCATGGCACGAATTTTGGATAGTTTGTTAGGCTAGTTAACTTCTATTTTTAAAGGGGTAACAAGCTAGCTTTTAGAACACTTAGCTAATTTCAGCTACACACACTCGTACAACTGCACTCTCAAACATACAGCAAAACACTTAACAGTTTTCACACATTCTTGCACGTTACACCATAGTGATCCTTGTACCTAGCTCGTTACTATCCGAAGTTGTAGACATTTGTTGGTTAATTTGAACTTGGTGATCGGCAGTTTCCATCACCCGAGGTTTTTTATGCCGGAGATCATTCATTGATCAAGGGCTTTTTCCTCGTATACATCTTTGTGTCACTTGTGCAATTTACATTTAAGTGATCCTTATCGTTGTTCATCATTTCAAGCATCATACCCCGTAACAAAGAGTTTGGTTGCATTATCCTCATCTGATTTTTGACCAAAACAGTTTGGCGCCCACCGTGGGGCAATTGGTGCTTCATTCCTAAGAAGTTTTTCTGTTTGTGATCATTCTGGTTCATTGCATCCAAGTACATGGCTTCATCATCAAAGAATACCTCTACTGCAATGTCTGCGGTCAATTCATCTCAGGGCATTCCACCTTTGCCTCCACCACCTGCTGGATCTCAGAAAAATGCTGAGAAGAAACCAACTCCCATTTTCTCAAAACTTCCAACTTCTTCTGCTTCTTATACTCCTACTACTAGTGACATGTTTACTTTGATTTTGCAGATGAAGGAGCATATACAGCAGCAGGATAAGACCAATGAAAGGATTCTCAAAGAAATCGGAGATCTCAAGAAACAAAAGAAATCGGCAGAGGATCATTCCCCACTGGTGCCCAAATCTTTGAATTTTGATACTCCGGTGATAACTTCTCAGCCTTCAATGATTCCAGACGTCCAATATGTGGGAGGACCAAAAGGAGTGCACTACGGATCAACAACAGTGGCTCAGGCATCAGGTTCATATTCCAGCCAACAGGATCCCATCCTCAGCATATAGGATCCTTCGCGAGATCAGGAGGATACCCAGGAGCGCAGCAGATTCAAGGGTTCTGGCCGTTTCCAGGATCATCCCAGGTTCAAGGATCCTCCTTTGTTCCAGGATCATCCCAGGTTCAGGGATCCTCCTTTGTTCCAGGATCATCCCAGGTTCAAGGATCCTCCTTTGTTCCAGGATCATCCCAGGTTCAAGGATCCTCCTTTGTTCCAGGATCATCCCAGTTTCAAGGATCCTTCCAGTTGCCGGGATCCTTAAGGAGTTTGCAAACAGGGAGTTCAGATGTCCATCAGGGAGATTTTATTCCGATGCAGACCATTGCTTCTACTGGTCCTTCAGTCATTCCAGAGTCCCAACAATATGGATTCACATCCGGTGTTCCTAATTTGAACCCGGTGGGAGGTAACACTTTTAACAATTCTCTTACCACTAACCATGGATTCATGCAGGATACAGGTATCAATCATGCCATGGCCAGAGAATTGCAAAAGTTAAAGGATATGATATCAAGTGTTCCAGGAGTGGTCAAACCTGTCCCGGAGATGGCAGATGGGATCCATAAGATATCTCGTTTTGCACCACCAATCTGTGATGCTGAGATACCCAAGAGGTTCCACGTGCCAACCATGAAATTGTATGATGGTTCAACGGATCCTGAAGAACACGTAGCATAATACAGGGAGAGGATGGAGATCAGTCAAATCCCAGAAAGGTTAAAGGAAGCATGTCTGTGCAAGGGATTTGGATCCACTCTTACTGGATCAGCTCTTAAATGGCTGCTAAGTCTTCCCCCTACTCTATTACCTCATTTGCTAACCTAGTTAACCTATTTAATAGTCAGTTTTCTTGTAGTAGAAAATTTGAACGCTTAACTAGTGATTTATATAGGATAACCCAGGGTCATAATGAATCATTAAGGGATTACATTACCAAATTTAGTAAAGAATCCTTAGACATTCCTAACCTAGATATAGCCACGGCTGTTGAGGCCTTTAAAATGGGATTACTTAGGGATTCATTGTTCTATGATGATCTTGTTATGACACCATGCAGGAACCTAGATGAGGTAAGAACCCGGGCACTCAGGTTCATCCGGCTAGAGGATGATAAGAGGATCCAGGAGAGATTAGTAGGATCCTCAAAACAAGAGAAGCAAGGATCCTCGTTCAAGAACAACAAGTTCAGATCCTATAACAAATCTGATAACCAGAACGTGCATGCTGTTGATCAAGAAGAGGATGATGAGGATTATCTTCCAGTTTCTGAATATTGTTTTTCTGTTGATAACAATGAACTAATCCTTGCGATGCAGAATTTAGGTGATAAAGCTAGATGGCCCAGGAAAAATGACAGACCAGCTGCCACCAAAGATAAATCAAAGTGGTGTGCATATCATGAAGATTTTGGGCATCTCATAGAAGAATGCATTGCATTGAGAAAAGAAATTGGATACTTGTTGAGCAAGGGGAACCTAAAAGAATTATTGGGTAGAAAAAAGTCAAGGACTCAGGATCCTGAAAGGATCCCTAAGAAAGCTCCGGCCCCTCCATCAGACGCACAAGTAATAAACTTTATTTCTGGAGGATCAGACATTTGTGGCACATCCTTCTCAGCAACTAAAAGGCATGCAAAGGAAACCAAGATGGATAATGGAGACAGACCTGTCCGAACATCCAGTGTCTCCGAAGGGAAAGTCATAACCTTTGATGAGGATGATCGTGTTGATATCCAGGATCCTCATCACGATGGTTTGGTTATCACTCTTTTTATTTCTAACCATTTTGTCCGCAGGATCCTTATAGACGGAGGAAGCTCAGTGAACATTATCCAGCTTGATGTTCTAAAGAAGATGGGTATCCCCGAATCAGATATCATACCGAGATCCTCTGTGCTCGTGGGATTCAGTGGCGAGACTAAGAATACTCTGGGGGACATCAAACTCCCAATTTATGTTGAAGGATTGCATAATTATCAAAAATTTTGTGTTATTGACTGTTTATCTTATTGCAATGTTATCCTTGGCAGGCCTTGGATACATGACATGAAGGCAGTCCCATCCACCTAGCATCAATGCGTGAAGCTCCCTAGTCCTTGGGGAATAGTGAAGATTGATAGTGATCAGTAGGAGGCTAAGAACTGTTACACTTCATCGATGAAACCAGCCTCAAAGTCAAGGGAACAATAGCAATCAAAGTATCCTCCAAGGGATGTCTTGGAGGCAAGAGAGCAGGATGTAGTAGAAATCCTCATGGATCCTGGTGATCCTGAATCCAAAATCTACATCGGATCAGGGATCCTTGGCAAAATGAAAGAAGACCTCATATCCTTCCTCAAAAGGAGGAAAACTACCTTTGCATGGAAACATGAGGATATGACAGGTATATCTAAGGATATTATCACTCATAAACTTGGCATTGACAGGTCATTCAAACCAATCCATCAAAAAAGGAGGAAGTTTGCACCGGAAAGAAATGCCATTATCCAGGAAGAGGTAGAGAAATTGCTCCGAGCAGGTATGATTAGAGAGGTCAAGTATCCAAGATGGTTGGCCAATGTGGTTGTTGTTCAAAAGAAAAATGGAAAGTGGAGGGTATGTATCGATTTTACAGATTTAAATAAGGCATGTCCTAAGGATCCTTTCCCATTACCCCACATTGACTCCATGGTGGATGCAACAGCGGGTCATGAACTGTTAACCTTTATGGATGCTTCATCTGGATTTCAACAAATTCAGATGGAACCATCTGATCAAGAGGATACGGCCTTTATGACTCCAACCGGTATATATTGTTATATTGCTATGCCATTTGGACTAAGGAATGCAGGTGCAACTTATCAAAGGCTCGTGAATATGATGTTCAAGGATCAGATTGGACAAACTATGGAGGTTTACATAGATGATATGGTGGTAAAATCCGTAAAAGCTGAGGATCACCTAAGGGACTTGGAGGAAGCATTCGATATCCTTGACAAATATAACATGAAACTTAATCCTTCAAAATGTCACTTTGGTGTTCAAGCAGGTAAATTCTTAGGATACATGGTGACAAAAAGAGGCATTGAAGCCAATCCAGAACAAATCAAAGCTTTAGTGAATATCAAATCTCCTGCCAATGCTAAGGATGTCCAAAGGCTAACAGGCAGGATAGCAGCTTTGAACAGATTTATATCCAAATCCTCAGAGAAGCGCAAGGAATTCTATGATATCCTAAGGAAGAACAAGAAATTTGAGTGGACTGAGAAGCATGAAAATGCCTTAAAAGCTCTCAAGGATTACCTATCCTCAGCACCGGCCTTGATGAAACCAGAAAAAGGAGATGTGTTATCCTTATATCTTGCAGTATCCTTAAAAGCAGTAAGTGCAGTCCTTGTTAAGGATCACGAAGGTACACAACATCCTGTCTATTGTGTAAGTAAGAGTTTACTTGATGCTGAATCCAGGTATTCACACCTAGAAAAGCTTATCCTTGCTTTAATTATGGCATCTACCAAATTAAGACATTATTTTGAAACTCATGCTATTATTGTTAAAACTAATTTTCCAATTAAGAATGTCCTCAGGAAACTTGAAATGTCAGTAAGGATGGCTAAGTGGGCAGTGAAGCTTAGTGCATATGATATAAGATATGAGCCTAGGACAGCCATTAAATCCCAAGCATTAGCAGACTTTGTGGCTGATTTCAGTAGTGATTTACAAAAGGAAGCTGAGTTAGAAGTCCAGCAGCTAGAGGAGACCAAGGATCCTTGGATACTCTATACTGATGGATCCTCAAATGTCAAAGGCACAGGGCTTGGAATACTACTAAAATCGCCACAGGGGGACATAATACCCCACTCTATAGCTTGTGAGTTCCAAACCACTAACAATGAGGCTGAGTATGAAGCCTTGATAGCTAGTTTGCAAATTGCTAAGCATATGGGGGTCAGGTATCTTGAGGTACATGTGGATTCGTTGTTAATCACTAATCACTTTAATGGATCCTATGCTGTTAAAGGTGAAAAACTAACCAAATATTTGGAGATAGTCAAAGAATTAGCACTCTCTTTTGTTTCCTTTAGTTTGACACAGGTACCAAGGGAAGAAAATACAGAAGCTGATGCATTGGCTAATATAGGATCATCTTTGAAGATCCCGGAGGATATAAGTATCCCCATTATCCATATCCTGGCTCCTGCCATCGAGGATCATGTGGCCATCGAAATAGGAGAGGATTCTGCGATTAACCCTAGTGAGGATACTCGATCTTATTCAGGATCAGGATCATGGATCCTCCCAATCATGTGATACTTACAACATGGAGAGATCCCAATAGGAGAAAACCCTAGGGCTTTCAAAATTAAGGTATCTCAGTTCACAATATTAAATAATATGTTGTATAAGCGATCTCTTGCAGGACCATATTTAAGATGCATTGAGGATCCTGAAATCCAAGAAGTTTTAAAAGACTTCCATGAAGGAGATTGTGGAAACCACACTGGGGGCAGGGCATTATTCCCAAGGATCCTGAGGACAGGATACTACTGGCCAACTATAAAAAGAGATGCTGTGGAGTATGCTAAGAAGTGTGATCCTTGTCAGAGACACAGCAATATCCTTCACCAACCAGCTGAATTTTTGCATCCTATATCCTCCTCTTAGCCATTTATGAGATGGGGTATGGATATAGTTGGTAAGCTCCCTAAGGCACCTGGTGGAAAAGTGTTGAATGATCTGATTTCAGGATTGAGTCTTCTAAAGGCAGCAAGCCTCTCTTTAGCAGCAGGAGACAGTCTGAGGTGTGAGACGGTGATAGCTGCATAACAAAGAAGAAAAGGGTGTTAGTGATTTTCATACAAAAGGAGACTGTTTGGTGATCCTTCTCAGGATCCTCTATCCTACCATGGGTGGCCCATTTTCTTGGTAGATCTTTTCCATTGGGGATGGTATCTCTTCTGACAAAAAAGAAACGCCGTTTCCAATTAGTGTCGTTCTTGGTGGCCTTGAAGATTGGGTGTTCTTCACCAGGATTTCGTTTGAACAAGTACCGGTGGGAACCAAAGGTGGTAAGATCATACATCTCACCCAGCTCTGACATTCCTAGGTCTATCCCCTCCTGCTCAATGATCCTTTCAAGGGTATACAAAACCATCCAGATCATTGGCATGGCTTGGATATATGAGATGCCAGTTAGGGAGAAGAAGGACTGGGTAAAGGCCGGGAAAGGATAGGTGTATCCTATGGTGAACGGAGTAACAGGGAAGGCGACCCATGATTCAGAAACGTGATCGCTCAGGGCAGTAGGATCGAAGGATTTGAATATGGTGTCTGCAGGAAAACAATAGCGGATCCTATCGATCTGAGGATCGGTGAAACAGCAGCGTTCCTTTGCGGAATCTGTAATGATTCCTTGACTTTTGAAAGGGCTGTCTTTCTGGTGATCCTTAGCAGGAGAGTTTCAGAGCAACATTTTTGACAAGATGATGGAAAAAGAAAGAAAACAGAGTAAGAGAAGGAAGAAGATGAAGAGAGAATACCTGTTTGATCTTCGGATGAGATTATAAAGGGAGTATCTCTGAAATTTAAATGCTAATTGATCCTATCTCTATCTCCTATTTATAATCATGATCGTGCAGGATTGTCACTTCTCTGACGTCAGAATTGCAACGGGTAGTTCGATTACAACGGCTATATATCCGTTAGTTAGTTGCGGATAAGATCAGTAAAATATAACTCGCCCATTTTACAAATTACTCCTTATATTTTGGGGGCAATTGTTAGGGCAGGATTTTTAATGACCTGATCCTCATGTGTTATCCTATTAGTGATCCTTACTTCTGTGACAGATAGTGATCCTCAGAAGTGTTTCAGGATCAGGATCATGGATCACCCTAAGGATCCTTATACTAACGATTGTTCTCTTTGAATTTCGTATTGTTTTGTAGGAATAACAAGTTGGACCTGGTCTTGGCAACGTTACTAAGGAATATTCCACGGCTATTTCGCACACGTTTGACTGGAAATGGACGTTGTGGAGAACGTGGGAGCATGGCACGAATTTCGGATAGTTAGTTAGCATAGTTAACTTCTATTTTTAAAAGGGGTAACGAGCTAGTAGTTAGAACACTTGGCTAATTCCAGCTAAACACACTCGTACAATTGCACTCTTGAGCATTCAGCAAAACACTTAACATTTTACACATATTCTTGCACGATACACCATAGTGATCCTTGTACCTAGCTCGTTACCATCCGAAGTTGTAAACATTTGTTGATTAATTTGAACTTGGTGATCAGTAGTTTCCATCACCCGAGGTTTTTTATGCCGGAGATCATTCATTGATCAAGGGCTTTTTCCTCGTATAAATCTTTGTGTCAATTGTGCAAATTACATCTAAGTGATCCTTATCATTGTTCCTCATTTCAAGCATCATACCCCGTAACAAAGAGTTTGGTTGCATTATCCTCATCAGATTTTTGACCAAAACAATCCCTAGTGAGGATACTCAATCTCGTTCAGGATCATGGATCCTCCCAATCATGAGATAGTTACAACATGGAGAGATTCCTACAGGAGAAAACCCTAGGGCTTTCAAAATTAAGGTATCTCAATTCACAAGTTTAAATAATATGTTGTATAAGCGATCTCTTGCAGGACCATATTTAAGATGCATTGAGGATCCTGAAATCCAAGAAGTTTTAAAAGACTTCCATGAAGGAGATTGCGGAAACCACACTGGGGGCAGGGCATTATTCTCAAGGATCCTGAGGACAGGATACTATTGGCCAACTATGAAAAGAGATGCTGTGGAATATGCTAAGAAGTGTGATCCTTGTCAGAGACACAGTAATATCCTTCACTAACCAGTTGAATTTTTGCATCCAATATCCTCCTCTTGGCCATTTATGAGATAGGGTATGGATATAGTTGGTAAACTCCCTAAGGCACCTGGTGGAAAAGTGTTCATGCTTGCTATGACTGATTACTTCTCCAAGTGGATAGAGGCTGAAGCTTTTGCCCAAGTCAGAGAAAAGGAAGTGATATCCTTCATTAAAAGAAATATTATAACTAGATTTGGTATTCCTTCTGAGATTATATGTGATAATGATTCCCAATTTATTGGGGGGCAGAACTACTAACTTTTGTGACAGCTGGGGGATTAAGATGATAACATCAACACCAGTCCACCCACAAGCTAATGGTCAGGCAGAATCATCCAACAAGATCATCATCAACAATTTGAAGAAGAAGCTTGGATCTAAAAAAGGGAAATGGGCAGAAGAACTACCTTATGTGCTTTGGGCTGATAGGACAACCCCCAAGAATGCTACAGGCCAGACTCCATTCTCTTTGGTATTTGGGGCAGAATCAGTGATCCCAACAGAAATGGTGGTTCCAACTGCTAGAACAAGTATCCGTGATCCTGAGGAGAACGATGAGAACTTGGTTCAAGATCTGGATACTATTGAAGAAATCAGGGATCTGGCTAGGATAAGGATGGCCAGTTATCAACAAAGAATGGCTGGTGCTTACAACAAAAATGTCAGGATCAGGAAGTTTCAAATTGGTGATATGGTGTTAAGGAAAGCATTTCAGAATACCACCAATCCTGCTGATGGAAAGTTGGCACCAAAATGGGAAGGCCCTTACTTGATTGAAGCTGAGGCAGGAAAGGGGGCATATCGATTGCTGACCATGGAAGGTGATTTGCTACCAAGAGCCTGGAATGCTGTCCACTTGAAGAAATATTTCATGTGAACAGGATCCTCATAGAACAGATGATCCTTACATTATGGGTATCCTTGAAGGATCCTTAAAGCACCGATGATCCTTACTTTGGTAACATCCTAAACTCAAACTATTTCATTTCCTTGTTTTCTCATATAAGGATAAGGATCATGTGTCCTTTATCCACATCTCACGTGATTCTAAGTTTTGAAAGTCCATGTATCCTTAGCAAAATGTTGATTATCCATAGAAGCAATCAGTTCCTTGGGTTTGACCCCAGTTATTTGGGCTTGACCCTAGTTCCGCCTGTAGCGCATGATGATCCTGGTATAGTTCATGGCAGTGGGACCAGTACTCGCTTTAGGGGCTGATAATTCCATTGTACTGGCTATACCTAGGATCCTACGTATAATGGTAGACGTACCATACATCCGTTCCTAAGGTTTCTAACGTTTTCACGTTAGCCAAGGTTTTGACATTTTCATGTCACTAAGTTTGGATAGTCGCCAGTTAGGGCCATACTCCAGTTTACAAACGATCCTTGGGCTTGTCCCCGGTTATCCTTGGGCTTGTCCCCAGTTGCTAACTTTTATCTTATATCGGCTTAGTCCCAAGTTATGCTCTATTTCAGGTCTTTGAAGTCAAACAACTAAGGATCCTTGATCCTTACTTCTCTCTAAGGTTTGCCTTATAGTTATCCTGGCTATGGAATAAAGGGTTAGGATCCTAACTTGGATCCTCAGGTATGATCCTTAACTTTTTTATTTTGTTCATTGTTTATTTGAATAACCCTTGTAATTTGACAACTGAACTTATGATCCTTAAAATATACTACGTTTTGGGATTTTTCAACTATAGGATATTTGATCCTGGATCATATCCTAAATATTTTCAATCTGACTTATCAAAATTTCTTATTTAGACAAGTATACACCAAAACAATTGGAAATTAAAAAGACAAACAAGGATAACAACACGAGATAAGCCAAAAAAGGTTATAGTTATTTTATTAACAAAGATTAAACCACCAAAAGTTGTCAAGGTTGCCAACCCACGTTTCTACCAGCAAAACGTGGCCCGTCCACATGGGTTGGCAACGGGTGTCCATTGTTTATGCGGTCTTAGCATGCAGGTAATTAAAAGGCGGGAGGATCACAATGGCTTCATCCCCCAAACAGAGGATCCCTCCACCATTTGCAATCCTGCCTATTGTCTGAAGGATCCTGGATCCTTAAACCTAAAGCTATTGTTCATAGTACAAACCAACAACTGTTCAACAAAACAACCATCAAACTAAAAAATTGGGCTCCGGCTATGTCTAGAAGTTTCCATCATCGCCCAATCACACAGCCTAAACCTTCGCTGCATCACCACCTCCGGCTCCACTTGCTTCACCACCTTGATCCTTGCCACTGCCTCCAGCCTCAATCGTCAAGATCTCTTTAGCCTCCTCTTCATCATCCAGCTCAGCCAGCCTTGCCTTGCAGCCTTCCACATCCCAGGTGCTCCTGTCAAAGTCAGGATCCTGAGCTTCCAAGGCCATTTGCAGTTTGGTCTTGTACATCGCTATGGCGGCAGAGACTTTGTCATCCTCGGTGATCTCATGCTTTTCACAGTCAGCATTGATCAACACCTTAGCCGTCTCGTTTTTGGCATTCTGGAGATCCTTCTGGAGGTCGGCAATTTTGAGATCCTTTAGCAGTGCAACCTGTTGGAGGTCAGCAATCTTCCTATCCTGATCCTCAACGTGGCCAACATAATCCTCAATCTCAGCGAATTTCTGCAAAGAGGATAAAGGATAGTTCAAGACCAGATGATCCTCAAACAAGCAGAATATAAAAGCAGGGACAATGATCCTTACCTCAGTGAAGTAGTCAAGGAATTGTTGGCGGATCAAGGGCAGACCTTGCAGATCCTCAGCTTCGGAGGCTTTTCTCTTCTTGCCTCCCCTTCCTTTGAGGGGTGCCTTGGGGATTGAAGCAGTTGGGCTGGCAGGAGTTTTCTTCTTGGAGGATCTGACATTAGCAAGATCAGTGACGCTGAACTTTGAGGCGGACTTTGAGGATTTTCCAGCACCTGCACAATCAAAACAAGATAAGTATCTTTATCCTACTTATATTTAACTGTTTATTTGAATTTTTAAACAAGATACTTACTTGACATCGTGACAGAACCTGAGGATACCTCTTGTGAACTTGGGTGGTTGTCTTGAATGATCTGATTTCAGGATTGAGTCTTCTAAAGGCAGCAAGCCTCTCTTTGGCAGCAGGAGACAGTCTGAGGTGTGAGACGGTAATAGCTGCATAACAAAGAACAAAAGGGTGTTAGTGATTCTCAAACAAAAGGAGACTGTTTAGTGATCCTTCTCAGGATCCTCTATCCTACCATGGGTGGCCCATTTTCTTAGTAGATCTTTTCCATTGGGGATGGTATCTATTCTGACAAAAAAGAAACGCCGTTTCCAATTAGTGTCGTTCTTGGTGGCCTTGAAGATTGGGTGTTCTTCACCAGGCTTTCGTTTGAACAAGTACTGGTGGGAACCAAAGGTAGTGAGATCATACATCTCGCCCAGCTCTGACATTCCTAGGTCTATCCCCTCCTGCTCAATGATCCTTTCAAGGGTATACAAAACCCTCCAGATCATTGGCATGGCTTGGATATACGAGATGCCAGTTAGGGAGAAGAAGGGCTGGCTAAAAGCCGGGAAAGGATAAGTGTATCCTATGGTAAACGGAGTAACAGGGAAGGCAACCCATGATTCAGAGACGTGGTCGCTTAGGGCAGTGGGATTGAAGGATTTAAATACGGTGTCTGTAGGAAAGCAATAGCGGATCCTATCGATCTGAGGATCGGTGAAACAGCAGCGTTCCTTTGCGGAATCGGTAATGATTCCTTGACTTTTGAAAGGGCTGTCTTTCTGGTGATCCTTAGCAGGAGAGTTCCGGAGCATCAATGTCAACGAGATGATGGGAAAAGAAATAAAACAAAGTAAGAGAAGGAAGAAGATGAAGGGAGAATACCTGTTTGATCTTCGGATGAGATTATAAAGGGAGTATCTCTGAAATTTAAATGCTAATTGATCCTATCACTATCTCCTATTTATAATCATGATCGTGCAGGGTTGTCACTTCTGTGACGTCAGAATTGCAACGGATAGTTCGATTACAACGGCTATATATATGTTAGTTAGTTGCGGATAAGATCAGTAAAATATAACTCGCTCATTTTACAAATTACTCCTTATATTTTGGGGGCAATTGTTAGGGGAGGATTTTCTAATAGCCCGTGATCCTCACTTGTTATCCTATTAGTGATCCTTACTTCTGTGACAGATAGTGATCCTCAGAAGTGTTTCAGGATCAGGATCATGGATCACCCTAAGGATCCTTATACTAACGATTGTTCTCTTTGAATTTCGTATTGTTTTGCAGGAGTAACAAGTTGGACCTGGTCTTGGCAACGTTACTAAGGAATATTCCACGGCTATTTCGCACACGTTTGACTGGAAATGGACGTTGTGGAGAACGTGGGAGCATGGCACGAATTTCGGATAATTTGTTAGGCTAGTTAACTTCTATTTTTAAAGGGGTTACGAGCTAGCTTTTAGAACACTTAGCTAATTTCAGCTACACACACTCGTACAACTGCACTCTCAAGCATACAGCAAAACACTTAACAGTTTTCACACATTCTTGCACGTTACACCATAGTGATCCTTGTACCTAGCTCGTTACTATCCGAAGTTGTAAACGTTTGTTGGTTAATTTGAACTTGGTGATCGGTAGTTTCCATCACCCGAGGTTTTTTATGCCGGAGATCATTCATCGATCAAGGGCTTTTTCCTCGTATACATCTTTGTGTCACTTGTGCAATTTACATTTAAGTGATCCTTATCGTTGTTCATCATTTCAAGCATCATACCCCGTAACAAAGAGTTTGGTTGCATTATCTGTTAGGGCTGGATTTTTATGACCTATGATCCTTACATATGATCCTAACATGTGATCCTAACAAGTGATCCTTGTTTCTTTGGCAGATAGTGATCCTCAGACGAGCTCCAGGATCAGGATCACGGATCATTCCAAGGATCCTCATACTAACGACTGTTCTCTTTGGACTTAATATTATCTTGCAGGAATTACGAGTTGGATCCGGTCTTAGCAACGTAAACAAGGAATCTGTCACGATAATCTCGCACATGCATAATCAAAGATGGACGTTATGGCAAATATGGAAACTCAGCACAACTCAAGGGCGATTATTTAGGCTAAATTTACTTCTATTTCTAAAGGGGTAACGAGCTAGTAGTTAGGTGATTTGCCTAAAATAGAACCACACACACTTGTATAAATGGCACTCTTGAACATTCGGAAAATACAACAACACATTTCACACACGCTTTAGCATACGATACTATAGTGATCCTTGTACCTAGCTCGTTACCATCCGAAGTTGTAAACATTGTTTGTTATATTGAAGTCTGGTGATCGGTAGTTTCCATCACCCGAGGTTTTTTATGCCGGAGATCATTCATTGATCAAGGGCTTTTTCCTCGTATAAATCCTTGTGTCACTTGTGCATTTTACATTTAAGTGATCCTTCATTTTGTTCATCATACCAAGCATCATTCCTCGTTTACATAAAGTTTGGTTGCATTATCTTTAAGTGATTTTTGACCAAAACAGTTTGGCGCCCACCGTGGGGCAATTGGTGCTTCATTCATAAGAAAGTTTTTCTGTTGGTGATCATTCCGGAAGTGTTGCATGGCTTCATCGTTGAAGAATACTTCCACAGCGATGTCTGTAGTCAATTCATCTAATGGCATTCCACCTTTGCCTCCACCACCAGCTGGATCTCAGAAAAATGCTGAGAAGAGACCAACTCCTATCTCCTCTAAACTATCATCTTCTGCTCTAACTTCTTCTATTCCCAGTACTAGTGATATATTTACTTTGATTTTGCAGATGAGGGATCGTATGCAGCAGCAGGATGAAACTAATGACAGGATCCTCAAGGAAATCGGAGATCTCAAAAGGCAAAAGAAAACGGCAGAGGATCATTCCCCACTAATGCCCAAATCCTTGAATCTTGATACCCCGATGATTACTTCTCAGCCATCAGAGGCCCCAGACATTCAACATATGGGTGGATTAAGAGGAGTGCATCTCGGCCCAGCAGCAGTGACTCAGGCATCAGTATCATATTTCCAACCGGCAGGATCCTATACTCAGCATATGGGATCCTTCATGAACTCAGGATCCTCCTTCGTTCCAGGATTATCCCAGGTTCAAGGATCCTCCTTCGTTCCAGGATCATCCCAGGTTCAAGGATCCTCCTTCGTTCCAGGATTATCCTAGGTTCAAGGATCCTCCTTCGTTCCAGGATTATCCCAGGTTCAAGGATCCTCCTTAGTTCCAGGATCATCCCATATTCAGGGATCCCTTCAGATGCCAGGATCCTTGAAGAATTTGCAAACAGGAAGTCCAGATGTCCATCAAGGAGAGATTTTATTCCGATGCAGTCCATTGCTTCCACTGGTCCCTCCATCATCCCAGAATCCCAGCAATATGGATTCACATCCAATGTTCCTAACTTTAACCCGATGGGAGGTAACACTTTTAATAATTCTCTTACCACTAACCATGGATTCATGCAGGATACAGGTATCAATCATGCTATGGCTAGAGAACTACAAAAACTGAAGGATATGATATCAAGTGTTCCAGGGGTAGTCAAACCTATCCCGGAGATTGCAGATGGAAGCCATAAGGTATCTCGTTTTATACCACCAATTTGTGATGCTGAGATACCCAAAAGATTCCATATCCCTACTATGAAGCTGTATGATGGTACAACGGATCCTGAGGAACACATAGCACAATACAGGGAGAGGATGGAGATCAATCCTATTCCAGAAAGGTTAAAGGAAGCATGCCTGTGCAAGGCATTTGGATCCACTCTTACTGGATCAGCTCTTAAATGGCTACTAAGTCTTCCCCCTTACTCTATTACTTCGTTTGCTAATTTAGTTAACTTATTCAATAATCAATTTTCTTGTAACAGAAAATTTGAACGATTGACTAGTGATTTATATAGGATAACACAGGGTCATAATGAATCATTAAGGGATTATATAACCAAGTTTAGTAAAGAATCCTTGGACATTCCTAACTTGGATGTGGCCACAGCTGTTGAGGCCTTCAAGATGGGATTGCTTAAGGATTCATTGTTCTATGATGATCTTGTTATGACACCGTGCAGGAACCTAGACGAAGTAAGAACCCGGGCACTCAGGTTCATCCGGCTAGAGGATGACAAGAGGATCCAGGAGAGACAAGCAGGATCCTCAAAACAAGAAAAGCAAGGATCCTCTTTCAAAAGCAACAAATTCAAATCCTATAACAGAACTGACAACCAGAATGTGCATGCTGTTGACCAAGAAGAGGATGATGAAGATTATCCTCCGATTTCTGAATACTGTTTTTCCGTTGATAACCATGAACTAATCCTTGCAATGCAGAATCTAGGAGAAAAAGCCAGATGGCCCAGAAAAAATGACAAACCAGCCGGAACTAAAGACAAATCAAAGTGGTGTGCATACCACGAGGATTTTGGGCATTTAACCGAGGAATGCATCGCATTACGAAAGGAAATCGGATATCTGCTGAGCAAGGGGCATTTGAAAGAATTGTTGGGAAGAAAAAAGCAAAGGACTCAGGATCCTGAAAGGATCCCTGAGAAAGCTCCAGCCCCTCCAGTAGATGCACGAGTGATCAACTTTATATCTGGAGGATCAGACATCTGTGGTACATCCTTCTCAGCAGCTAAAAGGCATGCAAAGGAAGCTAAAATGGATAACGGAGAAAGACCTATTCGAACATCGAGTGTCTCGGAAGGAAAAATCATAACCTTTGATGAGGATGATAGAATTAACATCCAGGATCCTCATCATGATAGTTTAGTTATTACTCTTTTTATTTCTAACCATTTTGTCCGCAGGATCCTTATTGACGGAGGAAGCTCAGTAAACATTATCCAGCTTGATGTTCTGAAGAAAATGGGTATCCCTGAATTAGATATCACACCAAGATCCTCCGTGCTTGTAGGATTTAGTGGCGAAACTAAGAAAACCCTGGGGGACATTAAACTCCCAATTTATGTGGAAGGATTACATAATTATCAAAAATTTTGTGTTATTGACTGTTAGGGCTGGATTTTTATTATGCATGATCCTTACACGTGATCCTAACCAGTGATCCTTGTTTCTTTGACAGACAGTGATCCTCAACAGGACTTCAGGATCAAGATCATGGAACATTACAGGATCCTCATGCTAACGGTTACCTTCGTTTAATACAATGTTATTTTGCAGGAACATCTAGTAGGATCCGCTCTTAGCATCATAATCAAGGGACGCGTCTTCACAATTATGGCATTAGCTTAATCGGAGATAGACGTTGCAAAGGATATGGAAACTTAGCTTGATTTAAGGGCGGCAATTTAGGCTAGATTGTCTTTTATTTCTAAAGGGGTAATGAGCTGATTATTAGTCTTTTTACCTAAAATAGGTCACCTACACTTGTATAAATACCACTCTTCCTCATTTGGAAGAACACACGGCAACACACAACACAACTCTCACACGCTTAGACACTCGAAACCATAGTGATCCTTGTACTCAGCTCATTATCATCCAAAGTTGTAACTATTTTTCTTATATTGAAGTTTGGTGATCGGTAGTTGCCATCACCCGAGGTTTTTTATGCCGGAGATCATACATTGATCAAGGGCTTTTTCCTCGTATAAATCATTGTGTCTTTGCATATTTCACATTGAAGTGATCCTTTACTTTTTCTACAAACCAAGCATCATACCCCATTTACATAAAGTTTGGTTGCATTATCCTTGTGTAATTTTTGACCAAAACAGTTTGGCGCCCACCCTGGGGCAATTGGTGCTTCATTCATAAGAAAACTTTCTGTTCGAAATCATTTCAAAGAATTACATGGCTTCATCATTGAAAAACATGTCCACGGCGATGTCTGCAGTCACCTCGTCTCAAAGCACTCTACCTCCTCCACCGGCAGGATCCCAGAAGAATGCTGAGAAGAGAGAAACTCCTACTAACTCTAAACCTCCATCTTCTTCTGCTATGAATTCTTATATTCCCAGTACTAGTGATGTATTTACTTTGATTTTGCAGATGAAGGATCGTATGCAGCGGCAGGATGAAACTAATGATAGGATCCTCAGGGAAATTGGAGATCTCAAAAGACAAAAGAGAACGGCAGAGGATCATTCCCCACTGATGCCCAAATCCTTGAGCTTTGATACTCCAATGATCACTTCTCAGCCATCGGGAATTCCAGACGTGCAAATTATGGGAGAATCAAGAGGATTGCATCTCGGTTCGACAGCAATGACTCAGGCATCAGGCTCACACTTTCAGCCGACGGGATCCTATCCCCAGCATATGGGATCCTTCATAAATCCGGGAGCATATCCGGGAGCACAGCAGTTTCAAGGATCCTACTTTGTTCCAGGATCATCCCAGGGTCAAGGATCCTCCTTTGCTCCAGGATCATTCCAGGTTCAAGGATCCTCCTTCGTTCCAGGATCATCCCAGATACCAGGATCCTACCAGATACCAGGATCCTCCCAGATGCCAGGATCCCTAAAAAGTTTGCAAACAGGAAGTCTAGATGTCCATCAAGGGGACTTCATTCCAATGCAGACCATTGCTTCCACTGGTCCATCCGTTATTCCAGAATCCCAGCAATATGGATTCACTAACTTGAATCCAATGGGAGGTAACACTTTAAATAATTATCTTACCACTAACCATGGATTCATGCAGGATACAGGTGTCAATCATGCTATGGCCAGGGAATTGCAGAAGCTTAAAGATATGATCTCAAGTGTTCCAGGGGTAGTCAAGCCTATCCCGGAGATTGCAGATGGAAGCCACAGGGTATCTCGCTTTGCACCACCAATTTGTGATGCAGAGGTACCCAAAAGGTTCCATATCCCTACTATGAAGCTGTATAATGGCACAACGGATCCAGAGGAGCATATATCACAATACAGGGAGAGGATGGAGATCAATCCTATCCCAGAAAAGTTGAAGGAAGCATGCCTATGTAAAGGATTTGGATCCACTCTTACTGGATCAGCTCTTAAATGGCTGCTAAGTCTTCCCCCTTACTCTATTACTTCATTTGCCAATTTAGTTAATTTATTCAATAACCAATTCTCTTGTTGTAGAAAATTTGAAAGATTAACTAGTGATTTGTACAGGATAACTCAAAATCATAATGAATCATAAAGGGATTATATAACTAAATTTAGTAAAGAATCCTTGGACATTCCCAACTTGGATATGGCTACGGCTGTTGAAGCCTTCAAAATGGGACTGCTTAAGGATTCATTATTCTATGATGATCTTGTTATGACACCATGCAGGAATCTAGATGAAGTAAGAACTCGAGCACTCAGGTTCATCCGGCTAGAGGATGACAAGAGGATCCAGGAGAGACAAGTAGGATCCTCAAAACAGGAGAAGCAAGGATCCTCCTTCAAGAACAACAAATTCAAATCCTACCATAGAAATGAGAACCAGAATGTGCATGTTGTTGACCAAGAAGAGGATGATGAAGATTATCCTCCAATCTCAGAATATTGTTTTTCCGTTGACAATCATGAACTAATCCTTGCAATGCAGAATCTAGGCGAAAAAGCTAGGTGGCCCAGGAAGAATGATAAACCTTCCGGGACTAAAGACAAGTCAAAATGGTGTGCATACCATGAGGATTTCGGGCATCTAACTGAAGAATGCATAGCTTTAAGAAAAGAGATTGGATATCTGTTAAGCAAGGGGCACCTAAAAGAATTATTGGGAAGAAAAAAGCAAAGGACTCAGGATCCTGAAAGGATCCCTGAAAAGGCTCCAGCACCCTCGGCAAACGCACAAGTGATCAACTTTATTTCCGGAGGATCAGACATCTGTGGTACATCCTTCTCGGCGGCCAAAAGATATGCAAAGGAGTCAAAAATGGATAATGGAGAAAGGCCTATTAGGACATCAAGTGTCTCAGAAGGGAAGATGATAACGTTTGATGAGGATGATCGCATTAACATTCAGGATCCTCATCATGATAGTCTAGTTATTACTCTCTTTATCTCTAACCATTTTGTCCGCAGGATCCTTATCGATGGAGGAAGCTCAGTGAACATTATCCAGCTTGATGTTCTGAAGAAAATGGGTATCCCAGAATCAGACATCACACCAAGATCCTCCGTGCTTGTAGGATTCAGTGGAGAAACGAAGAAAACTCTGGGGGACATCAAACTCCCAATCTACGTGGAAGGATTACATAATTACCAGAAATTTTGTGTTATTGATTGTTTGTCTTGTTGCAATGTTATCCTTGGCAGACCTTGGATACATGATATGAAAGCAGTCCCATCCACCTACCATCAATGTGTGAAGCTCCCTAGCCCATGGGGAATAATCAAGATCGACAGTGATCAGCAGGAGGCTAAGGATTGCTATACCTCATCCATGAAGCCAACCTCGAAGCCAAGGGAGCAATAGCAATTACAGTATCCTCCGAGGAATGTCTTGGAGGCAAGGGAACAAGATGTGGACGAAATCCTCTTGGATCCTAATGATCCTGAGTCAAAAATCTATATTGGATCAGGGATCCTTGGCAAGATGAAAGAAGACATAATATCCTTCCTCAAAAGAAGAAAATCTACCTTTGCTTGGAAACATGAAGATATGACAGGTATATCTAAGGATATCATTACTCACAAACTTGGCATTGACAGGTCTATCAAACCAATCCATCAAAAAAGGAGGAAGTTTGCACCAGAAAGGAATACCATTATCCAAGAAGAAGTAGAGAGACTACTTCGAGCAGGTATGATCAGAGAGGTAAAGTATCCAAAATGGTTAGCCAATGTGGTCGTTGTCCAAAAGAAAAACGGAAAGTGGAGGGTATGTGTCGATTTCACCGATCTGAATAAGGCATGTCCCAAGGATCCTTTCCCATTACCCCACATTGACTCCATGGTGGATGCAACAGCAGGGCATGAACTGTTGACCTTTATGGATGCATCATCTGGATTCCAACAAATTCAGATGGAACCATCTGACCAAGAGGATACAGCCTTTATGACCCCAACAGGTTTGTATTGTTATATTGCCATGCCTTTTGGATTAAGAAATGCAGGTGCAACATATCAAAGGCTGGTGAATATGATGTTCAAAGATCAAATTGGACAAACTATGGAAGTATACATAGATGATATGGTAGTCAAGTCAAAGAAAGCTGAGGATCACCTAAGGGATTTGGAGGAAGCATTTGATATCCTTGATAATTATAACATGAAGCTTAATCCTTCAAAGTGCCACTTTGGTGTTAAGGCAGGTAAATTCCTAGGATATATGGTAACTCAGAGGGGCATTGAGGCAAGTCCGGAGCAAATTAAAGCACTAATAAACATCAAGTCCCCTGCCAATGCTAAGGATGTGCAAAGGCTAACAGGCAGGATAGCAGCTCTGAACAGGTTCATATCAAAATCCTCAGAAAAATGTAAAGAATTTTACGATATCCTAAGGAAGAACAAGAAGTTTGAATGGACTGAGAAACATGAGAATGCTTTACAAGCCCTTAAAGAATATATGTCCTCAGCACCAGCATTATCAAAGCCCGAAAAAGGAGATGTGTTATCCTTATATTTGGCGGTATCCTCAACCGCTGTAAGTGCTGTCCTTGTTAAGGATCACGAAGGTACACAATATCCTATCTACTATGTAAGTAAGAGTTTACTTGATGCCGAATCCAGGTACTCACACCTCGAAAAACTTATTCTTGCATTAATCATGGCATCAACTAAGTTAAGGCATTATTTTGAAACCCATACTATTGTTGTTAGAACTAACTTTCCAATTAAGAATGTCCTCAGGAAACCAGAGATGTCAGGAAGAATGGCTAAGTGGGCAGTAAAGCTTAGTGCCCATGATATAAGATATGAGCCAAGAACAGCCATTAAATCCCAAGCACTAGCTGACTTTGTGGCTGATTTCAGTAGTGATCTACAAAAAGAAGCAGAATTGGAAGTCCAACAGCTGGATGAGACCAAGGATCCTTGGATACTACACACTGATGGATCCTCAAATGTCAAGGGCACAGGGCTCGGGATACTACTAAAATCGCCACAGGGGGACATAATACCCCACTCCATAGCCTGTGAGTTCCAAGCAACTAACAATGAGGCTGAATATGAAGCCTTAATTGCTGGCTTGCAAATTGCTAAGGATATGGGGGTAAAATATCTTAAAGTATATGTAGACTCATTATTGATTACCAATCACTTTAATGGATCCTATGCTGTTAAAGGTGAAAAACTAACCAAATATTTAGAGATAGTCAAAGAATTGGCACTCTCTTTTGTTTCTTTCAGCTTAACACAGGTACCAAGGGAGGATAACACGGAAGCTGATGCATTGGCCAACTTAGGATCATCCTTAAAAATTCCAGAAGACATAAGTGTTTTGGTCAAAAATCACACAAGGATAATGTAACCAAACTTTATGAAAACGGGGTATGATGCTTGGTTAATTATGAAAGTAAAGGATCACTTCTGTGATAAAGATGCAAAGACACAACGATTTATACGAGGAAAAAGCCCTTGATCAATGAATGATCTCCGGCATAAAAAACCTCGGGTGATGGCAACTACCGATCACCAACTTCAATATAACAAAAATATGATTACAACTTTGGATGATAATGAGCTGAGTACAAGGATCACTGAGTGTCTAAGTGTTTGAGAGTTGTGTCGTATGTCGTGTGTGTTCTTCCGAATGAGGAAGAGTGGTATTTATACAAGTGTAGGTGACTTATTTTAGGTAAAATGACTAATTATCAGCTCATTACCCCTTTAGAAATAAAGACAATCTAGCCTAAATTGCTGCCCATAAATCAAGCCTAGTTTCCATATCCTGTGCAACGTCTTTCTTCGATTAAGCTCTTGCCATATTTGTGAAGACGCGTTCCTGGATCATAATGTCTAGAGCATATCCTGCTAGATGTTCCTGCAAAACAATATTGTATTGAGTGGAAGTGGCCGTTAGTATGAGGATCACCATAATTCCCCATGATCCTGATCTTGAAGTTCTGCGGAGGATCACTGTCTGCCAAAGAAACAAGGATCACTGGTTAGGATCATGTGTAAGGATCACCTATAATAAAAATCCAGCCCTAACAATTGCCCCCAAAATATAAGGAGTTAATTGTAAATAGACGAGTTATATTTTGTTTTGATCTTATCCCTAACGGGCGATTCCGGATAACTAGCCGTTACACATGGACTAGCCGTTGTGATAATTACGTCACAGATGTGACAATCCCTGCAAATCATCATTATAAATAGGAGATAGGGTTAGGATCATTCGGTATTTAAATTCGAGGTATCTTCCCTTTATAATCACAACCGAAGACTTGATCAGGTATCCACTTCTTCTCTCTTTCCCTTCTTCCTTCCCTTTGCTCTGTTTTTTGCTTCTACTCTGTTTCCGTCTTGTCGTAAACATGTTGCTCCGGAATTCCCCACACAAGGATTCTAAGAAGGATAGTCCTTTAAAAAGCCAGGGGATTATCAAGGATTCTCCTACGGAGAGGTGTTGTTTTACTGATGTTCACATAGACAGAATTCGTCATTGTTTTCCGGCGAATGCGGTTTTCAAGTCCTTCACACCTACCGCTCTGAGTGATTCTGTTTCGGATACCTGGGTGGCCTTTCCTGCTACTCCATTCACCATAGGGTATTCATATCCTTTTCCATCCTTCACCCAATCCTTCTTTTCTTTAACCGGCATCTCTTATATCCAAGCTATGCCGATGATCTGGAGGGTTCTGTATACCTTCGAAAGGATCATTGAGCAGAGAGGGATTGACCTGGGGATGACGGAGTTGGCCGAGTTTTACGATCTTACCACTTTTGGCTCTTACCGGTATCTGCTGAAACGGAAAGCCGGGGAGGATCACCCTGTCTTCAAGGTCACCAAGAATGATCCTAACTGGAAGCGTCGTTTTTTCTTTGTTAGAAGGGATTCCATCCCGGATGGGAAGGATCTGCCCAAAGAATGGGCCACTCATGGTAGGATAGAGGATCCTATAAGGATCATTGTCAGCCTTGTCCCATATGATGAGGATCACTAATATCTCTTTTCATTTCTTGTGCAGCTATAACCATCGCTCATCTGAAATTAAGCCCTGCTGCAAAAGAGAGAGTTCTAGCTTTTAAAAAGCTTAATCCTGAAGTCAGAAGTTTCCAGGTCACCGTCCAAGATTCTCAAGAAGTATCCTCTGCATCTGCCACTATGTCAAGTAAGTATCCTTACAGAAAATAAATTATATGTAGGATTGTTTGATTAACAAAGCAACTTATCTTGTTTTTTGATTGTGTAGGTGCCGGAAAGTCTGCCAGGTCTGTCAAATCAGCTTCTAAATTTGGGTTAAGTGATCTTGCCAATGTTACGTCTTCAAAGAAGAAGGCTCCTGCTGCCAGTCCTTCAGCATCAGCTCCCAAAGCGTCTATCCGGGGCAAGGGGAAGAAGAGGAAGACTACTGAAGATCTACAAGGATTTCCCCTCCTCCGTCAGCAATTCCTTGACTATGTGAATGAGGTAAGGATCACTGCCCCTGTAGGTTGTCCGCCTAGCATATCCTGCTTTTCTTGAGGATCATATGATCTTATGCTTATCTTTTTCTTCTCCTGTTGCAGAAACTTGCCGAGATTGAGACCTATCTTGGCCATGTTGAGGACCAAGAGAGCCAGATTGCTGACCTTCAACAAATGGGCGTACTTAAGGATCTCAAGATAGGAGATCTTGAGAAGGAACTCCGGGTCATGAAGGCTGAGGCTGCTCAGAGGTTGATTGATATGGATAACGAGAAGCAGGAGATCACCCAAGATGCTAAGGTCTCCGCGGCAATTGCTATGTATAAGATACAACTTCAGATGGCCGAGGAGGCTCAGGATCCTACCTTTGACAAAAGCTCGTGGGATGTTGAAGGTTGGAAGGCAAGGCTGGCAGACCTGGAGGACGAGGATGAGGCTGAGGAGATCCCCATGCTGGAAGGTGGTGATGCTGAGAAGGATCAAGGTGGAGATGCTGGTGGTGATGAAGCAGCGAAGGTGTAGGCTGCATGATTGGGCGATGATGGATATTTCGAGACTAGGCCGGAGCCCAATTTTTTAGGATTGGTAGTGGTTTTTTGTGGTTGTTGATGTTTGAAACAATTATGGTCTGTAATCTCTGAACAATAGTTTCTTAGGGTTAAGGATCCTGGATCCTTTGAACAATAGGTAGGATTACAAAAGGTGGAGGGATCCTCTGTTTGGGGGATGAAGCCTTTGTGATCCTGCCGCTTTTATTTCCTGCAAAATGCTAAGACCGCATAGACAATGGACACCCTTTGCCAACCCATGTGGACGGGCCACGTTTTGCTGGTAGAAATGTGGGTTGGCAATTTTGACAACTTTTTGAAAGGGTTAATGATCCTTTTATTTAATAATATAACTTTAACTTTTCTGGCTTATCTTGTGTCGTTATCCTTCAATAATCCTCTTATTTCTCAATTGCTATATTTGTTAAAATAACAAGAGTTGACAAAGTGTTTAATAAACTTAGGATATGATCCTAGATCAAATATCCTCATATTGAAAATTCTCAAAGTGTTTTAGTTCAAGGATCATAGGTTCGGTTGTCAAAGTATAAGGGTTGGTTAGGATAATGAATAATGAAATTAAAAGTAGTTAAGGATCATACCTGAGGATCCACGTTAGGATCCTAACCTTCAATCAAGACAATCATAGATAAGACTTTGATAGCTAATAAGGATTAAGGACCCTTATATGTTTAGACTTCCAAAACCTGAAAAGTGAGATATAACTTGGGACTAAGCCAATGTGAAAAATTAGTAACTGGGGACATGCCCAAAGGATAACTGAGAATGATCCCAGAGGATCACTGGGGACAAGCCCATAGGATAACTGAGAATGATCCCAGAGGATCACTGGGGACAAGCCCATAGGATAACTGAGAATGATCCCAGAGGATCACTGGGGACAAGCCCATAGGATAACTGGGGACAAGCCCGAAGGATCGTATGTAAACTGGAGTATGGCCCTTTCTGGCAACTATCCAAACTTAGTGACATGAAAATGTCAAAACCTTAGCTAACGTGAAAACGTTAGAAACCTTAGGAACGGATGTATGGTGCGTCCACCATTATACGTAGGATCCTAAATATAGCCAGTACAATGAGGTTGTCAGCCCCGAAAGTGGGTACTGGTCCCAAAGACGTGAACTATACCAGGATCATCGTGCGCTGCTGGCGGAAACTGGGGATAATCCCAAGGATAACTGGGGTTGGACCCAAGGATCTGTGGTGCTTTTGGAGATCTTTGACGATTTGCTGAAGATACCTGAACTATCATAACTCAAATGGTTTGTGAGTAGAGGATGAAGGATACATGATCCTTATCCTTAGGCAAAAAGTAAGAAAATGTAATAGTTTTAGGATAAGCATATTACCAGAGTAAGGATCACCGATATCTCCAGGATCCTTCAAGGATACTTCAATGTAAGGATCACATGCAGGAAGGATCATGTTCACATGAAATATTTCTTTAAGTGAACAACATTCCAGGCTCTTGGTAACAAGTTTCCTACCATGGTTAGCAACCTGTATGCCCCCTTTCCTGCTTCAGCTTCAATCAAGTAGGGACCTTCCCATTTTGGTGCTAGCTTCCCGTCAGCAGGATTGATAGTATTTTGAAATGCTTTTCTCAACACCATATCTCCAACTTGGAACTTCCTTATCCTGACATTCTTGTTGTAGGCACCAGCCATCCTTTGTTGGTAGCTTGCCATCCTTATCCTAGCTAGATCCCTGTTTTCCTCAATAGTATCCAAATCCTGAGCTAGGATTGTAGCATTTTCTTCAGGATCACGAGCACTTGTTCTAGCAGTTGGGATCACCATCTCTGTTGGGATCACTGCTTCTGCCCCAAATACTAAAGAGAAGGGTGTTTGACCGGTGGCATTCTTGGGAGTTGTCCTATCAGCCCATAGCACATAAGGTAACTCTTCTGCCCATTTCCCTTTCTTGGATCCTAGCTTCTTCTTCAGATTGTTGATGATGATTTTGTTGGATGATTCTGCTTGACCATTGGCTTGTGGGTGAACTGGTGTTGATGTGATCATCTTGATTCCCCAACTGTCACAAAAGTTAGTGGTTCTGCTTCCAATGAATTGGGAGCCATTATCACATACAATTTCAGAGGGAATGCCAAATCTAGTTATAATGTTTCTTTTAATGAAGGATATGACTTCCTTTTCTCTGACTTGAGCGAAGGCTTCAGCTTCTATCCACTTGGAAAAATAGTCAGTCATGGCAAGCATAAATACTTTTCCACCAGGTGCTTTAGGGAGCTTGCCAACTATATCCATTCCCCATCTCATGAATGGCCAAGAGGATGGTATGGGGTGTAGTAATTCAGCTGGTTGGTGAAGGATATTGCTATGTCTTTGGCAAGGATCACACCTCTTAGCATACTCTATAGCATCCCTTTTCATGGTTGGCCAGTAGTATCCTGTTCTAAGGATCCTTGAGAATAATGCCCTGCCCCCAGTGTGGTTTCCACAATCTCCTTCATGGAAGTCCCTCAACACTTCTTCAATTTCAGGATCCTCAATACATCTTAAATATGGTCCTGCAAGGGATCGTTTATATAGCACATTATTCAAGATTGTGAATTGAGATACCTTGATCCTGAAAGCTCTAGGATTTTCTCCCATTGGAATCTCTCCGTTTTGCAAGTATTTCATTATTGGTGGGATCCATGATCCTGAATAAGGTTGAGCTTCTTCACTAGGGGTTACTGCAGTATCCTCTACTATTTCCATGGCCACCTGATTTTCAATAGCAGGAGCCAGGATATGGATGATAGGGATACTTATATCTTCTGGAATCTTCAAGGATGATCCTAGGTTAGCCAATGCATCAGCCCCTGTGTTCTCCTCCCTTGGTACCTGTGTTAAGCTAAAAGAAACAAAAGAGAGTGCCAATTCTTTGACTATCTCTAAATATTTTGTTAGTTTTTCACCTTTAACAGCATAGGATCCGTTAAAGTGATTAGTGATCAATAATGAATCTACATATACTTTGAGATACTTTACCCCCATATCCTTAGCAATTTGTAAGCCAGCAATTAAGGCTTCATACTCAGCCTCATTGTTAGTTGCTTGGAACTCACAGGCTATGGAGTGGGGTATTATGTCCCCCTGTGGCGATTTTAGTAGGATCCCTAGCCCTGTGCCTTTGATATTTGAGGATCCGTCAGTGTGTAGGATCCAAGGATCCTTGGTCTCATCCAGCTGCTGGACCTCCAATTCTGCTTCCTTTTGTAGATCACTACTGAAATCAGCCACAAAGTCAGCTAGTGCTTGAGATTTAATGGCTGTTCTTGGTTCGTATCTTATATCATGGGCACTAAGCTTCACTGCCCACTTAGCCATTCTCCCTGACATATCCGGTTTCCTGAGGACATTCTTAATTGGAAAATTAGTTTTAACAACAATAGTATGGGTTTCAAAATAATGCCTTAACTTAGTGGATGCCATGATTAATGCAAGGATGAGTTTTTCGAGGTGTGAGTACCTGGATTCGGCATCAAGTAGACTTTTACTTACATAGTAGATAGGATATTGTGTACCTTCGTGATCCTTAACAAGGACAGCACTTACAGCGGTTGAGGATACCGCTAGATATAAGGATAACACATCTCCTTTTTCCGGTTTTGCTAATGCTGGTGCTGAGGACATATATTCTTTTAGGGCTTGTAAAGCATTCTCATGCTTCTCAGTCCATTCGAACTTCTTATTCTTCCTTAGGATATCGTAAAATTCTCTGCATTTCTCTGAGGATTTCGATATGAACCTGTTCAAAGCTGCTATCCTGCCTGTTAGTTTTTGAACATCCTTGGCATTGGCAGGAGATTTGATATTTATTAATGCTTTGATTTGTTCCGGGCTTGCTTCAATGCCCCTCTGGGTTACCATGTATCCTAAGAATTTTCCTGCCTTAACACCAAAATGGCATTTTGAAGGATTAAGTTTCATGTTGTAATGATCAAGGATATCGAATGCTTCTTCTAAGTCTTTTAGGTGATCCTCAGCTTTCTTTGACTTGACCACCATATCATCTATGTACACCTCCATAGTTTTTCCAATTTGATCCTTGAACATCATATTTACCAGCCTTTGATATGTTGCACCTGCATTTCTTAGTCCAAAAGGCATGGCAATATAACAATATAAACCGGTTGGGGTCATAAAGGCTGTATCCTCTTGGTCAGATGGTTCCATCTGGATTTGTTGGAATCCAGATGATGCATCCATAAAGGTTAACAGTTCATGCCCCGCTGTTGCATCCACCATAGAGTCAATGTGGGGTAACGGGAAAGGATCCTTGGGACATGCCTTATTCAAATCAGTGAAATCGACACATACCCTCCACTTTCCGTTTTTCTTTTGGACAACAACCACATTGGCTAACCATTTTGGATACTTTACCTCTCTGATCATACCTGCTCGAAGTAGTCTCTCTACTTCTTCTTGGATAATGACATTTCTTTCTGGTGCAAACTTCCTCCTTTTTTGATGGATTGGCTTGATAGACCTGTCAATGCCAAGTTTGTGAGTAATAATATCCTTAGATATAGCTGTCATGTCTTCATGTTTCCATGCAAAGGTAGATTTTCTTCTTTTGAGGAAGGATATCATGTCTTCTTTCATCTTGCCAAGGATCCCTGATCCGATATAGATTTTTGATTCAGGATCACTAGGATCCAAGAGGATTTCATCTACATCTTGTTCCCTTGCCTCCAAGACATTCCTTGGAGGATACTGTAATTGCTATTGCTCCCTTGGCTTCGAGGTTGGCTTCATAGATGAGGTATAACAATCCTTAGCCTCTTGCTGATCACTGTCGATCTTGATTATCCCCCATGGGCTAGGGAGCTTCACACATTGATGGTAGGTAGATGGAACTGCTTTCATGTCATGTATCCAAGGCCTGCCAAGGATAACGTTGCAGCAAGATAAACAGTCAATAACACAAAATTTTTGGTAATTATGTAATCCTTCCACGTAGATTGGGAGTTTGATGTCCCCCAGAGTTTTCTTCGTTTCTCCACTGAATCCTACAAGCACAGAGGATCTTGGTGTGATGTCTGATTCTGGGATTCCCATCTTCTTCAGGACATCAAGCTGGATAATGTTCACTGAGCTCCCTCCGTCAATAAGGATCCTGCGGACAAAATGGTTAGAGATAAAGAGAGTGATCACTAAACTATCATGGTGAGGATCCTGAATGTTAATGCGATCATTCTCATCAAATGTTATCATCTTCCCTTCTGAGACACTTGAGGTTCTAATAGGCCTTTCTCCATTATCCATTTTTGATTCTTTTGCATGTCTTTTGGCCGCTGAAAAGGATGTACCACAAATGTCTGATCCTCCGGATATGAAGTTAATCACTTGTGCGTTTGCCGGAGGTGCTGGAGCCTTTTCAGGGATCCTTTCAGGATCCTGGGTCCTTTGCTTTTTTCTCCCCAACAATTCTTTTAGATGCCCCTTGCTTAGCAGGTATCCAATTTCTTTTCTTAAGGCTATGCAATCTTCAGTTAGATGCCCGAAATCCTCATGGTATGCACACCATTTGGACTTA
Organism: Helianthus annuus; assembly: GCF_002127325.2. Classification (NCBI taxonomy): domain Eukaryota; kingdom Viridiplantae; phylum Streptophyta; class Magnoliopsida; order Asterales; family Asteraceae; genus Helianthus; species Helianthus annuus. Next base: position 95,845,651 of record NC_035444.2, on the reverse strand, counting down.
TCCTTAGTCCCGGATGGTTTATCATTCTTCCTGGGCCATCTGGCTTTTTCACCTAGGTTCTGCATTGCAAGGATCAGTTCATGATTATCAACGGAAAAACAATATTCTGAGATTGGAGGATATTCTTCATCATCCTCTTCTTGGTCAACAGCATGCACATTCTTGTTCTCGTTTCTATGGTAGGATTTGAACTTGTTGCTTTTGAAGGAGGATCCTTGCTTATCTTGTTTTGAGGATCCTACTTGTCTTTCCTGGATCCTCTTGTCATCCTCTAGCCGGATAAACCTGAGTGCTCGAGTTCTTACTTCATCTAAATTCCTGCATGGTGTCATAACAAGATCATCATAGAATAATGAATCCTTAAGCAGTCCCATTTTGAAGGCTTCAACAGCCGTAGCCATATCCAAGTTGGGAATGTCCAAGGATTCTTTACTAAATTTAGTTATATAATCCCTTAATGATTCGTTATGATTTTGAGTTATCCTGTATAAATCGCTAGTTAATTTTTCAAATTTTCTACTACAAGAGAATTGGTTATTGAATAAATTAACTAAATTAGCAAATGAAGTAATAGAGTAGGGGGGAAGACTTAGCAGCCATTTAAGAGCTGATCCAGTTAGAGTGGATCCAAATCCTTTACATAGGCATGCTTCTTTCAACTTTTCTGGGATAGGATTGATTTCCATCCTTTCCCTGTATTGTGCTATATGCTCCTCTGGATCCGTTGTGCCATCATACAACTTCATGGTAGGGATATGGAACCTTTTGGGTACCTCTGCGTCACAAATTGGTGGTGCAAAACGGGATACCTTGTGGCTTCCATCCGCAATCTCTGGGATAGGCTTGATTACCCCTGGAACACTTGAGATCATGTCCTTTAGTTTCTGTAATTCCCTGGCCATAGCATGATTGGTACCTGTATCCTGCATGAATCCAAGGTTAGTAGTAGGATAATTATTTAAAGTGTTACCTCCCATTGGGTTCAAGTTAGGGAATCCATATTGCTGGGATTCTGGAACAACGGAGGGACCAGTGGAAGCAATGGTCTGCATTGGAATGAAGTCCCCTTGATGGACATCTAGACTTCCTGTTTGCAAACTTTTTAGGGATCCTGGCATCTGTAAGGATCCTGGTATCTGGGATGATCCTGGAACGAAGGAGGATCCTTGAACCTGGGATGATCCTGGAACAAAGGAGGATCCTTGGCCCTGGAATGATCCCGGAATAAAGTAGGATCCTGGAAACTGCTGTGTCTCCGGATAGGCTCCCGAATTCCTGAAGGATCCCATGTGCTGAGGATAGGATCCTACGGGCTGAAAATGTGAGCCTGATGTCTGAGTCATTGCTGCCGAGTTGAGATGTGATCCTCTTGACTCCCCTGTAATTTGCACGTCCGGGATCCCTGATGGCTGGGAAGTGATCATTGGAGTATCAAAGCTCAAGGATTTGGGCATCAGTGGAGAATGATCCTCTGCCGCTTTCTTTTGTCTTTTGAGATCTCCAATTTCCCTGAGGATCCTTTCGTTGGTTTCATCTTGCCGCTGCATACGATCCTTCATCTGCAAAATTAAAGCAAATACATCACTAGTACTGGGAATAGAAGAATTCATAGCAGAAGAAGATAGAGGTTTAGAGGAAGTGGGAGTTGATCTCTTCTCAGTATTTTTCTGAGATCCTGCCGGTGGAAGAGGCAAGGTGATCTGTGATGAGGTGACTGCAGACATCGCCGTGGACGTGTTCTTCAATGATGAAGCCATGTAACTCTTTGAAATGATTTCGAACAAAAGATTTTCTTATGAATGAAGCACCAATTGCCCCACGGTGGGCGCCAAACTGTTTTGGTCAAAAATCACACAAGGATAATGTAACCAAACTTTATGAAAACGGGGTATGATGCTTGGTTAATTATGAAAGTAAAGGATCACTTCTGTGATAAAGATGCAAAGACACAATGATTTATACGAGGAAAAAGCCCTTGATCAATGAATGATCTCCGGCATAAAAAACCTCGGGTGATGGCAAGTACCGATCACCAACTTCAATATAACAAAAATATGATTACAACTTTGGATGATAATGAGCTGAGTACAAGGATCACTGAGTGTCTAAGTGTTTGAGAGTTGTGTCGTATGTCGTGTGTGTTCTTCCGAATGAGGAAGAGTGGTATTTATACAAGTGTAGGTGACTTATTTTAGGTAAAATGACTAATTATCAGCTCATTACCCCTTTAGAAATAAAGACAATCTAGCCTAAATTGCTGCCCATAAATCAAGCCTAGTTTCCATATCCTGTGCAACGTCTTTCTTCGATTAAGCTCTTGCCATATTTGTGAAGACGCGTTCCTGGATCATAATGTCTAGAGCATATCCTGCTAGATGTTCCTGCAAAACAATATTGTATTGAGTGGAAGTGGCCGTTAGTATGAGGATCACCATAATTCCCCATGATCCTGATCTTGAAGTTCTGCGGAGGATCACTGTCTGCCAAAGAAACAAGGATCACTGGTTAGGATCATGTGTAAGGATCACCTATAATAAAAATCCAGCCCTAACAATAAGTATCCCTATCATCCATATCCTGGCTCCTGCTATTGAAAATCAAGTAGCCATGGAAATAGAAGAGGATACTGCAGTAATCCCTAGTGAAGAAGCTCAATCTTATGCAGGGTCATGGGTCTCACCAATCATGAAATACTTGCAACACGGAGAGATCCCGATGGGAGAAAATCCTAGAGCTTTCAGGATCAAGGTATCTTAATTTACAATCTTAAACAATGTGCTATATAAACGATCCCTTGCAGGACCATATTTAAGATGTATTGAGGATCCTGAAGTTGAAGAAGTGTTGAGAGACTTCCATGAAGGAGATTGTGGAAACCACACTGGGGGCAGGGCATTATTCTCAAGGATCCTTAGGACAGGATACTACTGGCCAACCATGAAAAGGGATGCTGTGGAATATGCTAGGAAATGTGATCCTTGTCAAAGACACAACAATATCCTTCATCAACCAGCCGAATTGCTACACCCCATACCATCCTTTTGGCCATTCATGAGATGGGGAATGGATATAGTTGGCAAGCTCCCTAAAGCACCTGGTGGAAAAGTATTCATGCTTGCCATGACTGACTACTTCTCTAAGTGGATAGAGGCTGAAGCTTTTTCTCAAGTCAGAGAAAAAGAAGTTATATCCTTTATCAAAAGAAACATTATAACTAGATTTGGCATTCCCTCTGAAATTGTATGTGATAATGGTTCCCAATTCATTGGAAGCAGAACTACTAACTTTTGTGACAGTTGGGGAATCAAGATGATAACATCAACACCAGTTCATCCACAAGCCAATGGCCAAGCAGAATCATCCAACAATATCATCATCAACAATTTAAAGAAGAAGCTAGGATCCAAGAAGGGAAAATGGGCAGAAGAGTTACCTTATGTGCTATGGGCTGATAGGACAACTCCCAAGAATGCCACTGGTCAAACACCTTTCTCTTTAGTATTTGGGGCAGAAGCAGTGATCCCAACAGAAATGGTGATCCCAACTGCTAGAACAAGTGCGCGTGATCCTGAAGAAAATGCTACAATCCTGGCTCAGGATTTGGATACTATTGAGGAAATCAGGGATCTGGCTAGGATAAGGATGGCAAGCTACCAACAAAGAATGGCTGGTGCCTACAACAAAAATGTTAGGATAAGGAAGTTCCAAGTTGGGGATATGGTGTTGAGAAAAACATTCCAAAACACTATTAATCCTGCTGACGGGAAGTTAGCACCAAAGTGGGAAGGCCCTTACTTAATTGAAGCTGAAGCAGGAAAGGGGGCATACAGATTGCTAACTATGGAAGGAAACTTGTTACCAAGAGCCTGGAATGCTGTTCACTTAAAGAGATACTTTATGTGAACATGATCCTTCAAGCATGTGATCCTTACACTGAAGTATCCTCGAAGGATCCCGGCGATATCAGTGATCCTTACTCTGGTAATGTCCTTATCTTAAAACTGTTACATTTCCTTACTTTTTACCAAAGGATAAGGATCCTGTATCCTTCATCCTCTTCTCACGAACCATTTGAGTTATGATAGTTCAGGTATCCACAGCATATCATCGAAGATCTTCAAAAGCTACGCAGATCCTTGGGTCTAACCCCAGTTATCCTTGGGATTATCCCCAGTTTCCGCCAGCAGCGCACGATGATCCTGATATAGTTCACGTCTTTGGGACCAGTACCCACTTTCGGGGCTGACAGCCTCATCGTACTGGCTATACCCAGGATCCTACGTATAATGGTAGACGTACCATACATCCGTTCATAAGGTTTCTAACGTTTTCACGTTAGCTAAGGTTTTGACATTTTCATGTCACTAAGTTTGGATAGTCGCCAGTAAGGGCCATACTCCAGCTTACATACGATCCTTTGGGCTTGTCCCCAGTTATCCTTTGGGCTTGTCCCCAGTTATCCTTTGGGCTTGTCCCCAGTGATCCTCCGGGATCATCCTCAGTTATCCTTTAGGCATGTCCCCAGCTACTAATTTATCTTTTACATTGGCTTAGTCCCAAGATATGTTCCATTTTTCAGGTTCTCGAAGTTAAACAAATAAGGATCCTTAATCCTTATCATCCATTAAAGTTTTACTTGTGGTTATCCCGATTAAAGGTTAGGATCCTAACTTGGATCCTCAGGTATGATCCTTAACTATTTTTAATTTCATTATTCATTTGAATAACCTTTAGACCTTGACAACTGAACCTATGATCCTTAAAATAAACTACCTTGAAAATTTTCGATTATAGGATATTTGATCCAGGATCATATCCTATATTTCTTGAACATGGTTTGCTTAACTATTATTACAAATATATTTCTAAAACAATTGGAAACTAAAAAGATAAATAAAGGATAACAACACAGGATAAGCCAGAAATATTAAGGTTATATTATTAGCAAAAGGATCTTTAACCCTTGCAAAAAGTTGTCAAAATTGCCAACCCAAGTTTCTACCAGCAAAACGTGGCCCGTCCACATGGGTTGGCAAAGGGTGTCCATTGTCTTTGCGGTCTTAGCAGGTGCAGGAAAGTAAAAGCAGCAGGATCACAAAGGCTTCATCCCCCAAACAGAGGATCCCTCCACCTTCTGTAATCCTACCTATTGTCCCAAGGATCCAGGATCCTTAACCCTAAAAACTATTGTTCAAAGATTACAGACCATCAACAACCACAAAAAACCACTACCAATCCTAAAAAAATGGGCTCCGGCTATGTCTAGAAGTTTCCATCATTGCCCAATCTTGCAGCTCAAACCTTCGCTGCACCATCACCACCAGCTCCACTTGCTTCACCATGATCCTTACCAGCATCTCCACCTTCAAGCATAGGGATATCCTCAGCATCATCATCATCCTCCAACTCTGCCAGCCTTGCCTTCCAACCTTCCACGTCCCATGTACCTTTGTCAAAGGAAGGATCCTGAGCCTCTGCAGCCATCCGCAGCTGGATCTTGTACATGGTTATCGCAGCAGAGACCTTAGCATCCTGGGTGATATCATGCTTCTCATAGTCAAACTTGATCAATGCTTTGACAGCTTCATCCCTGGTAGCCCGGAGCTCCTTCTCAAGATCGGCTATCTTGAGATCCTTCAGCACACCCATCTGATGGAGGTCGGCAATTTGGCGATCCTGATCTTCAACGTGGTTAACATAAGTCTCTATTTCAGTAAGTTTCTGCAAAAACAACAAGATATGACATCAGACACAGGTGATCCTCAAAAACCATCAGGATAACCAACAGGGGCAGTGATCCTAACCTCGTTGACAGAATCAAGAAACTGCTGACGAATCAGGGGAAATCCTTGGAGATCCTCAGAAGTCTTCCTCTTCTTTCCCTTACCCCTAATGGGTAATTTAGGGGCTGAAGCAGAGGGACTAGCAGCAGGAGTCTTCTTCTTCGAAGACTTGACGTTGGCAAGATCATCAACCCCAAACAAGGAGGCAGACTTGGCGGACTTAGCAGATTTCCCAGCACCTACACAATCAAAACAAGATAAGTCTCCTAACTAATTTAATACTTTTGCATAGAACTTACTTTTTGGTAAGGATACTTACTTGACATTGTAGCAGATGCGGAGGATACTTCTTGTGAATCTTGGATGGTGACTTGAAAACTTCTGGTCTCAGGATCAAGCTTCTTGAAAGCTAAAACTCTCTCTCTTGCAGCAGGAGTTAACTTGAGATGAGTAACGGATATAGCTGAAAAAACACAAAAGACAAAAAAAACATTAGTGATCCTCATCATAAGAGACAAGTCTGATGGTGATCCTTCGAGGATCCTCTATCCTACCGTGAGTAGCCCACTCCTTGGGCAGATCCTCCCCGTTAGGGATGGTATCTCTCCTAACAAAGAAGAATCGTCGCTTCCAGTTGGTATCATTTTTTGTGACCTTAAAAACAGGGTGATCCTCTCCAGCTTTCCGTTTCAACAAGTATCGACAGGAACCAAATGTGGTAAGATCATATAACTCGGCCAGCTCCGGCATCCCCAAGTCAATCCCCTCCTGCTCGATGATCCTCCCAAGGGTACACAGAACCCTCCAGATCATCGGCATGGCCTGGATATAGGACATACCGGTCAGAGAAAAGAAAGATTGGGTGAAGGCTGGAAAAGGATACGAATACCCTATGGTGAACGGAGTAGCAGGAAAAGCCACCCAGACGTCTGAAACAAAATCGCTCAAAGCAGTAGGCGTGAAGGATTTGAAAACAGCGTTCGCCGGGAAGCAATGACGAATCCTGTCTACATGAGCATCAGTAAAGGAACATCTCTCCGTAGGAGAGTCCTTGATGATCCCTTGGCTTTTTAGGGGACTACTCTTCTTGGAATCCTTATGTGGAGAATTTCGAAGCAACATACTCGTGGTGGAACAGAAACAGAGAAAAAACAGAAAAAACAGAGCAAAAAGAAGGAAGAAGGGAAAGAGAGAAGAAGAGGATACCTGGTCAACCTTCGGTAGCGATTATAAAGGGAAGATATCTCGAATTTAAATGCAGAGTGATCCTAACCCTATCTCCTATTTATAATCATGATTTGCAGGGATTGTCACATCTATGACGAAATGATCGCAAACGGCTAGTTCGATATTAACGGCTAGTTATTCGGAGTTGCCCGTTGGAGATAAGATCAAAAAAAATACAACTCATTAATTTACAATCACCTCCTTATATTTTGGGGGCAATTGTTAGGGCTGGATTTTTATTATGCATGATCCTTACACGTGATCCTAACCAGTGATCCTTGTTTCTTTGACAGACAGTGATCCTCAACAGGACTTCAGGATCAGGATCATGGAACATTACAGGATCCTCATGCTAACGGTTACCTTCGTTTAATACAATGTTATTTTGCAGGAACATCTAGCAGGATCCGCTCTTAGCATCATAATCAAGGGACGCGTCTTCACAATTATGGCATTAGCTTAATCGGAGATAGACGTTGCAAAGGATATGGAAACTTAGCTTGATTTAAGGGCGGCAATTTAGGCTAGATTGTCTTTTATTTCTAAAGGGGTAATGAGCTGATTATTAGTCTTTTTACCTAAAATAGGTCACCTACACTTGTATAAATACCACTCTTCCTCATTTGGAAGAACACACGGCAACACACAACACAACTCTCACACGCTTAGACACTCGAAACCATAGTGATCCTTGTACTCAGCTCATTATCATCCAAAGTTGTAACTATTTTTCTTATATTGAAGTTTGGTGATCGGTAGTTGCCATCACCCGAGGTTTTTTATGCCGGAGATCATACATTGATCAAGGGCTTTTTCCTCGTATAAATCATTGTGTCTTTGCATATTTCACATTGAAGTGATCCTTTACTTTTTCTACAAACCAAGCATCATACCCCATTTACATAAAGTTTGGTTGCATTATCCTTGTGTGATTTTTGACCAAAACATTGACTGTTTGTCTTGTTGTAATGTTATCCTTGGCAGGCCCTGGATACACGATATGAAGGCAGTCCCGTCCACCTACCATCAGTGTGTGAAGCTTCCTAGCCCATGGGGAATAATCAAGATCGATAGTGATCAACAGGAGGCTAAGGATTGTTACACCTCATCAATGAAACCAACCTCGAAATCAAGGGAGCAATAGCAATTAAAGTATCCTCCAAGGGGTGTCTTGGAGGCAAGAGAGCAGGATGTGGACGAAATCCTCTTGGATCCTGATGATCCTGAATCCAAGATCTACATCGGATCAGGGATCCTTGATAAAATGAAAGAAGACATAGTATCCTTCCTCAAAAGAAGAAAATCTACCTTTGCATGGAAACATGAGGATATGACAGGTATATCTAAGGATATTATCACTCATAAACTTGGCATTGACAGGTCAGTAAAACCGATCCATCAAAAAAGGAGGAAGTTTGCACCAGAAAGAAATGTCATTATCCAGGAAGAGGTAGAAAGATTATTACGAGCATGTATGATCAGAGAAGTAAAGTATCCAAAATGGCTGGCCAATGTGGTTGTTGTTCAAAAGAAAAATGGAAAGTGGAGGGTATGTGTCGATTTCACTGATTTGAATAAGGCATGTCCCAAGGATCCTTTCCCATTACCCCACATTGACTCCATGGTGGATGCAACGACGGGTCATGAACTGTTAACCTTTATGGATGCATCATCTGGATTCCAACAAATTCAGATGGAACCATCTGACCAAGAGGATACGGCTTTTATGACCCCAACCGGTTTATATTGTTATATTGCTATGCCTTTTGGATTAAGAAATGCAGGTGCAACATATCAAAGGCTGGTGAATATGATGTTCAAAGATCAAATTGGACAAACTATGGAAGTATACATAGACGATATGGTGGTGAAATCCAAAAAAGCTGAGGATCACCTAAGGGACTTGGAGGAAGCGTTTGATATCCTTGATAATTATAACATGAAGCTTAATCCTTCAAAATGTCACTTTGGTGTTAAAACTGGTAAATTCTTAGGATACATGGTAACCCAGAGGGGCATTGAAGCAAGCCCGGAACAAATCAAAGCATTGGTGAATATCAAATCCCCTGCCAACGCTAAGGATGTGCAAAGGCTAACAGGCAGGATAGCAGCTCTAAATAGATTCATATCCAAATCCTCAGAAAAGTGTAAAGAATTCTATGATATCCTAAGAAAGAACAAGAAATTCGAATGGACTGAAAAGCATGAGAATGCTTTACAAGCCCTAAAAGAATACATGTCCTCAGCCCCAGCATTGATGAAACCAGAAAAAGGAGATGTGTTATCCTTATACCTTGCGGTATCCTCAAAAGCAGTAAGTGCAGTCCTTGTTAAGGATCATGAAGGTACACAATATCCTGTCTATTATGTAAGTAAGAGTTTACTTGATGCTGAATCTAGGTATTCACACCTTGAAAAACTTATTCTTGCACTGATTATGGCATCTACTAAACTAAGACATTATTTTGAAACACATGTTATTGTTGTTAGAACTAATTTTCCAATGAAGAATGTCCTCAGGAAACCAGAGATGTCCGGAAGAATGGCTAAGTGGGCAGTAAAGCTTAGTGCCCATGATATAAGATATGAACCCAGAACAGCCATCAAATCCCAAGCATTAGCAGACTTTGTGGCTGATTTCAGTAGTGATTTACAAAAGGAAGCCGAATTGGAAGTCCAGCAGCTGGATGAAACTAAGGATCCTTGGATACTACATACTGACGGATCCTCAAATGTCAAAGGCACGGGGCTTGGTATACTACTAAAATCGCCACAGGGGGACATAATACCCCATTCCATAGCTTGTGAGTTCCAAGCCACTAATAATGAGGCTGAATATGAAGCCTTAATCGCTGGTTTGCAAATCGCTAAGCATATGAGGATCAGGTATCTTGAGGTATACGTGGATTCATTGTTAATCACCAATCACTTTAATGGATCCTATGCTGTTAAAGGTGAAAAACTAACCAAATATTTAGAGATAGTCAAAGAATTGGCACTCTCCTTTGTTTCTTTCAGTTTGACACAGGTACCAAGGGAGGAAAATACAGAAGCTGATGCATTGGCCAATCTAGGATCATCTTTGAAGATCCCAGAGGATATAAGTATCCCCATCATCCATATCCTGGCTCCTGCTATTGAAAATCAGGTGGCCATGGAAATAGAAGAGGATACTGCAATGATCCCTAGTGAGGATACTCAATCTTATTCAGGATCATGGATCTCACCAATCATGAGATACTTACAGCACGGGGAGATTCCTATGGGAGAAAATCCTAGGGCTTTCAGGATTATGGTATCTCAATTCACAATCTTAAATAATGTGCTATATAAGCGATCTCTTGCAGGACCATATTTAAGATGTATCGAGGATCTGGAAGTTCAAGAAGTGTTAAAAGACTTCCATGAAGGAGATTGTGGAAACCACACTGGGGGCAGGGCATTGTTCTCAAGGATCTTAAGGACAGGATACTACTGGCCAACTATGAAAAGGGATGCTGTGGAGTATGCTAACAAGTGTGATCCTTGTCAAAGACACAGCAATATCCTTCATCAGCCGGCTGAATTTCTACATCCTATACAATCCTCTTGGCCATTCATGAGATGGGGGATGGATATAGTTGGCAAGCTCCCTAAGGCACCTGGTGGAAAAGTATTCATGCTTGCCATGACTGACTACTTCTCCAAGTGGATAGAGGCTGAAGCTTTTGCCCAAGTCAGAGAAAAGGAAGTTATATCCTTTATTAAGAGAATCATTATAACTAGATTTGGCATTCCTTCTGAAATTGTATGTGATAATGGTTCCCAATTTATTGGGAGCAGGACTACTAACTTTTGTGACAGTTGGGGGATTAAGATGATAACATCAACACCAGTCCACCCACAAGCTAATGGTCAAGCAGAATCATCCAACAAGATCATCATCAACAATCTGAAGAAGAAACTTGGATCCAAGAAGGGGAAATGCGCAGAGGAATTGCCTTATGTGCTTTGGGCTGATAGGACAACTCCCAAGAATGCTACTGGTCAAACACCCTTCTCTTTGGTATTTGGGGCAGAATCAGTGATCCCAACAGAAATGGTGGTTCCAACTGCTAGAACAAGTACCCGTGATCTTGAGGAGAATGATGCAAACCTGGCTCAAGACTTGGATACTATTGAAGAAATCAGGGATCTGGCTAGGATAAGGATGGCTAGCTACCAACAAAGAATGGCTGGTGCTTACAACAAAAATGTCAGGATAATGAAATTCCAAGTTGGGGATATGGTATTGAGAAAAGCATTCCAAAATACCACCAATCCTGCTGATGGGAAATTGGCAGCAAAATGGGAAGGCCCTTATTTGATCGAAGCCGAAGCTGGAAAGGGGGCATATAGATTGCTTACCATGGAAGGTAATCCGTTACCAAGAGCCTGGAATGCTGTCCACTTGAAAAAATATTTCATGTAAGCAGGATCCTTCTGGCATGAGTGATCCTTACATTGGAAGTATCCTTCAAGGATCCCTGAAGCATCAATGATCCTTACTATGGTAATGTCCTAAGCTTGAACTCTTATTTACATATCTTCTTATTTAAGGATAAGGATCATGTATCCTTCATCCTTCTCTCACGAGATTTTGAGTTCTGATAAGTTCAGGTATCCTTAGCATAATGTTGACAATCTTCAGAAGCAACTCAGATCCTTGGGCTTGTCCCCAGTTATCCTTGGGCTTGTTCCCAGTTTTCGCCTGTAGCGCACGATGATCCTGGTATAGTTCACGTCTTTGGGACCAGTACTCGCTTTAGGGGCTGATAACCTCATCGCACTGGCTATACCTAGGATCCTACGTATAATGGTAGACGTACCATACATCCGTTCCTAAGGTTTCTAACGTTTTCACGTTAGCTAAGGTTTTTGCATTTTCATGCCACTAAGTTTGGATAGTCGCCAGTGAGGGCCATACTCCAGTTTACATACGATCCTTGGGCTTGTCCCCAGTTATCCTTCGGGCTTGTCCCCAGTTATCCTTCGGGCTTGTCCCCAGTGATCCTTTGGGCATGTCCCCAGTTACTAACTTATCTTTTATATTGGCTTAGTCCCAAGTTATGATCTATTTTTCAGGTTTTCGAAGTTAAACAATTAAGGATCCTTAATCCTTATTATCCATTAAAGTTTCATTTATGGTTATCCTGATTAAAGGTTAGGATCCTAACTTGGATCCTCATGTATGATCCTTAATTATTTTCAATTTCATTCATTATTTATTTGAATAACCCTTAGACTTTGACAACTGAACCTATGGTCCTTAAAATAAACTACTTTGAAAATTTTCGATTATAGGATATTTGATCCAGGATCATATCCTAAATTTCTTAAACATAGTTTGCTTAACTTTTCTTACTCAAACAAACATGTATCAAAACAATTGGAAATTAAAAGGATAACAATACGAGATAAGCCAAAAAGATTAGAGTTATTTTATTAACAAAGGTTTAAAACCCTTCAAAGTTGTCAAAATTACCAACCCACGTTTCTACCAGCAAAACGTGGCCTGTCCACATGGGATGGCAAAGGGTGTCCATTGTTTGTGCGGTCATAGCGTGCAGGAAATTAAAAGGCGGCAGGATCACAATGGCTTCATCCCCCAAACAGAGGATCCCTCCACCATTTGTAATCCTACCTATTGTTCACAGGATCCTGGATCCTCAACCCTAAACTATTGTTCAAATACAGACCATAATTGTTTTAAAACATCACAACCACCAAACAAAAAAAATGGGCTCCGGCTATGTCTAGAAGTTTCCTTCATCGCCCAATCCTGCAGCTCAATCCTTCGCTGCACCATCACCACCAGCTCCACTTGCCTCACCAGCATGATCCTTGCCAGCCTCTCCACCCTCAAGCATCGGGATCTCCTCAGCCTCTTCATCATCCTCAAGCTCTGCTAGCCTCGCCTTCCAACCCTCTACATCCCATGTGCTTTTGTCAAAGGCAGGATCCTAAGCCTCCATAGCCATCTGCAGCTGGATCTTATACATGGTTATTGCAGCAGAGACCTTGGCATCCTGGGTGATTTCATGCTTCTCATAATCAAAATTGATCAGCATCCTGGCAGCTTTATCCTTGGTGGCCCGGAGCTCCTTCTCAAGATCAGCTATCTTAAGATCCTTCAGCACACCCATCTGTTGGAGGTCAGCAATTTGGCGGTCTTGATCCTCGACGTGGCCAACATAAGTCTCTATCTCAGCAAATTTCGGCAAGGCATAACGTCAGAAACAAGTGATCCTCAAAACTCTCAGGATAACAAACAGGGGCAGTGATCCTTACCTCGTTGAAGTAGTCCAGAAACTGTTGGCGGAGCAGGGGCAGACCTTGTAAATCCTCAGAGGCCTTTCTCTTCTTTCCTTTACCCCTAATAGGTGCTTTAGGGGCTGAAGCAGTTGGGCTAGCAGCAGGAGTCTTCTTCTTTGCGGATTTGACATTGGTAAGATCATCGATGCCGAACTTTGAAGCAGACTTAGAGGATTTTCCAGCACCTACACAACCAAAATAAGATAAGTATTCTAATTAAACTTGAAAATCCTACACAGAATTACTTTTTAAATGAGGATACTTACTTGACATTGTGACAGAGGCAGAGGATACTTCTTGAGAATCCTGGGTGGCAACCTGGAAAGTTCTTGTCTCCGGATCAAGCTTCTTAAAGGCCAAGAGTCTCTCCTTTGCAGCAGGAGTCAACCTAAGATGAGCAACGGATATAGCTGCACAATAAACAAGAAAATGTTAGTGATCCTTATCCTAAGGAACAAGTTCTATGATGATCCTTCCAGGATCCTCTATCCTACCATGGGTAGCCCACTCCATGGGCAAATCCTTCCCATTAGGGATGGAATCTCTCCTAATAAAAAAGAATCGTCGCTTCCAGTTCGTGTCATTTTTGGTCACTTTGAAAACAGGGTGATCCTCTCCAGCTTTTCGCTTGAACAAATATCGGTGGGATCCAAAAGTTGTGAGATCGTACATCTCACCCAACTCCGCCATACCGAGGTCAATACCCTCTTGCTCAATGATCCTTTCAAGGGTGTATAACACCCTCCAGATCATCGGCATAGCCTGGATATAGCAGATGCCGGTAAGGGAGAAAAAAGATTGGGTGAATTGAGGAAAAGGATACGAATATCCTATCAAGAAAGGGGTGACCGGGAAAGCTACCCAAGCCTCAGAGATGAAATCACTCAAAGTGGTAGGACTAAAAGACTTGAAAAGAGTATTCGCCGGAAAGCAATGACGGATTTTGTCAATCTGAGAATCAGTAAAACAACACCGCTCGGTGGGAGAATCCTTGATGATCCCTTGACCCTTCAAGGGACTGTTCTTCTTGGGATCCTTACAGGGAGAGTTCCGGAGCAACATCTTTTACAGAAGAATAGAAGAAGAAGAAAAACAGAGCAAGAGAGAAGAAGATGAAAAGGAGAATACCTGGTTGATCTTCTGAATACGGTTATAAAGGGAGTTGCTTTGAATTTAAATGCATTCGATCCTATCCCTATTTCTATTTATAATCATGATTGTGCAGGGCTGTCACCTCCATGACGTCAGACCATAACGGATAGTTCCACCTTAACGGCTATATATCCGTTGAGTTAGTTAGAGATAAGATTCAGCAAAATATAACTCGTTTATATTACATAAATACTTCTTATATTTTGGGGGCAATTGTTAGGGCTGGATTTTTATGACCTATGATCCTTACATATGATCCTAACATGTGATCCTAACAAGTGATCCTTGTTTCTTTGGCAGATAGTGATCCGGAGACGAGCTCCAGGATCAGGATCACGGATCATTCCAAGGATCCTCATACTAACGACTGTTCTCTTTGGACTTAATATTATCTTGCAGGAATTACGAGTTGGATCCGGTCTTAGCAACGTAAACAAGGAATCTGTCACGATAATCTCGCACATGCATAATCAAAGATGGACGTTATGGCAAATATGGAAACTCAGCACAATTCAAGGGCGATTATTTAGGCTAAATTTACTTCTATTTCTAAAGGGGTAACGAGCTAGTAGTTAGGTGATTTGCCTAAAATAGAACCACACACACTTGTATAAATGGCACTCTTGAACATTCGGAAAATACAACAACACATTTCACACACGCTTTAGCATACGATACTATAGTGATCCTTGTACCTAGCTCGTTACCATCCGAAGTTGTAAACATTGTTTGTTATATTGAAGTCTGGTGATCGGTAGTTTCCATCACCCGAGGTTTTTTATGCCGGAGATCATTCATTGATCAAGGGCTTTTTCCTCGTATAAATCCTTGTGTCACTTGTGCATTTTACATTTAAGTGATCCTTCACTTTGTTCATCATACCAAGCATCATTCCCCGTTTACATAAAGTTTGGTTGCATTATCTTTAAGTGATTTTTGACCAAAACATTGTCCTCATCTGATTTTTGACCAAAACAGCACCCACTTCTACAAAACTCAGAACTTAGTGAAAAAGGATAAAGGATCCTGGATCCTTCTCCTTGTAATAAAATAAATTAAAGGATTAGATAAATTAGAATCAGATCATTACCAGAATGAGGATCATATATCCTCTAAGGATCCTTAATGTATACCAGATATGAAGATGGCCAAGGATCCTAGATCCTTCTTACATGAAGTATCTCTTTAAATGGACAGCATTTCAAGCTCTTGGTAGCAAATCACCTTCCACTGTAAATAATCGATATGCCCCCTTTCCTGCCTCAGCTTCAATAAGATAGGGGCCTTCCCACTTTGGTGCTAACTTGCCATCAGCAGGATTTGTGGTATTTTGGAATGCTTTTCTTAACACCATGTCACCAACTTGAAACTTTTGATCCTGGCATTCTTGTTATAAGCTCCAGCCATCCTTTGTTGATAACTAGCCAATCTTATCCTTGCCAAATCCCTGAGTTCTTCTATGGTATCCAAGTCTTGAACCAAGTTTTCAGCATTTCCTTCAGGATCGCGGATGCTTGTTCTAGCAGTAGGAACCACCATCTATGTAGGGATCACTGATTCTGCTCCAAACACGAAAGAAAATGGAGTCTGGCCAGTAGCATTCTTGGGAGTTGTTCTATCAGCCCATAACACATAAGGTAGCTCTTCTGCCCATTTTCCTTTCTTGGATCCAAGCTTCTTCTTCAAGTTGTTGATGATGATCTTGTTGGATGATTCTGCTTGACCATTAGCTTGTGGGTGGACTGGTGTTGATGTTATCATCTTAATCCCCCAACTGTCACAAAAGTTAGTAGTTCTATTCCTTGTGTTACCCTATATAGATCACTAGTTAATCGTTCAAATCTCCTACTACATGACAATTGGCTATTAAACAAATTAACAAGATTAGCAAATGAAGTAATACAGTAAGGGGGAAGACTTAGCAGCCATTTAAGAGCTGATCCTGTTAGTGTGGATCCGAAACCCTTGCATAGACATGCTTCTTTCAACCTCTCAGGAATGCGATTGATCTCCATTCTTTCTCTGTACTGAGCTACATGCTCTTCAGGATCAGTTGAGCCATCGTACAGCTTCATGTTAGGTTTTTGAAACCTCTTCGGTATCTCTGCATCACAAATAGGTGGTGCAAAACGAGATATCTTGTGACTCCCATCTGGAATTTCAGGAATGGGTTTAACCACTCCCGGAACGCTGGATATCATATCCTTGAGCTTTTGTAACTCTCTGGCCATAGCTTGGTTGATACCTGTATCCTGCACAAAGCCATGGTTAGCATTATAAGAATTATTCAAAGTGTTACCTCCTGAAGGATTCAGGTTTGGAATTCCGGATGCGAATCCATATTGGCGAGATTCTGGTATAATTGAGGGACCAGATGAAGCAATAGTTTGCATAGGTATGAAGTCTCCCAAGTGAATCTCTGAACATCTGGGTTCTGCACTTCTTAAAGATCCTTGATCCTGAAAGATATTGGATCCTTGATACACTGAAGCTGGGGTCTTGGAGGATAATCCATGGATCCATGAGCCTGAGATGAGGATCCTTGACCCTGAGACGAGGATCCTTGAACCTGAGATGAGGATCCTGGATACTGAGAGTAGGATCCCTGAACTGTCTGCGTCCCCATGTATCCTCCTGAACTAGTGAAGGATCCTTGATGCTGGAAGGAGGATCCTTGAGACTGAAAGGAGGATCCTGAAGGCTGAAAATAGGATCCTTGAGCCTGAGTGATTGCCGATGATCCATAACGCATTCCCAATGATCCACCCTGGTACTGGACATTTGATGCTGTAGAGTGTTGGGCAGTTATGACTGGAGTGTCGAAATTCAGTGATCTTGGCATCAAAGGAGACTGATCTTCCGCTGATCTCTTCAATTTCTTGATGTCGTCAATCTCTCGAAGGATCCTGTCATTAGTTTTGTCCTGCTGTTGCATGTAGTCCCTCATCTGCAAAATCAAAGAATAAAGATCATTGTTAGTAGGGCCAGAAGAAACAGTAGAAGTTGGTTTTGAGAAAATGGGGGTTTGTTTCTTCGCAGCATTCTCAGCATTCTTCTGGGATCCGGAAGAAACAGGTGGCAAAAGTGGAATGCCCTGGGAAGAGGTGATTGCCGGCATGGAGCTTGAAGTATTCTTCGCTTGAGAAGCCATGTAGTTGAAGGTAATGAGCCAAAATGAGTAAAATGAACAAAATTTCTCAGAATTGAAGCACCAATTACCCCACGGTGGGTGCCAAACTGTTTTGGTCAAAAATCACACAAGGATAATGCAACCAAATCCGATTTTGTGAGGTGTGATGCTTGGTAAAATGAACAAATGCATGAACAATGTATAAATGAAATGAATGTTGGACACAAGGATTTATACGAGGAAAAAGCCCTTGATCAATGTATGATCTCCGGCACAAAAAACCTCGGGTGATGGAAACTACCGATCACCAAGTATATTAAACAAACAATGTATACAATTTGGGATGACAACAAGCTTGGTACAAGGATCACTAGTGTGCGAAAAGTGTGTAATTGCCAATAAGTTGCAAAGAGTTCTCGAGAGTAGTGTGTGTTGCTAATTGTTCTATATAATCAAGCTTGTTATCCCCATTTAAAAATAGAAATAAGCTAACAAACTAACAATCTGAAAAAGATGCTAGCTTCCCACGATCTCCACAACGGTCACGAAGGCCATGCACGTGCAGAATTAGAAGGCATATTCCCCTGGAATCTCAGCAAGACCAAGTCCCACTCAAATACTCCTACAAAAGAAGTTCAAATATAATGGAAACAATTGTTAGTATAAGGATAATAATGAGGATCCTGGATCCTTATTCCTGCAACGTCTTCTGAGGATCCTTAATTCAAACTAAAGTGAGGATCCGTGATCCATAAGCCGTGAAAATCCATCCCTAACAGATGGATTAAAGATGATTGGGGAAGAAGAGAGGTGGAAGAAATGGCCAATCCTTGGAGCTGAAACAAATGGATGCGGATTAAGGGGCTTGGCGCCCTGCCACGCTAAATGGAGTTTGGCGTTGCCACGCCTCTTTTGGTCAGTTTTTGTTTTATTGCAATTTAGTCCCTAAACTTTTATATGTTCATCATTTTATGCTAAAACTTTGTAATTTAACATGTTTTCAAGTATAGACAGCGTATGTATGCACAAATTTCGTAACGTGAATAGCATTTCGATTGTATAACAAGTATTAAATTGTAAGTAAACACGTAATTAACGATTGATTGGATATATAAAGCGTATGTATAAAGTATCGAATTTAGTTAAGATCAAGGTCTTAGATTACAAGATTGGAAATGAAATACGATTACGATACGGTTGCAATTTTCCAAAAATGGAATTGCGTATAAACTTTCTAAATAAGGAAACTAAGAAAACGTGGAGCGTTACAGTCTCCCCTACTTTAGGAAATTTCGTCCCGAAATTTATTCAAAAGGAAGACCATGGCTAAGATGGTAATTTGGTGGTTTGATTCGGGTGATAATCGGTTAAGATGTTCGACTAAGATTGAGAATTTTGAAGTTCAAAGTTTATGCGGCGTCTATGTACAATCGTGTTAAAAATACATGGTTCCAAAAGTTTTGGCTAAACAGGTAGTTTGTGGTTGATTGAGCATGCATAGGCAAATTTTGAGGGATAAAAGATAGGTTTGTAAAAGTACTTGTTGGCTCAAGTGATTTGAGACATCAATCGCAAGTAGGTGTAAAAATAAGTAATATGTATATCTGCGTATATAGGTGATGCGAAGTTTGGCCGAATTTAGACAACTCGGTGAAAGGAATGTTTTAGAAAAAGTGACTTGGGAAGCGAAAAAGTTTTAGAATAAATAGAGATGTAATCTTATGAAATGTGGCGTCCCGCACCGTAGTTTGTAGGAAAAGTTTTATCGGATTTAAAATGTATTTAGAAAAATCACGAGTCGTAGGAAAATGTTTATTGGTGAGAAAATAGGATGACAATTATTAACGATTTTCAAAAAGGTTCTGACGGTAAATGGGTCGACCAGTTGATGTTTGTGTGTAATAAAGAATAAAAGATGTAGGATCGATATACGACCTGAATGAGTCGATCAGAGTCAAATCAAAGTCACTAGAGAGGCGGAAACACTCTAGTAACTGAGAATCGGTGATAGAATTGAGTAGAAACAGAGATTTATACTTAAAACTGGGTTTTCATTGATTTTCAACGTTAATACACTGAGAGAAAACTGGCAGCACCTCGTTACAGAATCTCCAATTCGTACCAAATGAAAAACCTAACCTCCCTATTTATAGGAGATTGATTTCGCATGAAATGGTAAGATCCATTTTGTACGAAATGGCAAAGCTTCATTTCGTACGAAATGGCCAAACACCCATTTCGTGCGAAATGGCTTACATACACACATAACTTTACATTTTGACACTTTAACCCCCTATTACAAGCTACCGACATGACCTAGACTGTTGACGTAGGCGATAGACATTATGTACTAACAAACTACCCCTTGGATATTGCCGGAGTCTTCAGTCTGGTTGTCTTCAGCACTTTCTTCACAGAGACTTAAACTTTTCCTCCCTTTGCTTAAGCATTTTCAGTAACAGCTTCCTAAGCTTTTCATTTGCTTCGACCGCTCGCTTTTCCTCTTCAGCCATCCTTTTCACAACAGTATGTCTTAACATATTGTCTTTTTCTTCACGTGCCTTTCTTTCTTTCTCAGCTTTCATAGCTTCCTCTTTCTCAATTTTTCTCCATTTAGACGACCATGCATTCTCAGAGTTAATTCCTTTCTGAAAGCAGATAGTTACAACTTTCTGAAACTGCATTGCCTGATCTTTGTCTTCAGCTTTGAACCCAGTCTTGTTAATAAACAAACATTCTATATCTTTCGCTGAGCAATTTACTAACCACAATGGATCATACACATAGATATGGCTAACTTCATTTTCCACTCTGTATGTGATCACAGCTTCAGTTGACAAGCAGCTGTATACCCAACACAAAAACCCTTTATGGAAATCTTGCTCCATCTTCGGCAGTGGAATGTTCTTTATCACTCTAGGCTTCTTTATCTGTAAGATTGTCTCTTCAACGCCTGTCACTGGATCTATCCTCTTCACTTTCTTCGGATAGTGAGGTTTCCAGTGTTTGAAATCTTTGAAAGCTTCATACTTCATCAGGCCCCAAATAGGCACATCATGCTTTCTGATAGGATAATTCAATGTTATGACTTTTGGAAGTTCTTCAACGTCCTACCATGGTAAAGACATAATGTCTTGAATATACGCGAAGTATTGAACACCATACTCTCGACGAATAGCATACACATTAACCTGTGGCAGAAAGCCTATGTCACCAAGTGATACTGCTCTGTCTCTCTTGTAATATTTTAGCGGTCTTTTAAACTTTCATTCAGTATCTTTTCTAAACCATTTCTTTCTTTCTTCGCGACGTTCATCTTTTGATGTTCCATCCAAATTTTTATTCTTTAAACATTCTTCAACTTTCCTTCTTGACTCATCTATATTTGCTTGACTGAAGAATTCAACAAGCGTTGGAAAGTTAGAAGTATCAACATGAGCACTATCTTCATCACTGCAATCTTCAACTTCAACTCTATTATAGTTGTCAGCCTCTTCAACATACTTGTATTCATATTCAGGCTGCTGATTGATATCGAACTGATTTAGCTCCTCTTCAAAATCAAACTTGAAATTAATCTCTTCGATGTGTGTCATCTAGATGATCTAATCCAGAGTTTAAGTATGCCTGATTTCACCTTCATCTACATCAGGTTCAAGACGTAGAATCAATTTTTCACTATCATCAACATTCTTATCATCAACATGCTCTGCCTCACCTTCATCATTTTCTGGTTCCTCATTAGCATCATCGTAAAGATAATCATCAACATTTTCTTCAGTAGACGCTTCAGTAACTTTAATGCCTGAAGTACCTTGATCATCGTCATTCCCATCATCATCATCATGACTACTTGCAGAAAACACATCATCTGCATCGTCTTTCTTATCTTCATCATCATCTTCTTCTTCAACATCCTCTTCATCATCTTCATCTTCATTTACCACATCATCAACTTCTACATCTTCTTCAAATATACCAAAAACTGCAGAGATAGGATGAGGATTTTGAATAGGTGACTCAAGTACAATTGATGGAACGATTGCCCTCTCAGTAACTTCAGAAACACCTTCAATACCTTTGCCTTTATTTTTCATCTCAGCTTCAATCTCAGCCTGACGTCAAGCTCTGACTTCCTCAAGCTGGATTTCTTCAAACCTCTGTTCCACAGACTTTCCGATCAAACTTTCCAATACTTTATTCATCATGTACATTTCGTGTTCTTTCTTTGCATTAATAGCTTCCAGCTCTTTGTTCTTTAGCTTAAAGTACTCATTTTGTTCGTCTCTTCTAGCTTTTTCTTCTTCCAACTCAACAATTCTAACTTTGAGAATATCAATGTCAGCTTGATCTGCTTCAACTCTTTTCAACAAAGACGAGTTTTCAGCTTCAACAGTTTTGACACGCTTTTCAATCTTCTTTTCACGATCATCCAACTTTTTATTTTCAACTAACACTTCTTCAACCTTTTGTTGCAGCTTTTTAACAAGCTCATCGTTTACAAAACTAAAATCTCCAATGTCTTCAAGACCAACATTCTCCGGAACACGTGGGAAATTCTTGAAACCAGAAGATCTAGGAGTTGTTTGTACTTGAGGTTGTGTGGTTGGAGGTGTTTGAAAGATATGTGGTGAGGTGATAACAGGTTGTTCTAGAATTGGTGATTGATGTGGTGGTGTAGGTTGTTTTGGTGGTGATTGATGTGGTGGTGATGGATATGGTGGTGATAGATGTGGTGGTGGTGATGGTGGTTGTTGTGGTTCAGGTGGTGGTGATGGTGGTTGACTTGGTTCCTGGATTGGTTTATTTTTCAGCAAGATTTTCAACCTCTTTGCTACCTTTGGAGTTACAACACGTTTTCTTGCATTTGACTTCTTTCTTCTCTCCTTTTTCTCTTTAACAGTTTTTCTTTTTCTATATCAGCCTTAATTCTTTTCAAACGTTCATTTTCATCAATCTCTGATTCAGATGAGCTTGATGAACTTTTCTCTTCATTGTCACCTTCATTCTCACCAGCTGCCTTTTCAGTTGCAAAACTTTCTTTAAGAGCTTTCAATAACTGTGCAGATTCAGGAGATAAACGACCCTGATCTTTTTCAACATCAGCATCAGCTACAGTTTCATCCTCCTCTGATTCATCAACTAGCATTGTCTCGACAACTTTCTTTTGACGTTTCTTCTTTGGTTGTGAAGATGAACCTTCTTCAGCTTGTACTTTAGGAGTTCTCTTGCCTCCTCTTTTCTTCTTTTCTTTTTCTTCTTTTATGAACCACTCACTTCTTTTGTTTTTGAATCCTTCTAACTTTTTAAGTTCACAGCTGCACTCTTTTCCGTCATCTCTTCATCATTTCTCCACTTGAGATGATCAACTGGATCTTGATAGTTTTTATCTTTGATGAAACCAAAGAATTCTGCCTTTGTTGTTGATTCTGGATGATTTTTGTGATACCTGGATAATACAATCAACGTGTCATTATCCATGTGATACAATGCCAACAAATCATTATTTTCATCTTTCTCTAGATCTGGATAGGCATGATCAATCATCATCTGTACAAATCTTGGATATAACCAGGTTTTGCTGCCTGAAGTAACGTTCTCTTTCATGTAGTGAAACACAATCTTTGAAAACTTATACTTTTTGTTCAACACAAGTGCAGCAACCATATTCATCTGATAATCCCTCATCACATCATAACCTCCCTTCCTATGACTGAGAGCGTGTACAATTGAATGAATGAAGAATTTGTAAGGCTTAGAGAAACATGCTTTCAAATAGTTAGCATTGTTCAAAGGACCACTATACCCCATCCTTAGCATACATCCCTTAACCATCTTCTCTGGAAACTTCGTCGGAGAATTTTCATCGTCTGGAAAATCTAATACTTCTCGAACAAGTTGTTCTGTAATGATAATCTCTTTATCTTTACCATTCAAGCTCACAATTGAAGTTATCTCTTTGCTTTCTTCGTCATACTTTGCATTCTTCCAGAACCGCTCAATGTGAGACTGAAAAACATTATGTTGATTTGTCAGTGCCTTCTGGATTGGTAACCGCTTCATGATTTTCAGAATCTGCTTGAAAACCGCCATTTTTGGGAGCTTTTCATCATACACACAACAGATGTTGTGTAACGGATCAAATTGCACATTCGAAGCCTGAAAGATCCAACATAAACACAAGTTAAAACTTTGAATAATTTTTCAACATAAAACATGCTTCACACGAAATGAACTTCAAACGATATGAGTTTCAAATGAAAAGATTGGTGTAACACCCCGAAAACGGTTTTGGTAATTAAACCCCGTTAATACTAAAGAGCGGGTAGAATACCGTTAGCAGAAAAGATTAACCCGGAAATTATTAGGATTCAGATAAATAAGCCTAATAATAAATAAAAAGAGAGCAAACGGCCTGAGAAGACAAAGTTCATAAGGAGCCCGAGTTAACGGGACTTAAAATAAAACGGGTTTTTAACTTCTCGAACCTACTAAGTTGGCTAGGAATAATTAACCTAGTTAAGTAATATGAATTTAAATGATAAACTATGAGTTATAGCCCTATATGATAAAAAAAATGAAACATGAAGGACTAAAATGGCAACGTGGGCAAACATGTTTTATTAAACATAATAATAAAACACAACACACACACACACTCTAAGTGTGTGTGTGTGCGCAGGAACGACCAGGAGCCATGGGGGGGTTCTTTCAAAACCCTAAAACTCATAAAATCCAACCAAATCGAAGGATAATCAAGCTAAAATTTGGGGCTTTTAATAAATTAGTGATCACCAAGCCTAGGGGATCACAAGGTATGTCAAAATTCGTTGTTTGATTCTATTCAAAATTCTAGATGAACAATTATAATCCGAAATTAGTATTGCATGAATGTTGTTTGGATGAAATAGGAACAGTGTAGTGTTTAGGAGTAAACCCTAGACAAGTATATATTGAAATCATGCTTATCTCAAGTAAATCCAGATTTTTATTGATGCTAAATTCATGTATGAGATGTTTTTGGGGTTTTGATTGCTAAAAAATAGTGTTATGATGTCAAGAACATGCTTAAATTGAAAGCTGAATTCAAACGGCTCTTTATCAAAATTTACAGCCGACTTGTATTGGCTGTAAACTAGACAAAACATGATAAAAACATGTGGTTCTTGAGTCTAAAATGTAATTATATCTTTAAAACCCCACTTGAATCGCATTTTTTCGACGAAAACTGAGCGTTTTATGAATTTTTCCGCATCGAAGGTTCAAGCTGCGTTTTCTGGCAGAATTTGCAGCCCATTACGAATGTCATAACTCAATTTAGGAATTTAGTTATGATCTCAAATTTTGACTGTAGATAGTTTTAAGTGATTAAAAAATCGCCAATTGGAATTTCGTCAATCGGATAAACGAGTAATTTTAAATGAATTTTTCCGTAAGCTGCAGTCAGAAGTGACGAATCTGATTGCAGCTTAGTAAATGAATTTTTACGAGTTTTTGGTAAAGAGTTAGATCTTGAAATTTTAACACAAGGTCTAACCCTCCGAGAGGTACGCCACATAAAAAATCATAATTTTTGAAGACTTGTAAACAGGTTAAACATGTCACCAAAAACAGCCTATTTTCAGTGATATGAAACTTGATTGTTGATGTTATAAATTATGCCCACAATGTTCATATGTTGAAATTATGAATCAAACGCGTAATTTCCTAGTTCGACTAATTACGTGTGATGTGGGGTAATACAAATTTTAATTATGAAGTCGATTTAGCTTATATGCACATATCATATAATTAAGGTAGTTAACTTTTGAAGAGTTAAACTAACCATGGACGGAGTCGAATAGTAGTTTTGACATAGAAAATACGTAAGGTGGAATAGTCGTGGTTATAATGACTAATATAACCACCTTGTGAATTATGATGATAGTTTGACTCTTGACAAGCTAGATGGAGGCTTGGGAATGAAGCGGGTCAAACGGAGCAAGTACGAAAAGGAAAGCGTAATTTGGATGCGATGTAAGTAAAAGCTTTCACCCTTTTTAGTATATGCCAGTTGTGTGTGTTGAAAATGAATAAGGAAAAGTTGGTATTAGAGTTATAATGTTCCGACGCAAATAATATGAGTCGGAACTAGTGCAATGGTGAGAAATCATAAACAATGGCAAAAAAAAGGTAAATTGGTAAATTAGTCATGTGACGATGAACTAATAAGAAATTTTGAAACATTACGTTGTGGTGTAAACCGGAATGGGTAAAAGGGCGAGATGGTAACTAGATATCATCTCATAATGAAAAATGGTCGTTCAGACTAAACGGGTCAAATGACATTGGCAAGATCATTTGACAATATTAATTGATGATCGCTTGTTGAGTTTTGTGATTACAGGATATATGATACGGTTCGTGTTGGTATTAGTTAGAAATTAATAGTGAGATATATTTAAACGGGTCAATCCTATGACTCGAGCCAGGTACGCATATTTAGAATTATTGTTCAAAGCGACATTTTTGGTCAAATATTAGCGAAAGTCCTTCGTCGTAAAATGAAGGACTAAAATTAACCAAAAAGCCCTTAATGGGTGAATTGGGCAAACGACCCATATGGGTTGTTTAGGAATTCGCATTAAGATTACGAAGAATAGGTAGATACCTTAATGTAGTAAAATGATGAGTGACATTTAAAGTTAATGGTAAATCCCTCCAACGGGTCAAAATGAAGTTTTGCGCTTAACTCAACCTTTAGTCGCATAATGTATGAAAGTCTTGAACTCACGAGTTAATGGTTTTGAGATAATGAATATCTCAAAAATTTGCAATGATTTAAACAAAAGTGGTTTAATGAATCATGAAACGGGTCAAAAGTGTTAAAAAGGAATTTCAAGCCGAGAGCTTGAAATCTGAATTTTTGAAATAGTTGACTATCAGGTTTTAACTCCATAAGATGGAGAATTAAATTTTGAACGCGTAGGAAAAAGAATCACGTAAAACGGACTTCTAGATCGAAAGTTATGGCCATTTGAAGTTTAGTTTTTGTTAAAAACTTGAGCTGGGCAGAAAATGCAGATCCAGAAACGGACCTGCTGGAAATTAGTTTCCCCTGCGCCACACGATGGGATCCAGTAATTGGGGCGCGACACGCGACGATTGTCGCCACACGCGACAGAACAAAGGACTCCTCCCGCGTGTCGCGGGAGGCACGATTTGGAAAAATTTATTTTATTTTCATTTGTTTGATAAAGGGACTTGATAAAACTAGTTATATTAGTATCAAAACTGGCATTGGTGTTGGTTTTGACTACAGGTAAACTTTAGTAAGCTTACGGATGAAGATCAAGCTCATTGAAGGACCGAACACAATCAAGACACAGGCTTCCGCACAACGTTTCGTTGTCATTTTAAACGACAAACTTATTTTTTTATGTTGTAAACTTTTAAGTTGCAAAAGATTAAAATTACTCCTATTTTCTACGGATCCTTAATCGTAATTACTTGTTTATTTTCGTTAAATTATATGAAAATCGTTAAATAATAGCAAGGGTGTTACAAGTTGGTAATTAGAGCTCATGGTTAAAGAATAAAGTGTGTTCGGTTCAAGGCTTGATCGCAAATCCGGTAAGTACATGTATGTTAATAGTTTAGTAGGATTAAAGTGTTGTGAACAACACATGGTGTATCGTGTAATACACGTTACACCAACGAAAATGATTAGTATAGTTAACGAAATCACGTGCAGTAAAAAGCCTTGTATTACAATACGTGCATTTATTAATGTTGAAATTACTAACTTTTGTAAATGTTTAGTTGAAGGATACTCGCATCTGAAGATGACAAGAGTTGAACGAATTGTGGATATGACGGTGGAACGGTCTGAGGTATGACAAGTAGAGCATACTCATCAAGGACCTAAATCACGTGACGATCGCGAACAAGGTGTAACATCCGTCAAAATGGGCTCCCAAAATCCGACCCGTTTTGAAATTCGAATCCTAACCTTGAACCAACGGAAATTTTCGCGAAATGAATAATCGTTGAAAGATTTTTATCCTAATTTACTTCGTTTATAACTATGGTTAATTATTTATTCAATTGTTTAATTAATTAAATTAATTAACCTTACAATTAAAGGTTTTGTTTCTATAAAAATAAACTAATTGGTTTTGTTAAGTTTCCAAGTTAGTTTAAGGTATTAGACAAGTTAGTTAAGTTGGTATTAGCCAAGGGACCATTATTGTGCATATTGAAAGTTGTTTTGACCTTAATAAAAAGAAAAAAGAAAAAAAAAGAAACAAAAACGGGCGTTGTGGCCAGACTCGAACCCGCGTTCACCGGGCTGAATGGCAACATACAAACCGCTCCACCCTAGTCTTCACATCAACCAAATATCATATCTTCAAGATCTTAAATGAGCGACAATTTCGATTTCCTTTTTATCTTTGCCGCCAAAGATGATAACAGCGAATAACCAACCAATTTCCATTCTAAATTGATCGCTGATTTCTCGGTGATTGATCTCATTACCGCGTTTCTTTTTCTTTGAAGTTTCATGAATCTAGACATCATACAAGCACCCTACATTCGAGATTTAAGATCCTTCCCGTTTTTGTGTTATCAGTTTCGAGTTATAAATCCAACTCTCCCATTATACCTCCACAATTATGTTTTGACACATCTCAACACCCTTACTCACTCTCGAACACTCTCTGTTTAGTTAACAAGTCACCGGAGAAATCCCAACGTCGTCAGGGGAAACAAGAAGCTTCGCCGGAGATCGAAGTCCGCCGGAAAAACTCGTTTCATCACCCACTGTATTCGGTATACATTCCTTCCACCGATTTCATTTCTTTTGTTTCTTGTTATTTATTTTGGCATTAAATTGCTATTAATTTTTCTATCAAGAACTAAACAAAAAGGAAAAAAAAGGGAAATAGAAACAGTTTGAATGGGTTTGTTAGGAAGGAGATGAACTACAAATGGTGGTTAAATAAATTAAAATTTGAAATGTGTTCATAAGTGATACTGTAACAGGAGTGGGTGGGTAAACAGGAGGTCGTGAGTTCGATTCGGGTCTGCGGCAATTCTAGCCGGTTTTTGGCCAAATCTTTTGACATTTTAATTCATTTTTCTTTTTCCTTAAAAACCTAAAAATCCATAACGGTCAACTTTCTGTTTATCTTTCCTTTTCTATTAAAACCTTAAAATTCTAAAACAATAAGTAACAGTTCATATTTTTTCCTTTTTATTATAAAGCATTAAATAATTAACTTTTGTTTACAATTCTTTTATAAGTATTAAGAGATAAATTATAATATCTAAAATCGATTGGTAAACTAATGATGTTAAAAATATGTTTTAACTTATAAATATTAATTAGATCGTGGTATGATGTTATAATATTTAGGGTATCATTTCCCGTTCGTTCGGTTTCTCAACTTTTACTCGTGCGTTACTTTCCAAGGAATCACCAACGCAACCACTGTGAGTAGATCTTACTTCTCCCCCTTTTTGTCACTTTGGCTTTTTGGGGTGTATCATGTGTCACGTGTTCATAAGTGTTCCATATTATTTTCCCAACATGCAAACTTAAATGTCATATGTGTTCATGTTTGGTATCGCATTGTTTCGCTATCTGTTTCACATACATGTATTACGTGTTTACCGCTTTGTGTCTCTGTTTCTCTGTTTCGCGTGGATCCACCACCGGTTGACCGGTTCCCCCACGGCCATGGGGCGAGCTCGGTATCACCATCATTATTTCATAGTTTTGCTTTTCGCCTCTCGGGGCTTGAATCACATCATTTATTTCACTGATTATGTTTCATTATATCTTGTCACTTTACTTGTTAATGTGGATTGATTGATGGATTAATTATTGATGTCACTATTACATTTAATATTGTATATTACATAATTTTTATTAAATAAAATCAACTAATCTTTTAAGGTTAAATAAAAACAAATAAAGATCTACTCACCAACTTTTGTTGACCCAAAAACCATTTTTTTACACATGATACAGGTGAACAGGTACAAGGAGAAGATTAGACATAGGATGGGCCTTAGATAACAAGAAACGGATTAGTGTAGTTTATTTATGTCTCGCATTTGTAATTGTTTATTTGAATAAATTGTTTCGTGAAACATTTGTTATGAATAAATTATTATTTAAAACACGCAATAGCAAGTCATAAGCTCTCGAGTTAACCCGATCATGCCCCGATCACCTTTTCCGCTGCGGGTTAAGGTGTGACAGATTGGTATCAGAGCTATTGACTTTAGGGATATAGGATAGGTTATTAGACCCTTAGAACCTATACTTTAGTCATCTAGGACCTATGTGCTTATGTGATTTTTGTGTTATGCTTAACTTATGATTTGCTGTTGCTCACGCATTTAAATTCCTTTCATTTCACACACAAACGAATGCAAGCACTTTATTTGCTACTTAATTACGTGATACACGTAATGTGTAACAATTATGTCATGAAGTCTACATATGTGTTACATATATATCACTCCAATATACCATACGAAACTTATAAAATCCTTATTTATAAGTTCTGAATTTCACTAAATTTTCGAAACATTTCCCTCCATTTTCCAAATACTCGTTTCATGTTATTCAAACTTTTGTGATTTTTTTTTTCAAATCTTATCAAAGTAGGTTCATGTGACGGGCATGTAGTAACTGGAAGGGTTCGAGTACCGGTAGTCAGGACGTCCTGTCTAGGATTGGCATTCGTATAAATCCGAATTAACGGACCAGTTTGCCTACCTGGGGACTAACGATGAGAGTACGAAGGACCTATTAGGCCAAAGCATGCCACACCAAATGTCGTGTGAACTAACCCCACTTTGAGTTCTCATCGTGTCCAACCAAGGATACCCTCCGATTTTCATACATTACATTCATGTTTCTCGATTTTCTCCGGGTTTTAACATACGTTACCAGGCTAACACATGCGAACCATATGAAAGCCCGGTAATCATGGGGGCCCACATGATTACGAAGGTGAAGTATGGCGACATGCAAGGCCCAATTACGAGCAAAGCCCAAGAACACTTTAAAAGTGTTATCATGAGTTTTTGTTTTTAAATATACCCCAAATGTTTTCATTTTTATCATATGTTTAGATTTTTCGCATATCCGCTAGCAAGTCCGCCAAAAATCTCACAACCTCGTTTGCGTTGATTCTTGGAGATGTCCGCCAAACGCAACCTCAACGGAAAGCGTGTCGGAAATTCTGGACGTCGCATGGCATCTTACCTTGCCAAAGAGATGGCCGCTATCCTTCCCAACATTGTGGCTCAAGTTCACCAAACCCTCACAGGGGCCGATGACCAAGAGAACCATGGCGGTTCTGGTTCGTCCAAATGCTCATTCAAACATTTCAAGTCCTGTGACTCCCTACTTATGAAGGCACTGGTGGTGTTACTACTCTTCTCCGCTAGTTCGAAGAAATGGAAAGTACGTTTCTAAACTCCGAATGTCCCAACAATCATAAGGTTCGATATGCTACGGGTCGTTTGCTAGGAAATGCATTAACTTGGTGGAATGCCGAGAAAAATACTCGTGGAGAGGAAGCTGCTATGGCTCTGACTTGGGAGCAGCTCAAGGAGATTATGAAAGAGGAGTTTTGCCCCCAACATGAAATCAAGAACTTAGAAGATGAATTCTGGGCTTTGAAACAAATTGAAGGTGAGAACACGGCTTACAATAAGCGGTTTCACGAGCTTACAAAGATGGTTCCGTATCTATTCACTCCCCTTACCCGACTCATTCAGCAGTACATTAAGGGTCTCCCAGCAGTTATCAAGGACACGGTGGAAGGAAGTAAGCTGACCACTCTCGAAGAGGCTATGCGTCTAGCTGGCCAGCTCACTGAAAATCGAGTACACTCAAAGGACCTGAAACGCAAAGGGGATCAGGGTTCATCGAACAAGGCTTGTGCTGAAAAGACAAAGGAGATAAAAGAAACAAAAACTGAATCATCTCCCCGTGTCGATGCCAAACGGAAGCGTGATGGTAAAAACTACGCCGTTGCCTCAACTAACCAACTCCACAAGCTGTACCTCTCCATGTGACAACTCGAGTTTCCAAGATTCCTTATTTGCATTTATTGCACGTTGACTATTTTGTTGCTTGATTGATTTCCTTGTAACTGTACACTGGATTATAATTCGAGATGATTGTTTAATATGCTATGTGTTTTGTATAAAGTGTTTGGTTTGCGAACTTGTAAACTGTTTAAGACTTGAACAACCCGACGAAACACAAGTGTGTTTCGCCATAACTCACACGACGAAACAAGTAGTGTTTCGCCATAAGCTCCTCCGACGAAACAAGTGTGTGTTTCGTCACACACATCTCGACGAAACAAGCGTTTCGCCGGCCCAACGATTCGCTGAGGCCCAGTACGTTACACCGAGTATTTAACTAGTTCTACGGGTTATTTGTTACAACTTTAGCAAACAAGAAACCCTAGAGCTCCCTTTTCTCTGTTGACGGCGATCGTGTGTCCCCGAAACCCCGGATCGATCAAGTTATCATTTTCATCCTTCGTGGTTAGTGTTTAATCCTTGCGTGATTGTTTGACTTATATCTTTGTTAACTATTTACTTGAGATCGATGAGGTTTGATGCTAAATAACTTTGTGTTCATGTTTGGTTGATAAATTGACATCACTAGGATATGCTCTATCGGTTACAATTTCCGCGCATCGATATCGTATTGCTTGTTATTGTTGATCAGTATAGGATATTGATAATGTTGAAATCTGTGAATGTACTCTCATGCAATGGTCAACATATGTGCTAGTTTGCCTAAGATTAACACATGATTATGTTAGGATTGGTATTATATAAGGGTAGTCAATGATATCGATGATTTCTGATGATTGAGTTATGATGATTTCTGTGCTGTATGATTACTGTATGATCGATGATGCTGATGACGGCTGTTAGCAATGATTAGGGTTTTCTGTAATTAACTGTTATGCGACGTAACTGATACTTGTAACGAAACGAACAACGACGAAACTAATATGGCGAAACAAATGTGTTTCGTGGAAATCACTTAACGACGAAACAAACACGGCGAATCAAGTGTGTTTCGCCGAAGACATCATGACGAAACAAAGGGATGTTTCGTCGAAGGGAAGTAACGACGAAACAGGGGGTGTTTCGTCGAGTAGGTAATCTGCATAGTAAGATAGTTTGAATCTGTTAAGACTTAACTGGGTTAACTAACTGCTGTTAGATGATACGCATGACTTGTATGATTTTGAATACGTGGTTAGTGCTACTTGGTGATCATTCCTTCAATACCACTGTGATTGTTTGAGCATACGTGAACTTAGTGAACATAAACTAATTATGTATACGTGCATACTTTAGGACTTGACTGATTATTTGCGAGCACATACTTTAGCATACCGAGCAAACCAAGGTGAGTTCACACTCTTACCAAGGCATGGGATTCCCGGGGTTGGGAATGGGATTGAATGATTACTTGTACTCACGTTGTTACTGGAATTACGTACCACTGACCTCGTTAGGGGAAGGTCACTTATAGATACTGCTAGACTAGTAATACATGGGAAGCCCCCACTAATCTTCGCACACATGCCTGGAATGGCCGCGATACAAATACTAAACTTCGCACACATGCCTGGAATGGCCGGGATACAAATACTAAACTTCGCACACATGCCTGGAGGGCCGCGTTACAAATATAACTTGATGTGTGTCGGTGTGTATATATTTTTGATGTATATTTAAGCCCTTTTTACACTTTTAACCAAGTTTTAAATTTATAAAACACGATATTCACTAACACTAAACACACATATGGGCAAGTGCACCCATCGTGGACGTAGTATAGTGTTGGTAAGATACCGAGGTCGTCCAAGGACACAAGAGCTTTTAATACCGGTTTATCCTCAACGTCTAATCAAATCAAAAAGGTTAGAAAAATGTTTTAAACTAAGAAAATAAAAACTAACTAAATGCTGAAAATAAAAATAAAATAAAAACAGATAGACAAGATGAATCACTTGGATCCGACACGTGTATTAGTATAACCTTTGATTATTTTCGCACTTTTGCACTTGTTTAAGAGATTATCTTAGTTATTGTAGTAGGCCCCTCTTTTGAAGGCGACGTTACCCTCAACCCAGTAGTTTGAGTCAGCAAGGATACAATCCTAAAGGGTCGGATTATTGAAAGATAATGAATTAAGTTATTAATGCGAATTGTGGTAGGCCCCGCTTTTGGCGGTGACGTTACCCTCGGCTAAGTAGTCTGAGTCAGCAGGGATACAGTCCTAAATAGCCGGGTTATAGTATTAATAGTAGTTAACTTATGAGGGGGTCAAAGAGTTTGGATCCCCGCCATCCAATACCTATGGGCATTGAAGGAGATCCTACTAAATTTGTCCCAGGTCCCAAGCAGGACCTCTAAACGCTGAACAAGGGCAAGACCCTTACCAAACCGTTCCCTTAACCCCCGACCAGGTAGCCAACATACCTCCATATAGACCGTGGAGATATGAATGGTGAAAATCTTTTATTTTATATAGACAGTAAAATAATGCCAAGACACCACGGACAAACGATAAGGAAAGATCACCTTCAACATAAGTAACTAGTTATTAAAGTCATTAATACAAAACCAAATAAAAAGTGCAAAAGATTAAAAATAAAAAGTATTATACTAAACACTTGTCTTCACCAAGTGATGTAAGAGACTTAGGCAAACATGGCCTTGATTGTCAAGAACTCTTACGATCAATCTTGGATCCCGAGACGACTCACACACTCTACGATGGACAATGGATGATGGTGGTGGATGATGGTGTTATGGTGGTGGTGGGTGGTGGATGAGGTGTGAGAGAGGTGGTGTGCCAAGGGATGAGAGAGAATGAAGCCTAGCTCCTCTATTTATAGGCTGAACAGAAGGCTGGACACGGCCCCGTGTCCGCTGGACACGGCCCCGTGCCCGTCTGACATTCTCTCACTTCATTAATTGTAATTGCGAATTACAATTAATGCGCCTGCTGTACCTTCACCACGCCCCCGTGCTCGCTGGACACGGCCCCGTGGTGGGCAATGGAAGCTTCTACTGGTTTGTCTTTTCTGCTGCTTTCGGGGC
The DNA here is from genome assembly GCF_002127325.2 of Helianthus annuus. Lineage (NCBI taxonomy): Eukaryota > Viridiplantae > Streptophyta > Magnoliopsida > Asterales > Asteraceae > Helianthus > Helianthus annuus. The sequence continues at coordinate 95,810,878 of NC_035444.2, read as the reverse complement.
ACGCCCCCGTGTTCGCTGGACACGGGGCGTGTTCAGACTCTGTTTCTTCTCCTTTGCCTTGGGAGGTGCCGTTGAGGGTCCGGGCAATCCACTTTTGTTCCTTTTTCTTGTATTTATGGTAGAATTAGTTGTCTTTTTGCTTCTTTTGTGATTTTGAGCTCATTTCATCCTGAAAATACAAAAGGAAGACAAAAACACTCTTTTTCCAACATTAGTACTAAAAAAGGGTTAGTTTTATGCCTTAATTGATGTGATTTATATGTTGCATTTTACACACATCAAATACCCCCACACTTGAACTTTTGCTTGTCCTCAAGCAAAACTCTTTAAATGTGGCTTACACTCCCAAATGGAATAGGTAGAAGAGAAGTTTTTTTTTAGCTTGTCCTAGAGTGTCGGGAATCCAAGGTTTTTATAGGTTTTATTTTTATTTATTTACAATCCTATTCGTTATGATTTATTTTGAACTTTTCATAAGATGAATTACTTATTTGGGCATAGCATGCCTTATTAAAATTCCATTTATATACAAGTTCACATACCTCACGGGAGATCACTCAACACTCGGCCGAAGGTGTATATTTTAGTGAATCACTCGAGAGCGGCACGGAACTCACGTCTTCCATAGGCTTGCCAAACAATCAATCCTCCTCCTTTTTAACTTTTTACCTTTGTAAATATCAAGAGGACTTTTTGGGTGAAGGCTTGGGTTTAAAGGTGGGTGGTTGGTTAGTGGTTAGTAAAAAGGGTGAAAATCGTAACAAGCGTCGGTTTTCGTGAAGTAACTTGTTTTTAGTGACTTTTTATTTTGAAGTATTTCTCCAAACAAGCTTTTATAGCTTTTGTTTGTTTTTGACTTCATCATCATCATCATTTTTTTTTTTTGATCGTCACATAAAAAGGTGAGTTTACGAAAAAGCGAACTTGTTACTAAAAAAAATAAATAAAAAGGTTGGTAAGAAATGAAAGGGGTAATGAAATGAAAGGTTTAGGCTCAAAGGGGCTATGTAGGGGGATTTTGGGTAGGTAAAAAAAATGAAAAATAATGGTTTTGAAAGAAAAAATGGTTAGTCCTAATGCCTCCATCATTTACTTACTTGGGTTTAAGTTGGTAAGGACCGGGAATGTATCGTCGTGGCAAGTTCTAGATTTGTAAGGACCGAGCGGCTATTCACACAAGAAACGAAAAATGAGCATTTAATCTAAATATGTGTATTTTTATGCTCAATAAAGGCTCAAAACTCACTTTTGTGGGAATGGGTTTTTTAATGTGACCAAGCATATATAATCGAATTTTTAACTAGACTTGTTATGCCGTTTCATAATTTTTTATGTTGGTTCTTTTTTTATCACGACGCTATCGGTTGTAAACTTGTAAAAATATAACCTTTTTAGAACTTGTTATTCCCAACTTAAACTAAGACAAGTAAATAAAAAAATGAAAAAGTTTTTGAAAAAATTTGGGGTGTTTAGCGGTTCCAATAGAGTTTTGTGTAAGGCTTGTGTTTAGGATTTTGCAAAATTTCAAGGGTTTAAGCATCCCCCCCCCCACACTTAAATTACACATTGTCCTCAATGTGTCCAAAAATAATGTTTTTGGTTGATTAGAATGTATAAAAGTGTGTTAAAAAGCAAAGGTTTATGTTACTGGCAGTCTGGACACGGCCCCGTGCCCATTGGACACGACCCTGTGGTGAACTGCCAGTAATGATAACTTACAGAAGCTGAACACGGGGGCGTGTCGGCTGGACACGACCTCGTGTCTGGCAAAAAATTGCAGGTCAGTAGCCAAACAGCAGATCTGGGAGATGAACACGGGGGCGTGTCGGCTGGACACGTCCCCGTGTGGACAGTCTATTAGCCTGAAAAATAGGTTTTGTCTCCCGGTTTCTCCATCATGGGGCTGCAAGTGCTAATGTTTAGCACTCTAACCCTCGCATTGCACCTGTTTAAACACTAAATACCAACCGAACAAGCACAAACCATCCTAAATTACCATCGTCAAGCATCATCCAAACACAAAGTAAAAATAAAACAAAGATAAAAAGTAGTTAGAGAAAGTAAATTGTTCGAGAAATGGCACGCAGGCCATGAATTGTTTGATAGATAGAAGGGCACTTAAACCTGTGGGCTCATCACCAACCAGCCCCTTGTTCCTCCAAGCCTCCTACTCCATATCTTCATCACTACCATCACCTCCACCCCCGTGCCTCGCCATGTACTCCCGGATGCTACCGATATCATCTTGTATATCGTTAATGTTGCGTTCGATAGCTCCAACCCGGTGGTGTGTGTTGTTGGCGAGATTGTAGGTGTTCCTTGTGCACATGAGGTTTTCCTGCAAAAGATCATGTAAACTTTGAAAGTTAGGAAAACCACCTCCTTGAGAGGAGGATTGGCCCGCATCGCCTTGGGGTGGATACTGAAAATGGGGATGTGGTGCATGAAGAACTAGAGCCTCTTGCGGATTCCATGCATAGCCTTGCGTTCTCTGAAAGCTCACCGTCCCGTCCTCCGCTTCATAAAGCAAGTTCATGGATCGGCAAATGTGATAATCGACCCGTCCCGACCATGGACTCCTTTCGAAGGACCTTGGGATATTCGTGAAGTGCTTGAAGAGACGGTACACCCATCCTCCGAAGAAGATCGGTGTAGGAGCATGAGCAAGGCGGTTTAGGTGCATGTTTCGCAGTAGGAGGTACGGAACATCTAGAGGCTTCTGGTTGTGGATGCAGTGAAGGACAACCAAATCTTTCAACCCAACAACGCCACTACTGTTGTGGCATTGGTTCAGCGAGTACGATAGGAGCCTGTGGATGTATCGGTATAGTGGGTCCCTCAGTTTGGTACTTTTGGTGCTGCTCGGGTTGTAGATTCCTTCACCTATTTGAGCCCATGCGGCTTGGCGTTCAGTTGCATCCAAGTCTCGTAACCCCCCTGTATTCTCTTCATTCCCCGCTCCCTCTTCACTATATAGCCCAATGATGGCTCCAAACTGTGCCATGGAGGTTCTAAACGTGGTCCCTCCACATCGAAATTCGACCGCGTCATGATCAAACGGTTCGCGCCTCGAGTTGAAAGTGAAGGTGCTGTAGAACTCCATCGTGCATTGATGTACCGACCGTAGTCGGGTGGTCAACGCGACATGCAGTGGACCCCTCACAATGTTGTTGAAGCGGTCAAGTTGGTTCACCATGGTTAGCAAATCGGTACACGCCCGCCTTGGGTACTCTTCCGGTCTTGTTTGTAGAACCTCGTACCGTGCCCTAGCGTCCAGTTCATTTGCGCTAAACCTTGTGAATTTCGACATCTGAAAAGAATACATAAAAAGTTAGTACGAAACAAGGAAAATCAGAGTGAAACTGCAAACAGTGGGCTGGACACGGCCCCGTGTTCAGCGGACACGGCCCCGTGTCCAGGCGTCTGTAACCCAAAAATTCCATTTTTCGTCCCGGTTTTGAAAACCTGAAAATTTTTAGCCCAATAGTAGCGGTTTCCCCCGAAAATGAAACCCTAAGTGTCATTTTTCCCAAAACAAACCGTTTACCCTTTCAATTTCGTGTTTTTCGGTTCAAGAACAAGGGTTTGGGGTTTTATTTGGAAATCGGACAAATCTATCAACAATACATGCTTATTTACTTTCTACTATTCTAATCTAAACTACTACTAACAAATTTCATCTAAAATTTTGAGTTCGATCCGGATGAACATGAAGAACCCTAGATTTTTCCCCAATTTTTGATGTTTTAACTACATGCAAGTAACTAATCTAACTACTAATGAAGATAGAATCATACCTTGACGTTGTTAGATTCGGTGGTGACGTTGAAAAACTGCAGAAAATCGCCTCAAACCAGAGAGTTTTCGGCTAAACGGGGCGTGTGGAATGGTGTAACTGATAGGAAAAGAGGGTTTTATCCCGACAGTCGCCTCGACACGGCCCCGTGCCGGGCAAAGTTTTTGAAATTTTTTTTTTATGTGCTCGTGTGCATGCCCCTTATTTCCGAAAAAATGGTTAGAAGATTTACCGGTTTTTTAAACGTACACTTACCTTTAACATGTCGGGTATGAGTTTATTCGTTAACCGTTTTGTAACACCCCCAAAATCCCACTTGCGGAAATCCCGCGAGGCGTGTTACGCATCAGAGTTCGAGCCACCAATCACATTGAACCAATAGTAAAAACTTAAATAAAATATAATATCAAAACCCAAAGTATTGTGTAGCGGAAGCATTTAATAACTTGTTTAGCAATTGTTTCATAATACTTAAAACCAAAGTTTCCAATGTAAATAAATCCAAAAGCCACGATCCATGACCACTCCAGCACTCCCAGATAGCAAGTCCATGTTCCAAGTGTTAATGACCTACAAGCATGCAGACAAGTGTGTCAGACTACGCTGGTGAGTTCAAGGTGTTGCTTTCGTGTGAAGTTACCAGATATTAGTTAAATAAACTCGTTGTTTGTTTCTGATATTCTTGTTAATTCGTTTGTTGTACCGTATGCAGCGTCAATGATGGGAATGCCTAACCCCAATGCCCTGCAGGCATTGGTCAAAGTCAAGGTATCAAACAACCTTGACAAGCTGTAGGAGGTCTTATATCCGCGTTACAAGTTGTCCCAGTAATTAGTTCACGCCCGTCCTTACGGCCCGGTGTGAGGGTGCCAAACCTAATAGCGCTATCAACTAATTACCCCATTGCCTTACAGGCAATCCGGTAGATGATTGTTTCAATGTTCCAGTTGTTTACCCCAAGTTTCCCTTCCAAATGTTTACCAGTTGTCCCAAATCACCGGGACGCATGCTTGAGAAAATGCAATGAACTCACCTGGGGTTGCTCGGTATGATACACACAGTTCAATTAAGTTATAGAGCGATTAACCACGTCCTACCAAAGTTATTATACTGGTCAGATTCGTATACAAGTATTGCACGTAGGTTCTACACGTATGGTAACAGGTTGTACAAGTATTCAACATTGTATTCCACGTAAACAATCACGTAAACAGGCAGAGTCCAAGTGTTCAGCCCAATCAGTTGGGCTCGTATTAGTGTGCAGGCCCAACAGTGTGTACGTATGCATGGTCTCGAGTCGAGATTTCGAGTCGCAACGAAGGAAGGTCTCGAGTCGCAGCGGGACTCGCAACTGTGGTTCCGGCTTGTCATGGTTCGGTTTCGAGTCACAACCTGACTCGCAACCGTGGTTTCGGTTCATGCTGTTTTGTGTCGGTTTCGAGTCGCAACTGGACTCGCAACCACGGTTTCGAGTTGTGCTGCTGTGTGTCGGTGTGAGGTCTCGAGTCGTAATGGGAGATTCCGACTCGCAATCCGTGTCGCAATCAGTGCACGTAACAACTTCCCTGATTTCCTTAATTGCATCATAATCAATTCCGTAAAAACAGTTAACAACTTTGGCAGTTTCGAATTTAGATCAAATCAGTTATTATTTCACAATCAACCATATTCAAACTGTTCATGCCCTATTCAAGAACATACATCTTAATCATTCACACAGATTCTTAAACACGACCATATAAATTCAGCCGATTATACCTATCCGTTCGGTTGTAAGCAGGCAATTCTGATTTAACATAGGTAAGCAGCCGGTTAACAAGCATCATATCCGATTAGATACAAACATACAAACATGGCCGATTCATGAACATTACTAGTTAACATCATAATCAAACATACTATCATGCAACAATACTCACAAGAACATTCATATAGCAGCCGATTCCTCAACAATATTCAAACCAACAATAAACATATCAATCACTAACCGAATTGGAGGAGAGACAAGAATGATCCTCGGTTGTAGGGTGTGGGTGTGTCGCCGGGTTCCAAGTAGCCGAGAGGGAGAGAGAGTTCTTTAGGGTTTCTGTGTGTTTGTGTTGTTGTAACAATGAGAGAACAAAAACCCTCCCATAGTGTTTACATGTTTAAGAAGGGTGGGCCGACCCCTACTTGGGCCGTCCCCAAGGTCTCGAGTCCAACCACATGGACCGAATGGGTTGTGTAGGCAAGTGGGTTGGAGTTTGGTCCGTTTATATCCGATGCACAATGTCACAAAAATCATAATCACATAACATTCAAGTTCACACAATCAGTTCAAATATTCACATAAAGTTCAAGCGAGTTATACTAGGTTGGGTTCAAAATACGAGTTGTCACAGTATCCCCAACTAAAAGGAAATTTCGTCCCGAAATTTGGTACGCACTCACTAACGTAAGCTATATAAGTTGAAGCTAGGTAGGTTACATCGTTTGCTGGTTTTCCTGGGGTGTCACATCCTCCCCAACTTGAATGGGAATTTCGTCCCGAAATTCGCTAGTTGTATCAACACTAGGTTCGCTAGGTTTTGACTGGTCTTCAGGGAACAAATGTGGATACTTAAGTTTCATCTGGTCCTCGCGTTCCCACGTGAACTCTGGACCACGTCTTGAGTTCCAACGAACTCTCACAATCGGTATACGGCTGTGTTTACGAACTTTAACTTCCCGATCCATAATCTCAATTGGTTCTTCGACAAACTGCAATTTGTCATCTATCTTTAGCTCTTGGAATGGTACTACTAGTGTCTCATCAACCAAACACTTCTTTAGCTGCGATACGTGAAAAACGTCATGGACATTACCCAACTCAGCCGGTAATTCCAACCTGTAAGCCACCTTTCCAATTCGTTCTAGAATTTTGAACGGTCCCACATAACGAGGGTTTAGTTTGCCGCGTTTCCCAAAACGCACCACACCCTTCCAGGGTGAAACCTTTAGCATAACGCGGTCATTAACTTCAAATTCCAACGGTTTACTACGCTTGTCAGCGTAGCTCTTCTGTCGGTCACGAGCTGCGGCCATACGGTTTCTGATCTGCACAATGCTTTCTGATGCTTCAAGGACAAACTCAGGGCCTGTAATCTGACTATCACCCACCTCATGCCAACAGAGAGGTGAGCGACATTTCCGTCCGTACAGCGCTTCGAACGGAGCTGCCTTAATACTTGAATGGTAGCTGTTGTTGTAGGAGAACTCTATCAACGGTAGGTGCTTCTCCCATCCTTTTCCAAAGTCGAGTACACATGCCCGTAGCATGTCTTCTAGTGTTTGGATGGTGCGCTCGCTTTGACCATCCGTCTGTGGGTGGTAAGCGGTACTCATGTCGAGTTGGGAACCAAACGATTTATGCATTGACTGCCATAACTCTGAAGTGAAACGCGGATCACGATCCGAAATGATAGAAGTTGGCACTCCATGCCTAGAAACCACTTCCTTAAGATACACTGCTGCCAGCTGAGAAAACTTGTCTGTTTCCTTGATTGCTAGGAAGTGTGCTGATTTCGTGAGGCGATCAACAATCACCCAAATAGTGTCGTTCCCAGCCTGAGTTCTTGGTAGTCCTGTCACGAAATCCATAGCGATCTGTTCCCACTTCCATGTGGGTATCTCAGGTTGCTGCAGTAGACCTGAGGGCTTTTGATGTTCTGCTTTGACTTTAGCACAAGTCAAACATTTGCTGACGTAGGTTGCTATATGAGCCTTCATGATGGGCCACCAGTAAGTAGTTTTTAAGTCGTGGTACATCTTATCTGATCCAGGATGTACAGAGTAACGTGATTTGTGTGCCTCTTCCATTACAAGTTCCCGTAAGTTGCCAAAGAGTGGAACCCAAATGCGTCCAGTTACATAGTAAGCGCCGTCTCCCTTCTGTTCTAGTTGTTGTTTCGAGCCACGTAAAGCTTCAGCTCGAATGTTCTCTGGTTTCAACGCTTCCAACTGAGCGTCTCGTATCTGGGAAGGGAGATTGGACTGAATCGTGAGTTGCAATGCTCGCACACGCCTAGGTGCATTATCCTTTCTGCTGAGGGCGTCAGCTACAACGTTCGCCTTGCCCGGATGATACTTGATGGCACATTCATAATCGTTCAATAACTCCACCCATCGTCGTTGTCGCATATTCAACTCTTTCTGGTCAAAGATGTGCTGGAGACTCCTATGGTCGGTGTAGATGGTGCATTTGGTACCGTACAGATAGTGCCTCCAAATCTTCAACGCAAAAACCACCGCTCCTAACTCCAAGTCGTGTGTCGTGTAGTTCTTCTCGTGCACCTTCAGCTGACGAGAAGCATAAGCTATTACCTTCTCGCGTTGCATCAACACGCAACCGAGACCCTGAATTGACGCGTCACAATATACCACAAAATCTTCGGTGCCCTCTGGTAAAGACAAGATCGGTGCACTGCAAAGTTTCTGTTTTAACAACTGGAAGGCCTCTTCCTGCTTCGTTCCCCAAGAGTACGCCGTGTTCTTCTGTGTTAGTGAGGTGAGAGGTTGCGTGATTTTCGAGAAGTCTTTAATGAACCTTCGATAATACCCTGCGAGACCAAGAAATTGTCGCACCTCCGACGGAGTCTTTGGTGCCGCCCAATTCTTTACCGCATCCACCTTCGCAGGATCCACATGTATCCCTTTCTCGTTAACAACATGCCCAAGGAAATGCACTTCCCGAATCCAGAAGTCGCACTTAGAAAACTTCGCATACAGCTGTTCCCTTCTCAAGAGTTCCAAGATGAGACGTAGGTGACGCTCGTGATCTTCCTTGTTCTTGGAATAGACTAAGATGTCGTCAATAAACACTATAACAAACTCGTCGAGATATGGCTTGCATACGCGGTTCATGAGATCCATGAAAACTGCTGGTGCATTGGTCAATCCAAACGGCATGACCAAAAACTCATAGTGTCCGTAGCGCGTTCGAAAGGCTGTCTTGGGAACATCCTCTTCCCTAACCCTTACCTGGTGATAACCCGACCTTAAGTCGATCTTTGAATAGAAACTCGACCCTTGCAACTGGTCGAACAAGTCGTCGATACGTGGTAACGGATAGCGGTTCTTAATGGTCACCTTGTTGAGTTCTCGATAGTCGATACACATACGGAATGACCCGTCTTTCTTCTTCACGAATAGAACTGGGGCTCCCCAAGGCGACGAACTAGGTCGAATAAAACCCCTGTCCAACAACTCCTGCAGTTGATTAGACAGTTCTTGTAACTCTCCTGGTGCTAACCGGTAAGGAGCTCGAGCAATTGGAGCCGCTCCCGGTGCAAGATCAATCTGAAATTCTACTTGACGGTGAGGAGGTAACCCTGGTAGCTCCTCTGGGAACACATCAGCGAATTCTCGCACCACTGGTAGATCCTCGATCTTACTCTCTTCAGACTGAGCGTTGGTAACTAATGCTAACAGTGCAGGATACCCCTTTTGTAGATACTGCTGTGCACGCATGGCCGTGATAATCCCAACCATCGTCCCACTACGATGTCCTTGAACTAACAGTGGCTCTCCATCAGGGAGAGGAATACGCACAATCTTCTCCTTACACAAAATTTCGGCTTGGTGTTTGGACAACCAATCCATGCCTACCACTATATCGAAACTACCGAGCGTAACGGGAAGAAGGTCAATGTCAAACACCTGACCCACGAGATCTAGTTTGCATCCAAAAAGGACGTTCGAGGCTTCTATCGTTTTACCATCTGCTAGTTCTACTACTTGTTTAACCTCTAAGGGTGTTGGGGTTATCCCTAATCGTTGACTAAACTCTAGGGACACGTAACTCCAATCGGCACCCGAATCAAATAATACAGAAGCAATACGATCATTAACAGGAAACGTACCAGTTACAACGTTGCCGTCATTCCTGGCATCCCCTGCTCCAAGCTGAAACACTCTGCCCCGAGCACCATTACCCCCGTTGTTGCCGTTGTTGTTGTTGTTTCCAGCATTGTTGTTATTCGGGCGGTTGTTGTCGTTGGCGTTCTGGTTTAACTGAGGACAATCCCGCTTAAAGTGGCCCTCATCACCACACTGAAAGCACCCCTTCCTGAAACCCTGGTTCTGCTGTGGTGGTTGTCCCTGTTGTCTCTGATTCTGCTGGTTCTGTTGCTGCTGGTGTTTGGGCTGTGAAGCCCTACAATCCTTGGCCTCATGGCCCACTTTACCACACCTGCGACATGTGCGACTACATGGCCCGAAATGATGGTAACCACACTTATTACACTGTGGTTTCTTCCCTGCATACGAGCCCTGACTTTGACCACTTCCCTGGCCTTGATTGACAGAAGACGACTGGCTGATGTTGCGGTTGCTGTTGTCTGGCCTTTTCTGAGTCTGGCCAGCACTGGATGCCTTGTCATAATCACTCCACTTCCGCTTGTTATCATTAGCGGACGCAGTGGCAGTGGGTGTAGCAGCTTTAGTGGCCGAAATACGTGGGGGTAGCGAATCGCTTTCCACCTCTTGATCCACAATCTTGTGAGTCAGACGAACGATCTGTGTCAAATCATTGAGATGGGCTGCAGTGACCAAGCTCTTCACACGCGGAGGCAACCCTTTGATGAACAACTCAATCCTCCGAGACATAGGCCGGGACAAGTTTGGGCACATGTCGGCCAGTTCATATGATCGCTTCACATACGCTTCGACTTCAGATCCAACCATCTTCAAGTCGTAGTATTCGTTTTCCAACTTCTGGACCTCGTCCCGAGGACAGTACTCCTCCCTAATCAGTTCTTTAAAATCTTCCCAAGTTGTGGCATTCGCTGCCTCAATGCCCAACAACTGCACTTGGGCGTTCCACCATGTTAGGGCACCATCAGCCAAGGTACCCGCAGCATATTTCACCCTGTCCCCAGCGGGACAGTTACAGATGGCAAACACAGACTCTGCTTTCTCGAACCATCTCAGAAGTCCCACAGCCCCTTCAGTTCCGGTGAAGGTCTGTGGCTTACAGTCCATAAACATTTTGAATGTACATGCAGGCTGGTTAGGTTGAGGTTGCGCTTGCTGACCTAAATGACGAAAGGGAACACATTACAGGAATGAAAAGACGTGTACGTGGTATAAGAGTAAAGAGTACTTGGTACATTCCGTACCAGCTTGATAGGCTGCTAGGGCCTCAGCCACGCGGGTATTGATTAGGTCAGTCAACTCAGCCTGTGTCATGTTGATGTTGCCACGTCCGTGTCCTCGTCCACTCATGTTTCTATAGTTGGGAATAAACCGATTTAGAAATCGAAACGAGATGGAAGTCAGGTGTCATACGGATATCTCTATACTACCAAGTTTACACATAGTAAGGCAGAACCCTTCTCACGCTCGATAAGCCTCACTGGGACTTGCATGCACCCCGCGTTATTATTAAGTGTGCACCCATAATAATAAGGCGATTTGCATGTTCATCTCAGAGCCTCTTAGCTTGCGCTCGAAGTTTCCCCCGTTCAAATAACACAACAGCTGATATCACAGTTCTATGGTTCACATGAGTCGAAGAGTAGTGTCACACTATCAAGTCACTATGGTGTTTAATGTTTCAGTTCATATACGTTGTGGGTATGTGACTGCTAAGCAAGTAATGTATAAAGTGAGAGAGAAGCGAACCTTGCAATATGGTGCTGAGTGTCATGATCGATTGTCGAAGTTGTTTGGTTATAGTCTGGTTTTACAAAACGTTTTAAAACCTAGTTCACTATAACCAGTGGCTCTGATACCAAACTGTAACACCCCCAAAATCCCACTTGCGGAAATCCCGCGAGGCGTGTTACGCATCAGAGTTCGAGCCACCAATCACATTGAACCAATAGTAAAAACTTAAATAAAATATAATATCAAAACCCAAAGTATTGTGTAGCGGAAGCATTTAATAACTTGTTTAGCAATTGTTTCATAATACTTAAAACCAAAGTTTCCAATGTAAATAAATCCAAAAGCCACGATCCATGACCACTCCAGCACTCCCAGATAGCAAGTCCATGTTCCAAGTGTTAATGACCTACAAGCATGCAGACAAGTGTGTCAGACTACGCTGGTGAGTTCAAGGTGTTGCTTTCGTGTGAAGTTACCAGATATTAGTTAAATCAACTCGTTGTTTGTTTCTGATATTCTTGTTAATTCGTTTGTTGTACCGTATGCAGCGTCAATGATGGGAATGCCTAACCCCAATGCCCTGCAGGCATTGGTCAAAGTCAAGGTATCAAACAACCTTGACAAGCTGTAGGAGGTCTTATATCCGCGTTACAAGTTGTCCCAGTAATTAGTTCACGCCCGTCCTTACGGCCCGGTGTGAGGGTGCCAAACCTAATAGCGCTATCAACTAATTACCCCATTGCCTTACAGGCAATCCGGTAGATGATTGTTTCAATGTTCCAGTTGTTTACCCCAAGTTTCCCTTCCAAATGTTTACCAGTTGTCCCAAATCACCGGGACGCATGCTTGAGAAAATGCAATGAACTCACCTGGGGTTGCTCGGTATGATACACACAGTTCAATTAAGTTATAGAGCGATTAACCACGTCCTACCAAAGTTATTATACTTGTCAGATTCGTATACAAGTATTGCACGTAGGTTCTACACGTATGGTAACAGGTTGTACAAGTATTCAACATTGTATTCCACGTAAACAATCACGTAAACAGGCAGAGTCCAAGTGTTCAGCCCAATCAGTTGGGCTCGTATTAGTGTACAGGCCCAACAGTGTGTACGTATGCATGGTCTCGAGTCGAGATTTCGAGTCGCAACGAAGGAAGGTCTCGAGTCGCAACGGGACTCGCAACTGTGGTTCCGGCTTGTCATGGTCCGGTTTCGAGTCGCAACCTGACTCGCAACCGTGGTTTCGGTTCATGCTGTTTTGTGTCGGTTTCGAGTCGCAACTGGACTCGCAACCACGGTTTCGAGTTGTGCTGCTGTGTGTCGGTGTGAGGTCTCGAGTCGTAATGGGAGATTCCGACTCGCAATCCGTGTCGCAATCAGTGCACGTAACAACTTCCCTGATTTCCTTAATTGCATCATAATCAATTCCGTAAAAACAGTTAACAACTTTGGCAGTTTCGAATTTAGATCAAATCAGTTATTATTTCACAATCAACCATATTCAAACTGTTCATGCCCTATTCAAGAACATACATCTTAATCATTCACACAGATTCTTAAACACGACCATATAAATTCAGCCGATTATACCTATCCGTTCGGTTGTAAGCAGGCAATTCTGATTTAACATAGGTAAGCAGCCGGTTAACAAGCATCATATCCGATTAGATACAAACATACAAACATGGCCGATTCATGAACATTACTAGTTAACATCATAATCAAACATACTATCATGCAACAATACTCACAAGAACATTCATATAGCAGCCGATTCCTCAACAATATTCAAACCAACAATAAACATATCAATCACTAACCGAATTAGAGGAGAGACAAGAATGATCCTCGGTTGTAGGGTGTGGGTGTGTCGCCGGGTTCCAAGTAGCCGAGAGGGAGAGAGAGTTCTTTAGGGTTTGTGTGTGTTTGTGTTGTTGTAACAATGAGAGAACAAAAACCCTCCCATAGTGTTTACATGTTTAAGAAGGGTGGGCCGACCCCTACTTGGGCCGTCCCCAAGGTCTCGAGTCCAACCACATGGACCGAATGGGTTGTGTAGGCAAGTGGGTTGGAGTTTGGTCCGTTTATATCCGATGCACAATGTCACAAAAATCATAATCACATAACATTCAAGTTCACACAATCAGTTCAAATATTCACATAAAGTTCAAGCGAGTTATACTAGGTTGGGTTCAAAATACGAGTTGTCACACATTTGAAGTGAGATCTCCTCTTCCTCATCCTCAATGGATCCTCGGTAGAGTTTCAGCCGCTGGCCATTGACTTTAAATGGTGTCCCATTTCGAGTTTTAATTTCTACTGCACCGTGTGGAAAAACATGGGTGACGGAAAAAGGTCCTGACCACCTAGATTTTAACTTACCAGGAAATAATCGAAGTCGTGAATTAAACAATAGAACTTGGTCTCCAACCCGAAATTCATTAGATTTAATATATTTATCATGCAAATTTTTCATTCTTTCTTTATAAATTTCGGAGTTAGAATATGCACAATTCCTAAGTTCGTCTAATTCGTTTATTTGACAAAATCGATTTTTACCGGCATTTTCCAAATCTAAGTTTACGTTTTTTATTGCCCAGTAGGCTTTGTGAGCTATTTCTACTGGCAAGTGACAACTTTTTCCATAGACGAGTTTATAGGGGGTTGTGCCTATAGTGGTTTTATAAGCAGTTCGAAAAGCCCATAAAGCGTCGTCTAATTTGTCGGCCCATTCTTTTTTATTTATTCCTACGGTTTTTTCAAGTATTCGTTTTAAACCTCGATTAGTCACTTCGGCTTGCCCATTTGTTTGAGGATGATATGCTGTTGAGACCCGGTGATAGACCCCATACCTTGTTAATATTTTTTCGAGTTGATGATTGCAAAAATGGGTACCTCTATCACTTATCAAAGCCTTTGGTGTCCCGAAACGAGAGAACAGCTTTTTCAGAAATTTTACCACCACTCTTCCATCATTTGTTGGAAGAGCCTCGGCCTCTGCCCATTTAGACAAGTAATCGACTGCCACAAGTATATATTTGTTTCCCTTCGAAGGTGGGAAAGGTCCCATGAAATCGAGTCCCCACACATCAAAGATTTCACAGACGAGAATGCCATTTTGAGGCATTTCGTTTTTGGAAGAAATATTACCTGATCTTTGGCAGGCATCACATGTCTTTACAAGGTTTTGTGCATCCTTGTAAATGGTCGGCCAGTAAAATCCTGAATCAAATACCTTTCGTGCGGTACTTGCGGCACCATGATGTCCTCCGTATGGACCTTCATGACAATGATGGAGAATTCTTCGTGCTTCATTACCATAGACACACCTTCGGATGAGCTGGTCGGCACACATTTTGAAAAGATAGGGGTCTTCCCAAAAGTAATGCTTTACATCAGCAAAGAATTTTTTTCTTTGATGATGTGGCCATCCTTTGGTGACTATACCGCTAGCTAAGAAATTAGCGTAGTCGGCATACCATGGTTCTTGTCTACTCTCCATCATTTCCAAGGATTCCGTGGGAAATTTCTCGTTGATTTGCTCGTCTCTGGTTGTCTCCAAAGCTGGGTCTTCTAAGCATGAGAGATGATCTGCAGCAGTGTTTTCTGCTCCTCTTTTATCTTTGATTTCAATGTCGAATTCTTGGAGGAGTAGAATCCATCTTATCAAACGGGGTTTTGCGTCTTGCTTCTTGAAGAGGTACCTGATGGCTGCATGGTCTGTATAGACTACTGTTTTAGAAAGAACAAGATAAGAACGAAATTTATCAAAAGCAAATACCACTGCTAGTAATTCTTTTTCTGTAGTTGTATAATTTTCTTGCGCATCATTAAGAGTTTTACTAGCATAATAAATTGGGTGGAAATGTTTTTCTTTTCTTTGTCCCAAGACTGCTCCAACAGCGAAGTCACTTGCATCGCACATGATTTCGAAAGGAAATTTCCAATCTGGCGCTATCATGATAGGTGCATTGACTAGCATTTCCTTGAGGGTTAGAAATGCTTGATTGCATTCCTTGTCAAAGATGAAGGGTGCATCTTTTTCAAGTAATTTTGTTAGAGGCCTTGAAATTTTTTAAAATTCTTTGATAAACCTTCTATAAAATCCGGCATGTCCTAGGAAACTTCTGATTGCTCGCACGGAGGATGGAGGAGGTAATCGAGAAATAGTCTCTATTTTTGCTCGATCAACTTCCATTCCTTCGCTTGAGATTTTGTGACCGAGTACTATTCCCTCTGTTACCATGAAATGGCATTTTTCCCAGTTAAGGGCGAGGTTAGTTTCCTCACATCAGGATAGCATTCGTTCAAGATTATCGAGGCATTGGTCATATGAGTCTCCAAAGATGGAAAAGTCATCCATGAAGACTTACATTGTCTTTTCGATCATATCATGGAAAATGGCGACCATACAACGTTGGAATGTTGCAGGCGCATTACATAGACCGAATGGCATGCGTCGATATGCAAAAGTTCCGTAGGGACATGTGAAAGTTGTTTTCTCTTGGTCTTCTGGTGCTATCGGTATTTGAAAGTAACCTGAAAAACCATCTAAGAAACAGTAAAATTTATGACCGGATAATCTTTCTAACATTTGATCAATGAAGGGCAAAGGAAAGTGGTCTTTCCTAGTCGCTTCATTTAATCGCCTATAATCTATACAGACTCTCCATCCTGTGACGGTTCTCGTTGGTATTAATTCATTTTTCTCGTTAGTTATTACCGTCATACCTGCTTTCTTTGGGACTACTTGAACGGGACTTACCCACGGGCTATCGGAGATAGGGTAGATTAGTCCGGCGTCGAGTAGTTTGATGACTTCATTCTTAACCACTTCTTGAACATTGGGGTTCACTCTTCGTTGTGGTTGAATTACCGTCTTGTAGTCATCATTCATTAAAATTTTGTGCGTGCACATGGAAGGGCTTATTCCTTTAATATCTACAAGCTTCCAAGCGATCGCGTTTTTGTGTTTTTAAGTAGGTTAACTAATTTCTCTTTTTCTATATTACTTAATTTAGATGAAATAATTACGGGTAAACTACCTTCTTTGCCTAGAAAAGCATATTCCAAACCCTTAGGAAGTTCTTTGAGCTCAATGGGTGGGTCTTTAGAAGACACCTTATTTTGTGGCTCATCTAGATCAAGAACCTTAAAAGTTTGTTCTATGGCTATCTCTTCCTCGACAAAGTGGTCCTCTTCGTTGGTTGTATCGGGTGGTTCAGCTTCATCTTCAATTAGGGGGTCATTGTTGCCAAAAGGATATTTCATTGAGCGCTCAAGATCTATGTTCCTTTTGAATGCCCCTAATTGGAGAGGTAGATTGTTAAATTTCCGGTTTTTCAAAGCTCTATGAGTTTGTACAAAAGGCTTTCCCAAGACTAAGGGGGCGTCATCTAGGATGACGAAGTCAGTTGGGATTACCATTTGATTTGTTTGAACCAAAACATCTTCAACTACACCGATTGACTTTATTACTTTCCGATTGGATAAAAAAATGGGTATTTGAAGTGGAGTAAAATCACTAACACTTAAGTTTTCAAAAATATAGTTAGGCATTATGTTAACACAAAGATCCTTATCGATGGTGATATTGCTAATAAATGAATTTTGAAAGAAACATGGAACCGGTGTAATGTTAATTTCAAAAGGGTCTTCTTTTATTAGCGAGGTTTGATCATTAGTTAACTTAACACTTACTAAGTCTTTGATTTTAGCACTAGTGTTTAACTCTTTTAAAAACTTGGCATGAGGGGTTATTAAACAATGATTTTCAAAAGTAGGTGACAAGAGGTTAATTTCTTCAAAATTAGACTCTTCTTGAATTTTAACATTATCGGACTCACCATTTTCGTTGTTTAACTCATGTGTCGGTTTTTCACTTTCTTCTTCTTCCATTTTTACACTTTCAACTATCTCTACGTTATTATCATTTTTTAGCTCTTCTCTTGCGCGGGATTCCTCTTCCCTTGCGCGAGATTCTTTTATGCAACGTTCGATAGTTTTAATGTGTTCTAATATCCTATTAGTTACTTCGGTGAGATTGAAAGAATTTGGATCCTCAAAGCTTGAATCCGGTTGTTCGATCCTTGGTTCCTCATAGTACTCATATGAAGTAGATGGTTCACACCATTGTTCTTCATTGTAAGTATATGATGGATAAGGGTCGAAACTTTGTTCTTCATAGTACTCATATGAGGTGGGTTGTTCACGCCATGGTTCCTCATAATAAGAGTATGAAGGTGGTGGCTCATATCTTGAGTCTTCAAAGTATGAGTATGAAGGCTCATACCTTGGTTCCTCAAAATATGAGTATGAGGGAGGAGGTTCATACCTTTGGTCTTCATAGGATGTGTATGAAGTTGATGGCTCGTACCTGGGCTCCTCATAATGGTTGTATGAATTGGATGGTTGATATGAGTTATTATATTGAACCGAGCGTGCGTTACGACAATTAGTGCAATAATTACCCCTATAATCATCCTCATCATAGGTGTAGTTGTAACCTCTTGAGTATTGATCCATAAGAATCACTCAACAGATCACAACTGAGTCTCGGGACCAGAAAACAAAAATAAAGACGGAAACAGAAGCTGGACACGGCCCCGTGTTCAGTGGACACGGCCCCGTGTTCAGGGTCTGTATCTGGGCGTTTTAATTAAATTTACTGGTCACGTTGAGCACAGGGGCGTGTTCAGCGAGCACGGCCCCGTGTTCAGACTCTGTATCTGGGTATCTACTCTAAAAATATGTAGCACGGGGGCGTGTTCAGTGAGCACGACCCCGTGTTCAGTGAACATAAACTAATTATGTATACGTGCATACTTTAGGACTTGACTGATTATTTGCGAGCACATACTTTAGCATACCGAGCAAACCAAGGTGAGTTCACACTCTTACCAAGGCATGGGATTCCCGGGGTTGGGAATGGGATTGAATGATTACTTGTACTCACGTTGTTACTGGAATTACGTACCACTGACCTCGTTAGGGGAAGGTCACTTATAGATACTGCTAGACTAGTAATACATGGGAAGCCCCCACTAATCTTCGCACACATGCCTGGAATGGCCGCGATACAAATACTAAACTTCGCACACATGCCTGGAATGGCCGGGATACAAATACTAAACTTCGCACACATGCCTGGAGGGCCGCGTTACAAATATAACTTGATGTGTGTCGGTGTGTATATATTTTTGATGTATATTTAAGCCCTTTTTACACTTTTAACCAAGTTTTAAATTTATAAAACACGATATTCACTAACACTAAACACACATATGGGCAAGTGCACCCATCGTGGACGTAGTATAGTGTTGGTAAGATACCGAGGTCGTCCAAGGACACAAGAGCTTTTAATACCGGTTTATCCTCAACGTCTAATCAAATCAAAAAGGTTAGAAAAATGTTTTAAACTAAGAAAATAAAAACTAACTAAATGCTGAAAATAAAAATAAAATAAAAACAGATAGACAAGATGAATCATTTGGATCCGACACGTGTATTAGTATAACCTTTGATTATTTTCGCACTTTTGCACTTGTTTAAGAGATTATCTTAGTTATTGTAGTAGGCCCCTCTTTTGAAGGCGACGTTACCCTCAACCCAGTAGTTTGAGTCAGCAAGGATACAATCCTAAAGGGTCGGATTATTGAAAGATAATGAATTAAGTTATTAATGCAAATTGTGGTAGGCCCCGCTTTTGGCGGTGACGTTACCCTCGGCTAAGTAGTCTGAGTCAGCAGGGATACAGTCCTAAATAGCCGGGTTATAGTATTAATAGTAGTTAACTTATGAGGGGGTCAAAGAGTTTGGATCCCCGCCATCCAATACCTATGGGCATTGAAGGAGATCCTACTAAATTTATCCCAGGTCCCAAGCAGGACCTCTAAACGCTGAACAAGGGCAAGACCCTTACCAAACCGTTCCCTTAACCCCCGACCAGGTAGCCAACATACCTCCATATAGACCGTGGAGATATGAATGGTGAAAATCTTTTATTTTATATAGACAGTAAAATAATGCCAAGACACCACGGACAAACGATAAGGAAAGATCACCTTCAACATAAGTAACTAGTTATTAAAGTCATTAATACAAAACCAAATAAAAAGTGCAAAAGATTAAAAATAAAAAGTATTATACTAAACACTTGTCTTCACCAAGTGATGTAAGAGACTTAGGCAAACATGGCCTTGATTGTCAAGAACTCATACGATCAATCTTGGATCCCGAGACGACTCACACACTCTACGATGGACAATGGATGATGGTGGTGGATGATGGTGTTATGGTGGTGGTGGGTGGTGGATGAGGTGTGAGAGAGGTGGTGTGCCAAGGGATGAGAGAGAATGAAGCCAAGCTCCTCTATTTATAGGCTGAACAGAAGGCTGGACACGGCCCCGTGTCCGCTGGACACGGCCCCGTGCCCGTCTGACATTCTCTCACTTCATTAATTGTAATTGCGAATTACAATTAATGCGCCTGCTGTACTTTCACCACGCCCCCGTGCTCGCTGGACACGGCCCCGTGGTGGGCAATGGAAGCTTCTACTGGTTTGTCTTTTCTGCTGCTTCCGGGGCACGCCCCCGTGTTCGCTGGACACGGGGCGTGTTCAGACTCTGTTTCTTCTCCTTTGCCTTGGGAGGTGCCGTTGAGGGTCCGGGCAATCCACTTTTGTTCCTTTTTCTTGTATTTATGGTAGAATTAGTTGTCTTTTTGCTTCTTTTGTGATTTTGAGCTCATTTCATCCTGAAAATACAAAAGGAAGACAAAAACACTCTTTTTCCAACATTAGTACCAAAAAAGGGTTAGTTTTATGCCTTAATTGATGTGATTTATATGTTGCATTTTACACACATCATAACTAGTCTAGAATACATGGGAAACTCCCACTAATCTTCGCAAACATGCCTGGAGGGCCGCGATACAAGTATATACGATACATGGTTTACTAAACAAACATACGGCCTATGAAATGAATACTATAAATAAACAATCAACTGTGAACTCGCTCAACTTTGTTGACTCGTTGTTACATGCCTTGCAGGTCAATAGGTACACATGGAGCTTGCACTGGGAGGCGTGGTCGTTGTGGACATGGATCGTGGATGCTTTGTTAAACACTTATGACATTTCAAACTTATTACTTAAGTTGGTTTTTACATTTATGCTTCCGCTACACACTTGATTATGTTTTGGTTTTTAAACACCTTTCGTATTGATGAATGACTTTTACTTAATACTTATAATGTTCAATATGATTGGTGGCTTGATCCTGGTCAGTCACGCCTCCAAGCGGTGATACTCCGCGGGTGGATTCTGGGGGTGTGAAAGATTGGTATCAGAGCCATTGGTTATAGTGAACTTGGTTTTAATAAGGGGAAAAAGTTTTTATTAAAACCAGACTATAACCTGTACAGTGCTCAACGATCCACAACGACGCTTCGCTCCACGTGCAAGACTCAACACTATAGGTACTACTATTCATGTTTACATTGCCTACTTGCTAGATTACATAGAACTTTGCTCATGGTATGCTTAGATAAACGTAACAATTATTGCTTGAGAACCCTTGTGTGCTTACTCTCTTCTGTCATCACACTTTTCGCGAACCTCTCTCACTTTTGTTGCCTTTGATATGAAGATCATGGCTGGACGCATTAACATGACACAAGCCCAGTTGACGCCACACAAGCAGGAGGTATACCCTGTAGTTGTAACTCACTCTAGGATCCTTAGATCCTACACTCCTAAACCAATTCTTGTGTTTAACCTTGTCCTGATTCTTATACGCAACAGGTCAACACGCTCAGCAACCTGTTTGCACTTTCAAGAATTTTATGGACTGTCGTCCTAACACATTCAGTGGCACTGAAGGAGCAGTTGGACTCCTCCATTGGTTTGAAAAGCTTGAGTCCGTATTTGAGATGTGTGAATGCCCTGAGGCTCGCAGGGTGAAGTACGCCACTGGTACTCTAGAAGGCATTGCGCTGACTTGGTGGAATGCGCAAGTTCAGATGTTAGGGTTGGCAGCTGCTAACGCCACCCCTTGGAATGACTTCAAGGAACTAATCAAGCGAGAATACTGCACACGAGATGACATCCACAAGTTAGAAGTGGAGTTCTTCAATCTGAAAATGACGGGGTCAGAAATTGAGGCTTATACGAAAAGGTCAAACGAGCTGGCCATCTTGTGTCCAACTATGGTGGACCCTCCTATCAAGCGTATCGAGATGTATCTCAAAAGGCTAGCACCGGAAATTCAAAGTCATGTGACATCGGCCAACCTTGATAATATCCAGGATATTACACATCTTGCTCATCGCCTCACAGACCAGGCAGTGGAACAGAACAGGCTGCCTAAGCGTATCAGTGCTACTACCACTACTACTACTTCCGCTACTCCCAGTGACAACAAGCGGAAATGGGATGGGGATTCCAGCAAGGGTTCAGCTACAGCTCAGTCTCAGGTTCAGCAGCGAAAGACTGATGACTATCAGAGCCCTGGTCAGCAATTTACTGGTAGTCAGAGACAGGGAGGATATTGGGGAAACCTCCCAAGGTGCAATACTTGCAACAAGCACCACAATGGCCAGTGCAAGAAGGGCCGTTGTCAGCGATGTCTCAAGATGGGTCATGAAGCGAAAGATTGTAGGAGCTCACGAGCTACGAATCAGAATCAACAACAACAACCACCTGCTCCACGAAACCAGCAGCAGCAACAGCAGCGAGGCAACAAGGGATGCTATCAATGTGGCGCTGAAGGCCACTTCAAGCGAGACTGCCCCCAGTTAAACCAGAACCAGAACAACAACAACAATAATCAGGGCAATGGGAACAACAACGTGGGAAACAATAATGATAACGGTGCTAGGGGTCGTGTGTTCGTACTGGGGCAGGGTGATGCAAGGAATGATCCTAACGTAGTGATGGGTAAGTTCCTTCTCAACGACTTTTATGTTACTGTTTTGTTTGATTCGGGTGCGGATACCAGTTATGTGTCACTAAAAACTAGTCAAATGTTAAAACGTACACCAACTCCCTTAAACACCAAACATGTCGTAGAGTTAGCCAATGGTAAAAGTTTAGAGGCTACACACGTAGTCAAGGGTTGTAACATTGTCTTAGCTGGTCATACTTTCTCCATCGATCTCATTCCTATAATTCTGGGTAGTTTCGACATCGTCATGGGTATGGATTGGTTATCCCAACATCAAGCAGAGATCTTATGCAAGGAGAAGATTGTTCGTATTCCCCCGTTCTGGTAAAGAACCTCTCGAAGTTCAAGGCGACAAGAGTGGTGCCGTGGTTGGCATCATCTCCTTCCTGAAGGCCCAGAAGTGTTTGTGAAAGGGCCACACTGCCATTTTGGCGCTTGTCACTGACGCATCAGCGAAAGAGAAGAGATTAGAGGATATCCCAGTTGTACGCGATTTTCCTCGAGTGTTTCCTGAAGATTTACCTGGTCCACCACCTCATCGCCAGGTCGAATTTCAAATCGAGCTAGCTCCAGGAGCAGCACCTATAGCTCGAGCACCGTATCGCTTAGCTCCATCAGAACTGGAAGAACTATCTACACAACTGCAAGAACTCTTGGATAAGGGTTTTATTCGTCCTAGCTCTTCGCCTTGGGGAGCTCCCGTATTTTTTGTGAAGAAGAAAGACGGTACCTTCCGTGTGTGCATAGACTACCGCGAACTAAACAAGGTGACAGTGAAGAATCGCTATCCTCTTCCATGTATTGATGACTTGTTCGACCAACTGCAAGGGTCGAGCTACTACTCGAAGATTGACCTGAGGTCAAGCTACCATCAACTGAGAGTCCGGGATGAGGACGTCTCCAAAACCGCATTCAGAACTCGCTACGGCCATTACGAGTTTCTAGTTATGCCATTCGGGTTAACAAACACGCCTGCAGTCTTTATGGATCTTATGAACAGAGTGTGCAAACCCTACCTAGACAAGTTTGTCATAGTCTTCATCGACGACATCCTGATCTACTCTAAGAGTCAGGAGGAACACGAGCAGCATTTACGACTTATTTTGAAGCTCCTTCGAACAGAACAGTTATACGCCAAGTTTTCGAAATGCGACTTCTGGCTTCGTGAAGTCCACTTTCTAGGCCACGTGGTAAACAAGGACGGGATTCATGTGGATCCATCCAAGGTAGACTTGATTAAGAACTGGCCTGCACCACGTACACCAACGGAAATACGCCAATTCTTGGGTTTGGCGGGTTATTACAGGAGGTTTATCAAAGACTTCTCAAAGATTGCATTGTGCTTACACTACTGACACAGAAAGGTGTTACTTATCGTTGGGGTAATACACAGGAAACAACTTTTCAGCACTTAAAGGATAGACTCTGCAGCGCACCTATTCTCTCATTGCCAGAGGGCACAGACGATTTTGTGGTTTATTGTGACGCGTCAATACATGGTCTTGGTTGCGTATTGATGCAACGGGATAAGGTCATTGCTTACGCTTCACGCCAACTTAAGATCCACGAACGAAACTATACGACACACGATTTAGAGCTGGGAGCTGTTGTTTTCGCGCTTAAGATATGGTGACATTACCTGTACGGTACCAAGTGCACCATCTACACCGATCACAGGAGTCTCGAGCATATCTTCAAGCAGAAGGAATTGAACATGCGTCAACGACGATGGGTCGAACTTTTGAACGATGATGAGTGTGCCATCAAGTATCATCCAGGCAAGGCCAATGTTGTGGCAGATGCCCTAAGTCGAAAAGACACTACGCCTAGACGCGTACGAGCACTACAACTTACTATTCAGTCTAGTCTTCCTGCACAGATACGAGATGCTCAGGTAGAAGCATTGAAACCAGAAAACGTCAGGGCTGAAGCTTTACGTGGTTCACGGCAATGGTTAGAACAAAAGGAAGACGGCGCCTACTACGTAACAGGACGCATCTGGGTCCCACTTTATGGCAATTTACGCGAGCTTGTAATGGATGAAGCACATAAGTCTCGCTACTCGGTACATCCAGGTTCGGATAAAATGTACCACGATCTCAGAACTACGTATTGGTGGCCTAGCATGAAAGCCCACATCGTAACTTACGTCAACAAGTGTTTGACTTGTGCAAGAGTCAAGGTCGAATATCAGAAACCATCAGGCCTACTTCAACAAGCAAAGATACCACAATGGAAATGGGAGGAAATTTCCATGGATTTTGTTACTGGCCTACCTAGATCTCAGCGTGGTAATGATACTATTTGGGTGATCGTGGATCGACTCACAAAGTCTGCTCACTTCTTGGCTATCAAAGAAACAGACAAGTTCTCTACGTTAGCAGACATTTAATTGAAGGAAGTTGTTTCGAGGCATGGGGTGTGACACCTGTGTCACCACGACCATCAAACAAATACCAAGCCGATGAAATATTGTATTTCATACTTGGGATCTTGTATAAATATGTGTATGTTTTGCACATATCAATTATTGTTCAATTTCAAACTCTACATTGCTTTCTAGAGCATTATACGCAAACTGGTGCGTAAACGTACTTAGTTTAATGCGACAAATACTCCGGAACATCAACATATACTCAACATACCTTAAATAACCTTTACATAACTTAGAAATAAGTTTTGAAGGCTTTGGTATAGCAAAAACAAGTTAATTCGCTTACAGGGACTAAACTTGACAAACTGCGAAAGTATGCCAATTTGAACTGTAACGAACATTCCGGAACATGTCCATAAGTTAAACATACCCTAAATATCCTTTACATAGCTTAGAAATAGGCTTTGAGGTGTTTGGTATGCTAAAACAAACTTTTGGATCATTCAGGGACTAAAAGTGTCAAAAAAAAGTGCACAAGTTTGCACTTTCGCGCATAACTTACGTTCTGAATACATCCGGACATCCAAAAATTTATGTAAGCATTATAATATTATGCCTTAGTGTTGGGCATGAGAAAAATCCATTCGTCGCGTCATTTGGATCGTCTTTCGCGCTTATGCGCATTCCGTCGTAATTAAGCGAACATAGCAATCGTACGGCCAAACGAACCGACATCCGGAATATTTTTGAGCATATTTCATGTCCCCTACACTTTAACTTCATCTTAGAGCCTTGAAATGAGGTTAACGGGGCTTAAACGTGCCAAAAATGGGCCAAAATACGTGTTTCTGAAGTGCAGGGACCAAAATTGTAAATTCTGATCTGGGAACCTTAGGCGGGGCGCGTAAGGATTTACCAAATCCTTACGCGGGGCGCGTGAGACTGTCAGACAGATTCAATGTATCTATTTAATGCAGTTGGCCTTTCGTTCGATCAAGAGGCAATGCCCTTTCACCCAATCAAGAGCCAAGGGGCAATTTCTGACTTACCACAAGAATTTGACAAGTGTACGCTCGAGATCGCGGCACGATATTCGATAAACGATCCTAACGGTTCCACTTTTCCTATAAATACCCCCCCCTTTTGTGTAAAAACCCACAAGAATCAGATCTAAAGCTCTAAGTTGGAACCATTGTTTCATACCTGAGCTATTTGATCTAGATTAGCACTCGGGGACCCTCCGTAAGTCTTCTTTCGCTCTTTTATTCGCTTTTCGAGTCCGAAAGTCAACGTTTTGTTGACTTTCTGCATTGACCAGCTTATGGTCGATGCGAAGTTCATGGAACTTCATAACGTGAGCGTGATCACGATGGTTATGGTCCGTAGTGACCATACCTACTGATTACCCCGTTATCTAGGCTCAGTGACGAGCCGTAGTTTCGGCCAAAATGCGCATTCTTGCGTATTTTGTAACCAAACTACTCGTGAGCATCAAAGCCGTTTGTTTTGATGCCCAACCTGTTTTCTAAACTTAGTTAAACATGTTCTAACATGCTTAGCTCGTCACGTTTAGTATAGTGCATATATAGGGTCGTAAGGTAAGCGACCTAAACCATCGCTTATACTTTCGAACCCGACCCATTTGGTCGATCTTTAGGATCCGACCAAACATATTAGGTGACCATAGCTATAACCTTCCGAGGTTATACCTTGTGGTCGCAATGTTAGGCGTTCCATACGCGTTCTACGCGAATGACGCGTTAGGGTGGCATAAGCTACCTCAACGGGTCGTGATGGACCGTAAGCACTTAGGTTAAGTTTCATTTTAGTATGTAGGCTTTGTTAAACCATATTACACGAGTCTCCATACTCGTTTGGTTTTCGAACCCGCGTACTGTCCGATCCTTCCGATTTGGTCCGGTATATTAACATAAGCTACCTATTAGGTGCCGTTGATATTCCGTGATCTTTAGCATTATCTGGTTATTATACAAGGAACTCAAAGCAATCTCAGGTGAGTACATTGAACCCCTCTTTTACTGTTTTCCAAACTGTTTTGGGGTGAAACACATGTGCCTACTTGCTACTTTTATGCTTTCCGGTTTTCACATCATATACTACTATGTTCGATAGTACATATATAGTACATGATTTCATTGTGTTTATGCTATGTATGCCCATTGTGTGCGTACTTAGTACATTGTTTCACATTACATTACTGTTGCATATGCTCATCCAGCATATGAACATATTACACTACATTTTGAACCGTTGTACTCTACAATACATTTCATGCTACGTACGCCCATTGTGTGCATACGTAGTACATTGTTTCACATTACATTACTGTTGCATATGCTCATCCAGCATATGAACACATTACACTACATTTTGAACCGTTGTACTCTATAATACATTTCATGCTACGTACGCCCATTGTGTGCATACGTAGTACATTGTTTCACATTGCATATCTGTTGCATATGCTCATCCAGCATATGAACACATTATTCTACATTTTGAACCGTTGTCCTCTACAATACATTTCATGCTACGTACGCCTATTGTGTGCATACATAGTACATTGTTTCACATTGCATATCTGTTGCATATGCTCATCCAGCATATGAACACAGTATACTACATTTTGAACCGTTGTACTCTACAATACATTTCATGCTACGTACGCCCATTGTGTGCATACGTAGTACATTGTTTCACATTGCATTTCTGTTGCATATGCTCATCCAGCATATGAACACATTACACTACATTTTGAACCGTTGTAACCGTTTGACTATGTGAACCGTCTTACCCCTTTGATTTCATGAACCGTCTGTAATCATTGAACCGTGTAAACCAGTTGTATCCGTTGACATGGATTACATTTGACAATAGACATTTGACTATACATGAACATTTCTACCGTTGTTAAACATTTCATCTTGATGGTTTGGTTTGAGTAAGTGATTTAAGTAACGAGGCATGTGTAATATGATACAAGCATGGTGGATACGCCGCTGGTACTTCCTATATATAAGTGTTTGTATGGTATTACATATCGTAGCGTTATTTGAATCATTTCAATTTGAAACATAGAACATTTTATACAAATAACACGCTTTTCACAAGACATTGATTTACAAACAACAAATCTTATACAAACTCTTTTTTTACATGGTTATTCAGTTAACCATGCATTGTTCTCTTATTTATACATATCATTTGATCTTACCGTTTTTCAAATGATTTACAAGACAAAGCAAAATACGAGGTTCATGACTAAACATTTTCTCAAACTCAAGTCATGAATTCCGTTTTCACAAAACCAATGTATCTCACAGGCATTTTTATGCTGACGTACCTATTTTCACATGTGTTTTCAGGAGATGATGCATAGGACTTATCAAGACATACTTAGGTGGACCTGTGCCTTAGTGACTTAAAACGAGACAAGAACTAGTTAATTTATGTTATGTACACTTTGATTCTTGTTTAGACAATGTAAACTTTCATGTTTGATTTATAAAACGAAACTTCATTTGCCATGGATTTGAAACAATTGATTCTGTTACAACACTCCCCGACGTTTCCGCCACGTTTTGTATGTTCTACGTGGTCGGGGTGTGACAGAAAAGATGGTATCAGAGCCAATGGTTATAGGGAATTAGGTTATTAGTAATGCTTTGACCTAGTCTATAACCTTCCTAGGGCCCTAACGCGAGTTTACTTGCGTTTAGTCATAAAACAATACCGTCACCTATCCTTAGGCGACGACCACAACAAGAACATAAATTTCAAAACTGCCTTGAAAACTAATCATCTGTTCTAGGATGATTGATTACTAGGTTTTGAACCCTCTATTGTAAAGTTTTGAACCCTTTGTTATAAGGTTTTGAACCCCTTTGAATTTTCAAAACTCTCGTCAAAAGTTATGGGTCCTAAATAGTGTGAACACGTGCGAACTGGAAGAGTGAATGCCTGTACCCTGGGTTTTCTGTCTAAGGTTAGAGTGTTCGTACAAATCCACATAATCGGACCAGTCACTCTTACCTGGGAACTCTTGGGGTGAGTGTCCACTTATAGGTGAGCATGTCTTCGCGATACACTATGAGGATCTATTTGCTTTGATTCAGCCTTGGTGTTGTTTGTTTGCTTCATGATTCAAATAAATGACCATCAACCGTGATTATGGTCAGTGATTGTAACATCCTATTCTTACCCAATACCATTTTATTTGTTTCCTTTCATGTTTTCCTCTTTTAGAATGCCTCCTCGACGCGAACACCAGATAGCAACTGCCGAGCTGGCAGAAATTATTACGCAGCAGATGGCTGCTCAATTCCCAAATCTCTTTGCTCAATGGAACCAAGCCAACAACAACAACAATGGTACATGCAATTTCAAGAGCTTTAACTCGGCTAAACCACTCAAGTTTAGTGGTTCTGAGGGAGCAACTGGGCTTCTCCAATGGTTCGAGAGCATCGAGAATACCTTTCGCCACGTGCAGTGTCCGGAAAATCGCAAGGTCGAGTTTTCTTCGAGTGTGTTTCAGAAGAGGGCTCTTACATGGTGGAACGGGGTAATGAGAGACCGTGGTGCAGATGTTGCTCAAGCACAAGCATGGGCTGAACTGAGAGCTCTTATGATGAGAGAGTTTTGTCCTCGTCATGAACAATGAGCATTGGAGAAGGAGTTTGATGATTTGAAACAAGATAGTGGCGAACACAGGGCATATACTGATAGGTTTGAGGAGTTGAGTCTACTTTGCCCGACTATGGTCGCCCCACTCGACAAGGCTATCGAAAGGTACATCGACGGCCTGCCTGACTCGGTACAAGACATTGTCACTGGTAGCAACCCTACCACACTCCGTCAGGCCATTGAGCTATCTGCAACCTTGACTGAATCGCAGATCAGAAAGCATAAACTTTTTCGAAAGGGTGACAAGAAGCCAATCGAGGAATCAAAGACCATGGATGAACAGACTGAATCTCCTAAGAAGTCAAAGAAGCGAAAGGCTTCTCAGAACTTCGCCATGGTCACTCACAATGGTCAAGCCGTCCCCAACCAACCAGGTCAACCCCCTGCTAGAAAACCATACAATGGAACTGCACCTTTGTGCAACCAATGTGGCCTCCATCATCACGCCAATGTACAATGCCGCAAATGCCAAACTTGTGGACTTATAGGCCACACAGCAAGAGTCTGCCCAGCTGCAGCTGCGCCAAACCAAGCTGGCAACAATCCTGCTCAAGGTCGTTTTCTACCAGGCTCTTGTTTCAACTGTGGCGAGATGGGTCATTTCCGAAGAAATTGCCCAAAGCTTGCTAATGCAAATCCAGCACAGGGATAAGCATCTGACTGACAAGAAGACAACATCGTTTAGAAATAATCACGTCTTATGTATTATTTTCTTTTGTTGTCAAGGTCCAAGAAACCGTTGTTATCGTTGTTTATAAATAAATTTTTATTTACATTGCAATGTATTTGTGTGGTTACATATATAAACGACATACCCCCTTACAATACCGACAATCAAGGAACCGTATTCAACTACCCCCAAAATTCTCCCATCCTATGATCTCTTGCGTCTTCCACGAAATTCCTAAGTACCCGTTTATTCTAAGGAAACGAAGTACAAGGCGCAGGTTACAACACATGACGAATACCCAAAGTACCACTATAAATCCTTAATAGGGTGCCTAAGGATTTCCCGTAAGTCCTTAATTGTTGTATACCTTAATTCGAATGTGGTGATTCCTTGTAATCAAAAATCAAATTTTGGGAGATCTTCCTATCTTCTCAGATAGATTCCAGTGAACATTGAGACCCGTCGATTGGTGTCCATATCCGTATTCAATCAATAACAAGTTAAAAACAAATTATGATCAAGTTAAACAAGTATGTGACTTTGTGCTTATGTCTTCCCTTATGTGTTGTTGTGTGATCCAAATTATGCTATCCAAATCCTCGTAGAATCTTACATATCCTTGTACAAGAGATTCATCGTAGGATACCCAGGGGTATTACTTAAAATCCTCAATGGACTTCTATGTTATAGTTAAGTCCCTCGGATTATAAAGTACTACTTCATAATTAGACCCTTGAGTGGTCTAGTTAAACAGATTCATCCAAAAATCTGGATAAGGATATCATGTGATGATATAGCTGAAAGGACTCCTTGGTGGCCTAACTAAGAAGATCCCCTGTCGATCTAATTAAAAGGAACCGATGGAAGTCTAGTCACCCTCATCACAAGTTTGATATCCTTCCCCAAAACATTACAAAACAAACTGTGCGGACTGTGCAAGGGATTACGTAATTATGGATGCATACATAATTATGGAATTTAGTGCACAGAAATCACAGCAAGTTCTGTCATGTGTCTAGAGTTAACCCTATTCATTTCCAACTCTGATGAAGCAACCGTTGAAAATGATTCCGTTTAGTTCATTTTCGTTTCTGAAGATTTATCCGTTGAGGAGATGAATATCCGTTGTGTAATCCTTCATTTCCAACTCTGATGAAGCAACCGTTGAAAATGATTCCGTTTAGTTCATTTTCGTTTCTGAAGATTTATCCGTTGAGGAGATGAATATCCGTTGTGTAATCCTTCATTTCCAACTCTGATGAAGCAACCGTTGAAAATAACTCCGTTAGTTCATTTTCGTTTCTGACGATTTATCCGTTGGGGAAATGAATATCCGTTATGAAATCCTTCATTTCCAACTCTGATGAAGCAACCGTTGAAAATGATTCCGTTTAGTTCATTTTCGTTTCTGAAGATTTATCCGTTGAGGAGATGAATATCCGTTGTGTAATCCTTCATTTCCAACTCTGATGAAGCAACCGTTGAAAATGACTCCGTTAGTTCATTTTCGTTTCTGACGATTTATCCGTTGGGGAAATGAATATCCGTTATGAAATCCTTCATTTCCAACTCTGATGAAGCAACCGTTGAAAATGATTCCGTTTAGTTCATTTTAGTTTCTGAAGATTTATCCGTTGAGGAGATGAGTATCCGTTGTGTAATCCTTCATTTCCAACTCCGATGAAGCAACCGTTGAAAATGACTCCGTTTGTTCATTTTTCGTTTCTGAAGATTTATCCGTTGAGGAAATTAATATCCGTTGTGAAATCCTTCATTTCCAACTCCGAGGAAGCAACCGTTGAAGATGACTCCGTTAGTTCATATTCGTTTCTGACGATTTGTCCATTGAGGAAATGAACATCCGTTTGCTTATTCCGTCATTTCCATTTCTGAAGAATACTCGTTGAGGAAAATGACACCGTCTGTTCATATTCGTTTATGAGGAATGACCATTAAGGAAATGACAGGATATTTCCTTACATATCGCTGGTGGTTATTTGGCAAAGTCACAAATAGACTCCTACGAATAAATTTCGGGACAAAATTTCCTAAAGTAGGGGAGACTGTGACACCTGTGTCACCGCGACCATCAAACAAATACCAAGCCGATGAAATATTGTATTTCATACTTGGGATCTTGTATAAATATGTGTATGTTTTGCACATATCAATTATTGTTCAATTTCAAACTCTACATTGCTTTCTAGAGCATTATACGCAAACTGGTGCATAAACGTACTTAGTTTAATGCGACAAATACTCCGGAACATCAACATATACTCAACATACCTTAAATAACCTTTACATAACTTAGAAATAAGTTTTGAAGGCTTTGGTATAGCAAAAACAAGTTAATTCGCTTACAGGGACTAAACTTGACAAACTGCGAAAGTATGCCAATTTGAACTGTAACGAACATTCCGGAACATGTCCATAAGTTAAACATACCCTAAATATCCTTTACATAGCTTAGAAATAGGCTTTGAGGTGTTTGGTATGCTAAAACAAACTTTTGGATCATTCAGGGACTAAAAGTGTCAAAAAAAAGTGCACAAGTTTGCACTTTCGCGCATAACTTACGTTCTGAATACATCCGGACATCCAAAAATTTATGTAAGCATTATAATATTATGCCTTAGTGTTGGGCATGAGAAAAATCCATTCGTCGCGTCATTTGGATCGTCTTTCGCGCTTATGCGCATTCCGTCGTAATTAAGCGAACATAGCAATCGTACGGCCAAACGAACCGACATCCGGAATATTTTTGAGCATATTTCATGTCCCGTACACTTTAACTTCATCTTAGAGCCTTGAAATGAGGTTAACGGGGCTTAAACGTGCCAAAAATGGGCCAAAATACGTGTTTCTGAAGTGCAGGGACCAAAATTGTAAATTCTGATCTGGGAACCTTAGGCGGGGCGCGTAAGGATTTACCAAATCCTTACGCGGGGCGCGTGAGACTGTCAGACAGATTCAATGTATCTATTTATTGCAGTTGGCCTTTCGTTCGATCAAGAGGCAATGCCCTTTCACCCAATCAAGAGCCAAGGGGCAATTTCTGACTTACCACAAGAATTTGACAAGTGTACGCTCAAGATCGCGGCATGATATTCGATAAACGATCCTAACGGTTCCACTTTTCCTATAAATACCCCCCCCCTTTTGTGTAAAAACCCACAAGAATCAGATCTAAAGCTCTAAGTTGGAACCATTGTTTCATACCTGAGCTATTTGATCTAGATTAGCACTCGGGGACCCTCCGTAAGTCTTCTTTCGCTCTTTTATTCGCTTTTCGAGTCCGAAAGTCAACGTTTTGTTGACTTTCTGCATTGACCAGCTTATGGTCGATGCGAAGTTCATGGAACTTCATAACGTGAGCGTGATCACGATGGTTATGGTCCGTAGTGACCATACCTACTGATTACCCCGTTATCTAGGCTCAGTGACGAGCCGTTGTTTCGGCCAAAATGCGCATTCTTGCGTATTTTGTAACCAAACTACTCGTGAGCATCAAAGCCGTTTGTTTTGATGCCCAACCTGTTTTCTAAACTTAGTTAAACATGTTCTAACATGCTTAGCTCGTCACGTTTAGTATAGTGCATATATAGGGTCGTAAGGTAAGCGACCTAAACCATCGCTTATACTTTCGAACCCGACCCATTTGGTCGATCTTTAGGATCCGACCAAACATATTAGGTGACCATAGCTATAACCTTCCGAGGTTATACCTTGTGGTCGCAATGTTAGGCGTTCCATACGCGTTCTACGCGAATGACGCGTTAGGGTGGCATAAGCTACCTCAACGGGTCGTGATGGACCGTAAGCACTTAGGTTAAGTTTCATTTTAGTATGTAGGCTTTGTTAAACCATATTACACGAGTCTCCATACTCGTTTGGTTTTCGAACCCGCGTAGTGTCCGATCCTTCCGATTTGGTCCGGTATATTAACATAAGCTACCTATTAGGTGCCGTTGATATTCCGTGATCTTTAGCATTATCTGGTTATTATACAAGGAACTCAAAGCAATCTCAGGTGAGTACATTGAACCCCTCTTTTACTGTTTTCCAAACTGTTTTGGGGTGAAACACATGTGCCTACTTGCTACTTTTATGCTTTCCGGTTTTCACATCATATACTACTATGTTCGATAGTACATATATAGTACATGATTTCATTGTGTTTATGCTATGTATGCCCATTGTGTGCGTACTTAGTACATTGTTTCACATTACATTACTGTTGCATATGCTCATCCAGCATATGAACATATTACACTACATTTTGAACCGTTGTACTCTACAATACATTTCATGCTACGTACGCCCATTGTGTGCATACGTAGTACATTGTTTCACATTACATTACTGTTGCATATGCTCATCCAGCATATGAACACATTACACTACATTTTGAACCGTTGTACTCTATAATACATTTCATGCTACGTACGCCCATTGTGTGCATACGTAGTACATTGTTTCACATTGCATATCTGTTGCATATGCTCATCCAGCATATGAACACATTATTCTACATTTTGAACCGTTGTCCTCTACAATACATTTCATGCTACGTACGCCTATTGTGTGCATACGTAGTACATTGTTTCACATTGCATATCTGTTGCATATGCTCATCCAGCATATGAACACAGTATACTACATTTTGAACCGTTGTACTCTACAATACATTTCATGCTACGTACGCCCATTGTGTGCATACGTAGTACATTGTTTCACATTGCATTTCTGTTGCATATGCTCATCCAGCATATGAACACATTACACTACATTTTGAACCGTTGTAACCGTTTGACTATGTGAACCGTCTTACCCCTTTGATTTCATGAACCGTCTGTAACCATTGAACCGTGTAAACCAGTTGTATCCGTTGACATGGATTACATTTGACAATAGACATTTGACTATACATGAACATTTCTACCGTTGTTAAACATTTCATCTTGATGGTTTGGTTTGAGTAAGTGATTTAAGTAACGAGGCATGTGTAATATGATACAAGCATGGTGGATACGCCGCTGGTACTTCCTATATATAAGTGTTTGTATGGTATTACATATCGTAGCGTTATATGAATCATTTCAATTTGAAACATAGAACATTTTATACAAATAACACGCTTTTCACAAGACATTGATTTACAAACAACAAATCTTATACAAACTCTTTTTTTACATGGTTATTCAGTTAACCATGCATTGTTCTCTTATTTATATGTATCATTTAATCTTACCGTTTTTCAAATGATTTACAAGACAAAGCAAAATACGAGGTTCATGACTAAACATTTTCTCAAACTCAAGTCATGAATTCCGTTTTCACAAAACCAATGTATCTCACAGGCATTTTTATGCTGACGTACCTATTTTCACATGTGTTTTCAGGAGATGATGCATAGGACTTATCAAGACATACTTAGGTGGACCTGTGCCTTAGTGACTTAAAACGAGACAAGAACTAGTTAATTTATGTTATGTACACTTTGATTCTTGTTTAGACAATGTAAACTTTCATGTTTGATTTATAAAACGAAACTTCATTTGCCTTGGATTTGAAACAATTGATTCTGTTACAACACTCCCCGACGTTTCCGCCACGTTTTGTATGTTCTACGTGGTCGGGGTGTGACATGGGGTGCCGACCTCTATTATCTCTGATCGTGATGCACGTTTTACTTCCGAACTGTGGCAAGCAATGCACAAAGCTTTTGGCTCACGATTAGACATGAGCACGGCTTATCACCCTCAGACGGATGGGCGGTCTAAGCGTACTATTCAAACTCTTGAAGACATGCTTAGGGCATGTGTGATTGATTTCGGCAACAGCTGGGAAAACATCTCCCGTTAGTGGAGTTTTCATATAACAACAGTTACCACACCAGCATTCAAGCCGCTCCATTCGTGGCATTGTACGGGCGTAAATGCCGCTCACCTCTCTGTTGGGCAGAGGTGGGCGATAGTCAGATCACAGGTCCAGAACTTGTAGTTGATGTTACTAAACGGATCACACAGATACGACAACGCATGGCGGCAGCTCGTGACCGTCAGAAAAGCTACGCTGATAAGCGCAGGAAGCCACTCGAGTTCCAGGTTGGGGATCGAGTGCTACTCAAAGTCTCGCCCTGGAAGGGTGTAGTTCGTTTTGGCAAACGAGGCAAGCTCAATCCGTGGTATGTTGGACCGTTCGAGATCATAGAAAGAAAAGGCAAAGGGGCATACAAACTGAACCTACCAGCAGAACTCGGTGCAGTTCACAACATTTTCCACGTGTCGAATCTGAAGAAGTGTCTGTCAGATGAGACCCTCATAGTTCCTTTGAAGGAACTCACTATCGACGAACGGCTA
This sequence comes from Helianthus annuus, assembly GCF_002127325.2. Taxonomy (NCBI): domain Eukaryota; kingdom Viridiplantae; phylum Streptophyta; class Magnoliopsida; order Asterales; family Asteraceae; genus Helianthus; species Helianthus annuus. The sequence goes on along the minus strand of NC_035444.2, from coordinate 95,774,394 downwards.
GATTTCGTCGAAGAACCAGTTGAAATCACGGACCGGGATGTTAAGGTCCTCAAGCACACCAGAATACCTCTTGTTCGAGTTTGTTGGAACTCCCGTCGTGGCCCAGAATATACCTGGGAACGAGAAGACCAAACGGAACTCAAGTATCCCAAGTTATTCCAGAACAATGCAACTACTACTGAGGCTGAAGCTACTACAGAATTTTGGGACGAAATTCTGAATCAACGGGGGGATGATGTGACACCCCAGGAAAACCAGTGAACTATACAACACAACTAGCTTCCTCAGTAACCGCATGCCAAATTTCGGGACGAAATTTCTTTCAAGTTGGGGATAATGTGACAACTCGAGTTTCCAAGATTCCTTATTCGCATTTATTGCACGTTGACTGTTTTGTTGCTTGATTGATTTCCTTGTAACTGTACACTGGATTATAATTCGAGATGATTGTTTGATATGCTATGTGTTTTGTATAAAGTGTTTGGTTTGCGAACTTGAAAACTGTTTAAGACTTGAACAACCCGACGAAACACAAGTGTGTTTCGCCATAACTCACACGACGAAACAAGTAGTGTTTCGCCATAAGCTCCTCCGACGAAACAAGTGTGTGTTTCGTCACACACATCTCAACGAAACAAGTGTTTCGCCAGCCCAACGATTCGCCGAGGCCCAGTAACGGCCCAGTACGTTACACCGAGTATTTAACTAGTTCTAAGGGTTATTTGTTACAACTTTAGCAAACAAGAAACCCTAGAGCTCCCTTTTCTCTGTTGACGGCGATCGTGTGTCCCCGAAACCCCGGATCGATCAAGTTATCATTTTCATCCTTCGTGGTTAGTGTTTAATCCTTGCGTGATTGTTTGACTTATATCTTTGTTAACTATTTACTTGAGATCGATGAGGTTTGATACTAAATAACTTTGTGTTCATGTTTGGTTGATAAATTGACATCACTAGGATATGCTCTATCGGTTACAATTTCCGCGCATCGAGATCGTATTGCTTGTTATTGTTGATCAGTATAGGATATTGATAATGTTGAAATCTGTGAATGTACTCTCATGCAATGGTCAACATATGTGCTAGTTTGCCTAAGATCAACACATGATTATGTTAGTATTGGTATTATATAAGGGTAGTCAATGATATCGATGATTTCTGATGATTGAGTTATGATGATTTCTGTGCTGTATGATTACTGTATGATCGATGATGCTGATGACGGCTGTTAGCAATGATTAGGGTTTTCTGTAATTAACTGTTATGCGACGTAACTGATACTTGTAACGAAACGAACAACGACGAAACTAATATGGCGAAACAAATGTGTTTCGCCGAAACCACTTAACGACGAAACAAACACGACGAATCAAGTGTGTTTCGCCGAAGACATCACGACGAAACAAAGGGATGCTTCGTCGAAGGGAAGTAACGACGAAACAGGGGGTGTTTCGTCGAGTGGGTAATCTGCATAGTAAGATAGTTTGAATCTGTTAAGACTTAACTGGGTTAACTAACTGCTGTTAGATGATACGCATGACTTGTATGATTTTGAATACGTAGTTAGTGCTACTTGGTGATCATTGCTTCAATACCACTGTGATTGTTTGAGCATACGTGTACTTAGTAAACATACGTGATTATGTATACGTGCGTACTTTAGGACTTGACTGATTATTTGTGAGCACATACTTTAGCATACCGAGCAAACCAAGGTGAGTTCACACTCTTACCAAGGCATGGGATTCCCAGGGTTGGGAATGGGATTGAATGATTACTTGTACTCACGTTGTTACTGGAATTACGTACCACTGACCTCGTTAAGGGAAGGTCACTTATAGATACTACTAGACTAGTAATACATGGGAAGCCCCCACTAATCTTCGCACACATGCCTGGAATGGCCGCGATACAAATACTAAACTTCGCACACATGCCTGGAATGGCCGCGATACAAATACTAAACTTCACACACATTCCTGGAGGGCCGCGATACAAATATAACTAGTCTAGAATACATGGGAAACTCCCACTAATCTTCGCAAACATGCCTGGAGGGCCGCGATACAAGTATATACGATACATGGTTTACTAAACAAACATACGGCCTACGAAATGAATACTATAAATAAATAACCACCTGTGAACTCACTCAACTTTGTTGACTCGTTGTTACATGCCTTGCAGGTCAATAGGTACACATGGAGCTTGCACTGGGAGACGCGGTCGTTGTGGACATGGATCATGGATGCTTTGTTAAACACTTATGACATTTCAAACTTATTACTTAAGTTGGTTTTTACATTTATGCTTCCGCTACACACTTGATTATGTTTTGGTTTTTGAACACCTTTCGTATTGATGAATGACTTTTACTTAATACTTATAATGTTCAATATGATTGGTGGCTTGATCCTGGTCAGTCACGCCTCCAAGCGGTGATACTCCGCGGGTGGATTCTGGGGTTGTGACACTCCAAGCCATTCCAATCACCCAAGTGGCATCCAACCCAGCTTACCCAAGCAAGAAGCCCTACACTGGTCCTCACCCTCAATGCAACACTTGCCACTATCATCATCAACCCACTGTACCTTGTCGACTGTGTGCCAATTGTGGACGATATGGTCATCTGAGTAACACTTGTAGTACCCCTCAAAACCAAGCTCCATCACCTACCTAAAACATGATCCAACCCTATCAACAACCACAATATCCCATGGTACCCTATATTAGAGCCTGCTTCAATTGTGGTGACCCTACCCATTTCAGAAACACGTGCCCTAGACTGGTTAATATCATCAACGCTCAAGCCCAAGCAAACCCAATTAACCAAGCGAATCAGGCTAACCCAGCCCCCCCACCAGCAAGAGGTAAAGCCTACAACATCAATGCCAACCCAGCTGGGGTCAACAACAACGGCGCGAACGAGCAAACCAGCTAGCCTTATTCCACAATGAAGACTCAAGGCTCCACTCCGTTATTTATTATATTTTATTCCAAGTCCTTCACATTTCTTGTTTTGACTATTCAAGTTACAACTGGTTTCAATTTGGGTTTTAACGTTTCAAGTTAACATTATTTCATATTATTTCCATCGTCATGCCATGGTTTTTCATTAAATATCATATAATGTCACCTTACATCGATTAAATTTTCATGCCATTTCATGTCATTTCATCATACATCACGGTGGACCTCGTCTCATAACTTAGGGAAAATGGGACACGTCTCACTTTTTCATAGACTGACTACTTCCTTATAACACCAGAAAGAGGTACCACCATCAATAGTCTTGTTTTCTTCGGATTCGAGACTCAAGCATTGGTTGTTGTTTGGTAGAATTTAGGATGAGTCGCATAGAACTAATCATGACTTGATAACAAAGCCAATGAAAATTTGACAAGGACATGGTGGATACGTCACTGGTACTTCCTATATATAAGTGTTCTTGTCAAAGGATCAAAAGCATTGTTAGATAGTCATGAGAGGTTCTGTGTAAGTTGTGTCAATCTCAGTTTGGATAATGATATGTTTGAAGATTCGTTTTTTTATTTCATATGTAACCCAATCATTATGACGTTTTGAATTCCTCAAAACCCCTTGTCATGATGCAAATTCAAATTAGACATCATGATTAAAACTCAGTAGTAAAACCTTGTCATAATACGAACCACCTCCGTGTTATAACGCTTTTCACACCTACACCTCTGGCAACAAAGAGCGATTCCTCTACCAGGAACGTTACCGCCACAATCGAACCTAAACCCTACTTTGACTTCCATCTTAAAGTAAACTCCTAGGGTTTACGCTAAAACAGTTACCGATTACGGTTTCCTCTTAATTTCGGGACGAAATTCCTAAAAGTAGGGGAGACTGTAACATCCGTCAAAATGGGCTCCAATTATCCGACTCGTTTTGAAATTCGAATCCTAACCTTGAACCAACGGAAATTTTCGCGAAATGAATAATCGTTGAAAGATTTTTATCCTAATTTACTTCGTTTATAACTATGGTTAATTATTTATTCAATTGTTTAATTAATTAAATTAATTAAACATTCCTATTATTTATCTTGGCATTAAATTAATTAAACATTCGGTATACATTCCTTCCACCGATTTCATTTCTTTTGTTTCTTGTTAATTATCTTGGCATTAAATTCCTATTAATTTTTCTATCAAGAACTAAACAAAAAGGAAAAAAAAAGGGGAAATAAAAACAGTTTGAATGGGTTTGTTAGGAAGGAGATGAACTACAAATGGTGGTTAAATAAATTTAAAACTAAAATATGTTCATAAGTGATACTGTAACAGGAGTGGGTGGGTAAACAGGAGGTTGTGAGTTCGATCCGGGTCTGCGGCAATTCTGTCCGGTTAAATCTTTTGACATTTTAATTCATTTTTCTTTTTCCTTAAAAACCTAAAAATCCATAACGGTTAACTTTCTATTTATCATTCCTTTTCTATTAAAACCTTAAAATTCTAAAACAATTAGTAACAGCTCATATTTTTTCCCTTTTATTATAAAGCATTAAATAATTAACTTTTGTTTACAATTCTTTTATAACTATTAAGAGATAAATTATAATATCTAAAATCGATTGGTAAACTAATGATGTTAAAAATATTATTTAACTTATAAATATTAATTAGATTGTGGTATGATGTTATAATATTTAGGGTATCGTTTCCCGTTCGTTCGGTTTCTCAACTTTTACTCGTGCGTTACTTTCCAAGGAATCACCAACGCAACCACTGTGAGTAGATCTTACTTCTCCCCTTTTTTTGTCACTTTAACTTTTTAAGGTGTATCATATGTCACGTGTTCATAAGTGTTCCATATTATTTTCCCAACATGCAAACTTAAATGTCATATGGGTTCATGTTTGGTATCGCATTGTTTCGCTATCTGTTTCACATACATGTATTACGTGTTTACCGCTTTGTGTCTCTGTTTCTCTGTTTCGCGTGGATCCACCACCGGTTGACCGGTTCCTCCACGGCCATGGGGCGAGCTCGATATCACCATCATTGTTTCATAGTTTCGCTTTTCGCCTCTCGGGGCTTGAATCGCATCATTTATTTCACTGGTTATGTTTCATTATATCTTGTCACTTTACTTGTTGATGTGGATTGATTGATGGATTAATTATTGATGTTGCTATTACATTTAATATTGCATGTTACATAATTTTTATTAAATAACGAACCCGAGAGAAGGGACAAGGAACAAAGTAAATGAAAATACAGGCCGAGTAATATGAATGCTAAGGCATATAGATAAAAGTTTGACTGTCACAAGTGATGAAATTCACACGGACAAGTCAAACGAATTAAATAAAGAATAAAGGACTTGATTGAATAAAATTGATATATTTCTCTAAGATGACCAAATAAATTAAAACAAAGTCTTAATACATTCCGGGACGGTTGCTTTAATAATGACTTTGGTAAGATACCCGATAGATGGGTAGGATTTTAAGAATATGCGTAAACCAAGAGACGGGAACGCGGATTAGAAAGTCAAAAGACTCGGATTATGGGCCATGACTAAAAGACGATAAGATTTTGCAAATAGAATTTTTTGATAACTACGTTTAACTATTTCAAAGTAAACGGGTCGAACAAAGAACGAAGTTTGACGTTTATAAGTGACGAAGTTTCACTCAAACAAGTCAAACGAGATTAATAAAGAATAACGCTGGAAAATAAAAGTAAGCGCAAGCTGGATAATGAAAGCGCGGAATATTAATGAACCTATGTGATAGGTCGTAAAAGAGTATAGAAAGGAAAACGCAAACCAGTGAAACTGGAGTGTTAAAAAAACAATAAGATAAAGAACCCGGGTAACAGTTCGAAAGGAAATAGAGGCGTAAACTGAATAACGATAAGAGTGGGACAAACCGACGTGTAAATGACGGAAGAAGTCATAGAGTCGGAAGAATAATTCGAAGGAAAACAAATGTAGCTTTAGACTACGGTCAAGGTCAAATAAAAAACAAAAGCGAAAATAAATTATTCTAAACATAAAAAGGGTACCTTGACACCCTAATTATATATACAATTAAAAAAATCTAAATAAATAGCCTACGAGGCTAAGAGAAAGAACCTACGGGTCATATGGGTTAAGCGTGGGAAATAGTTATAATTCCCCGCATTAAATAATAATGGAAAGGAATGGATCCTCGGAAGTACCATTCCTAAAAATGAGAGAATGTTGGTGCAGTTGTCTGTCGACTTCATCTTCGTTCGAGTCTTAGTTTAGGGCTGATTGTATAGTGCACGAGAATAGAGAAAACATGATTTAGTGTTGATTCCGCTCGAAATGACACCTTGTCATTTCAAGCGAAATCACTTAAGTTCTTGATTCCGCTCGAGATGGTTATCACTGATTCCGCTCGAAATTGTTATGTTGATTCCGCTCGAAATGCACATGCATGTTCAAGCGGAACCCAAAGCCTATATATAGGCAGTCTCGAGCGAAATCAATTAATTCAGTTCTTGTATGTGACGGTGAAGCCCTGTCAGAACGTCTCCAGCTTGTATATTGTTAGCAGATCAATAAACAGAGACAAATTAGTGATTTCTAGTGTTAAACAAGCTAAACAAAGACAGAACCAATGAATTCCGCCTCTGATTCTGTCTGAGCACTCTTCTGATCGACTCGTTAGGTCGTTTCACGATCCTACAGAGAAAGAGGTAAGACAAAGAGGAAACGTAAACTAAAAAAACTTAGTCTTTAGTCAAAAGCAACGTTTTAACAAAACATAAGTGGTATGAGGTGGTTTAGAAAATCTTAAAAACACATAAGGCCGATGATGGCGAAATAGTATACCCGGGTGACGGGGTATGAAGTGAAGGCGACTAATTAATCTAGCCGGTAAAACCATTCGAAGTCAAAATAAGATTACGAATTATGCAAATCGCTCATCAATATAAGATTAGCGTGAAGTAAAAATATTGAAAGACTTAGTGACCGGGTGATCAAATGACAACTCGGTCAAATAGACAACAAGGATAAGAAATACATGATAAAAGTTACAGCCCATGAGGCCATACACATGAAAGACGCGCACATCAATTCAAATGATCATTATAGACCAAAAGGAAAGAAAACCTTGAAAACAAAGCTAAGTTCGTTTGGTTTAATCAACGAACTACACAAAGAAGGTTTCGGGGACGAAACCTCTTTAAGGGGGGTAGACTTGTAACACCCCGAAAACGAGTTTGGTAATTAAACCCCGTTAATACTAAAGAGCGGGTAGAATACCGTTAGCGGAAAAGATTAACCCGGAAATTATTAGGATTCAAATAAATAAGCCTAATAATAAATAAAAAGAGAGCAAACGGCTTGAGAAGACAAAGTTAATAAGGAGCCCGAGTTAACGGGACTTAAAATAAAACGGGTTTTTAACTTCTCGAACCGACAAAGTTAGCTAGGAATAATTAACCTAGTTAAGTAATATGAATTTAAATGATAAACTATGAGTTATAGCCCTATATGATCAAAAAAATGAAACATGAAGGACTAAAATGGCAAAGTGGGCAAACATGTTTTATTAAACATAATAATAAAACACAACACACACAAAAACTAAGTGTGTGTGTGTGTGCGCAGGAACGACCAGAAGCCATGGGAGGTTCTTTCAAAACACTAAAACTCATAAAATCCAACCAAATCGAAGGAGAATCAAGCTAAAATTTGGGGCTTTTAATAAATTAGTGATCACCAAGCCTAGGGGATCAGAAGGTATGTCAAAATTCGTTCTTTGATTCTATTCAAAATTCCGGATGAACAATTATAATCCGAAATTAGTATTGCATGATTGTTGTTTGGATGAAATAGGAACATTGTAGTGTTTAGGAGTAAACCCAAGACAAGTATATATTGAAATCATGCTTAGCTCAAGTAAATCCAGATTTTTGTTTATGCTAAATTCATGTATGAGATGTTTTTAGGGTTTTGATTGTTAAAAAATAGTGTTATGATGTCAAGAACATGCTTAAATTGAAAGCTGAATTCAAACGGCTCTTGATCAGAATTTACAGCCGACTTGTATTGGCTGTAACCTGGACAAAACGTGATGAAAACATGTGGTTCTTGAGTCTAAAATGTAATTCCAGGAAATTTCTTTAAAACCCCACTGGAATCGCATTTTTTTGACGAAAATTGAACGTTTTATGAATTTTTCCGTATCAAAGGTTCAAGCTGCGTTTTCTGGCAGAATTTGTAGCCCATTACGAATGTCATAACTCAAATTAGGGATTTAGTTATGATCTCAAATTTTGACTTTAGATAGTTTTAGGTGATTACAAAAATCGCCAATTGGAATTTCGTCAATCGGATAAACGAGGAATTTTAAATGAATTTTTCCGTAAGCTGCACTCAGAAGTGATGAATCTGATGCAGCTTAGTAAATGAAATTTTACGAGTTTTTGGTAAAGAGTTAGATCTTGAAATTTTAACATAAGGTCTAATCCTCCAAGAGGTACGCAACATAAAAAAATCATAATTTTCGAAGACTTGTAAACAGGTTAACAGGTCACCAAAAACAACCTATTTTCAGTGATACGAAACTTGATTGTTGATGTTATAAATTATGCCCACAATGTTTATATGTTGAAATTATGTATCAAACGCGTAATTTCCTAGTTCGACTAATTACGTGTGATGTGGGGTAATACAAATTTTAATTATGAAGTCGATTTAGCTTATATGCACATATCATATAATTAAGGTAGTTAACTTTTGAAGAGTTAAACTAACCATGGACGGAGTCGAATTGTAGTTTTGACATAGAAAATACGTAAGGTGGAATAGTCGTGGTTATAATGACTAATCTAATCACCTTGTGAATTATGATGACAGTTTGACTCTTTGACAAGCTAGATGGAGGCTTGGGAATGAAGCGGGTCAAACGGAGCAAGTACGAAAAAGGAAAGCGTAATTTGGATGCGAGGTAAGTAAAAGCTTACACCCTTTTTAGTATAGGTCAGTTGTGTGTATTGAAAATGAATAAGGAAAAGTTAGTAATAGAGTTATAGTGTTCCGACGCAAATAATATGAGTCGGAACTAGTGCAATGGTGAGAAATCATAAACAATGGCAAAAAAAGGGTAAATTGGTAAATTAGTCATGTGATGATGAACTAATAAGAAATTTTGAAACATTACGTTATGGTGTAAACCGGAATGGGTAAAAGGGCGAGATGGTAACTAGATATCTTCTCATAATGAAAAATGGCCGTTCGGACTAAACGGGTCAAATGACATTGGCACGATCATTTGACAATATTAATTGATGATCGCTTATTGAGTTTTGTGATTACAGGAAATATCATACGGTTCGCGTTGGTATTAATTAGAAATTAATAGTGAGATATATTTAAACGGGTCAATCCTATGACTCGAGCCAGGTACGCATATTTAGAATTATTGTTCAAAGCGACATTTTTGGTCAAATATTAGCGAAAGTCCTTCGTCATAAAATGAAGGACTAAAATTAACCAAAAAGCCCTTAATGGGTGAATTGGGCAAACGACCCATATGGGTTGTTTAGGAATTCGCATTAAGATTCCGAAGAATAGGTAGATACCTTAATGTAGTAAAATGATGAGTGAAATTTAAAGTTAATGGTAAATCCCTCCAACGGGTCAAAATGAAGTTTTGCACTTAACTCAACCTTTAGTCGGCTAATGTATGAAAGTCTTGAACTCACTAGTTAATGGTTTTGAGATAATTAATATCTCAAAAATTTGCAATGATTTAAACAAAAGTGGTTTAATGAATCATGAAACGGGTCAAAAGTGTTAAAAAGGAACTTCAAGCCGAGAGCTTGAAATCTGAATTTTTGAAGTAGTTGAATATCAAGTTTTAACTCCATAAGATGGAGAATTAAATTTCGAATGCGTAGGAGAAAGAATTACGTGAAACGGACTTCTAGATCGAAAGTTATGGCCATTTGAAGTTTAGTTTTTGTTAAAAACTTGAGCTGGGCAGAAAATGCAGATCCAGAAACGGACCTGCTGGAAATTAGGTTTCCCCGCGCCACGCGACGGGATCCAGTAAATGGGGCACGACACGCGACGATTGTCGTAACACGCGACAGAACAAAGGACTCCTCCCGCGTGTCGCGAGAGGCACGATTTGGAAAAATTTATTTTATTTTCATTTGTTTGATAATGGGGCTTGATAAAACTAGTTATATTAGTATCAAAACTAACATTGGTGTTGGTTTTGATTTCAGGTAAACTTTAGTTAGCTTACGGATGAAGATCAAGCTCGTTGAAGGACCAAACACAATCAAGATACAAGCTTCCGCACGGCGTTTCGTTGTCATTTTAAACGACGAAGTTATTTTTTTATGTTGTAAACTTTTAAGTTGCAAAAGATTAAAATTACTCGTATTTTCTACGGATCCTTAATCGTAATTACATGTTTATTTTCGTTAAATTATACGAAAATCGTTAAATAATAGCTAGGGTGTTACAATTGGTTCAAGCGAAATGACTTTTCAAACGGAATGGTTTGTTCAAGCGAAATGACTTTTCAAACGGAATGGCCAGATTTCAAACGAAATCAACTTCAAACGGAATGGCCATTTCGTGTGAGTTTGAAACTTTTATCAAGGTGCCATTTCGTACGAAATGGCTTGTCATTTCGTTTGAAAAATGATCAAAACATGAACTGATGATGAAATTGAAACCTTAACAATGTTCTATGGCAGATTCCGACAACATGGGTGTGTTTTATTTCCATTTTAACTCACAAAATCAATCTAAATCTATGTTCAAAGTTTAGTTCATCTGGGTTCAACCGATTCAATACTTTCTGGTACAAAATTGAAACCCTAGATCTAAACTATAACATATTCCGATCACACTGGTATGATTTTTGTTGATTTTAGACCGATATTAAACCCTAGATCTAAGTTACAAAAGACTGCTCATTGACGTTCATACGAAATCGACAGATCTTGGTAAAATCAATCATCAATCTCACCTTTCCCATGATGTAAGTTGTACCAAACAACTTAAATATGGATTTCGATCAACAAACTAACAAGATTACGGCTAGAAACGATGAAAATGGTGATTTCGTTTGAAATCGCCTTGACTGTGTGTTTTGAAGCGAAATGGTGAAACTGATCGTTCAAACAAAACGGAGCCCCTATTTATAGACGTGCCCATTTCGTACGAAATGGGCAATGAGGCAGTTCAAGCGAAATGATCGGTTGAAACGAAATGGCCATTTCGTGCGAAATGGTCATTTTGTTTAAAATCTCAATTTTTCAAACTTTGTAACTTTTTATCTTTTTGATTATTTTACAACTTTTTACCATCACACCCAGTTAACCAAGTCCAAGTTAATGACCCTGGTCAACTGTTTAGCCTGCCAAGTCCAAGTTAATGACCTTGGCTGACCAATTTATGAACTTGCTGATTTTCTGAAACAGATTTAAGTTCAAATTAATGAACTTTTAAACTTTTCGAGCAACTTCCAACACCTTTTCTCAATCAACTGCTTATCCAACCCTCATGATCCAAACTTGTTCAGCAGTATAAGACTTTGATCTTCAGATCCCCAATGTCTGTTGTCGAAAATAAAATGAAAATCAAATCTTTTTGGATTTTATGATATTTTGCTAAACAAACACGAAATCTTTTTGGATTTTGATAAACAATAAACTGTACACACATATTTTTGGTGAGTGTGTTAGGGGATCATATCAGTTGCTGACAAGATACAAGTACCGTTAAACTTTGATTTCATACTACGCATTAAACAATTCACAGTGATTGTCGATACACTGATCCTCTTAAATTTTCACACAATTTTCAATCTGTTCAGGATACGAATTTAGTGTTTTAAAGGCTTAACTTTATACGCGTGTACCACCTCAGAATATACTCCCGTATCCAGACCACTATATTCAGTCTTACAGGTGAGTGCACACTAATGATATCTGTAATGGGTGAATGCGAGGCCATGAGAGCTCAGGCTAGAACTTCCGTTCAATCAGAAAGATGATGGCTCGACTTTAGGTGGGTCCCCTTTGGGGATTTTCATTACAACAGCACATGATTAGCATTTTTCAATGTTTCATCATTTTTTATGCTGAGGGGAGGCTTTATGAATAAAGCAGTGCAGAGTATTATACGAGGACTAGGCTATTGCTTTCACAAAATCAGAAGTCCTGGTATAATACCCCAGATATCATCACGTACAAAGACCTAGTATGTCAGAAATAGAGTCTTTCAAACAGGATTTCAGTGGTTACCTATATATCCGAAAGATGTTCCCCACGTAAAAAAGCAAGTTATGATTTATGTTTATATCCCAAACAAACTTACTAAATGTGTAAAAACCTATCGACACATCATCAGCGTGACTGCTTAACACATTTTAAACTATACATTTCTTTAGCATACTGCAACTGTCTAGCTGATGTACTATCATTTCCCCTTTTTACACAAACTCATTTTTTCAGTTTTTCAATGTTTTTGGATTTTGAAATTTTATCATGTTTTTGTATTTTCTGTAAATTTTCTCCCCCTAAAAACAAAAACATATTTTTGTGTTTTTGGTTTTATCAAAAGCAGAAAATAAATTGTACAGAAACTTGACAACACGACGCGGATCAATTCTGATCGCCATCCTCCTCGGCTTCACACTCAACAACCCTCCCAAAAAACAAATTTTTCAACCCATTTAATTTCAAGATTTCAAGGGATTTTTACATATTTCCCCCTCTTAAAAGGGCTTATTACATATTTCCCCAAACAAGAAAAACAATTACATATTTCCCCATTTTTTCAGAAATTACCCAATTACCCTTTTTCTTATTTCTATAATCTTCTTACAATCGCTTCCTCTCCCCAAATCAACCCCTACTTCAGACTTAGTTGGTGTTCTTCCCCTTCCCTTGATAATCGTTAAAGCGCACATGACAACAAAGGAGACGACGCCAAACCCTAGACGAGCAGAAGAAGACGCCACCAAAATCGCTCTTTTCAGCAGCTGAATTTCGCAAAGTTTTTTTGGACTCGGTTGAAGAAATCTTCTCAATTTTTTTGACTGTTCTAACAGTTGGATTTCTTCAACGGCTTCCAGATTGAAAATCGATATTGATTTTGGTTTGTAACATGTCTATATGCTGAATTTACATGCAGGTGTGCTTTGGGATGCGGATTGTAACTATAAGTAGGTTGATTTAAGAAATCAACTAGTTACATAAATCATCACTAGGTTCTGTCATCAAAGGAATTAGCTTGTATTTGAGGGAATTTTTATTTATATATTTCTTTTGTTTATTTAGGATTAGCTCAGTTGATTCGAGGCTTCATAGTTGTATCAATATGTTATATTCAAAGGCAATTTGAAACCTAAAGTACACAAGCCTCTGTCAACAACTCTGGTCTCATCGTCACAACACAACATGATTATGAGTATGTATTGTTTGAGAAGAGTAGCAAGTGGAAGAATGAAGGAAATACTATATGAATTGGGAAATATGTGATTGAATAATGATATTAGAAAGGGAAATATGTAAATATTTATTTAATGAGTCATTAAGGGTAAAATAGTCATTTAATAAGAGTAATTTTAATGAAAAGGGGAAATATGTAATATATATGAGTTAGGGTGGGGAAATATGTAATATATATGGGTTAGGAAGGGGAAATATGTAATTAAATTTTATGATTAGGTAAATATGTAATAAGCCATCTTAGGAAGGGGAAATATGTAAAAATCCCATTTCAAAAGATAGTTAAATCTCTTTTTATCAAAAGGTTTTGTGTAAAAATCAGCTTTCTGATCATCGGTGTGTATATGTTCAATTCGAATCAATTTCTTCTTGTAGCAATCACGGATGAAATGATGTCGAATTTCTATATGTTTCGTTTTAGAGTGGTTTACCGGATTTTTTGTTATATTGATTGCTGCCTCATTGTCCACATAGATTGGCGTGTCCAAGAACTGTAAACCAAAGTCCCTCATCTGCTGCTGGATCCTAAGAATCTGAGAGCAACAGCTGGAGGCCGAAACGTATTCAGCCTCGCATGTAGAGAGAGCGACTGAGGTTTGTTTCTTGCATTGCCAGGTGACTAGTCGAGTTCCAAAGAACTGACAGCCTACAGTTGTGGACCTTGCATTTTGCTTACAACTTCCGAAATCAGAATCAGCATAACCAGTAAGAGAAAAGTCACCAGACTTAGGATACCACAAGCCGGTGCTTGGGCAGCCTTTAAGATACCGTAAAATTCTCTTCACAATCGTCAGTTGTGACTGTCTCGGGCTGGACTGATATCTGGCGCATAGACAAGTTGGATACATGATGTCCGGTCGGGACGTAATCAGATACATCAAAGATCCAATGATTGACCGGTAGTACATCTCGTCCACTTTCTTTCCGCTTTCGTCCGGACATATCCCATGATTTTGAGCCAGGGGAGTTGATGTTGGAGCAGATTCAGACATGTTGAACTTTTCCAGCACATCATTCACGTATTTTGTTTGGTCAATGAAGATTCCTTCGGGCATTTGCTCAACCTGAAGCCCTAGGAAGAACTTCATCTCCCCCATCGAACTCATCTCAAACTTTTTCTTCATAACCTTCTCGAACTCTTTGCATAATTCATCATTCGTCGATCCAAAGATTATGTCATCAACGTAAATCTGCACGATTTGTAGATGCCCTGCAACCTCTTTTGTAAAGAAAGTACTATCAACCGTCCCTCTGATGAACCCGTTGGCCAGCAGATGTTGGGAAAGCGTCTCGTACCAGGCTCTCGGGGCCTGATGTAGTCCGTAAAGCGCTTTGTCGAGAAGATAGACCTTGTTTTTGTGCACTGGATCAGTAAACCCCGGTGGTTGTCTAACGTACACTTCTTCTTTGATTTTTCCAAAAAGGAATGCAGATTTAACATTTAATTGGTAGACTTTGAATCCTTTCAAAGACGCGAATGCTAGGAAGATTCTTATTGCCTCGAGTCTAGCAACAGGCGCATACACTTCTGTAAAATCGATGCCTTCTTGCTGACTGAAACCTTGTACTACCAAACGTGCTTGTTTCGAACAATGACCCCTCTATCATCCCGCTTACACTTAAAAACCCACTTGGTCTTGATTAGCTTTTGATTTTCTGGGAGATCCACCAATCTCCACACACCAAGTTTCTCAAACTGCAATTACTCTTCCTGCATAGCATTTACCCAGCTTTCGTCTGTCAAAGCTTCTTTATAAGTTCTTGGCTCAACCTGCGAGATGAAACATTTCAATGAGAATTCTTCCTGTAAAGGAGCTACAGAAGAATAAAAACATGTAAGAGCTTTGTTGATTTGATCTCGCGTTTTCACTCCACTGTGAAGATCACCAATAATCTGTTCTGATGGATGATATGAAAAAGTTCTCGGCATGGCTGTGTCTGGCACGCTCACTTCCGATTGCAAATTTGTGATATCTTGATCACTCGTGTGATCCACAGCTTCTGAAGATTCAACATTTGGTTCCTCGTCAAAAATAGGATCGGGTTCCGATTCAGAGTCGTCAGACTGATCAAATGTTGGAGCTGGTTCTTCTGGGGTTTCGTGTGCTGTTCCACTTGGACCGACCTCGTGATCATTTGCACCCACGGTGGGTTGAGAAACTACTAGCGGTCTTGGCACTTGTTCTTGTGACATAGATTGCTGATATTGGTACAATAGTGCTAGTTCCTCTTCACTTGGCTCAGTCGGCAATTGGAATAACTCCCAGAGTTTATCGTAATCAAAAAGCAATCTTTTTCTGGGAAGTTATGTCGGAGCTGTATGCCTTTGACAATCAACATGCTGAACTTGTATAATCTTCCCCAAGCATGGAACAAATACTCTCTTCAGCGGACTCGCATAACCTACAAAGAAACCTTCGTTAACCTTTGCACCAAATTTGCCATCCGGATCAATAAATGTACAAGGTGATCCAAACGGTTCTAAGAATTTCAGATTTGGTTTATAGCGATGAAGTAATTCAAAACAGGTTTTCTTGTACTTCTTTACTGTGAGAACACGATTTAACGTATAACACACTGCAGCAACTGCTTCACTCCAAAAGAATATCGGCAGTTTGGAATCGGCTAGCATAGTTCGAGCTGTTTCAATCAGTGTGCGATTCATTCGTTCTGCGACATCGTTTTGTTGTGGAGTATACGGTGCGTTGAATTCATGAAGAATGCCTTTCTCATTGCAATACTCGAGCATACGATTGTTTTTAAACTCTGTTCTGTTGTCGCTCCGAATTCTTCTGATCGGCAATTTGTACAGCGTTTCCATCTTCTTGAATACAATCATCAACGAATCAAACGTTTGATCTTTACTTTCAATACACATCACCCATGAAAATCTTGTGAAGTCATCAGTGACCACAAGACAGTACAGATCTCCGCTTACACTCTTTACATTAACTGGTCCGAAAAGGTCCATGTGGAGCCTTACGAGCGGTACCCTGATTGAGTTCAATAACTTCTTTTGGTGTGTCTTCTTCGTTTGCTTCCCCTTTTTTGCATTCTACACAATCATCATTCAGATAGAAATTTCTTAGATTCACACCTTCAACAAGATCATTGTGTACTAAGAAATTCATTTTTCTCACATGAATGTGACCCATCTTACGATGCCACATTGTTGATTCTTTTTCAGTTGCTTTTGTTTTAGTTACAAAACATTGTTTCTTTTTATCGGTTGTTGTTGCGACGCATCAACACCATATCTTCTGGAATTTTAAAACCAGGTTTTATGATTAAACACTCATTTTTTGTGAAATGAACTGTGAATGATTTGTCACAAATCTGTGATATGCTCAACAGATTGTTTTCAAGTTCAATGATATAGTTCACTTTATCAAACGTTACTACTCCATTGGTAAGAGTTCCTTCGCCAACTATTCTTCCTCCCTGATTTCCCGCAAATCCAACATATCCTCCGTTAACTGATTTGACATCATAGAGAAGTGCTAGCATCCCAGTCATATGCCTCGAGGCTCCGCTATCCATGATCCACTTGGAGATTATCGACCTCGGAAGCCCCTGCACACATTAAAAATACTCATTCAAACAATGATGCCCAAGATTTCTTCACATTTGGAACACTTCCAAATACAAGATCACAAGACACGTCAACTTTCGGAATGTCAAATACAACATTGGGAACAACAGGTTTTGAATTTGATTTTAGATCTCTCTCCTTAATTGGTGAGAATTTCTCAATCAGTTTGTCCAATTCAAATTCAAGTTCTTCAACATCGGTTGCAAAAAATTTTGATTCAGATTTTAACACCTTTTCCATTTTCTTTTCTTCAAACGATTGTTTTGGTTTTTCCACCCATGATTGGTTTTGAAAAAATTTTGTTTTGGGATAAAACCTTTGAAGTCTTTTGAGTCTTCGAAGATTCACCAAACTCAAAGGTCGATTTTGGCATATCCTCGGACTTCAAAGATTCACCTCGCTTCAAAATACGCACGGGGGAAATCATCGGTTTTTTACCCTTAACATCAGTTGAAGTTTTAGGTTTGGGTTTCTGGAAAACTAGTTTTTCAATCTTTTTAACACACTCTTTGGCCATGTGACCAATTTCACTGTAGCGATAACAAATTCTTTTGTCATATTCGACAAAAGTAGATCTGTTAGTCTCATCTTTCAATTTTTTTACTGCATTGAAATCATCAACTGCCTTTTGACTAAAGATATAATCTTTTTCAGCAACTGTGTTCTTTCCCGCCACAAATACATCACTCATTTTATCCTTTGGCTTTACATCCTTCTTAGCCATTTTCTTTTCATAACCAACACCTTTTCTTTTGAAATCGTTTCCATTTCTCTTGTTTTTACCACCATTGCCCACCCACTCTTTCTTTCCCGAGTTGTTTGGTTGTTGTTTCACAAAAGATTTTTTCGGTTTTGATAAAAATGCATTGTTGTTAACTTCTGAAATGTCAAGTTCCACAAGTTTGAACACTTTTTCAAGATTTTCCAATCTTGCATTCTGAATTGGATACTCAAAATCAGAATAGAGTTTGTCAGTTCCGGTCATTGTGTAAACCACAATGATCGAATCATCATTCACAACTTATCTGATTTTGGTATGAATTTGTCCAAAAAAAATTCCATCATCTTTAGAATCAGAATTGGGATTTTCCAAATGAGTTTTAGCTGTACCGAAATCTGAGTTATCATTTTCTTTATCTAACACTTGGTCAACAACAGTTTTAATCACTTGTGACTCGTTGTCAGTGTCGGATGGAGAGAATGTAACATCAATGCTTTCAAGTAACTCATTCTCCACAGTTCTCAACTTGAGATTTAAAGCTGCTTCCACCCCATCTGGATATTTTTGTGTATAATGATTCCACATTGGGGGTGGAACATTGTTGAAAACAGGTTTAGCATCAGGTTGTTGTGGAACAATTTGATCCATCACATAAGATGAAGCAACATAACTGATCAATTTCTTATCAACTCTTTCTGTTTCAATTCTCATTAATTCAAGTTCCTATTTTAAAGATGCAATTTTGTCGAGAAGAATGTTAATTTCCATTTGTTTATCCATGACTGTTGCTTTTAGCAAGTTTGTAGCTTTATCATTTTCTAAACTTTCTTTTTTAATCATTTTGATCGAACGTGCTAAAGTGTCATAATCTTCTTTCACATCATTAAGATCAAATTTTACTTCGTCGGTATATTTCTTCAATTCCTGAAATTGTTTGTCTTTTTCAAGACAATCCATGCAGGGTTTTGAAAAGTTTTTGCATGGTGTTTCAGAAATCTGATCAATTTCTTCAGGAACCGTTTCTTCTTTATCAGTTTTAATATCTGGTTTACCAATCCCGTCAGACTCAGACTCTGATTTTTCTCCTGATTTGATATCCAGATTTTCTGATTTCAACTCGGACTCCTTTTCGATTACTTTTGTTTCGACAGACTCCGTTTCGACAGATTCTGACTCTTGAGTTTTGTCTACCTCTTTTAGCTTGCCCATCAACGCCTTGTCAGCTATCTCCTTCAGAGTTTCTTCATTCATCTCTTTAGAAACATCTATGATTTCTTCAACCAGAGCTGGTTCGACGTCATATTGTGGACAAAATCCTGTAGTTGGCTCACTGAAGAATCCTGCAAAAGAATGAAACATGTTAGGAGGCATTATGGATTTAAAAGAACTAGCAATAATCTCCTGTTCAGATTGATAATAATAAACTTCTGCTGCTGCTTCTTCAAACTCTGCCAAACTCTCTTTACTCATCACTTCACCGACATCCTCAGCTTCAACAACACATTTTGGTTCTTCAACAATCTCTGCCATCATAGCAAGACCCTCACCAGGAATATAATTATCCCAACTAAACCCTTCTGCAACCTTCTCATCATCCTGATTAACCAAAAGAGCCTTTTCTGGTTTGTTTTCAATTTGAGGTCTTTGATTGAATGGCTGCTGACTGTTTTTGTGATAAATTGCTTGTCGGTAATAGTCATTTCTGAATGGATTCTAATGACTGTTTACTTCCCTGTTTGGACACTCGCGTTTGAAATGCCCTTTTTCTTTGCATTTGAAGCATGTAACTTTCGCTTTATCAAATCCAAGCTTTTGATCAGGTCCTGAGAGACTGTTTCATCCGGTTATTTCCATAAATCTTTGTGCTCTCCTCACTAAGCTTGCCATACCCCACTTGATATCTATCAATTCTAGCTCTTCTGGATCATTCTTATCGTAGTCTTCTTTCGTCATGTCAGGATTTCCAATTTTCCCGGCAACAAGACTTTCATAAGACTCAAGTACTGAAGCAAGTAGTGATATATGTTGTTTTGCTGCTGATTCTGTAAACTCTTGACCATTCTTGATGTTCACAGCTATATTGCACAGAATTCCTTGACCGTGACTTTGATTGTTTGAACTTGATGAACTTAGAGGAGACACTTGTTCTTGAACCTTATGATTTGGTTCATAACTTGGAAATGGTGAATGACTGTTGCTTCGTGTGCTTTGAGAAACTCCAGATGTAGGTTCAGCACTAAATGATGTCTGAATTTTTGGACTTAGGTTAGATGTTGCTGATGAGCTTCCTTTGTAGTATAATGAAACATCTTGTTGTACACTAGAAGCTTTCATTTTTCTAATCTTTTTCAGTTCAAGCTCATGCGATTCAATTTTCTCGATGAAAGTGCTTAGATTGAACCCAGCATACTCCAAGTTATTTTTCAATACCAACAAATATGTGCCTCACTCATCATACGGTAAAGCATCTGCTAGCTTATCAACCCACTCTTCATCCGTTTTGGTTATGCCCAAACGCTTCATTTCTACAACCAAATGACAATATCTTTCGATTAACTCTTTTGTTGACTCACCCTTGATACCCATAAAAATATCAAATTCCTTTTTCATCAATGCCGTTTTGCTCTTTATCATCGAGACACTTCCAAGAAACTTCACTTTCAATGCATTCCAGACAGATTGCGAGTTATCCTGATGTTATAGCAGAACTAGAATATCTTCTTTGATTGCTTGTTGCAAAATACTCATCATTTTCTTTTTTAGCATTAAAACTTTCCTGTTCAAGCGGAGTTAAACTGTCAATTGTTTTCTCAATACCCGATCCATTTGTCGGAGGTACATACTTAGACTCAATTTTCATCCAACACTCAAAATGATTTGCATGTACCCAGGTTTTAAACCTCTCTGACCACCCAGAATATTCATCAATGTTCATCAACTTTGGTGGCTTTTGCATTGTACAAAGCTCATTTTCCATGTTCACGTTCTGCGCAATACTCGCTGGAGATTGAACTGTTGTCATTCCCCCTCCGAAAAACATGTTATAAAATTCTTGGTTATCCATTTTATGAAGACAGTTTCGAAAAATTTTCTAGCTTTTTGAAAAATGACTTTCAAGCGAAATGGCTTCTACACATGGAATGGACTGTCAAACGGAATGAGTCACACAAACGAAATGGACAGTTTTCAAGCGAAATGAGTTCAAGTGATATGAACTTTCAAGCGAAATGACACTTTCAAGCGAAATGAAATGTCATTTCGTGTGAAATCAATATAATAGATCCTTTTCGTGTGAAATGATCAAACAGGATGATTTTTCAAACGAAATGGTCCATTTCGTGCGAAAGGAACAAGTGTTTCAAGTGAAATGGTAAACTTTCACATGAAATAGTTCATTTCATATGGAATGAACTCAATTTTCAAACGAAATGCTGCTCGTTCACACGAAATGGAGTTTTTGGCACATTTTTATCAATTTTAGTCCGAATTTAGTTCTGATTCTTTCAAGGATTTGTTAAATCAGTGTTTTACACGTTATATCAAAAGAACAGTCCATTTTGTCCATGGAATCGTTCAAAAATCCAAGAATGAGTAGAAGTAGAGCATTCTAAGCACTGATTCAGCCGATTTAACTCATCCTGAGCTCTGATACCACTTGTAGGATCGATATACGACCTGAATGAGTCGATCAGAGTCAAATCAAAGTCACTAGAGAGGCGGAAACACTCTAGTAACTGAGAATCAGTGATAGAATTGAGTAGAAACAGAGATTTATACTTAAAACTAGTTTTTCATTGATTTTCAACGTTAATACACGGAGAGAAAACTGGCAGCACCTCGTTACAGAATCTCCAATTCGTACCAAATGAAAAACCCAACCTCCCTATTTATAGGAGAATGATTTCGCACGAAACGGTAAGATCCATTTCGTACGAAATGGCAAAGCTTCATTTCGTACGAAATGGCCAAACACCCATTTCGTGCGAAATGGCTTACATACACACATAACTTTACATTTTGACACTTTAACCCCCTATTACAAGCTACCGACATGACCTAGACTGTTGACGTAGGCGATAGACATTATGTACTAACAAAAGATAGTTTAGAAATATTTTGGCTGAACCGAGCTGGTGAGGACGTTTGCTAAAATGGATTGGGCGTTTTAGACCGAGTTACCATAGAATATACTTAGACAGATCGTTGAGCGATTTTTATTTTATTTTATGTGGCTTTCTAAATTTATGTTTTTTATTTTTTTAAATTTATGTAATTAAATTTTATTGGTTTTATATAATTGTAAAAGTAGACTGCTAAATTGGTCCCTGAGGTTTAGTCATTTTTGCCACTTGTTAGTGCCTAATGTCTATAACCTACGTCTAAAGTCTAGGTCATGATGTGTAGGGGTCTAAAATGTCAAATATGTAAAGTTTAAGGGTGTTTTATGTAATTTCGCATGAAAGGGTGCATTGTAATTCCGCACGAAATTACCTAGGTAATTTCGCTTGAAATGGAATGTGTAATTCCATGCGGAATTA
This sequence comes from Helianthus annuus, assembly GCF_002127325.2. Lineage (NCBI taxonomy): Eukaryota > Viridiplantae > Streptophyta > Magnoliopsida > Asterales > Asteraceae > Helianthus > Helianthus annuus. Next base: position 95,752,056 of record NC_035444.2, on the reverse strand, counting down.
CACGCCTATATATATGTGAGTCTAGTTTCTCATTTCATACGGAATTAGTCAGTGTGTAACGAAGTGCTGCTGAAATTCCACCGTGTAATCAAGTCTACTTTGAATGAGAAGCTTGTTTTAAAGTATAACAATATGTTTCTACTCATTTATTCACTGATTCTAAGCTGTTTGTTTGATTTCGCCTCTCAAACAGTTGTGTATTGCCTCTGATTGACTCATTTGGTCGGTAAAACGATCCTACAATTGGTATCAGAGCCAGTTATGAGTCAATACACTTGAATCAGTGTCTTTTTCTACACATTATTGGACTTCTGGACAATTTAACGGACAAAATGGACTGATTTTATGATATTGTGTGTAAAATACAGTTTTAACAAACCCCTGAGAGTATCAGATCAAAATTCGAACTAAAAGTGACAAAAATGGGCCAAACAGTTAATTCCGTTTGAACGATCACTTAATTTCGTTTGAAAAATCAGAGGTAATTCCGCACGGAATTACTGATTCCGTTTGAAAAGTTGAAGTAATTTCACACGAAATTACTAATTTCGTTCGAACTGTAATTTCGTTTGGCTAATTTCGCACCAAATTACTAATTTCGTTTGAAATGACACCTGATTTCGTTTGAAGGTGTAATTTCGTTTGAAAAAAGGTAATTTCGTTTGAAAAGTGATTTCGCATCAAAGTGATATTTCGCTTGAAGACCTAACTTCGTGTGAAAAATCATTGTGTTCGTAATTCCGTTTGAAAGTCTAATTTCGTGTAAAAACTAATTTCGCTTGAAAAAAACCTATTTTCAAAACTTGAAAATTTTTTCCGTAAACTGATTTCGTAAAATGGACAATCAAGAATTTTATAACTTCTTTGCCGGTGGGGGAATGACAGCAGCACAAAACCCAGCCAATATCGTGCAAAACGTGAATATGGAGAATGAACTCGGCACGATGCAGAAACCTCCTAAGTTGATGAATATTGACGAGTATGCGAGGTGGTCTAGAAGGTTTAAAACATGGGTACAAGCCAACCATTTCGAGTGTTGGATGAAGATCGAATCAAAATATGTTCCTCCTAAGGATGGTTTGGGTCTTGAGAAGTCGATTAGCAGTTTGACACAAATTGAACAAGAAGATTTCAAGGCAGAAAAGAAGATGATGAGTATTCTACAACAAGCAATTAAAGAAGATATCTTAGTGTTACTACAACATCAAGATAATTCACAATCAGTGTGGCATGCTTTGAAAGTGAAGTTTTTGGGAAGTGTATCGATGATAAAAAGCAAGACTGCTTTGATGAAGAAAGAATTTGCATCTTCAGGGGAATTAAAGGTGAAACAACAAAACAGTTGATCGAGAGATATTGTCACCTAGTTGTTGAAATGAAGCGTTTGGGTATTGAGAAAACTGATGAAGAGTGGGTTGATAAACTGGCAGATGCCTTGCCATATGATGAATGGGGTACTTATCTTTTGGTGTTGAAAAACAACTTAGAGTATGTTGGATTTAACCTCAGTTCATTCATTGAAAAGATCGAAGCACATGAGCTTGAACTGATGAAGATCAGAAAGATGAATTCTGCAAATGTTCAACAGGATGTTTCACTATATTACAAAAGCAGTTCTTCAGCAACAACGAATCTAAGTCCGAAGATTCAGACAGCGTTCAGTGCAGATTCAACATCCGATGTTTCGTCTAGTACATCAAGCAACAACAGGCCTTCATCGTTTGCAAGTTATGAGCCAAATCCCAAGACTTCAGAACAAATGTCTCCACAAAGCTTATCAAGCTCAAACAATCAGGGTTATGTTTCTGGGATACAGTGTAACATTGCTGTAAACATCAAAAATGGACAAGAGTTTACAGAAGCAGCTGCAAAGCAGCACATCGCACTGTTAGCTTCCGTTCTTGAGTCATATGAGAGTTTGGTAGCTGGAAGGATCGGTAATCCAGACATGAAAAAGGAGGATTACGATCAAATCGATCCAGAGGAGCTAGAGCTGATTGACATCAAATGGGGAATGGCTAGCTTGGTAAGAAGAGCCCAAAGGTTTATGGAAATTATGGGTCGGAATAGTTTGTCAGGACCGGATCAAAAACTTGGGTTTGATAAGTCCAAAGTGACGTGTTTTAAGTGCAAAGAGAAGGGACATTTTAAGCGTGAGTGTCCGAATAGAGAGGTCAATAACCATCAGAATCCTTTCACAAACGACTACTACAGACAGGCGATCTATCACAAGACAAATCAACAACCAGTCGTTCAAAGACCTCAGATCGAAAACAAGCCGGAAAAAGCTCTTATAGTCAACCAAGATGATGAGAAGGTTGCTGAAGGTTTCAGTTGGGATAAGTATATCCCGGGCAGTGAGGGTAGAGCAATGATGGCTGAGATTGTGGAGGAACCGGAGAGTGTTGTTGAAACAGAGGTTGTTAGTGAAGATGTGTCTGAAGAAAGTTTGGTTGATCTCGAAGAAGTTGCTGCAGAAGTCTACTATTATCAATCCGAATAGGAGGTTTTAGCTAGTTCTTTAAAATCAATTATGCCTCCTAATGTGTTTGATTCTTTTGCAGGTTTTTTCAGTAAGCCAACAACAGGATTCTGCCCACAATATGATGTTGAGAAAGCTCCGGTTGAAGAGATAATTGATGTCTCCAAAGAAATGACTGAAGAGACACTGAAAGAGATTGCTGACAAAGCTTTAATGGGAAAACTGAAAGAGGTAGACACATAATCTGTAAAACCAGAGTCTGTTGATACTAAGTGAGTTGAAAATGTGTCGGTCAAAACAGAGTTAAGTCAAAAGGAGTCTGAGGGGAAATCCGATAGTGAGGAGATCAAATCAGAAGGAGTGTCTGAGTCAGAGTCAGATGGTGTCGGTAAACAGGATGTTAATATTGATCAAGAGGAAAAGATTGTTGAAAAGATTGATTTAATTTCTGAAACTTCATGCAAAAACTGTTCAAAACCATGCATGGAATATCTTGAAAAAGACAAAAAGTTTCAGGAATTGAAACAATACACTGATGAGATTAAATTTGATCTAAATGAAGTAAAAGAAGCTTATGACACGTTGGCTAGATCTATCAAAATGATTCAAAAAGAGAGTCTTGAAAACGGTAAAGCCACAAGATTGTTAAAATCAACAGTTTTTGATAAACAAATGGAAATCAACTTTCATTTGGACACGATTGCTTCATTGAAAAAGGAATTAGAGTTAACAAAAAATGAGAATGAAAGAATTGATAAAAAGTTGATGAGTTATGTTGCATCTTCATATGTGATTGATCAGATTGTCCCGCAACAACCAGATGCAACACCTGCCTTTAACAGTGTTCCACCCCCAATGTGGAATCATTACACACAGAAGTATCCAGATGGGGTGGAAGCTGCGTTGAATCTCAAGCTGAGAACCATTGAGAATGAGTTGCCTGAGAGTATAGATGTTACATTCTCTCCGTCCGACACTGATAATGAGTCACAGGTGATCAAAACCGTTGTTGACCAAGTGTTAGATGAAGAAAGTGATAACTCGGAGTCTGAGATTGTGAAAACTCATTTTAAAAACTCCATTTCTGATTCTGAAGAAGATGGTAACTTCTTAGACAGGTTTATACCAAAATCAGACAAAGTCGTGAATGATGATTCGATCATTGTGGTTTACACAATGAGCGGAACTGACAAACTTTATTCTGATTTTGACTATCCACTCCAAAATGCAAGAATTGAGAATGTTGAAAAGGTGTTTAAATTGGTTGAGATTGACATTTCTGAGGTAAACAACAACGAGTTCTTTTCAAAACCTAAAAAGTCTTTTGTTAAAACACAATCAAACAACTCGGGAAAGAAAGAGTGGGTGGGCAATGGTGGTAATAACAAGAGAAATGGAAACAATTTCAAAAACAAAGGGGTTGGTTTTGAAAGGAAAATGGCTAAGAAGAATGTCAAGCCGAAGGAAAAGATGAGTGATGTTTTCGTTGTTGGTCCTAGTGTTGATGCTGAAAAGGAGTATATTTTCAGTCAAAAAGCCATTGATGATTTCAATGCAGCGAAGAAGTTGAGAGAAGAGACATACAAATCAAATTTTTTCGAATATGACAAAAGAATTTGTTACCGCTGCAATGAAATTGGTCACATGGCCAAACAATGCATGAAAAAAGCTTGAGAAACCTGTTTTGCAAAAACCCAAATCCAAAACTCCAACTGATGTTAAGGGTAAAAAACCCATGGTTTCCCCCGTTCGAATCTTGAAAAGAGGAGAATCTCTGAAGTCCGAAGAAAAGCCAAAATCAATCTTTGAGATTGGCGAATCTTCGAAGACCCAAAAGACTTCAAAGATTTATCCAAAGATGAAAGTTTTTGAAAATCAATCATGGGTGGCAAAACCAAAATCATCAGTTGAAGAGAAAAAGATGGAAAATGTTTTGAAAACTGAACCAAAAGTTTTTAAAGATGATGTTGAAAAACTTGAATTTGAACTTGATAAGCTACTTGAAGAGTTTCCACCAATTAAGAAGGAAGATTTAAAACCAAAAGCCAAAACTGAGATTCCAAATGTTATTTTTAACATTCCGAAAGTTGATGTGACATGTGATATTGTATTTGGTAGTGTTTCAACTGTAAAGAAATCATGGGCCTCATTGTTTCAATGATTTTCTTCAATGTGTGTAGGGGCTGCCAAGGTCAATAATCTCGAAGTGGATAATGGACAGCGGAGCTTCAAGGCACATGACCGGAATGCTAGCATTACTCTATGACGTCAAATCTATCAACGGAGGATATGTGGGATTTGCTGGGAATCAGGGTGGCAGGATAGTTGGTCAAGGGACTCTAACGAATGAAGTCGTTACGTTTGATAAAGTGAACTATATAATCGAACTTGAAAACAATCTGCTGAGTATCTCACAGATCTGTGACAAATCTTTTACAGTACACTTTACTAAAAATGAATGTCTAATCATAAAACCTGGTTTCAAAATACCTGAGGAGATGGTGTTGATGCGAGCTCCCCGAGAAAATGACTTGTATGTACTCGATATGAGCATCGCAACAACAACAGATCATAAAAAACAGTGTTTTGTGACAAAAACAAAGGCAACAGAAAAAGAGTCTAAAATGTGGCATCGAAAGATGGGCCACATTCATGTTAGAAAAATGAACTTGCTTGTACACAATGATTTAGTTGAAGGTGTGAATCTTAAAAGTTTTCATTTAAATGATGATTGTATAGAGTGCAAGAAGGGTAAGCAGACAAAGAAAACACACCCGTAGAAGTTGCTGAATTCAATCAGAGTACCGCTCGAGAGACTCCACATGGATCTCTTTGGGCCGGTTATTGTGAAAAGTATCAGTGGAGACTTATACTGTCTTGTGGTTACTGATGACTTCACAAGGTTTTTGTGGGTGGTGTGCATGGAAAGAAAAGACCAAACTTTTGAGTCGCTGATGGTCTTATTCAAGAAGATGGAAATGCTGTATAAGTTGCCGATCAGGAGAATACGAAGTGACAATGGAACGGAGTTCAAGAATAATCGCATGCTCGAGTTCTGTAATGAAAAAGGGATTCTTCATGAATTTAGTACACCATACACTCCACAGCAGAACGGTGTAGCTGAAAGAAAGAATCGCACCTTGATTGAAACAACTCGAACAATGCTTGCCGATTCCAAGTTGCCAATATTTTTCTGGAGTGAAGCAGTGGCAACAGCGTGTTATACACCTAATAGAGTCCTCATAGTGAAGAAATACAAGAAAACGTGTTTTGAACTTCTTCATCGTTATAAGCCGAATTTGAAGTTTTTAGAAGCATTTGGATCTCCATGTACCTTTATAGATCCTGATGGCAAGTTTGGTGCTAAATCTAATGAGGGTTTCTTTGTAGGTTACGTGAGCCCGCTGAAGAGGGTGTTCATTCCGTGCCTGGGGAAGGTAATCCAAGTTTAGCATGTAGATTGTCAGAAGCATACAACACCATCGCAATTTCCCGGACACAGATTCTTGGTCGATTATGACAAACTCTGGGAGTCTTTCCAACTTCCGCCTGAGCCAAGTATCGAGGAACTAGTACTGTTATACCAACACCAACAATCTAGTTCACAAGATCAGGTGCCAAGACCGTTGGTAGTTTCTCAACCCGACGTGGGTACTAATGATCACGAGGCCGATCCAAGTGGAACGACACATGAAGACCCAGAAGAACCAGCTCCAACATTTGATAATTCTGACGACTCAGAATCGGAATCCGGTCCGACTTTTGACGAGGAACCAGATGTTGCAACGACAGAAGCTGAGGATCACACCGGTGATCAAGACATTACGAACTTGCAATCGGAAGTTAATGTGCCTGACACTGCAATGCCAAGAACTTTGTCTTATCATTCTTTAGAGCAGATAATCGGTGATCTTCAGAGCGGAGTAAAAACACGGGATCAGATCAACAGAGCTCTTACATGTTTTTATACATCTGTTGCTCCTTTACAGGAAGAATTCTCACTTAAGTGTTTCATCTCGCAGGTTGAACCTCGAACGTATAAAGAGGCTTTAATGGAAGAAAGCTGGGTGAACGCTATGTAGGAAGAGCTGCAGCAGTTTGAGAAGCCGGGAGTGTGGAAATTGGTAGATCTCCCTGAGAATCAAAAGCTGATTAAGACAAAGTGGGTTTTTAAGTGCAAGAGAGATGATAGAGGAGTGATCGTAAGGAACAAAGCACGGTTGGTAGTACAGGGTTTCAGTCAGCAGGAAGGCATTGACTTCACGGAAGTATATGCACCGGTTGCTAGACTCGAGGCGATAAGAATCTTCCTGGCATTCGCGTCCTGGAAAGGATTCCAAGTATACCAACTAGATGTCAAGTCTGCACTCCTATATGGCAAGATCAAGGAAGAAGTGTACGTTGGACAACCGCCAGGGTTCACAGATCCAGTACACAAAAACAAAGTCTATCTTCTGGATAAAGCGCTTTACGGTTTACACCAGGCCCCGAGAGCCTGGTACGAGACGCTCTCCCAATACCTGCTGGACAACGGGTTCATCAGAGGGACAGTTGATAGTACGTTGTTTACCAAAGAGGTTGCAGGGCATCTATTGATCATGCAGATTTATGTCGACGATATCATCTTTGGTTCAACAAATGATGATTTGTGTAAAGAGTTTGAGAAGGTGATGAAAAGGAAGTTTGAGATGAGTTCGATGGGGGAGATGAAGTTCTTCCTAGGGCTGCAGGTGGAGCAAATGCCCGAAGGAATCTTCATTCATCAAACTAAATACGTGAACGATGTCCTGCAAAAGTTCAACATGGCTCAATCTAGTCCAGCATCAACCCCCTAGCTCAGAATCATGGGATTTGCCCAGATGAGAGAGGAGAAAAGGTGGAAGAGACATTGTATCGGTCGATAATTGGATCCTTGATGTATCTTACTGCTTCTCGCCCAGACATCATGTATTCAACGTGTTTATGCGCCCGTTATCAGTCAAGCCCAAAGTAGTCACACCTGACAATCGTGAAACGCATTTTGCGGTATTTGAAAGGTTGTCCAAGCACCGGCTTGTGGTATCCTAGATCGGGTGACTTCTCTCTCACAGGTTATGCTGATTCGGACTTTGGTAGCTGCAAGCAAAATGCTAAGTCCACCACTGCAGGCTATCAGTTCTTCGGAACTCGATTAGTCACTAGGCAGTGCAAGAAACAAACCTCAGTAGCGCTATCTACGTGTGAGGCTGAATACGTTTCGGCCTCAAGCTGTTGCTCTCAGATCCTTTGGATCCAACAGCAGATGCGAGACTTTGGTTTCCAGTTCTTGGACACGCCTATATTTGTGGACAATGAAGCAGCGATAAACGTAATGAAAAACCCGGTTCACCATTCTAAAACAAAGCATATAGAAATCCGACATCATTTCATCCGTGATTGTCATGAGAAGAAATTGATTCGGATAGAACATATACACACCGATGAACAGAGGGCTGATTTTTACACCAAACCGTTTGACAAAAAGAGATTTAACTATCTTTTGAAATTTAATGGGATGAAAAATATGCTTTCTGGGAGGGTTGTTGAATGTGAAGCCGAGGAGGGTGGCGATCTGATGTGATCCGCGTCATATTGTTAAAGTTTTTGTACAGTTTATTTTCTGCTTTCGATAAAAACAAAAACACAAAAATATGTCTTTATTTTTAGGGGGAGAAAGTTTGCAGAAAAATACAAAAACATGATAAAATTTCAAAATCCAAAAACATTAGAAAATCTGAAAAATCCAAAAACATTGAAAAACTAAAAAAGAGTTTGTGTAAAAAGGGGAAATGATAGTACATCAGCTAGACAGATACAGTACGCTAAAGAATTGTATTGAAAAAATGTGTTAAACAGTCTTGCAAATGATGTGTCGTTAGGTTTTTACACATTTAGTAGATTTGTTTGGGATATAAACAAAAATAATAACTTGCTTTTACGTGGGGAACATCTCCAGGATATATAGGTAACCCCTGAAATCTCGTTTGAAAGGTCCTATTTCTGACATACTAGGTCTTTGTACGTGATGATATCTGGGGTATTATACCAAGACTTCTGATTTTGCGGAAGCAATAGCCTAGTCCTCGTATAATACTCTGTTGTAAAAAAGATTCCCTAAAGGGAACCCACCAAAAGTCGAGTCGTCATCTCTCTGTACGAACGGAAGTTCTAGCCTGAGCTCTCACGGTCTCGCATTCACCCCATTACAGATATCATTAGTGTACATTCACCTGTAAGACTGAATATAGTGATCTGGATACGGGAGTATATTCTGAGGTGGGACACGCGTAAAAGTCAAGACCTTAAAACACTAAATCCGTATCCCGAATAGATTGAAAATTGTGTGAAAATTTAAAAGGATCAGTATATCGACAATCAAAGCAAATTGTTTAATGCTGTGTATGAAATCTAAGCTTAATGGTACTCGTATCTTGTTGGAAGCTGATATGATCCCCTAACACACTCACAAATATATTGTGTGTACAGTTTCTTTGCTTATCAAAAACCCAAAAAGACTGTCTGTTTGTTTAGCATTTTATAAAAACCAAAAAGATTTGCATTTCATCTTATTTTCGACATCGGACGTTGGGGATCAGATGATCAAAGTCTTATGTGCTGAACATGTCTGGATCATGAGGGTGGGTAAGCAGAAGTTTGAAAAAGTGATTGGTAATTGTTTGAAAGTTCAAAAGTTCATTATCTTGAACTTTAAATTGTTTCAGAAACTCAGCATCTTCATAAACTGGTCAACCAAGGTCATTAACTTGGACTTGGCAGGCTAAACAATTGACCAAGGTCATTAACTTGGACTTGGTTAACTGGGTGTGTCGGTAAATTCTCAAAAAGTTAAAAAATTGAAAAAAGTTGAAAATAATTTCGTTTGAAATGATGATTTCGCTTGAAATCATAATTTCGTTTGAAATGTGTTCCACTTGAAAGGTAATTCCGTTTGAACACTTAATTTCGTTTGAACCGTGTTTCCGTTTGAGAGGTGATTTCGCGTGAAAGGACATCAGAGGTAATTTCGTGCGAAATTAGCTGGTCTATAAATAGAGATTCAAACGAAATTCCAAAACCTTCGATTTCAAGCCGTTATACTACCCGATTGTTGTCTGATTTTTGGTCTAAGTTTGGTTTGCACATCTTAGATCATGGGGAAGGTGAGTAACTGTGTTGTTTTAACTCGGATCTGGACTATTTTCACATGTCGGCGATGAACAGATATTAAAATCTTAGATCTAGGGTTCGTATGTAAATAAAAATGAACGATTAACACATCAATGGACTCGGAATTTGATATAGATCTTAGTTAGGGTTTCAATTTGATGTTTATCATCTGATTTCGTTTGAAGTCGATGAATCCGAATGTTTAAATTTAGATCTAGGACATTTTGGTGGTCAAAATTGAACGATTAACATATCTTTGTGCTCGGAATTAACTGATTAACTAACCCAGTTCATCAATTTGATTATCAGTTTGTGAAAATCATGGTTGTAGATTTGGTCAGTTTCAAACGAAATTAAAGTAAATTTCAAACGAAATCAAACTGTAATTTCGTTTCAAGACATAATTTCGCATCTAAATGTCAGTCAGTTTGAAAATGGTATTCCGTTTGAAGATATAATTTCGTTTGAACAGGTCATTCAGCATGAAGTATGATTTTGTTTAAAGTTGTAATTCCGCTTCAAATTGTCATTTGTGATTTCGTTTGAATCTGTCATTCAGCTTGCAATATGATTTCGTTTGTAACTGTAATCTCGCATAAAGTGTGATTTCGCTTGTATAGTGATTTCGTTTGAAAGTTGTTTTGATTGAAAAATATTCTAAGTGTTTGATTTGTTTGTATGTTGTTATCTTTCAGGCTTCGAATGTGTTGTTTGATCCACTGCACAACACTTGTTGTGTGTACGATAAGGAGATACCAAAGATGGCCGGATTCACAGGAATTCTTGAGTTTATGGAAAGATTGCCGATTCAGAAAGCTTTAACGAACCAACACTTGGTATTCAGATCTCACATTAAACGTTTTTGGGAGAATGCAACATATGATGATGCAAACAAGACAATAAATTCAATTGTGAACGTAAATGGCCAAGATAAACCTATAATTATCACAGAACAGCTTGTTAGAGAGGTGATAAACTTTCCTGATGATGAGGATTCTCCTACGAAGTTTCCGGAAAGGATGGTAAAGGGATGCATGTTGAGGTTGGGCTACAATGGTCCTCTGAACAAAGCAAACTACTTGAAAGCGTGTTTTCCAAGGCTGTACAAGTTTCTTATTCATTCTGTACTGCTTGCTCTCAGTCACAGGAAGGGAGGTTACGATGTGATGAGAGATTATCAAATGAATATGGTGACAACTCTCATGCTTAACCAGAAGTATAATTTTTCAAAGATTGTGTTTCATTATATGGTGGAGAATATAACTTCAAAGAGCAAGACTTGGGTGTATCCACATTTTATTCAGATGATGATAGATCACGTGTATCCTGATTTGGAGCGTAATGAAAACAACGATCTGTTAATATTATTTCATATGGATAATGAGTCTTTGAAGCAGTTGGGTAGATATCATCCAAATCATCCAGAGCCATCATCAAAAGTTGGCTTCTTTGGCTTCATCAAAGATAAGAACTACAAAGATCCAGATCCAGTCAATCATCAGAACTGGAGGAATGAAGAAGAAATGAAAGAAAAGAGTTATGCTGATGAGCTGAAAGTTCTTGAAGATTTCAGAGAATCTCGCAAGGAGTGGTGCTTAAAAGAAGAGAAAAAGAAGAAAAGCAGAAAAGCAACTCTGAAAGTTCAAGAGGAAGAAGGCTCGTCTTCTCAACCTAAACGAAAGCGTCAAAAGAAAAAGGTTGAAACCATGCTTGTTGATGAACCGGAAGAAAATGAAGTTGAAGCTGAAACTGATGCAGAACGTGCTAAAGTTATTAAGAGATCTTACTAAAGATTTGACAAAAGAAAAGGCAGCTGGTGATGTAGAAGGAGATGATGGTGATGAAAGCTCATCAAGTTCGCCTGATGATGAAATTGACGAAACAGAACGTGCAAGGAGAATCAAAGCTGAGATTGAGAAAGAAAAACAGCTTAAAAGAAAGGGAAGAGAGGAGAAGGATGATGATGTGTATGTTCTATCTCCTGAGCATGTGATAGAATCTCAGACACCTCCATCTGGTGGGAGGAAGAAGCAATCTGCTAGAAAGAAAGTTGCTACTCCAAGAGCAAAGGGTTTGAAAATTTTGTTAAAGAAGAAACCAGTTCAAAAACCAAGTAAGCCACCTACACCACCACCACCACCAGAACCACAACATCAATTATCACCAATTTATTCACCACTTCATCTAACACCACCAAGACAACCATCTCCTATCCAATCACCACCACATCTTTCACCACCACATATTCATGTTGCTACACCTCCACACGAACAACAACCTATTGTTACTTCACAACAAATTTTCAAAACACCACCATCCACACAACCACCTGTTCAGATTACACCTGGTTCTTCTAGTTACAAAACATTTCCAACTGTTCCGGAGGGTTTGACTCTTGAAGAAATTGGAGATTTTGGATTCTCCAATGATGACCAAGTGAAAAGGTTGCAGAAGAAAATGGAAGAGGTATTGGTTGAGAACAAGAAGTTGTTGGATAGAGAAAAGAAGTTAGAGAAGCGTGTAAAGTCTGTGGAAGCTGAAAATACTTCCTTGTTAAAGAAAATTGAAGCTGATCGGACTGAAATAGACATTCTGAAAGTCAAAGTTGCAGAATTAGAAGAAGAGAAAGCACGCCGAGATTAGCAGAATAAGTACTTTGAGTTGAAAATAAAGAATTGGAAACTGCCAAAGCTATGAAAGAACATGAGATTTATATGATGAATAAAGTGCTTGAAAATATGCTTGGAAAGTCTATAGAGCAGAGGTTTGAAGAGATAGAAGTAGAAGAGGTTAGAGCGAAACGTCAAGCTGAAATTGATGCTGAAATGAAGTTTAAAGGCAAAGGTGTTGAAGGTTCTGAGGTTACAGAAAGATCAATTGTTCCATCCACTGTACTTGAATCTCCTATTCAGAATCCTCATCCTATATCAGCAGTGTCTGCTATTTTTGAGGAGGACGTGTTGATAGATGATATTATAAATTATGAGGAAGATGTTGATGAGGATGATGACGAAGAGGATGATGACGAAGAGGATGATGATGAAGAAAAGGTTGATGATGCAGATGATGTATTCTCTGCAAGTAGCCACAATGATAATGATGATGATGATGATGATCAGGGTGGTACTGGGGTTAAAGTTACTGAAGCGTCAAATGAACAGAATATCGATGATTATATGCATGATGATGCGAATGAAGAGGCCGAGGATGTTACGGGTGAGGGGGAGAATGTTGAGGATCAGAATGTTGATAAAGTTGAAAAGTTAATCTTGCGTCTAGAGCCTGAAGTAGAGGAAGGTGAAATCAGGCACACGTATACAATGGCTGAGATTATTGAGTTGACGAAAATTGATGATCCTGATTTTAAATTTGATTTTGAAGAAGAGTTGAATGCATTCGATATCAACCAACAACCTGATTATGAGTACAAGTATGTTGATGAAGCAGATAACTATGATAGGGTTGAGGTTGAAGATTGTAGTGAAGAAGAAAATGTGAATGAAGACACTTCAAATTTTCCAACTCTGGTTGAGTTCTTCAGTCAAGAGAACAGAGATGAAATGAGGAGAAAAGTTGCTGAATGTTTGAAAGATAAGAATTTTGATGGTGCTACGAAAGATCCACAGTGAGAAGAACGCAAGAAATGGTTCCGTAAAGACACTTAAAGAAAGTTCAAGCGTCCTTTGAAGTTTTACAAGAGAGATAGAGATGTATCACTTGGTGACATCATTAGCTGGGGTTTCTTGCCACAAGTGAATGCATATGCGATCAGAAGGGATTATGGTGTGCAATATTTTGCATATCTTTATGATATCATGTCATTACCCTGGTGGGATGTGGAAGAATTGTCGAAAGCTAGAACGCTGGATTATCCTGTTAGAAAGCTTGATGTACCCATGTGGGGTCTGATGAAATTTGAAGCCTTAAAGGGATTCAAACACTGGAAGCCTCACTACCCGAAGAAAGTGAAGAGGGTAGATCCAGTGACTAGAGTTGAAGAGACAATCCTGCATGTGAAGAAACCAAGAGCTTTGAAGAATATTCCGGTGCCAAAGATGGAACAAGAGTTCTATAAAGTTTTTGTGTGTTGGGTATACAGCTGTATAACGACTAAAGTTGTGATTACTTACAGAGCAGATAATGAAATTAGAGAAATCTTTGTATATGATCCACTATGGTTGGTGAACTGCTCTGCTAAAGACATAGAATGTTTGTTTGTAAACAAAATCTGGTTCAAAGCTGAAGATAGATATCAGGCGATGCAATTTCAGAGAGTTGTGTCTATTTGCTTTCAGAAGGGAATTAATGCTGATAGCAAATGGTCGTCAAAATGGTGGAAGATGGAGAAAGAAGAAAAGTTGAAAGCTGAGATAGAACGAAAGGCTCGTGAAGACAGAGACAACATGCTGAGGCATACAGTTAATCAAAGAATGGCTGCTGAAGATAAGAAAAGGGTTGACAAAAACGAGAAGCTTAGGAAGCTGCTGTTGAAAAAGCCTAAGCCGAGGGAAGAGAAGTTCAAGTCATTGTGAAGGAAAATGCTGAAGACCAAGACTGAAGACTCCGGCAATATCCAAGGGGGAGTTTGTTAGTGCATAATGTCTATAGCCTATGTCTAAAGTCTAGGTCATGATGTATAGAGGTCTAAAATGTCAAATATGTAAAGTTTAAGGGTGTTTTATGTAATTTCGCATGAAAGGGTGCATTGTAATTCCGCACGAAATTACCTAGGGTAATTTCGCTTGAAATGGAATGTGTAATTCCATGCAGAATTACATGCCTATATATATGTGAGTCTGGTTTCTCATTTCATACGGAATTAGTCAGTGTGTAACGAAGTGCTGCTGAAATTCCACCGTGTAATCAAGTCTATTTTGAATGAGAAGCTTGTTTTGAAGTGTAACAATCTGTTTCTACTCATTTCTTCACTGATTCTAAGCTGTTTGTTTGATTCCGCCTCTCAAACAGTTGTGTATTGCCTCTGATTGACTCATTTGGTCGGTAAAACGATCAGTTGTGTATTGCCACTGATTGACTCATTTGGTCGGTAAAACGATCCTACACCGCCGATGATCTCTAGATCAAGTGGTGGAGGGCTTGCATTTCTCTTGAGAGATGCAGGTTCGACTCCCACTTGGTGAGTTGGTGCAGAGTGAGGCACTGGTGGGATTGAGTTTGTTGGCCGTTCAAAAAAAAAAAAAAAACGATCCTACACTACTTTAGTCCAAAACTTAAACCTTTTGAATCTGGGTCCTTGTGGTTTCAATTTTATTGCCATTTTCATTCAAAAGCAAAATCTGGTCAGATTTTTCAGTTAACATCCAGATTTTTTTTTTCCTCGCTTTTAATGAAGTGCAAAATGGTCAAATTTTTTTAATTTGTTATAATAAAACGTTAAAATACCATTTTGCCTTTCATTAAAAGGGAGGAAAAAGACAAAAAAAATATATATTAACTGAAAGATCCAACCAGATTTTGATTTTGGATGAAAATGGCAACAAAATTGAAATCATAGAGACTCAGATTCAAAGGTTTGGTTTTGGAGTAAAGTGCCAAAAGTAACCAAACCCAATGGACCATTTTGACAGTTTACTCTAATTTTAAATTAGAAAATAAAAATATTAAATAGGTGACACGTGTTGAATAACGCCTTCTTCCACGCCCATTCTCACCCCCCTTTCCACCACACCATTATTCTGACGTGCGCTGACGTGGCGTCTACATGTCGAATAACGCCCAAATTGCATGCCCTCCACATCGTGTGGTCTTAATTAAAGGTGCACAAATCGGGTTTTTATTAATACCCGGTTCCGGGTATGATCGGGTATTGGGAAATCGGGTATTAAGATAAACCGGGTAGGGTTCGGGTACGAGTATTGAAGAGAAAAGTCATACCCTATATACCCGGGTAGGGTATAATCGGGTTCGGGTATAATTGGGTATGGATCTAGGTATTAATATCCGATTTTAAAAAATATGTGTGTTTTCTATTTTACATAAAAATAAATGCGTTTAGAAATTAATTTTGGTTTGTAATTTGTAAAAGTAATTAAAAACAAATTACAATAACATAAACTCACTCAAACACAAATTATTTGTTTTATAATATGCACTTTTAAAAACTTAAATATAAAAGTTGCAAGGTAAAATAAAAATATACCTTAAAAATTCGGGTATTCTAATGGGTATTAAAAAACGTGTATCGGGTATAGGGTATAACCGGGTTCGGGTATAGGGTATGACCGGTTCCGGCATTTTCAAGTATAAATCGGGTACGGTTTTGGTTACGAGTATTGAACTCAAAACGTATACCCTATCCATACCCTACGGGTAGGGTCGGGTTTGGTTATGGGTATACAATACCCGGGTACAAAAATAACCTGTTTCGGGTTTTTTTATCGGGTCCGGTTCCTCGTACTGGGTTTTTTGTGCAACTCTAGTCTTAATGCATGAAGGAAGTGAAAATAAGGGTCAAGATTTTGGGCCCGGTAGATCTATTATCATTATTGTTGAATCAAGGCCCGAGCATAAAACATTCAACTCACTGAGTCAAGTGAACAAGTTACTGAGTTCAAATTCTATTTATGGAAGTTCTGATTTTTGATATTTATAGAAAGCAATAGAGCTTCCATTCCAATAATGTTAGGGGGGTTGGGTTGCCATAAGTAGAAACAGACAGCTCCTTTGTCCTTAAACCGGTGGGCCCATTGAGTGGTATTTGGTCCTGGGCTTAGTGGCCCATTAGCTTTGTCTCTTCCTTCTTAAATTTATTTGGGTACACGTAGTTTTAATATAGACATTGAAGGGTAGGACGCCTGCAGTCTTGGGCCCGGTAGCTTTATTATCAATATATCATTATTGTTAAAAGTGAGGACAACCACTATGAAAAAAGAATATAAAAATAAAATTAAAATTATTATAATTATAAAACATATTTAAAACAGATATTTTGTTTTTTTATTTCTTAGAACATGATATTAATTTCACCAACAATAATATTAGTTGAACCACTAATAAATAAGAAAAGGAAAGATCCCAAACACACCACAATAGATTTATCACCAAGATGGAAAATTATTATAAACATGACATGACATTCAATCATCAATATGGGTCTTCAGATTTTGATTTCAAATCAAATTAGGAATTTTCAATATGAATACATGTCGATCATGTGCACCTACCATACATAGTAAAACATTAATATCTTGGACACATATATACATTCATACACAGATATGTACACACATACATAGGAACCAGATATGATGATAAAACAGAAGAAAAAAATAATTTAAGAAATTTATAATTTTGATTCAATATTTTTATTTTTATTTTTTTATTTGTAGCCGATTTATAAAATTATAAACTGAATATACAGTTTTTAACTATCAATCACAGTTTCATATATGTAAAAGAGGATGTTAATTAGTACGTCTAAACGTCCTACGAATCTATGATATAAAAGCAATTAATTTAACTTAAAAATAAAAACTGATTTGAATTCAAAGTAATTTTTATTATGAATTTGAATTAATGAATTAGGGGCTGTTTGGCAACATCTGAATGGTTAAGTGCTGAACTAGTAAGAGGTCTGAACCATTAAGTGCTGAACCAGTAAGAGATCTAAACCATTAAGAGCCTGTATAATGCTTAACCGTTCAGAGGCAAATGTCAATTCAGATTAGAGGTCTTAACCATTCAGACTCTGTATAAATCTTAACCATTCAGAGGCAAATGTCTGAACCATTCAGACATCTGCTCGTGAAACAAACAGTCTGAACCAGTAAGTGGTCTGAACCATTAAAAGACTCATTAAGAGGTAAACAAACAGTCCCTAAATCAGTTCTAAAGGATTTTCTTTTTCTTTTTAACTTTTAAGATTTTACATAACTACCTTCTTAGTAGAATCTTCATCTCTATAATTATGAGCAGAGGTGGAGTGCATAGGGGTCTTCAAAAAGCTCATGGCTCGGAATTCGCTCGGAAAAAGCTCATTCGACATGACTCGGTTTGAAACTGAAGGTTAAAAAGCGAGCCTAGCTCGGCTTGGAACGAGCCAGATTGACTCGGTTTGGCTCGCTAGTTAGCACGGCTTGGTTTAACTTGGACTATTTTACTTTTAATATATTAATTTTAAATATACATATAATATATTATAGAAAATTGTTTATTATTTGCATGTATATAGGAGCGTAGTTGGATATATATGACATATTTGGTGGTTGATTAGGATTCTAATGAACTTGTATTGTATTTCATTGAAATTTGAAACTTATTTTATATTTGGTTAAACTTGATTTGGCTTGTAGTTTAGTAGGTTAAACTTATTTTGAATATATTCTTTTGAACTTTTGAATGATATATGTAAAACTGAATTTTGAAATCTATGTTAATTCTTTTTTAAGTTCGAGTTTAGCTCGGTTAAAAACCAAGTTGAGCTCGAGCTTAGATTTTCAGCTCGGTTTCAATCCGAGCCAAGTCGAGCCCGAGCTCGGCCTAGCTCCGCTCGGCTCGACTCGAAAACAACCCTAACGGCGCACAGATGTTGTCGCACCCCATGGATTTTTATTTCCTTTTAGGATATATGCAATTTATCCTGAGCGATCACCTATAAATTTTGACACCAACCCCTATTGGTCGCTGCGAGTTAGTTTCAGACTCGAGTGCATTGGAGAGGAAAGTGGGTCATTCCAAGCACATGGATGTTGGTCTAAATTGATTACTTAGCTAAATAATTAGGGATGAAGCAAAAGAGATAGTTGATTTATGATAGCTAGATAGGTATGAGTTTTATTTAATTACCAAATAGGAGTTTAATCCTTTCATAATTGTTATCGAGTTTTGGTGGCTACTTAACCCAATCAAGCTTGTGTTTAGGGTTATGAGAGATTAATTGGAGAGCTTATTCCAAAATTGTGTGTGTTCTTATTGTTTGATTATCGATTTGGACTGAATTGGTATCTGAGCCAAGTTTAGTCGTTGTTTTAGTCAGGTAAGGATTCCTAAGAGAACTGTGATCAACAAATCCGTTGAGCAAGGTGACGGCAATTGGTGGATTCATCAGCGGCGGTCAGTTATGTCGTTTAGAAGCAGAATAGAACCAGTCGGTTTCATGCTCTGTTTGGCTTTGTACATCAAACTAGTCGACACCAATAGCAAATTTTGGTCTGATTAAGTTTGTTTATGTTCTAATGGACTAGATTAGGGTTCAAATACACCACTTACGTATAGTCAGCGAAAGAAGAAATTAATTGTTGAAGGGTGAAGGTAGTGGACGAGTTGTGATTAATGTCAAAGACTAGAGCTCTATGAGTTTGTAGTGTTAGATGTTGATAACAACAAATTATAAAATTTGGGCAATCAAAATAAAGAAGTTATTAGAGTTTATGGGATTTTGCATGTACTTGAGCATGGAGATCTACACGTCGATGCAAAAAGAATGATATGGAAGTTGCCCTGTTACTTCAGGCAATACTAGAAGAACTTGTATTTCTGGTGGTTGAGTACGAGACTGCAAGGGAAATCTAGGGAGCGTTAAAGACTAAATACATAGGAGTGGAACAAGTATGGGAGGCAAGAATTGAACCGTTAGTGGTTGAATCTGAATGTCTGAGTTTGAAAGAATCACATTTAGTTAACTCGTTCACAACAGAAATCAGTCAGTTAATCACCATGACAACTAGCCTTAGAATAACATATGAAGAGAAAAAGTTGATGACTAGAAAGTTTTTGGGGGTTTTTTCTTGCCATGTATATTCTGATTACGACTTCAATTGAGCAGTTTACAAATTTGAAATCTGTGGCCTTTTAGGAGAAAATCAGTGCACTAAAAATGTTCAAGGACAAAATCAAATGTATTGAGTCTTTATTAGAAATCAGAGTAAATTGATATTTACCCATGGTGAATCATCATTGAATCACAAACCAATGAGAATACGAAGGGGTGAGGTGGGCGAGGAGGCTCATCTTACTGAGGTCGAGGTTATAGACATGGTTCTTTTAAGGTCGACATAATGGTCAAGGTCAAGCGTCTAAGAACTCAGGTCAATGGGACAGCGATAACCGGAAAAAAGGTAAAGAATCATAAATATAAGACTCAATGTTTCAGAAGTAACTAACTGGGTCACTTTGCTTCGAAATGTCCAGAAAGGAGGAAGAATCATGAAGCAAATTCGGTAGAAACAGAAAGGCTAAATTTGTCTCTGTTTATGATTGAAGAAACACTAGATAAATGGTCGGAACCGAAATATCTAGGGGGTTTGAATCCGCATAAAAGGGCTAGCTCTCTCTCGGTTGATTCAGTTGCTGCCGAACTTCTTCTCCAGTGATTCTGCAAAAAAGAGCACCGTTAGCCTCGCCAAGGGGAGAAGAGGGTTCTCTCCTTGACCCGACTCCGGTGTGAGAATAAGTATTGGTAATGGAGAAGAGAAAGTATTTGAGAAGTGAGTGTGATCTGAGTTCATACCTGAACAGTTCTCTTATTTATAACCGGGAGTTTGGGAGGGAAAACCTGTTATTGAAAAGATGACAGAAGATGCTAACGCCGTAGCGGTTATATCTTCTTCCGTTAAGTTTTTTTATCCAACGTCAAGCTGTCTCGATCCGATGTGAATGCACACGGATCGTGGTTTGATATATGGCTGGGGATTGCCACGTGGAAAGTGATTAAGTGGAGATCATTCTCCAATTGCATGCTTTCGTTGTGATTTCAGGGATGCTTGTGGTAATGACACGTGTCCAGACGGTTATAACCGTCTGGGTGGTGCACAATCATATTCTTTCTAGAGGATTACTGCTGTAATCTAGTGTGACACCTTACTGTGTGGACACAGATGAATAAATCCCAAGTCTGGGTAAAATGATATCCAAGTTTGGATATTTGGGCGGAAGTATTGATCTCAGGATTTTAATCCTTTGCTAATGGAAGAAGGCGCAAGGATTTATGCTTTCCTTTGGGCGCGCGACTATAAATTGTTGATTACTTTCTCCCTTTTGTAAGACCAATGCGCGGCCGCGCAAGGTTAAAAGGTTGAAAGGCCAGTTTCTGGTATGGTCTCAAATCCTTTTTATGAGGTTTTTGGGACCTTACCCCTTCAATGATGAATTGAACGAGTATGAGCGTTTCCTTAAAGAAGAAAAGGTGATTCCAATAATATTTGAATCCAAGCATATAGAGGATAATTTGTGGTATTTAGATAAGGGAGCAGTAAACCACATGGCGAGAAATAAGTTAACTGTTAAGAATTTGTTGGGATTGAACCCTATCAGAGGAACAGATAATTAAAGCCAAAACTGGATCAGAGCAGTGGATCCTGAATAAGCAGATGTTGATATACAAATCTCTCCCATTGAAAGTGATTACAACTACTGATGACCTCCTATCTGCTGATCTTGCTAAACTGCTGACCCATAACTGCTGCTCAACTAAAGATCTGATGAAAGACGAAAGTCCTGCTGATTCAATCTACTGCCTTGAGTCAAGCACTGCTGATCCGGACAAGTGCTGCTGGGTTCACAGCAGTAGAAGGTTGCAGCAGCTGTTCTAAAGTCTGTTTTGTAATAGAATGTATTAGCAGTAGTTAACACAAGCAGTGTCTGTATAGATCAGAGGTTAGAGTTTGTTAGGAGGTTAGATGTCACTTTCATGGTTACGTCAGCTAAGATGCTCAGTAGTTTGCAAGTGCCTATAAATAGTTCAGTACTTTGTACTGTTCTATTAGCTCTTTGCATCATTCGTCTTCTTTGCACGAACAAACTACTGAGCTCTGGCTGAGGGGGAGTTTGCAATCATTCATCAATCATTATAATCATGTTTGAAATAAATTCAATCTTTCGGTTCTTTGTGTAAAGATGTTTGATAAAAGTATTACTCTCGTTTGATTGTATGCAAAGTTTGTTTTCATCTAAATTTCCGCTGCACACTCATCCATCTTCATCTCATTTACAAACATAAAATACATTCAAAATCAAACTCAGATCCAACAATTGGTATCAGAGCTAGAACAGTCAAATTTGATTTAACAATCATTTTGACGTAAATAGTTCAGCTCAAAACAGTTGATACTGATCGTTTGTTCGTCGTTGAAAAACAGAGTAAGGATTAATCACCATTAAAGTTGATTTCTCAGTACCTGTAAAACAACAAGAATGACGTCACAATCTCAGGACGATAAAAACAACATTGGTTCGCTTTTTAAACCACCTATACTAAAAAGAAATGAGTACAACATCTGGCAGAGGAGGATGGGTCACATCCTCGCTCAACAAAGCACAGGTTGTTGGAAGTCTGTCATTTTTGGTCCTCATGTTCTTACAGTGCCAAGCGCTGAAGATGCTAAAAAACAAGTTCCAAAACCTGTTGAAAATTATACTGAAACAGATTATCAAAAATTTGAACTAGATGCTAAAGCGTTTAGTATCATAGCATCAGCGCTGCCCAACAAAATATATGCTGGATTGTTACATTGTGACAATGCCAAAGAGTTGTGGGACGCGCTTAAGGAACAGTTTGGGGGTACCGAAGAAGTCATAGAAAACAATAGGGAAATCCTGAACCAACAGTATGAAACATTTTCTCATGTTAAAGGTGAATCACTGACGCAACAATTTGAGCGTTTCAGTTGTCTCATCAGTGAACTGAGGCTTGTTAAAACCACTTTTACAAATTCAACTCAAAATAGCAGGTTCCTCAGGTCACTGCCAGAAAAATGGGACACCATAGCTTTTGTCACCCGAAATTCACCTGAGTTCAAGGATCTGACCTTGACCCAACTCCATGGTCGACTCCTGACCTACGAAAGGGAGTTGAACCAGAAAAAGAAGTTACAAGAGTCAGGGAAAACCGTTGATGATTATTCATTTGGTAACACTGCTCTTCTGGGTCAAGAAGAATCTGGTGGTAATGGTAAGGATCAGGGTTATGATCACTTCATTGACATAACTGCTGGTGCAAATTTTAACAACCCTGATCCTCACTCTACAGGTTATGCATTCACTGCAAATGAAAACCAGATGTCAGACAATTTAAGCTTTGAACTCAATGATCTACAGCATTTCGACCCCACTGATCTAGAGGAAATGGACATCCTGCACCAACTGGCCTTGCTAAGTGTTAGAACTAGCAAGTTTTATAAAAGAACAGGGCGAAAATTCCCAGGGTTGCATGGGAATCTAAGGGTTGGGTTGGATAAATCGAAAATCAAGTGTTATAAGTGTAACAGGTTAGGACATTTTTCTAGAGAGTGTAGAAGTCAAACAACTGGTCCCATAATCACTCACCCTAGTTCAAATCCTAGACCTCAAAATCAAAACACTGTGCACTATGCCCAATATGCCCCAGCAGCACATGTGAACACTGCTCACTATGCTGTTGCTCCTGTGCCAGTGCATTATGTCCAAACAGCTGCTCCACAGATCCAATATGTTCAAACCCCTGCTCCTCAGGCACAAGTGCAACCTGCACCACAAACCACTGCTCCAGTAGCAAAACAACCAGATCAACAAAGTTTCTTTACTCAAGAATTTGTTGACTGGAGCAGTATGCCTGAAGACCTCAGTGATGAAAATTTTGCACTCTATGCTTCTAATGTTTCTTCTCATGATGAATTTTGTTTGATGGCATTAGAGTCAATACAGGAGGGTGTTGAATCTGAAGAGGAACAGCTGGTCTCTGAAACAGTGGATGAGGTGATTGAAGAAGTGGTTACTGCTATGGCTAATGAAGTACTGTTGGAAGAAAGTTCAGGCACCCTGATTGAACCACTGACAGATCCATGGTCCGAAGAAGAAAAGACAGGTGAGATAGAAGAGAGAGCTGAAGATGAGGAAAATCCTAAATGTGATTGTGCAATGATGGCTGCTGCAAAGGTATCACCTCAAGTTCTTGAAAAACTGTGTTCTGACAATTGCATTATTGCTTTTGCTAACATCAAAGAGGTGAATGAAAACCTTCGTGATAAAATCTTATCTGATAAAGTCATATTTGAAAGGTCTCTAAAGAACTTAAAAACAAATTGGCTGAAAAAGAGAAAGAGATTTGCAGCATGAAAGAAGAGCAAAGCATAACCAAAACCCAACTTCAAACCTTGGTAGAAAAATACCAAGGTTGCAAAAAGGAGTTAGAATCCACCCAGATCACATGTGAGAGATGGGTGGAATCATGCAAAGGGTATGAAGTTATGCTTGAGAAACAGATAAAAAGCAATGTGAAATTTGGGGTTGGTTATAGAAAACATGATGATGAAAACACTGCTTTTGAAAAATCTGTTTCAACCACTGATGTTACTGCGGAGTTCATCCCCACAAACAAGAATGGCCAAGAAGTGAAAATCACTGACAAACTTGGTAACAAAATCACACTTGACAGACCTATAGGCCCCTCTGTTTTTGAGGAGATTGAAAATCATCAATTTAAACCAAAATGGTCTGATGAGTGTGATATTCTTGAAAATTTCAAGCCAATGGACTTTACATCAACTGATGGTGTTAAAGCTCCAAAAGCTAAAGTCATTCCTCTTAAGGACATCCCAGCAGTGGTCAAAACCTCTGCTGCAAAGGAGTCTGAAAAGAGGAAGAAGAAAGAAAAAATTGATAACTTGTTTTGTGAATTCTGTGAGAAGAGGAACCATCTAACAAAAGATTGCTTCCACTTAAAAGCTTATGATTTAACTAAAACAAGTGTCACTACTTCAGCTGAAAGTTGCAGTGTTTGTGGTAAAACAAACCATAAAACTCAGGCATGTGTGTATCTCAAAAACTTTAATGAGAAGAAGAATGAGTACATGGCTAAAACATCCTTGAGTTCATCAGCATCATCACCATCTGTCAAATTCACAAAGAAACAACCACTGTTTGTGCCAGTTCAAACAGCTGTCACAAAACAGCTGAACCAAACATCTGTCAAAAGAGATGTTCAGGTTACTGATGCACCTCCTGCCAATCAGTTCAGAAAAGGCAAGGAAAAACAGTCTTACCAAAGGATTCCACATGTTTATGAGGTCTACAAAAAGCCCTCTAAACCTAGAGTGAATAGACATCCTTTTGGGTATCAGCAGGTGATTGGGCAAGACCCTCAATAGTGGTTAGCAAGAAACAGTACTAAAACTGTTCAAACCCCTGACTTAACCACTGTCCATCACACTACATCCATACCAGACACTGCTGAATATCCATCCAAAGCCCTGTTGGCTTTGGAGCCCTTAATGAACTAATCCTTTTACTTCATGTGCAGGGAGCTTCTGCATGCTTTGATAGTCTTTGGTATGTAGATAGTGGAGGCTCCAGGCACATGACAGGATGTAAAGCCCTCCTCAAAGACTTTAAAATCTATGGAGGGGGTGATATATCCTTTGGAAATAATAGTAAAGGGAAAGTTCTGGGGTCTGGAACAGTGCAATCTGGTAATGTAACATTTGAAAATGTCAATCTAATAGACAATCTGAAATTCAACCTTCTGAGTGTATCTCAAATGAGTGACAAAGGGTTTGGGTCATTCTTCATAAAAGACTGTTGTAGGATTGTTGGACCAGAAATGGTCAAAAAGATTGAAGCAATAATAAAAAATGGTCAAACTAAACTTGTTGCTCAAAGAAGTGGCAATGTTTATGTTGTTGACATGTCTAAAGAGTGTCCCAGAGCTGATGCCTGTCTGTTCTCAGCTGCCTCTAACAAAGAGACAGAACTTTGGCACAGAAGACTGGGGCACACAAATCTTAAGACAATAACAGAAATTTCAAAAAAATGGTTTGGTGAGAGGCCTACCACAAAAATTGTTTTCATGTCCTGAACATTGCATTTCCTGTTTAAAAGGAAAACAGCATAAAAGTTCTTACAAGTCCATTGAAGAGTCTAAAACAACCCAGTGTTTGCAAATGCTACACATGGATTTGTTTGGCCCTGTTCAAGTCATGAGCCTCAAAAGGAAAAGATATTGTTTGGTTATAGTTGATGACTTTTCTAGGTTTACATGGACTTTCTTTTTGCACTCTAAAGATGAAACTGCAGGCATTTTGCAAGACTTTGTGACACAGGTTGAAAAGCAATTTGATCTTCCAGTAAAAAGCTTTAGGAGTGACAATGGCACAAAATTTAAAAATAAGGAGTTGGATGCCTTCTGTGTGAAGAAAGGGATTGTAAGGCAGTACAGCATCCCTAGAACACCAGAGCAAAATGGGGTTATTGAAAGAAAGAACAGAACTTTGATTGAGGCTGCCAGAACTATGCTTGCAGATTCAGGTTTGCCACTAACTTTCTGGGCAGAGGCAGTAAACACTGCTTGCTATGTCCAGAACAGAGTTTTAATAAACCCCAGGCACAAAAAGACTGCCTATGAAATTCTGTATAAAATCAAACCACTGATCTCATACTTCAAGGTGTTTGGCTGCCCATGCTTTATTTTGAACTTAAAAGATTCCATTTCAAAATTTGCAGCCAAAATTGATTGTGGTTATTTTCTGGGATACTCAACCACTGCCAAGGCCTACAAAGTGTTCAATGCACGGACCAAGGTAGTGGAGGAGACTTCGGATGTAAAGTTCAATGAACTTTCATCAATGAAAATCCCAGCAAATCCTGCTGATCTGTTTGATCTTGAAAAATTCACTTTTGAAAATACTGCTATCAAGACTAACAGTGCAGGTCCATCAGAGGATACATCACCAGACTATGGGTATGAAATCATCATCCCTCAAAGGTCTGCCACAAAGGGAAAAGCACCAGTTGTTCAAAACAACTGCCAAAGCTCAACCACTGCTACCTCAACAGTTGTTGACCAAAGTAGCCCATCTACCACTGCTTCCACATCCTCAAACACTGCTGACAAAAGTCCTCAAACAGTGGATAAAAGTCAGCAGTGGTCCACTTCATTACCACCCATTCCACCACCTTTTGAAGCCACTGCTGGGTCATCAAAGTCTCCAGCAGTGGTTAGCTCAGATGCTACACATTTGCAGCCTTCACTAACAAATGCCATCATACCATACCAAGGAGACTTAATCTTCTTGAGATCTCATCCACCTTATCAAATCATTGGCAACATAAATGAAGGGGTGCTCACAAGAAGCCAACCCAAAACATTTGTCTTTTTGCTGGTTTTCTATCACTCCATCAGCCAGTCAAGTACCAAGAGGCACTAAAAGACAACAGCTGGGTAGAAGCCATGCAAGAGGAGCTCCAACAATTTAAAAGACAACAAGTATGGGAGCTTGTACCACTGCCAAAAGAGGTTAGTCCCATTGGCACAAAGTGGGTCTTCAAGAATAAAACAGATGAAAGGGGCATTGTTGCCAAGAACAAAGCCAGGCTTGTGGTTCAAGGTTACAGACAGGAAGAGGGGATTGATTATGATGAAACATTCGCCCCTGTTGCAAGATTGGAAGCTATCAGACTGTTCCTGGCCTTTGCTGTCAACCACAACATGAAGGTGTTTTAGATGGATATCAAAAGTGCTTTCCTCTATGGTACATTGCAAGAAGAGGTGTATGTATGTCAACCTCCAGGCTTTGAGGATCCATTTTATCCTGACCATGTCTACAGGCTAAACAAAGCCTTGTATGGTCTGAAACAAGCACCAAGGGCCTGGTATGAAACTCTTTCCAACTTTCTACTCTCAAACGGTTCCAAAAGAGGTACCATTGATAAAACACTGTTTCTTAAATGGAGAGGGAAAGATCTAATGATTGTCCAAATTTATGTGGATGACATTATTTTTGGAAGCACATGTACCAAAATGTGTGAAGAGTTTAGAGTACTCATGACAGCTGAGTTTGAAATGAGTGCAATGGGTGAGCTGCAATGCTTTCTTGGTCTCCAAGTACAGCAATTGCAAAATGGAACCTTCATTCATCAAAGCAAATATGCTAAAGAACTTTTAACCAAATTTGATATGAATGATTGTAAACCATGCAGCACACCCATGGCCACAAATAAGCTGGTCATGTCTGATGAAAAGGATGAGCTGATTGACCAAACACTTTATAGAAGCATGATTGGGTCTTTATTGTACCTAACTGCATCTTGACCAGACATCATGTTTGCATCATGTGTCTGTGCAAGAAGTCAATCAGCTCCCAAAAAATCTAATCTCATTGCTGTAAAAAGGATTCTCAGATACATAAAAGGTGCTCCCACACTTGGTATCTGGTATCCAGCTAATGGGAATATCGAGCTTTCAGGTTTTTCAGACAGTGACTTTGCTGGATGTCATACCACAAGGAAGTCCACTTCAGGAGGGTGCCAGTTTCTAGGTGATTGCTTAGTCTCTTGGCAAAGCAAAAAGCAAGCAACAGTTTCAACATCCACTGCTGAGGCTGAATACATTGCTGCTGCAAGCTGTACAGCCCAACTCCTGTGGGTTCAAAATCAGTTACTGGATTTTGGTATCACTGCCTTAAAGACACCACTCATGTTGGATAGCCAGGCAGCAGAAAATATCATCAAAAATCCAGTTTCCCATTCTACCACAAAGCACATCGACATCAGACATCACTTTGTGAGGGATTGCTATGAAAAAGGTTTGATTTCTCTGCATCATGTCCCAACTAAAGACCAGCTGGCAGATGTGCTCACAAAAGCACTTGATACAGCCACTTTTGAAAGCTTGGTCTCTAGGATTGGGATGCTAAACATGGAATAACAAGCAACATCTTGTTTTTCTATGAATAAAAGCAACAAAGTGTTTTCAGAAAATCAAAAATCCATCCTTAAAAATAGCTAAAAATGAAAATTTCATTAAAATCCTTAAAAGTCTGCCATAACCACTGATTGTTCAAAAGTCTGCTCTACTTCAAAAAGCCTGCCCACTGCTGAAAGGCAACCTCTGTTCTCTCATTTCTTGATAACCTCTGTTGTTCAAAAGCAGTGTCTTATCCACTGATATGCTATCCACTGATAGTGAAAATCATCTACTGCCCCCTTTCCACTGCTTTCATCAGTTGCTTTCATTAAAAGTACTGTCCTTCATTTTCACCAGTGGTTGTCACGTGGGCAGTACATAGCAGTCAGACCTTTTGTAACGGCTGCCACGTCAGCATTCATTCTCTTTCCTATAAAATTCCCCACGCACCACCAAAACAGGGTTTTACTGTCGAATTGAATTCTTAAAAATTATCTTCTCAAAGCAATTTTTCTTCTCATCTCTCACAAATTCCTTCGATCGTTCATTTCAAAAATGACAAAATCGAAGTCATCTGCAAAACCCACATCAAAATCATCGAAAACAGCCTCTCAAAAGGCAACTTCCACTGAAATTCCATACAAAAAATCTCACAATCTCCTGGGTCTTCTCACAAAACCAGGAACCACAGATGTTTTGGAATCCATTATTAACATCATGGCAAAATCAAAGTACAAAACTTTGCTCACCGCCGATGCACCAATCTACTTGGCAACCCAAAGGTTTGGAAGAATGCAACCCTTGAAAAACAAGGAGACATTGCAACCACCATACACTCTTCTATAAAGGGTAAAAAGGTCCAAATCACGCCACAATCCATTTCCGAAGTCTTTCAACTCGATGACCAGGCAGGTAAAACTTCCTTCACAAAAAACGAGTTGCACATTGACTTCATTGAACGAGGGTATGAAGCCACAATGATGAAGAAACTAACCTTAGAAAAAGGTTATTTTCCTCCTGCTCCCAGATTCCTATTTCATACCCTCCTACTGTATGTTTCAAACAAAACCACTTCTTTTAATGAGATCCCTATAAAGATTCAAAATCTGGGATATGCAATTCTTCAAGAAGAAAATTTTAACTATTCTCGGGAAATCTTTAAAGATTTGGTTAATAATGTTGAAACCAAATCATTCTTACTGTTTCCAAGGTTTTTAAGTTACTATTTTGAAAAGAAATTCAGTAAGGATGATTTAGCTTTAATAAACCAAGGTGAAATAATTGTAATAAACTGCCTAACATCTGAAACTTTTTCACGAATGTTAGCACCTTGCAAGACACAAGCAGGGGTGCCTGAGCAGAATTTAGCAGCTACCACTGCTCCTCAGGTATCTGCTGCTGAGCCTACTGCTCTAGGTGATCAAAGCAGCAGACCAACTGTTTTGAAACCCACACCTACCGATCCCAAAAGGCTATACAAAAAGAAAAATCAAAAACCCCCAATACCAATCAAAACGGCAACTCTGGAGGATGAGATACCAGAGTTAATGCCTGTGACAACACAAATGTCACAAGAAACCACTGCTGCTTCTTCCTCACAGCAGTTGGTACAAATATCTCAGCCCATAACCATAACTCCTCCTGCTTCTTCACAAAAGAACAGGTTGTACACAAAGGGCCACCACATTATGATGCTCTGGATACATTCGTTTCCATCATCCACAGCTCAATGCCCGGAGCAAGTCCGTCTTCTACACCCACCATCACATCCTCAATTCCACCAAAAACACAACTGCTGTTGGATGCAATTGATTTGAACCAGACATTACTCAGTCCTTCTCAATCACCTGTCAATGAGAATATGCCTCAACAAATGATTGAGCCTGCTGTATCATTCATTGCTAACCCACCAACACAACCTGAGGAGGTTACACCCATTGAGTTACAAGTAACTCTTTGTGGTAATCCAAGTGAAGCAGCCACTATACCTGTTGAACCCACTGGTTTACAGTTGGACAGTGGTTACATCAGTAAGACTTCCTTGGAGGCAATTCCTTTTATAGCACCTCTGCCGACCACCAATGGATTTATTTATCCTACTGGCAACATCAAAAGGTTGTCAAGTGTTGAAGGAAGAAGACCCCAGTACCAAGAAAAAGGGGCATCAGTGGTTAATGTTTGGAGTAAACTCCCTACCTCTACCACTGATAAAACCACTGTTAGTGGGAAATCAGATGATCCCATTAAATTGGGTGATGATTTAAAGTACCAGAAATTGACGGCTCGTGTTGAAAAACTTGATAACTCTGTTGCAGAGCTCAAAGATATGCTCCAACAGTTGTTACAGGTACAAAAGGTACAATCCACTGCTGTTCCACCTCAAGCACCTGCTCTCCAACAGGCACCTGCTACAAATGAGCTCTGGAATCTCTTTCAACCTTTTCTCCATCATCAAGCACAAGTAGCAGATCAGCAACATGAAAAACATGTTCAAGAGCTCAGAAATGCTATGGAGTCTAGGTTCAAAGACACTCAGGCTGATCTAAAGGCTCTCAAAACTCAGATCCTGCACAACTCTGGCACTGCTCCTCCACCAGTGTTCTTCATTGATCAACTCCCCGAAGATAATGCCAAAAAAGGGGAGAAAATTCAGGAATGGAGAAGGAAAGGAATAACAGATGGTCTCTATCTTGCACCAGAAAATTCAAATATGACCAAACCGATTCCTTTGCCAGATGGGAGTAAGAAAATTGATGTGACCACAAATGCACTTGCAGAAGCACTTGCATGTGTGAAAAGGGATAGAGAGGCCAAAGAGAAAGCCAGGGTGGATTATCCGGATCAGGGTACTTCAGGGTCAAGAGATGATGAAAATCTTTTTGATGAAAAGAAGAAGCCTACAAGAAAAGTAAGGCTACCCAAATCCATTCCAACCAGACGTTCAAAGTCTGCTCAAAAACCACCACCTAAAACAGCTGTTGTAACTCCTGTTGTATCAGCTGCTGTTGGTACTTTAGTAGTTTCAACATCTGCTCCCACTTCAACACACACCATCTCAACACACTACATCCACTGCTTTACCACCATCACCACCAAAATCAAAATCACCTCCTGTCAAAAGGCAGAAGACAGCAGTTGTTATAACTTCTGTTGTAAAGACAACAGTGGTTGGAACACCAGTTGTTTCAACAGCTGTTAGTCTATCACCCACCACTGCCACTACAACCACCTTTCCATCCAAAACATCATCAGTCCCTCCTTAAATAAAGAGGAGAAGGCTAATTCCTAAAGATGATGTCTCTTCACCATCACAAAAATCTTCAAAACCTTTAGCTCTTATCAATATACCAAAACCAGTTCCACTTTCTTCAGTTCTAATGCACAAACCATTACCTCCTACAGGTGTTCAATTTCCTCTTGAACTAGAAGCTGTTAGAGAAGAAATAAAATCTTTTTATACTGAGGATGACCCTGCCAAAAGGAGTTTGCCTTCAATCAAAGGATATCCATGGCTCAAAAATATTGATGAATATTTGAAGATAAAGGCCAAGCAAGCAGAGGATATCTCGAAAAGAAACACACAAGGGAAATCTGACAAAGAAGTATCAAGATACTACCAATATCTGCTCACACAAGTCAGTTCCTTAAAACGTTTTGCAAAGAATGTCAGTCAACAAATTTCAGAAAGAGCAGCTGAAACTTTGAAGAAAGACTACATTGAAAGCATTATGTTTCACAAAAGATACAAAGGAGAGAGACACATGTACAAAGAGTGGACTGTTCCTGAGCTTGAAGTTGAAGCTGCTAGAATTCAAGACATGATAAAAAGGAAAGTCACTCACACTCCTCCTGATTGGGCAAAGTTCAGAAAGAATGTACCTGATAAGCAAATGGAACTGAAGAGAATGAAAGAAGAACTGGTTGTTGCTGATTTTGGTACAAAAAGACAAATTGCTAGATGGAAAGAAGATGTGGTCAGGTCAACCTACAAAAGGTTGGAGGAATTAAGAAAGAAAGATCCAAAAATTCCTCAAAAACCTGACTATCCTGAAGCAGAGGTTTCAAAAAGGCCAACAAAGCTGCACACCAGGAAAGCCACTGCTCCTACTGGTACTGCCTTTTACAAAAGAAGGAAACAAAGCCAGTTAGGAGCTGAAACTGTTCAAGAAATTCTTACTAGAAATGCTGTTGTAAAAGAAGGCTTGTTAAGAAAGTTAAAAGAAGAACTTGAACAGGAAAACTCTGCTACCACTGCTCAGCCAGTGATGAACAGGCCAGCCTCACCAAATACTTCTGCAAATAAGCATCTCCCAAGAAACCCACCAGGCTCAAAAATACAAAAGTGGGAAACTGACAAACAGACCTGCGTATTGACTTTGCTCAGGTCTGGTGGAGAAGTGGAGAAAATATCAAGGGAACAAGCTCTTGGCCTGAGTCTTGAAGATTTGCAGGATCTCCTTGATCTTCCACTTAGCAGGGATGCTGAAGATACAGATGCCCTTGATTTTGAATTACAATTTAAAGGTCAGATAAGGGAGCTGTTAATGAGGCAATAAGATGTCCACAAATAATGAAGGGTTTTGGCATTATCTGTTCCAGGAGGAGATTGTTGGGATTAAACCCTATCCGAGGAACAGATAATTAAAGCCAAAACTGGATCAGAGCAGTGGATCCTGAATAAGCAGATGTTGATATACAAATCTCTCCCCTTGAAAGTGATTACAACTACTGATGACCTCCTATCTGCTGATCTTGCTAAACTGCTGACCCATAACTGCTGCTCAACTAAAGATCTGATGAAAGACTAAAGTCCTGCTGATTCAATCTACTGCCTTGAGTCAAGCACTGCTGATCCGGACAAGTGCTGCTGGGTTCACAGCAGTAGAAGGTTGTAGCAGCTGTTCTAAAGTCTGTTTTGTAATAGAATGTATTAGCAGTAGTTAACACAAGCAGTGTCTGTATAGATCAGAGGTTAGAGTTTGTTAGGAGGTTAGATGTCACTTTCATGGTGACGTCAGCTAAGATGCTCAGTAGTTTGCAAGTGCCTATAAATAGTTCAGTACTTTGTACTGTTCTATTAGCTCTTTGCATCATTCGTCTTCTTTGCACGAACAAACTACTGAGCTCTGGCTGAGGGGGAGTTTGCAATCATTCATCAGTCATTGTAATCGTGTTTGAAATAAATTCAATCTTTCGGTTCTTTGTGTAAAGATGTTTGATAAAAGTATTACTCTCGTTTGATTGTATGCAAAGTTTGTTTTCATCTAAATTTCCGCTGCACACTCATCCATCTTCATCTCATTTACAAACATAAAATACAATCAAAATCAAGCTCAGATCCAACAGAATTTAATGAATCAGGTAAAGAGTATGGTGCGTTTTGGGGATGATTAGTGTGCTAACATTGCGGGAAAAGGCTCGATCTTGTTCACAAGTAAACTCGGTGAAGAAAGACTTATGAGGAGTGTTTTCTATATTCTAATCCTTAAAAGTAATATAATAAGTCTAGGGAAATTAATGAAAAAGAGTGAGAACTTGTGATGGAAGACGATCCGTTGCTTGTATACGACAAGGCCAGAATGCTTTTGATGAGGGTATTTCGTTCTAGAAACTTATTGTATAAGATAAAGTTGAACATTGGTTCTCAATTTTTTTACTATCAACTATTGACGATCCAATATAGCTTTGGCAACCCTGTTTAGGGTATCTTAACTTCGAGTTGACGAAGAAGCTAAGCACCAAAGGAATAGCAACTAGCATGCCTCATATTAATCATCATATCGATATTTGTGACTCATATTTGATAGGTACATACACTCAAAAGCCATACCTGGAACAACCTAATACACCAGCGGGAAACAAATAAATGTTTTTAATAGTTGATGATTTTTCAAGCTACTTGTTGGGTTATTTGAAGAGGAATTCACATCAACGAGTTTAATGAATGGTGTGAACTATAGACTAGAAGAAGACATCTTATAATGGCGTAATCAAATGGTAATTGGTATAGTGATATGTGTGTTAAAGCAAATGAATGTCCCTCAGAAGTTTTGTGGTGAAGCATGTATTTTATGTCTTGAATCATAGTCCAACGAAAGCAGTCATGACCAAGACACCATATGAGATGTTACTGAGATGGAAGTGTAACAACCCAACTTTCCGGGTCATTACTATCACTGACATTTCTTGCTTAATTACTTGTACTCTCGAGATTCGATTACCGACATGGTTTAAACTACATTTTAAAACGCATATTGCAACGCATTTTACAACGCTAATTCAAAACGCGGTTATCACAACTAAACGCTATTTATAACGTTTACTATTTGAACGCATGTTACATCGCTTGTTTAGACTACACACAAACTCAACGCAAACGTAACTGATGCGTGTTAGTGTATATATGTTTTAGATATATTTTTAAGCCCTTTTTACACTTTTTAGCCAAGTTTTAAATTTATAAAACACGATATTTACTAACACTAAACACACATGTGGGCAAGTGCACCCATTGTGGACGTAGTATAGTGTTGGTAAGATACCGAGGTCATCCAAGGACACAAGAGCTTTTAGTACCGGTTTATTCTCAACGTCTAACCAAATAAAAATGTTAGAAAAAGATTTTTAAACTAAGAAATAAAACTAACTAATTGCTGAAAAATAAAATAAAAATAAAAACAGATAGACAAGATGAATCACTTGGATCCGACTCGTGTATTAGTATAACCTTTGATTATTTTCTCACTTTTGCACTTGTTTAAGAGATTATCTTAGTTATTGTAGTAGGCCCCTCTTTTGAAGGCGAAGTTACCCTCAACCCAGTAGTTTGAGTCAGCAAGGATACAATCCTAAAGGGTCGGATTATTGAAAGATAATGAATTAGGTTATTAATGCAAATTATGGTAGGCCCCTCTTTTGGAGGTGACGTTACCCTCGACTAAGTAGTCTGAGTCAGCAAGGATACAGTCCTAAATAGCCGGGTTATAGTATTAATAGTAGTTAACTTATGAGGGGATCAAAGAGTTTGGACCCCCGCCATCCAATACCTTTTGGGTATTGAAGGAGGTCCTACTAAATTTGACCCAGGTCCCTTGCAGGAACTCTAAACGCTGAACAAGGGCAAAACCCTTACCAAACCGTTCCCTTAACCCCCGACCAGGTAGCCAACATACCTCCATATAGACCGTGGAGATATGAATGGTGAAAATCTTTTATTTTATATAGACAGTAAAATAATGCCAAGACACCACGGACAAACGATAAGGAAAAGTCACCTTCAACATAAGCAACTAGTTATTAAAGTCATTAATACAAAACCAAATAAAAAGTGCAAAAGATTAAAAATAAAAAGTATTATACTAAACACTTGTCTTCACCAAGTGATGTAAGAGACTTAGGCAAACATGGCCTTGATTGTCAAGAACTCTTACGATCAATCTTGGATCCCGAGACGACTCACGCACTCTATGATGGACAATGGATGATGGTGGTGGATGATGGTGTTGTGATGGTGGTGGGTGGTGGATGAAGTGTGAGAGAGGTGGTGTGCCAAGGGATGAGTTGCAATGAAGCCAAGCACTCCTATTTATAGGCTGAACAGAGGCCTGGGCACGGCCCCGTGTCCGCTGGGCACGGCCCCGTGTCCGCTGGGCACGGACCCGTGCCCGTCTGACACTATCTCTCCTCATTAATTGTAATTCGCAATTACAATTAATGCGCCTGCAGTACTTTGGGCACGCCCCCGTGTTCACTGGGCACGCCCCCGTGGTGAGCAATAGAAGCTTCTACAGGTTTGTCTTTTCTGCTGCTTCTTGGGCACGGCCCCGTGCTTGTTGAGCACGGGGCGTGTTCAGTCTTCTGCCTTCTCTATTTTGCTTGGGAGGAAGCTGTCGAGGGGTCGGGCAATCCACTTTTGTTCCTTTTCTTGTATTTATGTTAGATTTAGCTGCCTTTTTGCTTCTTTTGTTAATTAGAGCTCTTTTAATCCTGAAAATACAAAAGGAAGACAAAAACACACTTTTTCCAACATTAGTACTTAAAAAGGGTTAGGTTTATGCCTCATTTGATGAAATTTATATGTTGCATTTTACACACATCAGTAACGCAAACTCGAAACACGGATTTACCTTTATGCATTTTAGTTCTATGTGTTAGTTTGTGTGATTATTTGTTTAAATGTTATGTGGTTATCAACGCCACGCTTATACGCTCAACACTCACTCGCAACTCACTTAAATGCAACGCAACGCTTAACACACGAAACGAAAGTTGGAAAACTAACTCGCACAACACGGCTGTCCGAATGGACATCCGATCGAATGGACATCCGTTTGGATGACCATCCGACCGGATGGCCATCCGACAGAAAGGCCATCCAACTGAACGCCACTTACTTGCACCGACTTAACTCCTCTCTCACACTATAAATACTGCCCGTACGCCCTCACTTCACTGATTTGACACCTCCATCCGACCACTCGCACTCAGGTCACTCTCAACCACTTTTCATCGCGATTCAAGGCTTTTTGGTAAGCTTTTCTCCTCAAATATTGTACAATCATCATCACTAAACACTTCTACATCATCTTCTCCATCAAAATCACACACCAATAGGGTTGTAAACGAACCGAACGTTCAGCGAACAGTTCGTGAACCATTCGGTGGGAAGTTCGTTTATGTTCGTTCGATTAGCTTAACGAACGAACACAAACAAAAAATTTCGTTCGGTTAGCTTAGCGAACGAACACGAACATAGGTCTCGTTCGTTCGTCTGCGTTCGTGAATGTTCAATAATATGTTCGTTTGATTATATTAAAAAATAATAAATAATAAACCTTTTATCTAAACATATTGAAAACTTGAAACCCTATTTTTTCTAAGTTAGCTAAAATTTGGACATTCTAAGACATTTTTGGGTATAATTATGTCTAAGTTAGTTGAACTTTATTCATCGTTTGGTGGTGTTGTAAACTTCTTGTGTTTTGATTTATCATTTGATGGTTGTATTTAACTACTTATATCCAATGTTTAAGGATAACAATGTTCTCATTTTTTTATTTTCAAGTTAAGTGTTCGTTTGCATTCATTTTTATTTGATTGCGTTCATTTGCGTTCGAGACCATTGTTCACGAACTGTTCATGAACAATTGAATTTCCTTAACAAACGAACACGAACATAAACATATGTTCGGTATGCGTTCATGAACAGTTTGCGGTCATGTTAATTTCCTTAACGAATGAACACGAACATGGCCTTGTTCGTTTTCGTGTTCGTTTGGTTCGTTTATAGCCCTACACACAAACACTCACTTTTTCTATGAAATCATTGATTTGGACCTCTTGAAGGTGGTTCCTACCGTTTTGCTTCGGCCAATGGCTAAGAATCATCTTATTCATCAAGATTGGTTCAGATCTAAAGGACTTCCACACTTTTAACTCGAATCTCAGCAAGATTTCAACACTTTTCATCCATTTTCAAACTTTTCTTCAACTTTCTACACAAAACCGATAGAATCTAGACTCATTTAGACTCCTCTACTTGTTCCTTAGTTGAGGGCCGGCTTGAAAACGGATTTCCACAGGAGAGATGACCGATTAACGGGTTGAACATGAAATTCCATCAAAGGTCAGTGATTCTGATCGAATGGGCTGAGACCATTCGGTCGAATGAGCTGGACTTGGTGTGTTTTCCGTTGTTTGACACGTCATCACGCCGTCTCCGTTAAACCTCAAACTTTTTAACTTAGAAAATTTTACAAATTTTCAAACAATAGATCGCCCACTCGAGTGGCCATCCGATCGAATGACCATTCGACCAGGTGACCTGCCCTTTATACTAATCCTTGTTCAAAACGACTTGACTAAACTTCGAACTTTTACAATTTTCAAACAACAGAACACTCACTAGAATGGCCATCCGATCGGATGACCATCCGATCGAATGACTATTCGTTTGAATAACATGTCTCTTTATAACTCTCAACACTTCTAATGAAACTTCAAACTTTAAAACACACGCACTCATTCGAATGGCCATCCGTTCGAATGGTCATCCGCTCGGATGACCATCCCTCCAGATGACCATCCGCTTGAATGGAGGATCATCCGTTCGACACTCTGTTTACACGCTGTTCAACGCTTACGCTATTATTCTATGCTCAGGCTAACTCCAACGCGCTCCCTTCAATCCAAGTCTGTGTTTACTAGCTAAACACGAACTGTGAGTATACTCGAACCCATTTTCTTTTAACGCACTTTTGGGTGTTACATACGTTCTCTATCAAAACACAACAAAACACAACGCAAACACTTTACGAATGCTAACCGCTCCCGCATGTTATACGTAATCTATGAATGCTTGTTACTATGCTTATACAGTGTTACACTATACCGCCTCTAGCAACGATGGTACTATAGTTTGAACTCAGCACCTGTCGTGGACAGGGGTTGCTAGGGATCACATCACTTTACTTCACGTGTCCGCTGGACATGTGTCGCGCATACTCTACAACGCAAACTCATGGTTAAGTGTGAACATAGTTTTGATAGTTACATGCTTCGCCCGTTACGTGATACATGCTGGCTATGCGTAAAACGCTTTTCTCTACTATATGTTATGCAAACTTGTGTACTCACTTTTACATTTTATGTATTGACTTTATTTTAACGTATGTGGCAGGTTGATAGGATGCTATGCTATGCTGAATCGAGTAGGAAGTCTAGAAACCCACCGAAATAAATCTGAGATGTCGAAATAGTATTTGTTTTTTAGACTTATATATGTAATGACTGTTTTTACTTTATCTGTTAGTAGTATGGGATATTAACATAAAAGATATGGTAATTTAATAGTTGTTGTGGATTCTCTTGAACAATCTGTTTCGCTCAGTGCCACTCCACGATGTTCCCGCCATCGGTTGGGGTGTGACATGAAGCCTAATCTGGTAATCTTTGGGTTTTTGGTTGTGTGGCTTTTGCAACTGAACCTAAGGTAACGCAATTGAATTTAAAGAACAATGGAATACCGATGGTCTAGTTTGGATCTGAATCGGGTTCATAGGAGTTCATATGTATATATGATTCGGATCAAAGGAAAATTTATGTTAGATTAACTGTCAAGCGTGATGAAAAACGAACCTGAGTATGGAATCGAAACGCGTCTAAGTTAGAGAATTTTGTTTAAAAGTTTTACTCTGAATCTAAACCAGACCTAAATCAGCCTAATGATACAACA
The DNA here is from genome assembly GCF_002127325.2 of Helianthus annuus. Lineage (NCBI taxonomy): Eukaryota > Viridiplantae > Streptophyta > Magnoliopsida > Asterales > Asteraceae > Helianthus > Helianthus annuus. The sequence goes on along the minus strand of NC_035444.2, from coordinate 95,712,543 downwards.
AAACCTGCTCCTGAACCAGACAGAGGCGAGGCATCTACGTTGAGCTCCGAACAGATGGTTATCACTGATCGTGAGTGAGGGTGTATTGATTTTTATTATGATTTCTAAGTACTTTTTACTCTTTTATCTAGCTTTAACTTTATAAAACACGATATAACACTATCACTCTCTACAACACGCTAGGGCAAGTGCACCCATCGTTGGCGTAGTATAGTGACGGTAAGATACCGAGGTCGTCCAAGGACACAAGAGATTTTAGTACCTGATTATCGTCAACGTCTAATCGACCCAAATTTTCGGATTGACACGGGTCAAGTTCAAGAACCCTAGATTTTCCCTAAATCTTGATGTAATTTGACATGCAAAACATAAATCGAACTAATCTAGATGTTAGGAACATACCTCGTTGGTCGATTATGGTGTGAGATCGTCAAAAAGTAGTGAGAGCAGGCAAGGAACCAGCGGTTGCAGAGAAATGGTCCGTGTGAGTTATGACAAAGAACATAATGAAACTAAGGGTTTTATCCCGTCTGCAAGTAGGCACCTCGTGTCTTTCTTAGAACTTTTTTTAGTATGGCCATTTCTTTGCCCACTTGGTTCCTTGGCTCCTTTTACCTGGCTCGTAGACTTTTTGTCATGGTCTTCCAAAATATACCTACAAGATGGATTATTGTAACAAAGCAAATAAATATATACAAGTTGTTATTATGTTCTCGTTACTTGTCTATCTCTTTCAAAGTTATTTCCGTTTCTTCATCCTCGAGGAATCCTTCATAGAATTTAAGCCTTTGTCCATTTACTTTAAATGGTTCTCCGTTTGGAGACTTAATATCTATTGCACCGTGAGAGTAAACTTTGGTGATGGTAAAAGGTCCGGACTATCAAGATTTAAGTTTTCCCGTGAAAGACGTAGCCAAGAGTTAAAGAGGAGTATTTGATCTCCTTCTCTGAATTCCTTAGGTCCGCTTGTATATTTATCATGTATTCTTTTTTAGCGTTCCTTATAGATTTCTGAGTTGGAATATGCTTGAATTCTCAGTTCGTCTAAATCATTTAACTGGTGTAGGCGATCTTTTCCTGAAATTTCTCGGTCTAAGTATACATTTCTTAGTGCCCAATATGCTTTGTGTTCAATTTCTACTGGGAGGTGACAGTTTTTCCATAGATTAGCATATATGGCGTGGTACCTATTGGTGTTTTGTAAGCTGTTCGAAATGCCCATAAAGCATCATCTAATTTGTCTACCCATTCTTTTGCCGTAAAGACGTAGCGTAGAGTTAAAGAGGAGTACTTGATCACCTTCTCTAAATTCCTTAGGTCTGCTTATATATTTATCATGTAATCTTTTTTAGCGTTCCTTATAGATTTTTGAGTTGGAATATGCTTGAATTCTCAGTTCGTCTAACTCATTTAACTGGTGTAGGCGATCTTTTCCTGAAATTTCTCGGTCTAAGCTTACATTTCTTAGTGCCCAATATGCTTTGTGTTCAATTTCTACTAGGAGGTGAGAGTTTTTTCCATAGACTAGCTTATATGACGTGGTACTTATTGGTGTTTTGTAAGCTGTTCCAAAATGCCCATAAAGCATCGTCTAATTTGTCTGCCCATTCTTTTCGATTTTGACCCATAGTTTTTTCTAGGATTCTTTTTAAACCTCGATTTGTTACTTCAGCCTGACCATTGGTTTGAGGATGATAAGCGGTCGAGAGATGGTGATAAACCTCATATCGTGTTAGAGTTTTCTCCATTTTTAGATTGCAAAAGTGAGTTCCTTTATCACTGATTAGGGCTTTTGAAGTTCCAAAATGTGAGAATAGCTTTTTCAGGAATTTTACTACTACTCTGCCGTCATTGGTGGGAAGTGCTTCGGCCTCGACCCTTTTAAAAACTGATGTGATTAAAATACAACATATAAATTATATCAAATACGGCGTAAAAGCAACCCTTTTTAGTACTAATGTTGGAAAAAGCTTGTGTTTTCGTTCTTTTTTGATTTTCAGGGTTAAAAGAGCTTAAATTTGCAAAAGGAGCAAAAAGACAGCAAAAAGCAACATAAAAGTAAAAAAGGAGGAATTGCCGCAACTCGCCAAGCCCCGACTCACATACAAACCACAAAATAGCAAGAACAGAAGACTTGACATGGGGTCATGTCCACCAGACACGAGCAGTGTCCGAAGACGGATGCTGTGCAGAAGAAAAGAAAACTGCAAAAGACAAAAATGGCAGCCAACACAGGGTCGTGTTAAGCCAACACGGGGAATGGTCAACTCAAAGATTTTCAGAATCTACGATAGTACAGCAAGTACTTTGGCCACGGGTCGTGCCGTTGACACACGGGGTCGTGTTAGTACAATATCTGACAAACAGTTAATGAGCAAAAGAGAGAGAGATGGGCACGGGGCCGTGCCAGCCGGGCACGGGCCGTGCTGAATCTTCTGAAGACAGTTATAAATAGAAGTGCTTGGTTCCACTTCAAAGCATCCCTTGGCAAACCACTTCTCTCTCACTTGCCACCACTCCACCACCACTACAACACCATCATCCACCATCATCATCCGTTTTCCATCTTTTAGAGTGTGTGTGTAGTCTCGGGGATCCAAGATTGATCGTAAGAATCTTTTTCAAACAAAGGCCATGCGTGGCTAAATTCTTACATCACTTGGTGAAGACATATCTTTTATGTATTTCTTTTATGATTTCCAATCTTTGGCTACTTTTTAATTGGGTATGTATTAATGACTTTAATAATTGGTTTTTTTATATTGAAGGCGAATTTATTCAACCATTCTTCATATGATGTTTATTCACATATTCATGTCTTTACGGTCTATATAAAGCATGTTAACTACTTGGAAAAGGGTTAGAAGGGTGGTTGGGTAATTCTATGTCTCGTTCAGTGTATAGATCCTACGAGAACCTGGTGCAAGTTTAGTACTACTCCATGGATTGGCCGGGAATGACTAGCCCGACTGAGAGTAAGAAATCACTTGCACCCCTTATTCACAAACTACTATTAAAACTTTATGTTACACCCCAACCGATGGCGGAATCATCGGGGCATGGCACTGAGCGAAATAGATTGTCCAGAAGTTTCCACAACAACTATCATTACCATTTAGTTTAAATAATACGTCCCATACCGTATCCCAAATAATAAACAAATTATTACAGATAACAACCAGTCAAATATTCTGTTCTGACAACTCAGATTTAAATGAATAATATAAATATTGTTCAAATGCTCCTAAAGACCCGGTCGGACAAGATCTACAGACAACTATGCTCTAGACGCTTGTTCCTAACAGACAACTATTTGTTGGGGGGCTCTAGAGCTTTATTCTAGCCTTGCTTTCCTAGCAAGCAAACATCTTAAACACCTGTCACATACGTTAAAATACAGTCAATACATAAATGTAAAGGTGAGCATACAAGTTTGATAATAGCATAGTAGAGTTCGAATAGTTTACGCATAACCAGCACGTACACAGAGGAAAACGAAACATGTTAATTATCGACATGGATCTATCGATACCAATGACTGCGGGTTGACTGTCCGAGACAGTTCGCAATACATGATTACCACCGTAATCCATGCAAGTAATTGTCCTTAACAACCCCCGTGTGAACGGGTGCTGAATCCAAACTATAGTACTACGTCGTTAAGGCAGGTAGACAGCATTCCACATGTAAACATAACAACAAACATTCATTTAGTCACGTAATACATGCGAATCGGTTAGCGTTCAAATAATTGAGTAGTGTAATCGATTGTGTTTTGATATAAGTAACGTATGTAACACCCAAAAGTGCTAAAAGCAAAAAGGGATCGAGTATACTCACAACGATTGGTTGATGGATTGAAGGGAGCGCTTGAAAGTAGGGTTAGCCTGAATAGTTCGATAGCATAACGATAAGCAACGCGTCAAATGGAAACAAGGGATGGTGGGTCGAAAAGCCTGGTCGATCGGACTGTAGGTTCGATCGGACGAGTTATTCGTTCGGAGAACCAGTCCGTTCGGACAGTCTGTCTGGTCGGGTGGCTAGACCGATCGGATGGACTGTTCGAGTGGATCGTTTCTTCCTTTGGAAAGGATGTGTTTGTGTATGATGGTTTGACCTTTTGAGGTTTTCGTTGTAGTATCTGAGAACATTGAAGTGTTCTTACCTTTCAGGTCGATCGATCGAACGGGTCGTTCGATCGGTCGGCTTAACCGATTGGTTAGACGCTTCAGCAGTTAGTTCTCAGTAGGATGTCACCTGATCGGACAGTATGTTCGACCGAATGGCACTCCAATACGTCGAACGAGTTGAAAATCGATTAAGTGTTGAAGCATAGTATCTCATGATCCGAAGAGTAATGTTTACCAATCAGTCGTTCGACCGGACATTACTTCGTTCAATACCATACCTCATGAAATTGTCAAATTGTGGGGCCATATGCTAGCCGATCGGCTGGCCTGGTCGATCGGCTGACATGTCTGATCGGTTGGGCTGTCCGTTCGGACAGCCTAACTGTTCGGTCAGCATCCTAACCTGGTCGGCCTGTTCGTCTAACACTTGGCTGTTTTGATTATTTGACGTTATATCGAGGTAGTTTGACAACAAGCTGAACCATGGAACTTTCGTTCTTACTGGTTTCCCCTGCTCGGACAGGAATCACCCAAGTCCGGCCGGTGAACTATTCTGAATGGTAGTTTGATGTTTAACCCGGAATCGGTGAACCTCGTAGATAGAATCTGAATCTTGAACCACTCGTCCATTAGAATGATTGGTGAGTTGACTCAAGCTCTGTTTCTATCGGTTTGAGGGCATTGAGTGTAAAAGAGTTGAAAGAAAGTTGGAAATCCTTCTTTCAATCCTTCACACCATGTAAATGTGTAGATCTGTGAGAGATCATATTTTGTTTATGTGGAAATCCGTTAGATTCAAGCTATTCATGGTGGAATGAGGCCAAAACATGATGTTCTTGAAGAGCACCATGATGACATCATCCTAGAATGCTCAGATCTTGATGATTTCACGGTTAGAGATCAAGATTTGAAAGATAGAAAGGTGTAGGAGTGTGCATTGATCAAGAAAGTACAAGATTAAGGGTGAAAACTTACCGGAATCGGAAGAAATCTGAGAAAAGGAGGGGAGCACGAGCTGGTCGGTCAGAGAGAGTTTCCAAAAGTGGAAAGGAATGACAATGACAGCCCTATTTATAGGCTTCCCAAAGAGGAAAGGGCTGGTCGATCGGTCAGGCATCCCGACCGGACAGCCTGCTCGATCCGACAGTCCGTCCGATCGGCTGGGCTGTTCGATCGGCTGACAGCCTGATCGATCAACAGCCTGGTTCGAGTGTTTGGTGCGACGATTTTCGATATTTCGATTTCGATTGAAGATGATACGAATACGATAGAATTTCCTATTCAAATTACTTTCAGTCCAAATCACTATATCTAACATACAATGTTGGTGCACTTGTGTCTGTACTTTGTCTGTATTTTGTAATGTATAAAACGATGTCTTTTGTCTGTTGTGTTTACGTCTTTTGTTGTATTTGTTTAAGTGTTTGACTAAATGTTTGACCAAGTCAACCATCCTCCTGGTTTGACTTGGCCAAACAGTCAACATTATGTTTGAAAGATAATATGGTTCGAAGGATGTCATCGAAGGATGTTATGTATCCTTCGATGACCTCGAAAGACATCTTTCGTTGGAAACTTATGGACCTCGAAGGATATATCATCCTTCGAGGTACATATGGATCCTTCGGAATCTTTCGATGGACTTTCTGGTCGATAGATGATCCTTCGACCAGAAATCCTTATCCTTCGTGCATGTTAACTGATATGGGTATATATATCCCATGTGGGTTTCACTTCACAGTTAGTTGTTCAAGTTCATATTGAGAGCATTTGTGAGTAAACCCAAGGTCTTGTAAGAGAGCATTTCAGTTTGGTCAAGGGCTGTAACCGTGTCCACTGAAATACAAGAGAAAACTTTGATACTTTGCTTGTCTACTCTTTCTCTTTGTAAACTTTGCTTTCATCTAAACTACGGTTTGCACTCTAGCTTGGATTCCGCACTTGCTAGTGTGTTAAACATAACAAGGAATAGGTTTATCCTCAACCTCCGAGGGACCTACAAGTGGTATCAGAGCCGTGGCTCTTTTCCTTGTTAAAACCGGGTTTGTGCAAGACTTTGGTTGTGTTTGGACAAAAACTTTCTTGGTTTAGCACTCGTTTTTAGTGTGTTTCTTGCATTTCTAACCATAAAAACGTGTTCTAAACTAACCGGGTGTGTTAAGGGAAGGTTTGGGTAACTTAAAAATCGTGTTCTAAAAGGTTTGTATTTTCCGGCCAAAATTCCGGCTAAACTCCGGTTGCTTGGTTGTGGATAAAAAACTTCCTTTTTGGGCATTATTTTGAAAGTCAAATCTGACTTGGTGAAAAGTTGGTGCAGAAACATCCCTTCTGCCGAAAGTTGGTTCACCAACCACATCACCTTTTCACCAACCAGTCGTCCTTTCTGTCAGTGTGTCAGACGTGTTCGAAAGATATCTTTCGAACTCGAAAGATCATCCTTCGATCAAGGAGATTCGACAGATAACCATCCTTCGAACATCTTTCGAAGTCAGTATGTTGTCTTTCGAGTCAAGGAATCTTTTCGAAAGATACATCCTTCGAGTTACTGTTTTCCTTCGAAAGATAAGGATCCTTCGTGTAGGAGAATCTTTCGAAGCTATTGTTCGAAACTCAACGGTGATCCTTCGAACACTGTTGATCCTTCGAACAAGTGTCATCTTTCGGGTCTTATCTGTTTAGACTTAACAGTTTGTGATTTTCAGGTCCTTCGATCCTTGATCCTTCGGCTGTTTGTTATCCTTCAATTTTTAACATAGTTTGTGAAAATCAATTTTTCTAAATCTATTTTCACCTAATATATTAAATATAAAATGGGAACAAACGGTCAATGGGATCCATCTGCGTGGACTACAACAACTTTGACTCCACAATCATCATCTACGCAATCATCAACCACGCAATCTGCGCCAGAATTCAACAAAACTGCATGGATGCAGGCTATTGCCCCACCTCAAGCTGCAATGATAACTGCAAATCAATGGGCATTGGTCACAAATCAAAGCAGCAGCATTCAAGCAATAATGCAGAACGACAGTGAAACTGGTACAAGCACAAAACCGCCAAAGCTTAATCACATCAATGATTGGGGATGGTGGAAAGAAAGGCTGAGAACTTATGTTCAGGGGCAAGGTCAAGATCTATGGATGTGTTTCTTTACTCCATTTGAAAACGAGTTGGAAGTTGCAGGAATCAAATCAGAAATAACGAAAATGCTGGCTTGTATGCTGAGATACGAGAATCGGGACAACAAAATGATTCCTGCTATGTTAGCCAAGAAGAGCCTAAATCTTGGAAGGAGGCATTGAAAGATGATTCCTGGGTGGAAGCCATGCAAGAAGAACTTCAGCAGTTTGAGAAGTTGGGCGTATGGAAATTGGTTGATAGGCCCGACAACTACAAGAAGATCGGAACTCGCTGGGTGTTTAAGTGCAAAAAGGACGACCGTGGGATTGTTGTCCGAAACAAAGCAAGGTTAGTGGTTCAAGGCTTCAGTCAAATTGAAGGTATTGACTACAATGAAGTGTATGCACCTGTTGCTCGTCTGGAGGCTATTAGAATCTTTCTAGCCTACGCATCCTTCAAGAAATTCAAGGTGTACCAGATGGATGTTAAAAGTGCTTTTCTACACGGAGTAGTCGAAGAGGAAGTATATGTCGAGCAACCACCGGGGTTTGAAGATCCATTACATCCTGACAGGGTCTTACTACTTAACAAGGCGTTATATGGTCTTCATCAAGCACCTCGGGCTTGGTATGAAACGTTGTCTACCTACCTGCTGAGCAATGGTTTTAGACGGGGTTTGATCGACTGTACCCTCTTCATCAAAGAAAAGGGTGAAGATCTTCTGTTGGTACAAGTGTATGTCGATGACATTATCTTTGGTTCTACCGATGATAAGCTGTGCAAGGAATTTGAAAAGGTGATGCAAGATCGATTCGAGATGAGTGCGATGGGTGAAATGACGTTCTTCTTGGGTTTGCAAGTTAATCAGTCCGAATCTGGAATTTTTATTCATCAAACCAAGTATGTCGGAGACATCTTGAGCCGGTTCCAGATGTCCGATACGAAGCCAATTTCTACTCCTCTTCCGCAGAATCACGGGATTACTCCGGATGAAGAAGGGGATGCTGTGGATTCTTCACTTTATCGTGCTATGATTGGATCCTTAATGTATCTCACCGCATCAAGACCCGACATTATGTATCCAACTTGTCTTCTCGCTAGGTATCAAGCGAATCCGAAGGTCTCTCACTATGCTGCTGTCAAAAGGATTTTTCGTTATCTGAAGAGTTACCCTGACACCGGGTTATGGTACCCTAAGGATGATAACTTCGATCTCAAAGCTTTCAGTGATTCTGATTTCGGCGGCTGCAAGAAAGATGGAAAATCAACTACAGCAGGATGTCAGTTCTTAGGCAATCGCCTAGTCACTTGGCAATGCAAGAAGCAGACATGTGTGGCTACGTCTACATGTGAAGCAGAATACATTGCTGCGTCTAGTTGCTGCTCCCAGGTTCTATGGATCCAACAACAGATGCGGGACTACGGTTTTGAATTCCTGACTACTCCTATTTATGTTGATAATGAGGCTGCCTTACAGATCACTAGAAATCCTGTACAGCACTCGAAAACGAGGCACATCGATATTAAATATCACTTCATACGTGATTGTTTTGAAAAGAGACTTATCGATGTGGTTCATATTCATACCGACCACCAACGTGCCGACCTTTTTACCAAAGCATTTGATAAATCAAGATTTGATTATTTACTTTTGGTAAACGGCATTAAGGTGAAGCAAGAGTAACCGACATCAGGAAATCGTTTTTGTAAATATTTTTCTAAAAACCAAAAATCCAAAAATATTTTTACTTTACTTTATTTTTGAATTTTAGGGGGAGAAAGTTTCAAGAAAAATACAAAAACATTGAAAAAACCATAAAAACACAAAAATATGTCTTTAATTTATTTACTTTCTGCATTTAAGGGGGAGAAAAGTTTCAAGAAAAACACAAAAACAATAGAAAAACGAAAATGAGTTTCTTGGTAATATAAGGGAAAGTGATATTACATCAGAGGTTGGTTGAAATATGTTTCTAGAAATCAAAAGAAAGGAAAATGATAAGTAGCTCTACTAATGATGTACCGGTGGACTCACGATCATTTTAAAGTACGCAGGAGATATAAACATAACGAACTGAAAACCGCGTGGGAACCGCTCATTGGCATATGGTCTTGGTACCGAAATTTCGTTTGATAGATTGCCGAGGTTCTGAGATATTCGGGGTTTATGTTGTTTATCATCTGGGTATCATAGTTGTTTCTATAAAAGACAAAGTCTAAGTTCTTCCATGATACCATACATACGTGTACATAATTCATACTGCATTCGACCTCAATAAGTGATAAACAATCACATGTCCATACAAAATAAGTGATAAAATATCACATTTATCCGGGAGTCAAGTTCGTCTCTCTGCTGTACGGAAGTACTGACCTGTTCACGGACTTGCTCCTGTGCCCTCATGCATCGAAAATCAAGTTCCTCATCAATAAGTGATTCTATCACATAGGGCTTGTTTTCAAATTCAAATAAGTGATTTGTTCACATTGTAAATATATACGTTAAAAATGGATGATAAATGGTATACTCCCCAGTATGATGAACTCTCGTGCATACCTTGATACGGGAATGTGTCGTGAGTGGATGAACACCGGTCGGTAAGTATAAATCATACCTTAAACGTATCTCATTGTATTATGATTACACTTGATTGTTGAGTTTAAGTGGATAACAATATCGGTAATTGTGGTAGAATACTTATCCACTTCTGTAAAAGAATTAAAGGAAATGTGTTTTGACAGAAGACCGCTAGCTGATATGATTCTCTTCACCAGAAACTCGCAAAAATATTGTTGTGTTTGTACATATTTCCTTACTGCTTTATTTTCAAACAGTTTTGTCGTTTGGTGCATATCAGCACGACATTAGCGGTGATGTCGTTTGATAACATTCAAAGGATATTAAAATTGTTGCCTTTTATTTTATCAAACTTCAAAATCCAAAAAGATTTTCCATTTAATATTATTTTTGATTAACTGATGTTGGTGCTCGATCCGATACCTGACAAGCTGAGATACTTCATAAAACTAACCTTTGCAGAACTTCATAACGGACAACTTTTCAAAATGGTCATTTCTGAAAACCTCCAAAATTTGAAGGGTGTAAATTGGAAATTCCCAAAAATCCAAAGTGTTGGTGGGAAATCTGATCCTTCGAGGAAGCAATGGCCCTCGAAAGATCAGATGGTCAAGAAAGTCAATGAAAGTCAACTGTTTCAGTCGAAAGATGTTTTGGTCAACGAAGGATTTGACCAATTGATCTTTCGAGTTGACCATATCTTTTGAAAGATGGTTTAGATCGAAAGATACCTTTCGAAGGATTCCAAAATATCTGGTATCCTTCGATCCAGATCTTTCAAATATCTGGATCCTTCGAGCCATATATGGATCCTTCGAACCAAAAGTCATCCTTCGAGACACATTTACATCTTTCGAATGGTTTTGGGTCCTTCGAGGCGGTTGGACTTTCGAGGTCAGAGTATATAAAAGGGTCTTCTTCTTCATTCATCATTATCAGTTTCAAAAATTCATCTCAAAACCTCTCATCCTTCCGAAACTCTGCCGAAATTTTCTAAAAATTGTTGATTTCAGGATTTGTAAGCATCACTCGGTAGGATGATCATGTCTTAATCCCTTAACAAACATTAAAACATACAACTTTATGAATATTTCATTGATCATGTTATTTAGTGTTCTTACTCTCAGTTTGTGAAACTCTAAATGATGTATGATGAATGTAGTGAACAGATGTTATAAACATGATAGTTATAAGATTCTTATGATTATAACGGTTATAACAGGTTTGTGTTTGAATATTGTTGTCAGAATGTTTGGTTTGGGTTAAACAGGGGATGTTTAGGGTTTATGATCAAATTGATACACATGTGTTTGTGTTCATGTCCGGATTGGGTAAAAATGTTGATGGTATGAAATGGTTGTAGTGTGGTGTTTGTCTGATATAAAAAACACTTGAATCCAGTTTAAACTTTCACCTGAAAAACACTAAACACCCACCGGAAAAACACTAAACACCCACCGAAAAACATACCGTTGAACAGTGATGCCGGAGATCAAAACGAAGGATGATGACTCATCACCTCGATAGATGGGCTGAACAACATCCTTCGAGGTGAGTCTCGAAAGATGTTAGATATCTCGAAGGATCATCCTTCGATTGATCAATCCTTCGAATGATCAAGATATCTTTCAAAATTCTGGTTTATTCGAAAGATGATCCTTCGATAAGGTTGACATCCTTCAAGATAAGTGACATCTTTCGAGCTTGATTAACATCCTTCGAACAGATTGCCATCCTTCGTGCCATAATTCAATCCTTCGATGAATAATTTGGATCCTTCGAAGAGTTCAACACTTAGAATTTTTCAAGAAATTGAAATTGAAAATTTTCTAAGTGTGGAATTCCATTGTTGACTGTTTGACCTTTTCTTATTACGTGTCAATGTGATGTGCAGAAATGGCACCAAAAGTAGCGAAAAAGGAACGGGCAAAGCCAACCAAGAAGGTGAAATCGGAGCTTGAAGCTATGTCTGAATCTAGACATAATATGGCTGCATATTTACAACCGGTAGGCAGTATCAGTCCGGAGTTTACTGGAATCATGGAGTATCTTCATAGGGCGCGCATCAATTATGCTATCACAACGCAATACATTGCCTATCAGTCGCACATCAAGGCATTTTGGAGTACAGCTGTGATTGAAACGGTGGAGAATAAGGAAGTGATCAGGGCAACTGTTGCTGAAAAACCCGTGGTTATAACAGAAAACACTATCAGAGAACGTCTACAGCTTGGAGATCAACCTGAAGATCCAACTTCTATAGACTTACAGTGTCAGCGGGGGTTACTGATGAGGCTGCGGTACAGCGACGACGTTCTTGCCAATCAGATCAACAAGAAGTATATGCCGCTTCGATACAAGTTCCTGCTGCATATTCTTATTCATTGCCTAAGCAACAAGCGTTCTGGGTATGATCTGTCACCGATCGATTTGACTGGATTGTTTACGGCGTTGATTCTGAACAAGCCGTTCAACATATCTCGGTATATCTTCGACAATCTGAAGGAAAACGCACGAAGGCCACTTCCGTCTGCAACACAGCGAACATCCACCAAGTTCTGGTTATATCCCAGGTTTCTGCAGATGATGATAGATGATCAGATTCCTGATCTTCCAAAGGCTGAAGCAGATGTTCTTCCTGTTAATCCAATGAATGAGCGTACTCTGCTGATATTCAAGTCTATGGCCGCTTACAAGGAATCGGACCCAGTTAGGAAACTGATTGGTCATCTTAATGCTCCTGGCTATGAGGCACCGCAGAACCACAGATGGCGTCGTGAAGGGAGTGTTTCTGATAATGAAGAACCAAAGTTAATCGCTATGGCTGATGTGCAGCTCACAGCTAAACATGGAATCAAAGCAACAAGAAGGTCTGCTGGCAGTTCTAGTGCTGCAGCACGTGTTGAGGTTGATGTCAATGTTGCTGCTGAAGAGATTCAGGAAATGTCTGTGGATCCTGATGTTCGTGCTAGTACTGGTGGTGATGGTGGTGCTGTGGTTGTTGAAACAGGTGGTAGTGCTGGTGGTGCTGGTGGTGTTGCTGGTCAGTCTGGTACTGTTGCGACTGACAAGGGTAAAGGCAAGATAGATGAGGCGAGGAAGCTAGTTGATGAAAGCAGTTCATCTTCTGAAGAGGAAGGAGGTTCTGATGATGGTGGTTCTTCGTCTGAGGATGATAATCCTCCTCCTCCAGGGATGATGAAAGTCTTTGATAAACGCGGGAACCCCCGATTTGTGCGTATCAAGAAGACGGGTGATACTGGAGACTCTGACAAGGATGAAGATTATACGCTTACTTCTCCGGGTTTTCTTAAGAAGAGGAAGGCAAAACGACAGGGCGTTCGTTCATCGAAGAAAACTGCTGATGACACCTCTGTTCCTGTCTCTGTCCAGCCTTCATCTGCTCCTGAGCAGCAGTTTCCTCCCTCTGGTGATCAATTGACTGAAAAAGAGACGCTGGAGCTAATGTCTTCTCCTCAGAGGTCCTCTGGGACGCGCACGGTGACTTTTGATCAACAGCCGCCTGCAACTCCCACCTCAGGTACACATGCCCGACCCCCTCTCACTATTACTGGTCCTACAGGTGCTTCGGGTCAGGCTGGTCAGTCTGGTTCTTCAAGACCTGAGCCTTCGTGGCCAACTCTGGCGGAAACCTTATCTGGATTTTCTGAAGCTGACATGATACAATTCCTGATTGAACAAGTCAGTGAATTGGGTTCTATAGTTGGTCGACACACAAGAACAATTGAAGAATATCGTGTCCAGCGAAAACAAGATGTAATGGCACACAACCAGCTGTGTTCAATTGTTGAAGCTCAGAATATCAAGATCAAGGAACAGGCCGAGGAAATTGAAAGGTTAAAACAGGCAAACAAGGAAAGAGATAGGGAGGTCGAAATTATGAAAAGGCATAGTACTAACTTGGAGACTCAGGCGAAAGCGTTGAGGGAGAAGGTAAGTAGTCGTGATGATAGACTGATGGAAGCCTTCAAACCCATGTATGCAAACTTCAACAAGATTCATTCCAAGGTTGGTACATTGTGGAATGAAAGGTGCAAAACCTTAGGGATAGTTCCCCCAAGGCGTGAGGATGATCAAGATGATGATGCTGCTAATCCAGATCAAACAACTGCCTCAGGTTCCGGTGCAACTGCATCCGGTGCTGCAGGTGGATCTGGTACACCTCAAGACACTCCTTCTGCTCCTCCTACAGCTACTACCGGCCCAACTGAGCAGACAGAAACACTGGAAACAACTACAGGGCCTGAACAGATTAGTCTGGAACCAGAAATGTTCACTGATCAACCTGAATCCTCAAGTGCTCCGAAGTATCATCCTGTGACGGGTGAACTGCTGGAAGAGGGAGAGTTTATTTCTGAAATGTCTGACGAACAAATTCTGATCTTGACTGATTTGGATGAAGTTGCTGTGTGTATGATTGATGCTACTCCGCTGGTACAGGATCAAACTGATTTCTCTACAATTGAAGAAATCTTCATCAGTTCTGATCCTGATCGTCCTGTATATGTTGGAAAGGACAATGCGGAGGTGAATGCCCTTGATGATGATTTTGTGGCTGAAAAGACTGCAGAGTTCGCCAATCTTTCTTCTGATTCGCCATCAGCTCAAGAAAACCGTGAGAAAACTGTGAATGAATGGCGAGCGGATTTCCTTGCTAGGAATCCTCCTCCGCTCGCTCCTTTGGAACAGGTTAACTATATGATGCTGGAGAAGAATCGGGCTCGGGGTCGCATTATTAGTTGGATGTTTGTCAAAGATCTTCACTGCATGGTCGTGAAAAGAGAAACGGGTCTTCAGTATTTCAGAACTCTCCTCAGTATTCTCACACTTCCATATTATGATGTTGCAGTGTTAGCCCAACTAGATGTAATCAATCGAGATGAAGAAAAGATGGTGGATCTGTTTGCTAAGAAAATCAGGTTGGAAAGGAGATTGGGTTGGAAGGATCCTCTGTACAAGCCACAGTTTCCCAGATACGAGCAGATCAGATTTACACTTGATCCAGAGACAAACACAGCTCGTTATCGTTTGGTATATGATCCTCCCAAGGTGATGAAGAAGATACCCTTGCTGAAGATGAAGACCGACTTTCTTGGAAACTTCCGTTGCTGGGTTTACGATGCTGATACTGGAGAAGCGGTGATCCTCTTCAGAGATAGTCAGGAGAACTTCAGGATAATAGATCCGATGTGGATTACTAACATGTCCAGATCGGATATTATTGTTCTGAAGGATCATGAGATAAACTACTTAGTTCAGGATCGAGATCAAGCTATGAAGTTTCAAAGGATGGCCCGATACTGCTTCAATCTGCTGGTCAACGCAGGAAGTGCATGGTCATCACATCATTTGACAGTGGAAAGGACGTCAGAGACTTAGAGACACGAAGACCGAGACAAAGCTACAGCCAAGGGGGAGTTTGTTGGTGCACTTGTGTCTGTACTTTGTCTGTATTTTGTAATGTATAAAACGATGTCTTTTGTCTGTTGTGTTTACGTCTTTTGTTGTATTTGTTTAAGTGTTTGACTAAATGTTTGACCAAGTCAACCATCCTCCTGGTTTGACTTGGCCAAACAGTCAACATTATGTTTGAAAGATAATATGGTTCGAAGGATGTCATCGAAGGATGTTATGTATCCTTCGATGACCTCGAAAGACATCTTTCGTTGGAAACTTATGGACCTCGAAGGATATATCATCCTTCGAGGTACATATGGATCCTTCGGAATCTTTTGATGGACTTTCTGGTTGATAGATGATCCTTCGACCAGAAATCCTTATCCTTCGTGCATGTTAACTGATATGGGTATATATATCCCATGTGGGTTTCAATTCACAGTTAGTTGTTCAAGTTCATATTGAGAGCATTTGTGAGTAAACCCAAGGTCTTGTAAGAGAGCATTTCAGTTTGGTCAAGGGCTGTAACCGTGTCCACTGAAATACAAGAGAAAACTTTGATACTTTGCTTGTCTACTCTTTCTCTTTGTAAACTTTGCTTTCATCTAAACTACGGTTTGCACTCTAGCTTGGATTCCGCACTTGCTAGTGTGTTAAACATAACAAGGAATAGGTTTATCCTCAACCTCCGAGGGACCTACATACAATCATCTATATCTAGCATAGTCTCTTCTCTGCCAATTACCTCAACTTGATTTCGATTGAGTTCGATTGAGTTTCGAGTTTCGATTCGATTGATCACCACACAATACATAAAGTAAACATGCACAACTAACACATAAGGCACACACACACGTATAATAACAACCAAATTAGTTCGAGCTTCGAGTTCGATGATGGTTTAATCGGTTTGATTATTGATTAGTTAACTTTATCGCATTGTTACTTCCTACCATTCACGGTCGTAAATTGTTTCGCGTCGATAAACGTTCGATTACTTCGATTCTTGATTAACAGCACTTACTCAACATAATACAAATAAAACATAAATTAAACTAATTACAGTCAAAGAAGTCAAAGTTGACTTGGACTTTGACTTTGACTTTGACTTTGACATTCGAAAACACGGGGTGTTACAGCCTCCCCTTGTTTAGGGAATTTCGTCCCGAAATTAGGCTCGAAGCTGCGCAGCACCGTGAATCACGTTAATTTGTACGTTCTTACCAATTTCTCGCTTCAGATCTTCATTTAAACAACTGTGGGTACTTAGCCTTCATGTCGCTTTCGAGTTCCCAAGTGAACTCTGCGCCTCGTTTTCCTGCCCATCGGACTTTCACGATAGGGATGCGCGAGCGTCTGAGTTGCTTGGTTTGGCGATCCATGATCTCGACAGGCTTTTCCACGAAGTGTAGCGTTTCGTTTACTTGAAGGTCGTCAAGCGGTACAATCAGATCATGATCAGCTAGACACTTTCGGAGGTTCGACACATGGAAAGTTGGGTGGACGTTACTAAGTTCCTCCGGTATCTCGAGTCTGTAGGCGACTTTTCCGATCCTTTCCAGAATCTTAAAAGGTCCAACATATCGAGGCGCTAGTTTCCCTTTCTTGCCGAATCTGACCACACCCTTCCAAGGTGATACCTTTAGGAGTACGTAGTCACCAACGTCAAATTCAAGGGGTTTGCGTCTCCTATCGGCGTAACTTTTTTGTCTATCCCTGGCTTTCGACAAGTTGTCGCGAATCTGGAGGATTTTGTCAATCGTTTCTTGTAATAGCTCGGGACCAGTTAGTTGCGAATGACCGATCTCGTGCCACACAATAGGCGAACGACATCTTCTTCCATATAAAGCCTCGAATGGTGCCATTTGTATGCTGGCATGATAGCTGTTGTTGTACGAGAATTCGACTAACGGTAGGTATTTGTTCCAACTACCACCGAAGTCTATGACACACGTGCGGAGCATGTCTTCAAGAATACGGATCGTTCTTTCAGTCTGTCCGTCAGTTTGAGGATGGAATTCGGTACTCAGGTTAAGCGACGTACCAAGGGCCGCTTGAAACGTTTCCCACAATCGCGAAGTAAACCGAGCATCACGGTCTGAAATGATGTCACGAGGTGTACCATGATTACAAATGATCTCGTCGGTGTAGATTGGGGCTAGTCGTTCTACCTTATAGTCTTCCTGTATTGGCAAAAAGTGGGCTGATTTGGTCAGACGATCAACTATAACCCAAATGCTGTCGTGACCTGATGGCGTGGGCGGAAGTTTGGTTATGAAATCCATAGCTATACTCTACACTTCCATATAGGAATTGGAGGTTGTTCGAGTAAGCCAGAAGGTCGCTGATGTTCAGCCTTAACTCTCGCACAAGTCAGGCAACTTCCAACATAGAGGGCGATATCCCGTTTCATACCCGGCCACCAGTACTTGTAATGAAGATCCTAGTACATTTTATCGGCACCGGGATGAATAGAATAGCGGGATTTGTGGGCTTCGCCCATTATAATCTTTCGCAAATCGGTCCGCTTAGGGATCCAAATTCGGTCCAGATAATAGAAAATCCCATTTGCTTTGCTTACCAGTTGAGCTCCATCGTGGCAGATCCTTTCTTTCTTCAAAGTGCGTTCGTTAAAACAAACATGCTGGGCTTCACGGATGAGAGTTTTGAGATCATGTTGGGCTTGGG
Source organism: Helianthus annuus (assembly GCF_002127325.2). NCBI lineage: Eukaryota > Viridiplantae > Streptophyta > Magnoliopsida > Asterales > Asteraceae > Helianthus > Helianthus annuus. The sequence goes on along the minus strand of NC_035444.2, from coordinate 95,694,606 downwards.
TATTGCGAATACTGAGCAAATAACTCCGTCTACTGAGTGCGTCGGCAACAACATTTGCCTTGCCCGGGTGATAACGAATCTCACTGTTGTAATCGTTAAGAAGTTCTACCCATCGGCGTTGACGCATGTTAAGTTCTTTTTTATTAAAGATGTGTTGTAAACTCCTGTGATCGGTGAAGATCGTACACTTGGTACCATACAGGTAGTGTCGCCAAATCTTCAATCCAAAAACAACTGCGCCTAGCTCGAGATCATGGGTTTTATAGTTCTTCTCATGGATTTTGAGCTGACGAGATGCGTAAGCTATAACCTTGTCCCGTTGCATGAGGACACAGCCAAGACCAAGGTTGGAAGCATCACAATAGACAATTAAATCGTTGTTTCCGTCTGGCAACGTGAGAACAGGAGCATTGCAGAGCTTGCGCTTAATGGTTTGAAAAGCAGACTCTTTTTCAGTTCCCCAAACAAAAGACCTGTCTTTATGAGTAAGAGCGGTAAGCGGCACAGCGATCTTAGAGAATCCTTCGATAAATCATTGATAGTAGCCTGCTAATCCAAGAAAAGATCGGACTTCAGACGGGTTCTTTGGCGTAATCCAGCTCTTAACTGCTTCAATCTTCGCGGGATCGACATAAATACCCTGACTATTCACGATGTGACCCAGAAACTGAACCTCCTCCAACCAGAATTCGCCCTTGGAGAACTTGGCGTAGAGTTGGTTCCCCTGGAGTAACTCGAGAACCAAACGTAGATGTTGCGCGTGTTCGGCTTTCGACTTGGAATAAATCAAGACATCGTCGATGAACACGATGACGAAACGGTCAAGATAAGGCTTACACACGCGATTCATCAAATCCATAAAAACCGCGGGTGCGTTGGTTAGACCAAAAGGCATAACAACGAACTCGTAGTGGCCGTATCGAGTATGAAAGGCGGTTTTGGGTATATCTTCCTCTTGTATGCGTAGCTGATGATAACCTGAGCGTAAATCGATCTTCGAAAAACACGATGCACCTTGTAGCTGATTAAACAAATCGTCGATTCGAGGTAGGGGATAACGGTTCTTGATGGTCAGCTTATTCAATTCCCGATAGTCGATGCACATCCTGAATGACCCATCCTTCTTTTTGACGGAAAGGACTGGTGCGCCCCAAGGAGAGGTGCTCGGGCGAATAAAGCCTTTTTCAAGTAACTCCTGGAGTTGGTTTGAGAGCTCCCTCATTTCGGATGGCGCGAGTCGGTAAGGGGCTTTGGCAACAGGGTTAGCTCCAGGAATAAGGTCAATACAAAAGTCGATATCACGACTTGGCGGTAGTCCGGGAAGATCATCAGGGAACACCTGAGGAAATTCACGAACCACTAGAACGTCTTTTACTTCGGCCTTCTTTTTCTTTTCCTTCTCCGCTACTACAATGTTGGCCAAGAAAGCGCTGTATTCCTTGCGGAGGTACTTGCTAGCTTGGACGCATGACATGAGCTTGATACCTTTTGAAGCTGTTTCACCGTACACACATAAGAGATCACCATTTGCGAGCGAGAATCAAATCATCTTTTCAAAGCACACAACTTCAGTATGGTTTTCGCGTAGAAAGTCTATGCCTACTATGACGTCAAAACTTCCGAGCTGCATCGGAATGAGATCAATTGGGAAGAGGTGATTGTTGAGCTCGAGGGTACAATCACGAAGAACAGAGTTAACGGCGACGGTTCTTCCAGTAGCAACTTCGACTTCGAATGACGAGGGAAGATAAGAGCGCTTACGACTAAGGAGCTTCTCGAATTCAAACGACACAAAGCAGTTATCGGCTCCAGTATCAAACAAACATGACGCATAAATACCATTCACAAGGAACGTTCCATTAACCACGTTGTTGTCAGCCTGGGCTTGACAGGCGTTGATGTTAAAGGTTCTGGCACGGGCTGCTTGCTGTTGCTGCTGAGGCTGCTGTTGTTGCTGCTGCTGTTGGGGTTCTTGTTTCACAACCCGGTTCGGGCACATGTTTGCAAAGTGGTTAGGATCACCACATGTAAAACAGACTCAAGCATTGAACACTGGTGCTTGAGCTGCAGGTTTGCCTTGAGGGGCTGGAAGTAGAGCTTGATGAGCGGCGGCTTGAACTGGGGCTTGACGTGGACCATAGCGACAATTCGCAGTGAAATGCCCGTAGAGGTTGCAGTGGGCGCAGAAACGACAGGCGATTCCCACCGGATGATGGTATGAGCATGTTGGGCAGAGCGGGTGGGGACCTGTGTAAGCGCGCTTGGCTGGCGGCGCATTGATCACTGGAGCTTATCGATGGTGAGACTGCTGCTGAGCCTGTACGACTTGCAGAGGGGCAGCAGTTGTTGTCACAGCACAGTTCTTGTTGCTGGAGCTGTTGTTGTTGTGCTTTTTCTTTCTTCTTGATGACTTGGAGGGTTGAGCAGTGGTGGTGTCGACGGTCGATGTGGTGGTGGCTTGGTGCAGAGACTTGGATTGTTTATCCCAAAAACCAGACTTTACACGCTTGTCATTGATCTCGACTTCAAGCAGGTAAGTCTCCTCAATTGATGATGTCTTGGCAGCGTGAACAAAATCGGCAACACAGTCGGGTAGAGCTCGAATATACTTCTTGATGGCCATGTCTGGCGTCTTGACTTGGTCGGGACAAATGATGCTAAGCTGCTTGAAGCGAGTAGTTAAAGCATCGTTGTCTCCGTCCTTCTGCTTGATATTCCAAAACTCGTCCTCCATCTTTTGGCGTTCATGGGGAGGGCAGAATTCGTCCATCATGATGGCCTTCAACTCCTCCCAAGTCAGCTCATAAGCTGCATCATTTCCGCGCTTGTTTCGTTCGGCCGTCCACCAGTCTAGTGCTCGGGATTGGAAGACGCCTGTAACATTGAGGGTGCGGAGATTTTCAGGACAGGACAGCCGCTTTGGCGCAGAGTGACTTCAACTGAATCGAACCATTGAAACATGGCGGTAGGGCCATCTTCTCCGGTGAATTCTTTGGGTCCGCATGCTTTAAACTGTTTGAAGCTAAAACCAGTCTTGTTGGCATCCTTAGGAGCTTCAGTTCGCGACTCCTCAGATGATTTACTGACGTTCTCATACACCTCGCTTACAGCTTTTGCCACACTCTTGGCAGTGATAGCAGCGAGACGCTTGTCTCTCTTCTCTTGGCGAGTAAGATGGTGTCGGGATCCAGACGACATTGTCTGCAACAGACATCGTCACAGGACTCAACACAACATGATTGAATCTCACCTCACACGTCTACTACTTACTAAAGCTTAGAAATACGTCAAAACACGCATCACATAATCACATAAGCACAAAGTCACAGATTCACATAATCACAAAAGCACATAAGCACGTAGGCACGTAGAGCACAGAGACACATAAGCACGGAAGCACATACACATTTAGTCACAGATGCAGTCAGAATACAGAAACCTATCATTCAAAGCTCGCGAGTCGTTCGTATATAGTGATCGCGTATTGTATGTCGAATAGTATCGTACAATCGTATAGCATGTTGAGTACAGTATAGCGTATATCATAGCATAGTGTCGCCTAGCTTTGTAACGATTTGTTAGCGTATTGAGATAGAAGAGCAATGCAAATCGTGTGTGTTGATTGAAGTGATAGCAAAATCAAATAAACCTCAAATTTTAAACATATAAACAGTTAAACACATATAACACATAAAAGCAACGAATCATCAGAGTCGGCGTCTGCGGGCTCAGAATCGAAAACACATGAAAATTGAGAGATAGATTGTCTGCGGCTACTCGACATTGACTACCCAAAGCGGTTCGACTATTCTCAAATGGACTTGTCGTCACTTTTCGACCTTTGGGATCGTGCTTTTGCCTCGATTCTTAGGCATCCAGCATGTATTACCTAGGTCATACTTGTGAGTTCAGGTCGTTGGAGTCCGTCGAGGCTTTGGTGAGATGAGTAAAAGTGGGAATAAGTTGCCAAGGTTCGGGTTTCACCCCTGGCTTAGCAATTTCTTCCTTGTCTTAATAAAATGGGTGAGATTATTCATCAAAATATGGATTTCACTCCCGATTTGGTATAATTCTCCTCGTTCGTTATAAAAAAAAAGTAATGAATAATCCTTCGATAGGTAGATAAAACAGCATTGATCCAGCAATTTGGTCGGGAGTTTGCGGTTTTCACACCTGATCCTGACCAAATCGCCTTCTCATCATTGAAAATTCGAGTGTAGTGATAGTGTAGGATAGCAGGATTTAGCGTATACGCTTAGTCTGTTGGTTCCTAACTATAGTCTAGGTCTCTAAGACAGCGATCCGGACTAGGTCGTGTCTAGCCTAATTCCCTATAGTTATGGCTCTGATACCAATCTGTCACACCCCAACCGATGGCGGAATCATCGGGGCGTGGCACTGAGCAAAACAGATTGCCCAGAAGTTTCCACAACAACTATCATTACCATTTAGTTTAAATAATACGTCCCATACCGTATCCCAAATAGTAAACAAATTATTACAGATAACAACCAGTCAAATATTCTGTTCCGACAACTCAGATTTAAATGAATAATATAAATATTGTTCAAATGCTCCTAAAGACCCGGTCGGACAAGATCTACAGACAATTATGCTCTAGACGCTTGTTCCTAACAGACAACTATTTGTTGGGGGGCTCTAGAGCTTTATTCTAGCCTTGCTTTCCTAGCAAGCAAACATCTTAAACACCTGTCACATACGTTAAAGTACAGTCAATACATAAATGTAAAGGTGAGCATACAAGTTTGATAATAGCATAGTAGAGTTCGAATAGTTTACGCATAACCAGCACGTACACAGAGGAAAACGAAGCATGTTAATTATCGACATGGATCTATCGATACCAATGACTGCGGGTTGACTGTCCGAGACAGTTCGCAATACATGATTACCACCGTAATCCATGCAAGTAATTGTCCTTAACAACCCCCGTGTGAACGGGTGCTGAATCCAAGCTATAGTACTACGTCGTTAAGGCAGATAGACAACATTCCACGTGTAAACATAACAACAAACATTCATTTAGTCACGTAATACATGCGAATCGGTTAGCGTTCAAATAATTGAGTAGTGTGATCGATTGTGTTTTGATATAAGTAACGTATGTAACACCCAAAAGTGCTAAAAGCAAAAAGGGATCGAGTATACTCACAGCGATTGGTTGATGGATTGAAGGGAGCGCTTGAGAGTAGGGTTAGCCTGAATAGTTCGATAGCATAACGATAAGCAACACGTCAAATGGAAACAAGGGATGGTGGGTCGAAAAGCCTGGTCGATCGGACGAGTTATTCGTTCAGAGAACCAGTCCGTTCGGACAGTCTGTCTGGTCGGGTGGCTAGACCGATCGGATGGACTGTTCGAGTGGATCGTTTCTTCCTTTGGAAAGGATGTGTTTGTGTATTATGGTTTGACCTTTTGAGGTTTTCGTTGTAGTATCTGAGAACATTGAAGTGTTCTTACCTTTCAGGTCGATCGATCGAACGGGTCGTTCGATCGGTCGGCTTAACCGATTGGTTAGACGCTTCAGCAGTTAGTTCTCAGTAGGATGTCACCTGATCGGACAGTATGTTCGACCGAATGGCACTCCAATACTTCGAACGAGTTGAAAATCGATTAAGTGTTGAAGCATAGTATCTCATGATCCGAAGAGTAATGTTTACCAATCAGTCGTTCGACCGGACATTACTTCGTTCAATACCATACCTCATGAAATTGTCAAATTGCTGGCCTGGTCGATCGGCTGACATGTCTGATCGGTTGGGCTGTCCGTTCGGACAGCCTAACCGTTCGGTCAGCATCCTAACCTGGTCGGCCTGTTCGTCTAACACTTGGCTGTTTTGATTATTTGACGTTATATCGAGGTAGTTTGACAACGAGCTGAACCATGGAACTTTCGTTCTTACTGATTTCCCCTGTTCGGACAGGAATCACCCAAGTCCGGCCGGTGAACTATTCTGAACGGTAGTTTGATGTTTAACCTAGAATCAGTGAACCTCGTAGATAGAATCTGAATCTTGAACCACTCGTCCATTAGAATGATTGGTGAGTTGACTCAAGCTCCGTTTCTATCGGTTTGAGGGCATTGAGTGTAAAAGAGTTGAAAGAAAGTTGGAAATCCTTCTTTCAATCCTTCACACCATGTAAATGTGTAGATCTGTGAGAGATCGTATTTTGTTTATGTGGAAATCCGTTAGATTCAAGCTATTCATGGTGGAATGAGGCCAAAACATGATGTTCTTGAAGAGCACCATGATGACATCATCCTAGAATGCTCAGATCTTGATGATTTCACGGTTAGAGATCAAGATTTGAAAGATAGAAAGGTGTAGGAGTGTGCATTGATCAAGAAAGTACAAGATTAAGGGTGAAAACTTACCGGAATCGGAAGAAATATGAGAAAAGGAGGGGAGCACGAGCTGGTCGGTCAGAGAGAGTTTCCAAAAGTGGAAAGGAATGACAATGACAGCCCTATTTATAGGCTTCCCAAAGAGGAAAGGGCTGGTCGATCGGTCAGGCATCCCGATCGGACAGCCTGCTCGATCCGACAGTCCGTCCGATCGGCTGGGCTGTTCGATCGGCTGACAGCCTGATCGATCAACAGCCTGGTTCGAGTGTTTGGTGCGACGATTTTCGATATGTCGATTTCGATTGAAGATGATACGAATACGATAGAATTTCCTATTCAAATTACTTTCAGTCCAAATCACTATATCTAACATACAATCATCTATATCTAGCATAGTCTCTTCTCTGCCAATTACCTCAACTTGATTTCGATTGAGTTCGATTGAGTTTCGAGTTTCGATTCGATTGATCACCACACAATACATAAAGTAAACATGCACAAGTAACACATAAGGCACACACACACGTATAATAACAACCAAATTCGCATAGTTCGAGCTTCGAGTTCGATGATGGTTTGATCGGTTTGATTATTGATTAGTTAACTTTATCGCATTGTTACTTCCTACCATTCACAGTCATAAATTGTTTCGCGTCGATAAACGTTCGATTACTTCGATTCTTGATTAACAGCACTTACTCCACATAATACAAATAAAACATAAATTAAACTAATTACGGTCAAAGAAGTCAAAGTTGACTTGGACTTTGACTTTGACATTCGAAAACATGGGGTGTGACACTTTAAACCAACCTCGCGAGGACGGTATACCTGCTGACTCAGACCAACGGGTGGAGGGTGCCAGCTCCCGTAAGGGGGCCCACCACATTTTGCATTAATAACTTACTTAATTATCTGTCAATATTTCGACCTAGTGGGATTGTATCCTTGCTGACTCAAACCACTAGGTTGAGGATAACGTCGCCTTCAAAAGAGGGGCCTACTACTATAACTAAGATAATCTCTTAAAATGCCCAAAGTGCGAAAATCATCAAAAGGGTACATGAAAGATAAGTCGGATCCAAGTGATTCTTTCTTGTTTATCTATTTTTATTTTATTTTATTTTCTAATTTTATCTTTTTATTAGTTTAAAAATCTTTTCTCAAAATTTGGTTCGATTAGACGTTGACGATAAACCAGTACTAAAAGCTCTTGTGTCCTTGGACGACCTCTGGTGTGCATTAAGCGTGATACGATTTTATTAATATTTTGATCCATTTTAGGTATTAGTCAAGTTTTAAATTTATAAAACTCGATATTATACTAACACTAAACACACACTTGGGCAAGTGCACCCATCGTGAGCGTAGTATAGTGTTGGTAAGATACCGAGGTCGTCCAAGGACACAAGAGCTTTTAATACCAGTTTATCGTCAACGTCTAATCAATCTAAATTTTTGAGAAAAATAGTTTTTAAACATGAAAATAAAACTAAAAATGAAAAGATAAATAAAACAAAAAACAAATAGACAAGATAGAATCACTTGGATCCAACTCATCTTTAATGTATCCTTTGATGATTTTCGCACTTTCAGAATTTTTAAGAGATTATCTTAGTTATAGTAGTAGGCCCCTCTTTTGAAGGTGACGTTACCCTCAACCCAGTGGTTTGAGTCAGCATGGATACAATCCCAAAGGGTCGGAATATTGAAAGACAATTAAGTAAGTTATTAATGCGAAAAGGTGGTAGGCCCCTCTTTTGAAGGTGACGTTACCCTCGGCTAAGTGGTTTGAGTCAGCAAGGATACAATCCCAAGAAGCCGGTTTAAAGTATCAATAGTAGTTTACAAATAAGGGGTTCAAGCTATTCTCACCCCCGCCATCCAATACCGTTGGGCATTGAAGGAGGTCCTAGTAAGCTTGAACCAAGTCCTCACAGGATCTATACACTGAACAAAACAAGAACTTTACCAAACCACCCTCCTAACCCCCTTCTAGGTAGTTAATGCGCTTTATATAAACCGTAAAGACACGAATGAGCAAATCAATGACATCATGAAGAAATGATAAAGAAAATTCACTTTCAACATAAGAAACTAGTTATTAAAGTCATTAATACAAACCCAAATAAAAAGTGCCGAAAGATTAAAAATCAAAAGTAATACATTAAAGACTTGTCTTCACCAAGTGATGTAAGAGATTAGCCAAACATGGCCTTTGATTGACAAGAACTCTTACGATCAATATTGGATCCCTAGACTACTACACACTCTAAAGATGATAGATGGATGATGGTGGTGGGTGTTAGTGTTGTAGTGGTGGTGGATTGGTGGCAAAGTGGGAGAGAAGTGGTTTGCCAAGGGATGCCTTTGAAGTGAACCAAGCACCCCTATTTATAGCCAGAACTGAGCCTTGGCCACGGCCCCGTGTCCACTGGGCACGGCCCGTGGCCATCCTTCGTCTCTTCCTTCATTTAATTCAATTGTCAGCAGAGGGCCCCACACAACCCTGTGTCTTCTGGGCACGGCCCCGTGGTCAACTCTTTGTTTTATTATCAAGATTCTGCAAATCTAAGAGTTGACCACGCCCCATGGTGAGCTGGGCACGGCCCCGTGGTGGGCGTAGAAGCTTCTGCATGTTTGTCTTGTTGTGCAGGTCCTGACCACGCCCCATGGCTGGCTGGGCACGGCCTTGTGCTCAGGTTCTGTTTCCTTTTTTTTCTTTGGGAGATGCTGCCGAGGGGTCGGGCATGTCACGTTATCCCTTCTTCTTATATTTATGTTGGTTTTGGCTGCTTATTTGTTCCTTTTGTTCTTTTAAGCTCGTTTAGTCCTGTAAATTTAAAAGGAAGAAAAAAACGCGCTTTTCCAACATTTGTACTAAAAAAGGGTTAGTTTTATGCCTCAATTGATGTAATTTATATGTTGCATTTTGCACACATCAACCTCGGTATCTTGTCATCACTATACTACTTCCGCTATGGGTATACTTGCCCTAGCGGGTGTGTAGAGTGATAGTAGAATATCGTGTTTTATAAATTTAAAACTTGAAATTGGCGAGTAAAAAGAGATAAAAATATAACTAAAAATACACTCACACCGACACACGTCAGAAACGTAATCGATAGCCACCAAGGTGTATTTATTTCCTCTCGAAGGTGGGAATGGTCCCATAAAATCCAATCCCAAAACGTTGAAGATTTCGCAAATAAGAATGCTATTTTGTGGCATTTCGTTTCTTCTTAATATGTTGCCTGCCCGCTGGCATGCATCACGTGTTTTAACCGATACATAAGCATCTTTGTGTATTGTGGGCCAGTAAAATCCTGCATCGTACACCTCTCGTGTGGTGCTGGCTATTCCATGGTGTCCTCCACCATGGACGCATCGTCGAATGAGTTGGGGTTCTTCTCTATATTCTACCATTTATAAGGATTCTGTCGGGAATTTTTCATTGATGAGTTCTTCTCGAGTTCCTTCCAGATCAGGGCCTTCAAGACAAGACAGGTGGTCAGCAGCAGTGTTTTCTACTCCTCTTTTGTCTTTTATTTCTATGTCAAATTCTTAAAGGAGAAGAATCCATCTTATGAGATGGGGTTTTGCATCTTGTTTCTTGAAAAGGTATCTAATGGCAGCATGGTCTGTGTAGACTATAGTTTTGGAGAGCACAAGATTGGAACGAAACTTATCAAATGCAAACACTACAGCTAGTAACTCTTTTTAAGTGGTCGTGTAATTTTCTTGAGCGTCACGAAGAGTTTTACTAGCGTAATATATCGGATGAAAATGTTTTTCTTTTCTTTGTCCCAAGAGTGCTCCAACTACAAAATCGCTTGCATCACACATGATTTCAAATGGTAGCTTCCAGTCGGGTGCAATCATGATTGGTGCTTTATGTTTTGAATAAAACGTGTTACCGGTTTTATGTTTAATCCAATTTGTTCATCTTGTATTAGCGAGGTTTGACCTTTAGTTAATTTAATACTTGCTATTTTTCTTTGATGTTAGGATTAGTGGTTAACTCTTTTAAAAACTTAGCATGAGATGGAACCAAACTATGATTTTCAAAAGAAGGTTGTAGGATGTGTATTTCTTGGAGGTCTTTTTGTTCCTCTTCGAAATTTACCTTTAAGGGCTTACCATTCGAATGGCTTGGTTCAGGTTTTTCATCTTCATGTGTTGAGTTTTCTTTGAGTGGTTCCTCTTTCATTGGCTCTTGAGGTTTTACCTCTTCTATTATTACCTATTTAGTACAAATGGTCTCTTCTTTTGCACAAGATTTCTTGATCAAGAATTCTAAGTTCTTGAGACTTTGTGTGAGGCTTTCATCTTTGGGAACGATTATAGGTGGTGTCTCGTACGTTTCAAACGTTGGAGTGTCTCAATCAAAGCTTAATTTTGGAAGCTCAAACCTTGGTTCCTCATATGTTGTGTATGAGGTTGATGGTTGGAAAAGGTAACAATTTTGCACCGAATGGGATTCACCACATATGGTACAATATGGTTCCTCATAATCATCATAATCGTAGTAGTCATAATCTCCCGTGTAATAATCCATTGTTTCGATAGTACTCAGAAGATTATGGCTCTCGGGAATTAAATATTTTTGTGAATACAGAAGGTTTACACGGCCCCATGCTAAGGACTGTGTTTTATTCGGTACTTGGCGTTTTTACACGGCCTCATGTCGAAGGAAACACGGCCCCGTGTGAGCCTTCTTCAAAAAGTTTTTCAGTTACTGCAGATTAGACACGACCCCATGTCAATACAGCACGACCCCGTGCTAAGCTACTGTAACTGAAGTTTTCAGAAAAACGAACAGAAATTTGGACACAAACTAAAGAAAATTACTAGGCCGTTGATTTTAACCTTTCTTAAAATCCTAGTGTCCTTGACAGCGGCGCCAATTTTTAAGATTTTTATTGATTTTTATTATGATTTTAGTACTTTTTACTCTTATATCAAGCTTTAAATTTATAAAACACGATATAAGACTATCACTCTTTACAAGACGCTAGGGCAAGTGCACCCATCGTTGGCGTAGTATAGTGATGGTAAGATACCGAGGTCGTCCAAGGACACAAGAGCTTTTAATACCGGATTATCGTCAACGTCTAATCGATCCAATTTTTAAGAAAAGGTTTTTAGCAAATAAAAATAAAGAAAGAAACTAAAGTAATAAAAGAAACAAATAAACAAAAGAGAATCACTTGGTTCCGACTCATCTTTTATGCATCCTTTGATGATTTCCGTACTTTGGGTTTTTAAGAGATTATCTTAGTTATAGTGACATGTCCCTCTTTTGGAGGCAACACAACCCTCAGCCATATTGGTTTGAGTCAGCAGGGATACAGTCTCGCAAGACCAGAATATTGAAAGATAATTAAATAAGATATTAGTGCAAAATGTGGCATATCCCTCTTTTGAAGGCAACGCTACCCTCAGCCATATTGGTCTGAGTTAGCAAGGATACAGTCCCGCAAGTCCGGTTTAAAGTTTTAATGGTAGTTTATTTATAAGTGATTTAAGTTATTCTTACTTCCCTTGATTTGATGCTATCTACCTCAAAGGAAGTCCTAATAAGCTTGAATCAAGTCCTCGCAGGATCTATACACTGAATGAGGCAAGAACTTTACCCAAACCACCCTTCTAACCCCCTTCTAGGCAGTTAACGCGCTTTATATAGACCGTAAAGACACGAATGAGTGAATCAACAAAACATGAAGAGATGATATGATAAAATTCACTTTCTGTATAAAAAACTAGTTATTAAAGTCATTATACAAACCCAATTAGAAAGTTAACCAAAGATTGGAAATCAAAAGTATTACATAAAAGATTTTGTCTTCGCCAAATGATGTAAGAGATTAGCCAAGCATGGCCATTGTTTGACAAAAGCTCTTACTATCAATCTTGGATCCCGAGATTACTACCCACTCTAACTCTAATTATTGTGGTGGATGATGGTGGTGTTGTGGTGGTGGATGTGAGAAAAATGGTTTGCCAGGGATGAGTTGTAATTGAACCAAGCACCCCTATTTATAGCTAGAAACAAACAGTTTACACAGCTCCGTGCCCTCCTTCTTCTCTGTCTTCATTTAATGAGCTTGCCAGTCCGAATGCTCACACGACCCCATGTGTCAACAGCACGGCCCCGTGGCCATTGTACTTGTTGTACTATCCAAGATTTGCAAATCTGGAAGTTGACCACGGCCTGTGTCCATGTGACACGGCCTCATGTCTCTTGTCTGCTTCTGTTTGTCTTCTTCTTCTTGGAATCTTGGGTGGGGCACGACCCCATGCCTCGGCGGCACGGCCCGTGCTTGTCTTCTAATTCGTTGTTTTTGGTCTTGGGGTGAAGCTCGGAGGGTTGGTATATTGTATCAACTTCCCTTCTTTTGTATTTATGCTGGTTTTTGCTGTAATTTGTTCCTTTTGTACACTTATGCTCTTTTAATCCTGAAAATCAAAAGTATGCAAAGAAACACACTTTTTCCAACATTAGTACTAAAAAGGGGTTGTTTTCATACCTTATTTGATATAATTTATATGTTGCATTTGGTGCATATCAATCACCGCTGCCACTCACAGTATTATTGGTGGCGATTAATACCTCATCAATGGTGTGTGCACGTGGATCTTCACCCACATCAGTGACGGAAACAATGGTGGAGCTGACACGACTTCACCATTCATCAAGGCTAAAAGCGATTCCAGTTAACTTCAATGATTATGTAATACAAGATGGCATAAATCAAGGGGAACCCAAGGAATTGTAGCTAGTAACTGATGGTGAACCAATGTTCTATTCGCAAGAGAAAGAGAAAACTATTTGGCTCAAACGTCTCTACAATGAAATAACAGGAAGTGTAACTGATGTGCACAAAATGCAACATATAAATTACATCAATTGTGGCATAAAACTAACCCTTTTTTAGTACTAATGTTGGAAAAAGTGTGCTTTTGTCTTCCTTTTGTATTTTCAGGATTAAATGAGCTCAAAACAACAAAAGAAGCAAAAAGACAGCAAAATCTAACATAAATACAAGAAAAGGAACAAAAGTGGCATGCCCGACCTCCCGACAGCATCTTCCCAAGCAAAACAAAGAAGACAGAAGACTGAACACGCCCCGTGCTCAGTGAGCATCGGGTCGTGCCCAAGTGCCAGCAGAAAAGACAAACTCATAGAAGCTTCTGTTGCCCACCACGGGGCTGTGCCCAGCAGACACGGGGGCATGGTCAACTTCCTGCAGGCGCATTTATTGTAACTGCGAATTACAATTAATGAAGAGAGAGAGAGTCAGATGGACACGGGGCCGTGCCCGAGCTTCTGTTCAGCCTATAAATAGGAGTGTTTGGAGCTCTTGCAACTCATCCCTTGGCACACCACCTCTCTCACACTTCACCCACCACCCACCACCACCATAACACCATCATCCACCACCATCATCCATTATCCATCATAGAGTATGTGAGTCGTCTCGGGATCCAAGATTGATCGTAAGAATTCTTGACAATCAAAGGCCATGTTTGCCTAAGTCTCTTACATCACTTGATGAAGACAAGTGTCTAGTGTAATACTTTTTATTTTTAATCTTTTGCACTTTTTAATTGGTTTTGTATTAATGACATTAATTACTAGTTTCTTATGTTGAAGGTGATTCTTCCTTATCATTTGTCCGTGGTGTCTTGGCATTATTTTACTGTCTATATAAAATAAAAGATTTTCACCATTCATATCTCCACGGTCTATATGGAGGTATGTTGGCTACCTGGTCAGGGGTTAAGGGAACGGTTTGGTAAGAGTCTTGCCATTGTTCAGTGTATAGATCCTGCAAAGGACCTGGGTCAAATTTAGTAGGACCTCCTTCAATACCCAAAGGTATTGGATGGCGGGGGTCCAAACTCTTTGATCCCCTCATAAGTTAAACTACTATTAAAACTTTAACCCAGCTACTTAGGACTGTATCCCTGCTGACTCAGACTACTTAGCTGAGGGTAACGTCGCCTTCAAAAGAGGGGCCTACCACATTATGCATTAATAACTTAATTAATTATCTTTCAATAATCCGACCCTTTAGGATTGTATCCTTGCTGACTCAAACTACTGGGTTGAGGGTAACGTCGCCTTCAAAAGAGGGGCCTACTAGAATAACTAAGATAATCTCTTAAATAAGTGCAAAAGTGCGAAAATAATCAAAGGTTACAATACACACGAGTCGGATCCAAGTGATTCATCTTGTCTATCTGTTTTTATTTTTATTTTTATTTTTTAGCATTTTAGTTAGTTTTATTTTCATAGTTTAAAAACCTTTTTCTAACTTTTTGATTTGATTAGACGTTGAGGATAAACCGGTACTAAAAGCTCTTGTGTCCTTGGACGACCTCGGTATCTTACCAACACTATTCTACGTCCACGATGGGTGCACTTGCCCATATGTGTGTTTAGTGTTAGTAAATATCGTGTTTTATAAATTTAAAACTTGGCTAAAAAGTGTAAAAGGGCTTAAAATATATACCTAATATATATAACACTTCACACGCATCAGTAACCGGTGGTGATTCGAGTTGACAATAAATCCGCAATAGTAAGAATCTAGTATTTCATGTTCGAAGCAAACATATAGAAACGAGGTGCCATTTTATTCGTGAATGTGTCAAGAAGGGGCAAGCTTTGAACTAGTACATTTGTAGAAATGAGAAACGAGCAACAGGCTAATGTGGAAGACTTCCTAATTTCAAGCCTAGAATTAGGGGTGACTATTGGTCGATGCAGGTTACTTCCGGACTAAAGCGCATGGGTCGGGAGGTGGGCCAGTCCCGAGCATATAGATAGTGGTCTTAGTTATTTGATTAGCTAAACAATTAGAGATAAATCAAAAGGAATTATATTTGATTTATGATAGGTAGAAAATTATGAAATTTATTTAGTTACCAAATCGGAGTTTGAATCCTTTGCTAATTGTAACCAAGTTCTGGTGGCTATATAACCCAATCAAGCTTTTGATTACAGTTATAAAAGATTAATCTAGTTTGAGTTATTTACTGGATTAATAATATTAGAGAGTTGTGTTCTTATTGATTGATTATAGGTTAGGACTTGAACCCCCATGAAATTTTGAAACCAACCTCCATGAAACTTTGACACTAGTCCTGACTCAATCCTCAACTATCCCTTGCTTTGTATGAAGACCTAAACATTGAATTTTCGTTAAAAGTCACTCTCATTAGCTAAGTAAGTGACTTCATGCGAAACATTCACCATGTGAGAGTGACTTTTAACGCAAACTCAATGTTTATATACAAATGTCTCCGCAAAATCACATTCCTTCTGGTTACAATCTTGGATCCGATCCCCGGATCCTAACCTTTGACTCTCATGCGCCCATCCTCATATACCTGCACTTTCATTACCATTCTCGTAATGATATGGTTAGCAACATTAAAATACATAGTACAGTCAAATTCCATATTTGTATCATCACAACGCGTTATCCTATCTTCCTTCATGTAGTCACTAGGCCCAACTTGAAGTTTAGGATTGTCTAACTATTGTATACATAACGCCCCGACCTCTACTGCCACACCCTCAAATTTCACATGCGGGGTTTTACCGCGAAGCGCGTGACATCCCAGGATCAAGCCACTAATCATGTTGAACAATTTCAAGTTTAATTGTAAAACATTTAACTACTACATTCAACATGAATAGTGATAATAGTTTTAGAAGTTTGAAAACATAATTTTAAGTTATTAGCGGAAGCAAAGGTATACAATCCATACTTAATTGAAAACTATAGTTATTTAGCAAAACAATGTAAGCGGTTTAACCAAAAGCCATGACACTCTCCAAGCTGCAAGTTCCCATCCGAGTCATACCTAACGACCGGCAAAGCATGCAATAGTGTGTCAACATAAAGTTGGCGAGTTCACAGTTTTAATTAAGAAAAAGTAAAGTTTACAACTGTTTTTTGGTTTATGTATGACTCGGGTAGCTAACCCTCATCACATGACTAAACTGTGTACCGAATGCTGACGTCTCGCATCTGCCCTCATTAATGTCTATCAACATTAATGCAAGAATGAAGGTTAGAAGTTCATGTCCGGTCTCTAGCACGGTGTCAGGTTTGTCAAACCTAATAGCGTTATCAACTAACACCCCGCGTATGCCCACCCGACAATCTAAACGATAGAGTGTAGGGATTTTCATGATAGAGTTTTTCATTTAGTCCCAAAGTACTACTCCACCTACAGTGGATAGTATGTTTCAGTGGTTCCAACAAGGAACGCACGTGTAGCCCCAACCAGGGCTACCATAAAAATGTTGTCCCAAACCAGGGACGCATGATTTTAGAAAAAGGTTGTGAACTCACCTTAGGGTGCGTGTTATATCCAAAAATGTTGTGTCAGAGACATGAGCTGGCACATCATGCAAATATTCACCAAGACATTCCCTAATAATTATAGCACATCATAAGTAACCAATACTAGAATAAATTTGTTTCACGTGTGATTGAGCTCTATTGGTTCGTTAACGACATGACCCATTGGTAAGGTTATTACTGTGATGCAACGGTAACTCTAAGTTCATTTAGTCTCACATATATCCCATATATGTACTAGCCTTAAGAACATCCTAGTTCTTGAGTGATTAAATATATTTTCATAAAATCGTGTTAGCGTGTATGTACGTGCGTGTTTGTATTTGTGTAGCAAACATTGTAAACTGGGCAATATATTTATATGGTTTCCCAAATAATTGTCATACATATTAACAATCATTTTAACTACTGCAGACTTATCAGGGTTTTCGTAAAATATATATATATATATATATATATATATATATATATATATATATATATATGTATGTATGTATGTATGTATATGTATATTACATGTATGGCACACGTAGCATAATAACAAGTCAAACACACTTGCGCATCATTTATAATCGTTAAAATAAATATCGTTATATATTCATTTTATTCCATTTGGATAGTACGATAATATCCCGAATAATATTATGATATTATATTTATGTTTCGTACCTCATTTAACCGTTTGAAATAATATGGATATTATATATATATATATATATATATATCCTTATAGAGTCATCCAAGATAAATTACATGTCAAGTTTACTCCTTAAAACTTGTTTCGTGATTCGCAAGCTTGATCCAAAATAAATATATACCTTATACTTATTTTTATAATATTATTTGAACCTTGTTATGTTTTCATTCGTTTTAAAACACTTAAAGTTATATTATAGATTTTTATGAAAATCGGGCAGAGTTTCCTCTGTTTTCAGACCAACCCGACGACACAAGTCGTCGCCATCTCCAAATGAGCAAGTGTCCGATATTTAACAACACATTTTATACACAAAATCTCAAGAGCCAAGTTTCATTATATGTCCAATCTTAAATTATATGCCTCACCTTGAATTTAAATATAACTATATTCATATATATATAATTATTTTCGAGTTCCACTTCCCAAAATGTCGCATGCTTTAGAGTCGGATTAGTTTATTGAACGCTAAAAATACAAACCAGGTCAGGTTCGCTAGAGCTCGATTTGATTCACACACGTTCATACATTTATATAACAATAATATAGAATAAATAATTATTAGTGTTATACCATCCCGAGTCGAATTTGGCTTTGACACTATGACCCGAGCATCAACCAGAACTGGTGAGTTGACCGACCTTGACCATTGACCCGACCTTTGACCTGCTTGACTGTGTTTTGACCGCCCTAACTTGCTTTGACCGAGAATCAAAACATAACTCAGAAACAGATTCTAAACACCCCAAAGCTTCGAGTAGCCATCCATCACCACCCACGACAATGTCCGGCGGCCAGTGGGCGTCCCCGCCGCCGGCAGCCGTTGTTTCCGTCTCTGACCAACCACCACTGCTTCTAATGACACTAAAAACATCAGATTTAAATCGGAATAGAAAATGGATCTAAACAAGACAGTCTTAAAATAGACTAAGAAACACTAATCGGAGTGTGGTACCTGCCGAAAAACGATATTATTAGAAGATCCTCGCCGAACTCCGACCTAAACCCTCACACTGCCGAAGATGATCTAAGGTCACCTTCACCATGCCGTAGCACTGTCTGCCGTCCCTTTGAGTCACAACCTCCACCGAGCGCCTCCCCCAATCCCTTCCAGCCATCGAACACCGCCACCACAGCGCCACCGCCGTCTGTGTAACGCTTCACATTTCATACTTTCCTTATTTGGAAAGTGTAATCCTATTTTTATTTTTGAAAACTTTTATTCTCTTTTTAATCGTATTTCATTTCCGGCCTTGTAATCCGAGAATTGATCATAATGAAATTCGTTCTTTATACTTATTTGTTATACATACAATCAGTAGTTTAAATACGTGTTTCGATACTCTTTATATGTGCAAATACTTATACATACATTCACGACACTCAAATTATGATTGCATACATGTTACATACTTGAAAATGTGCTAAAAATGGAAGTTATGGCTTAAAATAATAAGAATATCAAAGTTCACGGGCCAAAATGCAATAAATCAAACTTGGAGCTGATAAACTGGGACACCACGGGACGTGATACCCTAAGCCTTATCTATCGCAACCCATGAAACCCCTTAATCCGCAGAATGTTGTTTTCCTTTCACGGATTGGCCATCTTTTCCCACTTTTTTCTTCCCCGATCACCTTTAAACCTCATTAAACTCTCAACCCTAATCCACCACTATATAAACAAGCTTCCTACCTCCCATTTCCACCTTCCCAACTTACTTACACTCTCAAAATGCTCTCAATTCAGCTGGAAATACAAGTTGTGGCAGATTATTCTATTTGCCAAAGTGAGCACTTTTCTTACTTTTTATCATCTTTTCTTCATAATTTCTTCCATTACAAAGCTTTGAACACCTCTAGGAGTGTATCCACAAGTTTATCATGGTAAAATAAGGTGGAACATCACCATTTTGAGGTCCAAACTTTCTATTTTAGAATATTATCTTGTTAACTTTATAAAACTTATGATTTCTTATGCAATCTTGTACCTACCTTGCTTCTAATCAATTCTATGTTTAGTGAGCTTGTGTATGGTTAATTCTTATGAGTTTAGAGGTGCAAACACCCTCTAAACTTTATGTTTTGATAGGGTTTAAGACAACCCACAAGTGTTGGAGTCATACAAGTCTACCATAGTTCATATGGCAAGACTTGTGTTTTATGCAAGTGTGAACCTTGGAAGCTTTGGCTATCCTAACTTGTTCCACACCTCAGTTGATGTTTTATTTTGCTAATCCAAGTAGCTTGCTAGTCTTAAAGTAACATAACTCCGTCTAGCCTCCAACACTTAGTTAACTCTTTCCATGTTTGGACGACTCACCCGGGTTAATGTTACTTGGCTACTTGAAGACATATCAGTTTAGTTGTGTTGGTGCATAAATGTCTGTTAACTTTGTCTTTATCGAGTCTTGTATCTAGATAGGATAAATCAGTGCTCAGACTATGGAAGATTAGGTTTTATGTGTTTAGTGGCCATTTCGCACGAAATGGAGATGTGTCCATTTCGTACGAAATGAGGTGTTTCCATTTCGCACGAAATGACCATTTCGTTTGAACTGTTTTGTGCGGAATGGTCAGTCTATAAATACCTGAGCTGGTTAGTCATTTGTAACGTTCAAGATTTCAGAGCTGAGGTGCTGCCGAATTGTCAACTGATCTGTATTGCTTTGAAATCAATAAAAAGAAGATAATTAAGGAGAATCAAGCTGTAATCAAGTCTGTATCATTGATTCCGCCTTTAATATGGATTAAAACTCTTCTGAACGACTCATTCAGGTCGTACAGCGATCCAACAAGTGGTATCAGAGCTCAGGAGGAAGAGTTCATACCGATTCAGCTTGTTTTCACCGGAATTTCTCACTTCTACTCATTCTTCTTCACGTTTTTCAAGATTTAACGGTTAAAATGGGCTAAATTTCACATATATCATGTAAAACACTGTTTTAACGAATCCTTGAAAGAATTGGACCTAAAATCGACCTAAAACCAGATCAATTTGACAAAATTATGGCCGATATGATGATGTCATCATCATTTCGCACGGAATAGTAATTATCATTTCGCACGGAATCAACCTGGTGAAGTTCATTTCGCACGGAATCGACCTTGAGATCTTAATTTCGCACGAAATCAGCACCTTGATTTTCATTTCGTACGGAATCAACATCTTGGACTTCATTTCGCGTGGAATAATCACTGAGGATTCCATTTTGTACGAAATGCACGTTTATTTCGCGTCAAGTTGCCATTTCGCACCAAAAGGACCATTTCGTGTGAAGACCATTTCGCTTGAAACCTGCATTTCGTGTAAAAGCCACGTTCATTTCTCTTGAAGTCATTCCGCTTGAAGATTGATCCATTTCGCTTGGAATTCATTTCGTTTGAAACTGCATCAGTTGTGAAGTTTGTTTTTTAAAAAAAAAAATCACAAAAATTTTTCTAAGTGTTTGTTGATTGTTTCAGGTACTTGAAGATGGATGATTTTCTGAATCCGTTCAGTGATGCTTTTGCTTACACTAGCAGCTCAGGAGAGAACACATCAAGTAACACAAATGAAAATGCTCCAAACCCAAGTCTGAAGAAAACCATTGCTGATTCTTTGAGCGTTGATAGTGCCTATGGCACCTACAACAAACCGCCCAAGATAATAGCTATTGAGGAATACAACAGATGGGCTAGTAGGTTTGAAGAATGGCTGAAAGCTTTTGCATATCTAAGTTGGAAGAGCATGAAGAATGGTTTTGATATGGGAAGAACGGATTATGAAAATATAAATGAGAATGAAGTAGAAAGATTCGTTGCAGAACAGAAATGCGTCGCCTTACTTCATCAATCTGTGAGGGATGACATTATATCATTAATCGAATACAAAGATTCCAGAGATCTATGGGAGAAACTGAAAATGAAATGTGTGGGTGGTGCCGAAATTGTTAAAAACAAAAAGAAGTTGTTAAGAAAAGAATTTGATCTGTTTGGGTGTATGAAAAACGAGTCTGTGTCAAAGATGATTGAAAGATTTGGTCATTTAAAGAATGAACTTGCAAGATATGGAATTGTGTATACTCAGGAAGAATTGGTTGACAAACTGTTTGACTCACTGCCTGATGAGAAAGATTGGCAGTATTTTGCTTTGATGCTGAAGAACACAGTAAAGTCGACTGATCTGATAGTTGATCTGTTAATCGAAAGATTGGAGAGTCATGAATTGGAGATCAAGAAAACGAACAAAGTCAACAATTCCTCGTATCAGCAAAATGTTGAGTTATATTATCGAGGAAGTATGATCCCGAAAACTGTGTCACCGAAGACAGCATTTTAAGCAGAAAATTCAAACATGTCAAATCAAGAAAGTTCAAGCAGTGGTTATCTTGGAGGATCATCTTCAACTACTCCAAGTCAATCAGTTCCTAAAAATCTATTCCAGTGTAATATTGTTGTAGACCTCAAAAATGCACAAAACTTTAGTGAAGAATCTGCCAAGCAGCAAATGGTATTTTTAGCATCTGTCTTAGAATCTTATGAAAGCCTTGTTGCAGGAAAAATTGGAAACACCAACCTCACCAAGGAAGATTATGATCAAATCGACCCCGAAGAGATGGAGTTGATTGATATTAGGTGGTGTATGGCGAGTGCTGTCAGAAGGGCTCAAAGATTCATGGAGATAATAGGCAGACACTCCATTGGCGGACCTTCAACAAAGCTTGGTTTTGATAAATCGAAGGTTACATGCTTTAAATGCAAACAAAAGGGGCATTTTAAACGTGAATGTCGAAATGCATCTGCTGATGATACGGCAAACCCATTCCGTGAAGATTATTACAAAAGAGCAATCTACCATCAAAACAAATCAGAGCCTCCTAGAATAAAGCAATTAGAAGATGCTCCCAAAGAAAAGTCCAGAGCATTAGCAGTTATTCATGATGACGAGGGATGTTATTGGAGTGAATTGTTACCGGAAGAAGATGCAATGGGTTATGCATTTATGACAAAGATTGTTCCTTTCAAAGACACCAGAACAGAAGAGGAGAAATACATCAACAGAAAGATGACAGCCTAAGTCATGAAAAGTAAAATCTATCAAACATGGAAAGAAGCAAAAAGGGCAAATAGATGGGATGCTGATCGAGAATGTTATCTAGATCCTAAAGGAAATATAGCTGTAGATCCAGAATCTGTCAGTGTTGAAACTCTCACCGAGCAAATTGCAGAAGGAGAAGAAGAAGCAAGACAGAATGTGGTTGGGAGGAGGAGAAGCTGATGAAAAAGAAAAGGAGAAGGAGTTGCAGCCAAAGAAAGTTAATGACGGGATAATTGACACATCGAGAGAATTCACAGCAGAAAATTTGAAGAAAATGGCTGACAAAGTGCTTGTAGCGAAAGAGTTAGAGGTAGTTTCTGAGTCTGGAACTGAGTCTAAAAGCAAGGTCAGTTCTAATGATTCAACCAATGAGTCAGGTAAGAAAGCCAAAATTGAGAGCGACTGTAAAAATTGCGTGAAAGACTGCAAAGTTTGTAGTACACTTGCTTACCTCAGTAGCAAAAAGACTGAAGAACTGACAGAAAGAGTCAGAGAAGTTGAAAATCAGATCTTGAGTCGTGACAAAATGTTAAAAGCTTCAAATGAACGAATAAAAGAATTAACTGGGAAAATTGAAAATGATAAAATTGACGTAGAACGAATCAGGAAAGAAAATGAAAAGTTAGTTCATGAAAATCGTCAACTTTCAGAAAATCACGAGAAGCTAAAAAGAACGATTAAAGATTCTGATGAAAGAAATGCTAAAACAAGCAAAGAAAATTTTCAACTGACAGGAGTACTTCAGTCAAAAGAAAAGCAAATCAACCAACAATTGGATGAGATTGCTAATCTGAAGCTTCAGTTTCAGGAAGCTAAGATTGAAAATGAACGAAACAATCTGAAACTGAATAGTTACAACTCCGCAAGTTTTGTTCTTCAACATATCGTTCCTAAACCAATTGGGAAGAACAAAGCAGGCGAAGATGTATACTCGAATAGAACTGGGGTTGGGTATCATCAGGTTCCACCGCCAGTGTTAAATAATTTTTCAAAGAAAAAGTCCGGGTTGGTTAATGATGAAGAAATTAATGAAGTTAAACTTCCAGAATCAATTGACGTCACATTCACTTCATCATCCGATGAAGACAGTGTTCAGTCAGAAGTTGTTAAAAGTATGGTTGAAAATGTTTTAAAATCCGACAGTGACACGACTGAGGATGAAGAATGCTTTTTGGACAAATATATTCCGAAATCAACATCCAAAAACAACTTAAGTGAAGAACCTAATCTTGTAATGTACAAGATGTCGGGATCTGATAAGTTGTATTCGGATCTTGAATTTCCGTTGGAGAATGTGAACATTGACAAATTGAAAAATGTGTTCAAGTTGGTTGAAATTGATGTGTTGGAACTGGAAGGTTTGAAGTGTTCCAAGAGGCAATTAAACTTTGAAAAAGATAAGGCTTACTATAAAAAACCTGTTGTGCCACCACGTTTTTCTGACAACAATCAATACAAATGGTTGGGTGGATATCAGGGTGGTAAGAATTATCAAAGAAGGAACTTTCAAAACAAAAAGTTTGTAGAGAAAAAGGTTTTTGTGAAAAGTTCAAGTTCACTCTCTGAGCAAGAATCTGAATTTTTTTCAAAATCAAATGAAGAGTTCTTTGAGAAGAAGGCCTCACAGCCTCAGACTAAAGGCATAAGTCGGGAAGTTGATAACCGTACATGCTTCAAGTGCAACAAAGTTGGTCACATTGCACGAAAGTGTACCAACTTAAAGCCTAAGTCTGAAACTGTTGAGTGTCAGAAAAAGAAAGTTGATGCAAAAGGCAAAACTCCAATGGTTGTTGAGAAGAAAGTTATGAAAAATAAAAACACCAAAATCAAAACTGAACCCGTAAAGAATGTGGTAACTAAAAATGATAAGTTTTACAAGCGGGTTGCATCATCTCAACAAGCATGGAAGCCAAAATTTGTTAAAAAGAAAGCAAGTTCTCCAAAACCAAAGGTTTCAAAGTCTTCAAAACAATCATCTTCTACCACACCGGTAAAGATGAATGTACATTTGGATTACTATAAGAAACTTGAAAAACAAATGTCCA
Organism: Helianthus annuus; assembly: GCF_002127325.2. Classification (NCBI taxonomy): domain Eukaryota; kingdom Viridiplantae; phylum Streptophyta; class Magnoliopsida; order Asterales; family Asteraceae; genus Helianthus; species Helianthus annuus. Next base: position 95,670,035 of record NC_035444.2, on the reverse strand, counting down.
CTTCTGAGAAGAAAGATGTTTCAAAGAAAGACCAATCATCTGGTCAACCTCCTAAAAATGATTTCTTTTTATACAAAGAGGTTGAGATTGGGTCTGAAGAGAGCTTAAAGATGAATGACAAGAATTTTCCACCACTTTACACTGCAAAAACTTACCTCAATGTCAAGCTACCTGAGTCAAAAGAGGCTTGGGTGGAATCAAAATCTAACTAAGTGTTTGTGATATGTGCAGGAGCTTCCAAGATCCGTTTCACGTTGGATATGGATAGTGGAGCTTCTCGGCACATGACGGGGAAGAAAACCCTACTGTACGATGTTAGAGGGTTTAACAGAGGATATATGGGATTTGCAAGCAATCAAGGTGGTCGAATAATTGGTGAAGGAACTTTATCTAATGGAATTGTCACGTTTGAAAGAGTTAACTACATTGCCGAGCTTGAGAACAATCTTCTGAGCATATCTCAGATCTGTGATCGAATGTATACAACGCACTTTACAGATAAGGAATGTTTGATCCTGAAACCAGGGTTTGTTGTTCCTTAAGAATGGGTTATCATGAAAGCACCAAGAGTCAATGATCTGTACGTGTTGGATATGAGCGAAGCCACTACTACAACGGGTCAGGCTCATTGCTTCATGTCAAGAGCAACTGAAAAAGAGTCACAGTTATGGCATAGAAAGATGGGTCATATTCACCTGCGAAAAATGAACTACTTGGTACACAATAATTTAGTAAATGGTGTTCATTTGAAAGGTTTCCATCTGGAAGGGGAGTGCATTAGTTGCATCAAAGGCAAGCAAAAGAACAAATCACGTCCTCAAAAGAAAGTTAACTCAGTCTCTAGACCGTTAGAGAGATTTCGTATGGATCTTTTTGGTCCAGTAAACATCAAAAGCATAACTGGTGATTTCTAGTCTAGTAGTAACTGACGATTACTCAAGATTTTCATGGGTATCATTTTTGAAGACAAAAGATGAGACATATGAAAGTTTGATGGCGCTGTTTAGAAAAATTGAAAATTTGTACCAAACTCGAATCAGAAGAATCAGAAGTGACAACGGTATAGAGTTTAAGAACAACAAGATGGAAGAGTATTGTGATAAGAGAGGAATATTGCAAGAATTTAGTGCTCCTTACACTCCACAGCAAAATGGAGTAGCAGAAAGAAAGAATAGGACGCTAATCAAAACGGCCAGGACGATGCTTGTTGAATTGAAATTACCAGTCAATTTTTGGGCAGAAGCTGTGTCAGCCGCTTGCTATACACTCAACCGGGTTCTCACAGTGAAGAAATTCAACAAGATATGTTTCGAGCTGATAATCAACCGCAAACCGAACCTGAAGTATCTGGAACCGTTTGGGTCTCCCTGCTCAGTTCTAGAGCCTTTTGGAAAGTTTGGTCAAAAGAGCATCAAAGGAATATTCGTGGGTTACTCAAGTCCACTAAAACGAGTCTTTGTTCCAAGCTTAAAGCGGGTTATTAAAGCACATAATGTTGAATGCCAAGGTTATACAATGCCACCTCAGAATCCCGGTGACTCATGGCGTTTCAATTACGATACTCTGTGGGATCCATTCGACATGGAGGAAGAACCAGAGTTCTTTGACGAGTTGGATATTTTAAGAGAGTATGAGTCACCACAAGAAAGATTTCCAGCTGAATCTTCTTGGCGTCAATGGCAAACTTCAAATGACAATGAAGCTGGTCCAAGCAATGCTGGAGAACATGATGATATTCAACAATCTTCAGAACGTGAACATGCTCCTGACAATCAGACGGCAGTCAACGATAATCTAGAATCTGATAATAGGCCAATATTCGATCGTGGTGATTCAGATTCTGAAGGGGAGCCAATCCAGATTTCAAGTCAAACAATTCCAGTCAGTGAACAAGGTGCAAATCAGAATGTCACAAATTTGGAAGGCGAGGTAGATGTTCCAGGCGAGGTGATGCCGAGAACTCTTTCATACCATCCAGAGGAGTTGATTATTGGAGAATTACAATCACGCGTCCGCACTAGACGACAAATTGACCAAGGCCTTACTTGTTTTTATTATACAGTTGCTCCGTTACAAACTGAGTTTTCCCTTAGTTGTTTTATTTCGCAGATTGAGCCGAGAACATATAAGGAAGCACTAACTGAAGATTCTTGGGTCAACGCGATGCAGGAGGAGCTGAGTCAGTTTGAGAAGTTGGGAGTGTGGAAATTGGTAGACTTGCCTGATGGTCACAGGAAGATAAACACCAAGTGGGTGTTTAAGTGTAAAAGAGACGACCGAGGGGTTATTATTCGTAACAAAGCTCGACTCGTAGTCCAAGGCTTTAGTCAGCAGGATGGTATAGATTTCACTGAAGTATATGCTCCCGTTGCTAGACTTGAAGCGATTAGAATCTTCCTAGCATTTGCATATTGGAAAGGATTTAAAGTTTTTCAGCTAGATGTTAAATCGGCTTTTCTCTATGGGAAGATAAAAGAGGAGGTATATGTCGGACAGCCACCGGGCTTCACCGACCCAATCCACAAAGACAAGGTTTATTTACTGGATAAAGCGCTGTATGGTTTACACCAGGACCCGAGAGCCTGATACGAGACATTGTCTCAACACCTGCTTGCCAACAGCTTCATCCGTGGAAAAGTGGATGCCACTCTCTTCACCAAAGAAGTCGACGGACATCTTCTGATAGTTCAGATATATGTAGATGATATCATATTTGGGCCAACTGTAAAACCCGTGAGGATCTATCAATGATATCAATCTGAACTTATGTAAGTGCGGAATTCAAACACAAGTCGATTCAAGAATGAATATAAGATCAAATAAGAAACAATAGATAACAAACACAAACCGAAACTTGCATTCAACTTGATTGATGACTGATACAAGATTTCGACTGGAACCTTGTTCCTTTGCTTGTGTCGTCTGCCTTCTACTCGTGACCAACAACCCCTAATCAAGTGATTAGGGGTGTTTATATACTAAACACATTAGGGCCGATACCACCTAAGCCCATGCGACACCTATTCTAGCCCAAACCACATTGATAAAAACCCAAAACATAATAAACTAATTACATGATCAATCCCTATATATTGTTAACCTACATGAATAAACCTTCAGGTTCCAACAATCTCCCCCTAGGTTTATGCATGCAGGTTCTTCTGACTTCAGCTGCTTTGATGACCACCACTCATATTGTCTTTGTATCCACCAAAACCCTTCTTGTGAATATGCATGACAGAAGCTACTGCAGATGTCCAACCCTTAGCAATTTCCTCATATTTTTCAGTAGCTCTGATTTGGTTGCTTGCTAATACTTCAAGATCTTCAACTGCAAGATTCAATAAGTCGATCTGATCTACCAAACAGTAACTTGCATCACCATCACAAACAATTACTGCTTGACCAAGACGTTCATCATACGCCCAAAAGTGCAGTGCCTTCAATGCCCCTTTTGGAATCTTTCTCACTAACGGAATCGTCTTTTCTTTATCAGTAGCTGGCCAGTGGACAATCTTCATTCGCTTGTTCGTATACGGATCCCTAATCCCTTTTGCAGGTTTAACAATAGAATCCGCTGTACGCATCGAGGGAAAACCTTTTGCAACTTCCCTTTTTAATCTCTGGAAGAATGCATAACCAGGACCATTAGGCTTATCATCCACATAAGGTTTATTTGTCAAGTCTGTCAAATCTACCTTAGTGAACGACTGAAATTGTCCTGAATGTTTGTACCATTCAACCGGTCCAACTTTCCTCTTGATCCACCATCTGTTACGATCATGATCATAACCCCAGCTGACTACACCAGATCGATTTCCTTTCTTATCGTAGAGAGTTTCACCAACATCCATTAAATGATGTGTAGCACGTGCATCTTCATCATCTGGATTAGCATTCTTGTTCTTCAGAATCACAAACTCTCTTTTCTTCTTCAACCTCTCTGCTTTAGCTTTCTCTGCTTCTGGATCAGTAATCCTTTCAAAATACTTTTCCATAGCAGCACTTCTTTCAGCATTATCTTCCTCAAACGCTTTCTTTCTGTTCTCGACATCAGTGGGATCAGAAAACTCTTGTCCAATTTTCTTTTCAAGCTTGCCTCGCAAATCATAAACAATATTGAACAACAAACTAACGTCTCCTTGCAGTTGCTCAATTTGTTGATCTTTCTTCACAATGGTATCTTCAAGCTGTATGATCTTTGCATCTTTATGAATTGAATCTTGTTCGAGCACAACCAAACGTTTCTTCATTTCCCTCATGCTTATAAACTCATCATCATCACTAGAATCACTGTCGAAAGGCATTCTAAGTGGTTCTACAGGTCGTTTACCACTTGAACTGCTCGGTTCTTCATGAATAGTACCAGAAGGACCAGCACTGACAATTCCAGAGGGCCCAGCTTCTACATGAGCTTCAACATTAGACACAGCTTCATTTTGAACTTCAACATTCGTCATAACTGTATCATCACCTTGAGTATGAACACCAGACTCAAAGATATTCTCTGTAGTGGTGGTGGTAGCATCGTCAACATACTTTTCAAAATCGAAGTCATACAAACCTTCGGTATCATCAGCAACAGTCACGGATTGATCATTTCCTTGTTTGATAAACATTCCGGGTCTAGGATCCCTCCTTTTCCTTTTTAACGGAATAGAATCAGAATCCCTTGGGCTTTCTTCTGGCTCTTCAGTAGATACTGACAGATTGGGAGGAGGATTTCCCATCGTGTCAGTCACTTTCTTTATCAGCATCGCCAAATTCTCAGCAGAAATCACTGGATTAACTGTAGAAACAGCATCAGCATTAACTTCAGGAGGAAGTTCTATGTCATCATCATCTGAATCACACGTAATCTCAACACCTTCATCGTCAGAGTTAATAGTGATACGCTCTGGCTCAGGCTCATTTTCAGCTCTCCTTTGAATGTCATGTTCTTCAGCAACAATGGCACGTGTAGGCACGGCTTGTGCCATGACTGGATTCTCAACAATGTCTTCGGTCTCTGCAAACTGACCAAACTTCTCCAACTCGATCAAACCTTCAAACTTTTTCTCTGTTCCCTTCTTCGTAGTAAGAGCACCAAAACACGAAGGGCCCATGGGCTTTAACTCCAGAGTATCACCAGATCTCCTCAATTCAGGATAACGTTCATTGAGAATCATCTGCACAAATCTAGGATACATAAGAAACTTATCCTTTCGAAGCCCAATAGCATTTCTCTTCTCGCTTCCAGAACATATCTTGAATAGTTGAACGGCTCATTAGTAATCACGCAAATCAATGCAGCCGTCTGTGTTGTGTTTAATTGATCAATTCCCCCTCGGTTTTCTGTCATGCACAACAGGAACATGTGCAATAATAAACGCCAGTATGGATGAACAAACTTCTTAACCAAGGGAGGAAATTTTCCTTCATAACTCAGTCGTGGCAAAATTTCTTCAATTGTTCCAGCAGCAAGCTCGATTGGATCCGTTTCCTGATCATTGAACTTCAACACATCCCTGATAGTCTGCTCCGTCACAATAATCTTCGTCCCGTCGATCTCAGCAGCTATAGCTCCTTTTCCTTCAATGATTTCCACCTTTGCAGTCTTCCAAAAATCTCGAACGAGGCTTTCATAAACGACCGGATTTTCACGAAGAGCGTGAGCAATACGGCATGTACTTTGGCCTTTGATCAATGACGTGAACAGCTGCTTATGCTTCACAGGTGGAGGTGCCAAATATGCTACTTGATTGTGAGACGCGATAAACTTTAAGTCCATTTTTCTGCACACCACACAAAACGTATAAGTTTCCAATAGCACAGTGATAAAAATTAAAAATAAAACAAACACTGTTACTGGATGTGGTGGGAGCTATTGAGAATCCGGCAGCCAGCATGCTGTTCTTGTAGTTAGTCTCTCTCTGCTTATCATCCAATTCACAAGCTTTGATATGCGAGATCATCTCAGACAGGGTGCATCTTGCAAGATCTTTGGTTTTCTTGATCATAGCAACATGATGATCCCAACTCTTGGGCAATGCATTGAGAAGTTGTCTGTTGGTGGATGCGTTTGTGGTATGAATTTCTTCCATTTGCATTTGAGTCACCAGCTTGACAAACCTTTGGATCTGATTATCTACTGTTTCACCATAAATATGGTTGAAATTGTTGAAGTTTTGTTGCAGCAAGTTCCTTCGACTCTCTTTCATATCTTCATTACCTTCATACACTTCTACCAGAGAATCCCACAGTTCCTTGGCAGATTTGCAGGTGCGAAAGCCCATAGCAATATTAGGACCCAAACCCATGGTCAGATACGAAAGAGCTCTATCATCTTCTTCAACAATGAGCAGATCATCTTCAGTGTATTGATCTCGAGGCTTCTTTATTTTAACATCAGGTTCTGTAGGGCTTTCCATCATAATCTCCCTAGGTCCTCTCAAGATGCTGCGCCATAGCTTGTAATCTTTAACTTTCAGATGCTGTTCAAAGCGCCACTTCCACTTGGGAAAGTCATTGGCATCAGTTAATCTCGGAATACGTGTTGTGGTTCCTAGCTTTGAATCCAGTTCTTGTTGTTGAGTTAGGGCAGACAATTCACTGTTGTTGGTTGACATGGTTAATTAATCAGTTAATTAATTAATTTTATTAAGTCCAAAATCAACAGTCCAAACGTCCGTAACACAATGTCGTTGCGAGTCGAAACGTGGTTGCGAGTCAATTTTCTGATGGTTGCGAGTCGTAACTGGAATGGTTGCGAGTCGTAACTAAAATGGTTGCGAGTCGTAACTAAAGTGGTTGCGAGTCGTAACAAAACCGAATGAGCCGAAACCACGGTTGCGAGTGGAGACCAATTCCTTGGTTGCGAGTCGTAACTAAGGCAGGATGAACCGAAACCAGCAGAGGTTGCGAGTCGTAACTGAAACGTGATGAGCCGCAACTGGGTGATTGCGAGTCGTAACCTGCAAAACAATAAGTGATTAGAACTGTTTACTCGCAATCCCGACTTTTCAGCAATTTCCAAAATTCAAAGATATTGTAATCTTTGAATCTGTTGAACCGATATCCCGAAATTTCAGCAAACACCAATACTGAAATCAACAAACCAAAATCAGTGATTTTTTCAATAAATATGTCAAGAACAGTTGATAAAAGTTTCTGCAAAACACTCAACAAATCGGATTAGTAACATATGAAGGTTCTTGAATCCGAATGATATCAAAACCGAGCCCTTGAATGGCTTCAATGGCTCTGATACCAATTGTAAAACCCGTGAGGATCTATCAATGATATCAATCTGAACTTATGTAAGTGCGGAATTCAAACACAAGTCGATTCAAGAATGAATATAAGATCAAATAAGAAACAATAGATAACAAACACAAACCGAAACTTGCATTCAACTTGATTGATGACTGATACAAGATTTCGACTGGAACCTTGTTCCTTTGCTTGTGTCGCCTGCCTTCTACTCGTGACCAACAACCCCTAATCAAGTGATTAGGGGTGTTTATATACTAAACACATTAGGGCCGATACCACCTAAGCCCATGCGACACCTATTCTAGCCCAAACCACATTGATAAAAACCCAAAACATAATAAACTAATTACATGATCAATCCCTATATATTGTTAACCTACATGAATAAACCTTCAGGTTCCAACACCAACTGTCACACCCCGACCACGTAGAACATACAAAACATGGCGGAAATATCGGGGAGTGTTGTAACATAATCAATTGTTTCAAATCCATGGTAAAGGAAGTTTCGTTTTATTAATCAAACATGAAAGTTTACATTGTCTTAAACAAGAACCAAAGAATACATAACATAAATTAACTAGTTCTTGTCTCGTTTTAAGTCACTAAGGCATAGGTCCGCCTAAGTATGTCTTGATAAGTCCTATGCATCATCTCCTGAAAACACATGTGAAAATAGGTACGTCAGCATAAAAATGCCTGTGAGATACATTGGTTTTGTGAAAACGGAATTCATGACTTATGTTTGAGAAAATGTTTAGTCATGAACCTTGTAATTTGCTTTGTCTTGTAAATCATTTGAAAAACGATAAGATCAGATGATATGTATAAATAAGAGAACACTGTATGGTTAAACGGATAACCATGTAAAATGAGTTTGTAAAACAATGTCTCATGAAAAGTGTGTTATTGGTATAAAATGTCATATGTCTCAAATTGAAATGATTCAAATAACGCTATGATATGTGATACCATACAAACACTTATATATAGGAAGTACCAGCGGCGTATCCACCATGCTTGTATCATATTACACACGCCTCATTACTTAATCACTTACCCAAACCATCCACCATGTAAGATTGTTCTTGTATAACTCAATTGTTTATTGTGTAAACCATGTCAAATGTCTATGTTCAAAGTAAACCACCAAATGTGTATGTCAATGTCAACGTGTTTATGTTCAATGTAAATCATGTAATGTGTATCCCAAAATGTATCATGTATGGTAAGCGAAATGTATCAACTTAAACCATATGTAAAATGCACAAAACAAGTCGTTGAAGTAAAACGTGGTTTAGATCAACGTTATGTTCTGTGGAAAAATGCATGCTCTATTGATATTAACATTTATGCGGTATTGTAAACTATGCATACATCCAAGCCTTGAGACTGTGGCGATAAACCCTTAAGCAAATTAAAGGTTTATCTAAGTTATGTATATCGAATTCGGTCATTCCTTCCAATCCTATCAAACCCAGGATTTCAGGAACGGGAGTTGTCAATTCCTATGGTACCACTACCTACTAACGAACGGCGTAGCTAATGTTAATGAATGTATTGTCCCATGTTAAACAAACCAAATGTCATAACAAAATGAAGGCATGTGATGTAAACAATTGTACTAAGTATGCTAAGTAAACATACGAAGCAGAAATGTTCATGTAAATCAATGTGCCCATATGCTGAGTAAACATATGCAGCAGAAATGTTCATGTAAATCAATGTGCCCATATGCTGAGTAAACATATGCAGCAGAAATGTTCATGTAAATCAATGTGTCCATATGCTGAGTAAACATATGCAACAGAAATGTTCATGTAAATCAATGTGTCCATATGTTGAGTAAACATATGCAACAGAAATGTTCATGTAAATCAATGTGTCCATATGCTGAGTAAACATATGCAACAGAAATGTTCATGTAAATCAATGTGTCCATATGCTGAGTAAATATATGCAACAGAAATGTAATGTAAATCAATGTACTAAGTACGCACACAATGGGCATACATAGCATGAAATGTAATGAAATCGTGTACTATAATGTACTAACAACATAGCAGGCATATGATGTGAAAACATGGAAAGCATGAATGTAACAGATAGGCACATGTGTTTCACCCCAAAACAGTTTGGAAAACAGTAAAAGAGGGGTTCAATGTACTCACCTGAGATTGCTTTGTAGTTCTTGTATAATAACCAAATAATGCTAAACATCACGGGATATCAAACGTCACCTAATAGGTAGCTATGTCAATATACCGGACCAAATCGGAAGGATCGGATAGTATGCGGGTTCGTAAACCAAACGAGTATAGAGACTCGTGTAATATGGTTTAACAAAGCCTACATACTAAAATGAAACCTAACCTAAGTGCTTGCGACCCATCACGACCCGTTTAGGTAGCTTATGCTACCTTACGCGTCGTTCGCGTAGAACGCGTTTGGAACGCCTAACATTGCGACCACAAGGTATAACCTCGGAAGGTTATAGCTATGGTCACCTAATGTGTTTGGTCGGATCCTAATGATCGACCAAATGGGTCGGGTTCGAAAGTATAAGCGATGGTTTAGATCGCTTACCTTACGACCCTATATATGCACTAAACTAAACGTGACGAGCTAAGTATGTTAGAACATGCTTAACTAACTTTAGAAAATAGGTTTGGCATCAAAACAAAAGGCTTTGATGCTCACGAGTAGTTTGGTTACAAAACACGCAAGAATGCGCATTTTGGCCGAAACTACGACTCGTCACTGAGCCTAGATAACGTGGTAATCAGTAGGTATAGTCACTACGGACCATAACCATCGTGATCACGCTCACGTTATGTTCCAACGAACTTCGCATCGACCATAAACTGGTCAATGCAGAAAGTCAAACATAGTTCGAATTTCGGACTCGAAAAGCGAATAAAAGAACGAAAGAACACTTACGGAGGGTCCCCGAATGCTAATCTAGCTCAAAATAGCTCAGGATGTCGGATGTCGGTTCGTTTGGCCGTACGGTCGCGATGTTCGGTTAATTACGACGGAATGCGCATAAGCGTGAAAGACGATCCAAATTGTGCGACGAATGGATTTTTCTCATGCCAAACACTAAGGCATAATATAAGGATGCTTACATAAATTTTTGGATGTCCAGATGTATTCAGAACGTAAGTTATGCGCAAAAGTGCAAACTTGTGCACTTTTTGACACTTTTAGCCCCTGAATGATCCAAAAGTTTGTTTTAGCATACCAAACCCCTCAAAGCCTATTTCTAAGCTATGTAAAGGATATTTATGGTATGTTTAACTTATGGACATGTTCCGGAATGTTTGTTACAGTTCAGATTGGCATACTTTCGTAGTTTGTCAAGTTTAGTCCCTGTAAGCGAATTAACTTGTTTTTGCCATACCAAAGCCTTCAAAACTTATTTCTAAGTTATGTAAAGGTTATTTAAGGTATGTTGAGTATATGTTGCTGTTCCGGAGTATTTGTCGCATTAAACTGAGTACGTTTACGCACCAGTTTGCGTATAACTCCCCAGAAAGCGATGTAGAGCTTGAAATCGAACAAGAGTTGATATGTGCAAACGATACACATATTTATACAAGTCCAATGTATGAAATACAATATTTTATTGGTTTGGCATTTGTTTGATGGTTGAAGTGACACAGGTGTCACAGTCTCCCCTACTTTAGGAAATTTCGTCCCGAAATTTAGTTTTAGAGGAAACTTGTGAAGACAGCCGTGACGGTTTCGCTTTTAGACAAATCCATTGAACCCTTAGGTAAAAATCTGGGCCATGTTAGGATCCATAGCGAAAATTTCAACCCACAAAGTGAAGTCCTTGTAGTAACAAAACATGGAGTTTCGAACTACGGGCAGGAGAACGTTTCCCGTGAAGAGTTATCATAGGAAACTTGTGTGTGCTTGAAATCAGAATTGGGGAGTGTAAGGATGAATGACATAGGTCAAAATCCAAGACTTCTCCCGTATCATTACTCTTGTCACTGCAGGTCTTTAACACATGACAAAACTTCCTGTGGTTTCTGTGCACTGAATTCCATAATTATGTAGGCCTCCATAATTACGTACTTCCTTGCACAGTCCGCACAGTTCATTTCATAATGCGTATGGGAAAAATATCAAACGAATAATCTCTTCAGCTAAACTACCCAAGAGAAATATTTAACTACATCAACGTAGGATGTCTTTAACTAGATTGTCGAACCAATCTATTTAACTTAGATCGACGTAGGATCTCTTTAACTAGACCACCCGAGGGCCTCTTTAACTATATCAACGCATGACATATTTAACTAGATTGTCGAACCAATCTCATTAACTTAGATCGACGTAGGATCTCTTTAACTAGACCACCCGAGGGCCTCTTTAACTATATCAGCGCATATTATCCTTAAACTTTGGAATAGTACTTTATAATCCAAGGGACTTAACTACAACGTAGAAGTCCATTAAGGATTTAAGATAGTACCTTTTTGGATATCCTACTACGAATCCCTCATATGAAGGTATGAAAGATTCTACGAGGACTTGGATAGCGAATATCCAGAGTATACAAAAACATAAAATGCATAAATGGAAAGACAAGATGCATAAACAAATAGTCACATGACCACAAAATTGTTTATCTAGATCTTTAATTTGTTAATTTGTTTTGTTGATTACGTACGTGCATTTAAAGCACAATAGGAATCCATTTCATGGATTTCATTCGATACTTCAAATATTAGCAAGAATCTAACTATGAAGATAGAAAGATCTCCTATAAATTTGATTTCGTTTTCAAGAAAACGAAATTTTCGAATTGAGGTACAATAATTTTTGAATATACGGAAATACCCTTAGGTACCCTATTAAGAATTTATAGGGGTACTTTGGGTATTCGTGGGAAACACAAGAGATAATAAGATGGAAGAAATTACGGGGCAGTCTGTTCTTCAAGGAATACGGTTCCTTGATTGTTGGTATTGTAGAGGATACGTTGTTTATACATGACATCACATTTGTACATTGCAATGTAGAATAAAAGATTTATTTATAAACAACAACAACTGTTTCATGGACCTTGACTACAAAAGAAAATAATATATAAGGTTTGATTATCTCTAAACAACATTGTCTTCCAGTTGATCTGATGCTCATCCTTGCGCTGGATTCGCATTAGCAATCTTTGGGCAATTTCTCCGGAAATGGCCCATTTCGTTACAGTTGAAGCAAGGACCTAGTGGAAGACGAGCTTGAGCAGGATTTACTTGAGGTTGGTTTGGACCACCTTGGTTTGGGGTAAATCGACAAGCATTTACCAGGTGACCGAGTCGCCCACATGATGCACATAATCAGCACTGTAGGTGAGCTAAGTGGTGTGCATTACATTTGTCGCACTTCGGTGCAGTACCGGCATAAGGTTTCTTTGCAGGAGGTTGAGTTGGTTGGTTGCGGGTGTTTTGGTTAGGTTGAGCAGCAATCGCAAAATTCTGCGAAGCCTTACGCTTCTTAGACTTCTCAGGGGATCCAGTCTGTTCATCCATGGTCTTTGATTCCTCGATTGGCTTCTTGTCACCCTTTCGAAAAAGTTTATGCTTTCTGAACTGCGATTCAGTCAAGGTTGTAGATAGCTCAATGGCCTGACGGAGTGTGGTAGGGTTGCTACCAGTGACAATGTCTTGTACCGAGTCAGGCAGGCCGTCGATGTACCTTTCGATAGCCTTGTCGAGTGGGGCGACCATAGTCGGGCAAAGTAGACTCAACTCCTCAAACCTATCAGTATATGCCCTGTGTTCGCCACTATCTTGTTTCAAATCATCAAACTCCTTCTCCAACGCTCGTTGTTCATGACGAGGACAAAACTCCCTCATCATAAGAGCTCTCAGTTCAGCCCATGTTTGTGCTAGAGCAACGTCTGCACCACGGTCTCTCATTACCCCGTTCCACCATGTAAGAGCCCTCTTCTGAAACACACTCGAAGAAAACTCGACCTTGCGATTATCCGGACACTGCACGTGGCGAAAGATATTCTTGATGCTCTCGAACCATTGAAGAAGCCCAGTTGCTCCCTCAGAACCACTAAACTTGAGTGGTTTAGCCAATTTAAAGTTCTTGAAATTGCATGTACCATTGTTGTTGTTGTTGGCTTGGTTCCATTGAGCAAAGAGATTTGGGAATTGAGCAGCCATCTGTTGCGCAATAATTTCTGCCAGCTCGGCAGTTGCTATCTGGTGTTCGCGTCGAGGAGGCATTCTAAAAGAGGAAAGCCTGAAAGGAAACAAATAAAATGGTATTGGGTAAGAATAGGATGTTACAATCACCGACCGTAATCACGGTTGATGGTCATTTGTTTGAATCATGAATCAAACAAACAACACCAAGGCTGAATCAAAGCAAATAGATCCTCATAGTGTATCGCGAAGACATGCTCGCCTATAAGTGGACACTCACCCCAAGAGTTCCCAGGTAAGAGTGACTGGTCCGATTATGTGGATTTGTACGAACACTCTAACCTTAGACAGAAAACCCAGGGTACAGGCATTCACTCTTCCAGTTCGCACGTGTTCACACTATTTAGGACCCAAAATTTTGACGAGAGTTTTGAAAATTCAAAGGGGTTCAAAACCTTATAACAGAGGGTTCAAAACCTAGTAATCAATCATCCTAGAACAGATGATTGGTTTTCAAAGCGGTTTTGAAATTTATGTTCTTGTTGTGGTCGTCGCCTAAGGATAGGTGACGGTATTTTTTTATGACTAAACGCAAGTGAACTCGCGTTAGGGTCCTAGGAAGGTTATAGACTAGGTCAAAGCATTACTAATAACCTAATTCCCTATAACCATTGGCTCTGATACCATCTTTTCTGTCACACCCCGACCACGTAGAACATACAAAACGTGGCAGAAATGTCGGGGAGTGTTGTAACAGAATCAATTGTTTCAAATCCATGGTAAAGGAAGTTTCGTTTTATTAATCAAACATGAAAGTTTACATTGTCTTAAACAAGAACCAAAGAATACATAACATAAATTAACTAGTTCTTGTCTCGTTTTAAGTCACTAAGGCACAGGTCCGCCTAAGTATGTCTTGATAAGTCCTATGCATCATCTCCTGAAAACACATGTGAAAATAGGTACGTCAGCATAAAAATGCCTGTGAGATACATTGGTTTTGTGAAAACGGAATTCATGACTTATGTTTGAGAAAATGTTTAGTCATGAACCTTGTAATTTGCTTTGTCTTGTAAATCATTTGAAAAACGATAAGATCAGATGATATGTATAAATAAGAGAACACTGTATGGTTAAACGGATAACCATGTAAAATGAGTTTGTAAAACAATGTCTCATGAAAAGTGTGTTATTGGTATAAAATGTCATATGTCTCAAATTGAAATGATTCAAATAACGCTATGATATGTGATACCATACAAACACTTATATATAGGAAGTACCAGCGGCGTATCCACCATGCTTGTATCATATTACACACGCCTCATTACTTAATCACTTACCCAAACCATCCACCATGTAAGATTGTTCTTGTATAACTCAATTGTTTATTGTGTAAACCATGTCAAATGTCTATGTTCAAAGTAAACCACCAAATGTGTATGTCAATGTCAACGTGTTTATGTTCAATGTAAATCATGTAATGTGTATCCCAAAATGTATCATGTATGGTAAGCGAAATGTATCAACTTAAACCATATGTAAAATGCACAAAACAAGTCGTTGAAGTAAAACGTGGTTTAGATCAACGTTATGTTCTGTGGAAAAATGCATGCTCTATTGATATTAACATTTATGCGGTATTGTAAACTATGCATACATCCAAGCCTTGAGACTGTGGCGATAAACCCTTAAGCAAATTAAAGGTTTATCTAAGTTATGTATATCGAATTCGGTCATTCCTTCCAATCCTATCAAACCCAGGATTTCAGGAACGGGAGTTGTCAATTCCTATGGTACCACTACCTACTAACGAACGGCGTAGCTAATGTTAATGAATGTATTGTCCCATGTTAAACAAACCAAATGTCATAACAAAATGAAGGCATGTGATGTAAACAATTGTACTAAGTATGCTAAGTAAACATACGAAGCAGAAATGTTCATGTAAATCAATGTGCCCATATGCTGAGTAAACATATGCAGCAGAAATGTTCATGTAAATCAATGTGCCCATATGCTGAGTAAACATATGCAGCAGAAATGTTCATGTAAATCAATGTGTCCATATGCTGAGTAAACATATGCAACAGAAATGTTCATGTAAATCAATGTGTCCATATGCTGAGTAAACATATGCAACAGAAATGTTCATGTAAATAAATGTGTCCATATGCTGAGTAAACATATGCAACAGAAATGTTCATGTAAATCAATGTGTCCATATGCTGAGTAAACATATGCAACAGAAATGTTCATGTAAATCAATGTGTCCAAATGCTGAGTAAACATATGCAACAGAAATGTAATGTAAATCAATGTACTAAGTACGCACACAATGGGCATACATAGCATGAAATGTAATGAAATCGTGTACTATAATGTACTAACAACATAGCAGGCATATGATGTGAAAACATGGAAAGCATGAATGTAACAGATAGGCACATGTGTTTCACCCCAAAACAGTTTGGAAAACAGTAAAAGAGGGGTTCAATGTACTCACCTGAGATTGCTTTGTAGTTCTTGTATAATAACCAAATAATGCTAAAGATCACGGGATATCAAACGTCACCTAATAGGTAGCTATGTCAATATACCGGACCAAATCGGAAGGATCGGATAGTATGCGGGTTCATAAACCAAACGAGTATAGAGACTCGTGTAATATGGTTTAACAATGCCTACATACTAAAATGAAACCTAACATAAGTGCTTGCGACCCATCACGACCCGTTTAGGTAGCTTATGCAACCTTACGCGTCGTTCGCGTAGAACGCGTTCGGAACGCCTAACATTGCGACCACAAGGTATAACCTCGGAAGGTTATAGCTATGGTCACCTAATGTGTTTGGTCGGATCCTAATGATCGACCAAATGGGTCGGGTTCGAAAGTATAAGCGATGGTTTAGATGCTTACCTTACGACCCTATATATGCACTAAACTAAAAGTGACGAGCTAAGCATGTTAGAACATGCTTAACTAACTTTAGAAAACAGGTTTGGCATCAAAACAAAAGGCTTTGATGCTCACGAGTAGTTTGGTTACAAAACACGCAAGAATGCGCATTTTGGCCGAAACTACGACTCGTCACTGAGCCTAGATAACGTGGTAATCAGTAGGTATAGTCACTACGGACCATAACCATCGTGATCACGCTCACGTTATGAAGTTCCAACGAACTTCGCATCGACCATAAACTGGTCAATGCAGAAAGTCAAACATAGTTCGACTTTCGGACTCGAAAAGCAAATAAAAGAACGAAAGAACACTTACGGAGGGTCCCCGAATGCTAATCTAGATCAAAATAGCTCAGGTATGAAACAATGGTTCCAACTTAGAGCCTTAAGATCAGATTGTGTGGGTTTTGAGCAAAATGGGGGGGGTATTTATAGGAAAAGTGGAACCGTTAGGATCGTTTATCGAATACCGTGCCACGATCTTGTGCGTACACATGTCAAAATGTAGTGGTCACTGATTAATGGCCCTTGGCCTTTGATTGGGTGAAAAGGCAATTGGACCTTTCGCCATTTGAAGAGCCAATCAGCATTAAATGTGGGTTCTGCTGTACTGGGGACTCCTTACGGACCGTATGGGCTTTGGCTTACGGTCCGTAAGCCCCTAGTTTGGCAGATTTACAGTTTTGGTCCCTGCAGCTCCAAAACTTGGTATTTGATGCGTTTTTGGCACGTTTAAGCCCCGTTAACCTCATTTCAAAGCTCTAAAATGAAGTTAAAGTATAGGGAACTTAAAATGTGCTCAAAAATATGTCGGATGTCGGTTCGTTTGGCCGTACGGTCGCGATGTTCGGTTAATTACGACGGAATGCGCATAAGCGTGAAAGACGATCCAAATTGTGCGACGAATGGATTTTTCTCATGCCAAACACTAAGGCATAATATAAGGATGCTTACATAAATTTTTGGATGTCCAGATGTATTCAGAACGTAAGTTATGCGCAAAAGTGCAAACTTGTGCACTTTTTGACACTTTTAGCCCCTGAATGATCCAAAAGTTTGTTTTAGCATACCAAACCCCTCAAAGCCTATTTCTAAGCTATGTAAAGGATATTTATGGTATGTTTAACTTATGGACATGTTCCAGAATGTTTGTTACAGTTCAAATTGGCATACTTTCGTAGTTTGTCAAGTTTAGTCCCTATAAGCGAATTAACTTGTTTTTGCCATACCAAAGCCTTCAAAACTTATTTCTAAGTTATGTAAAGGTTATTTAAGGTATGTTGAGTATATGTTGCTGTTCCGGAGTATTTGTCGCATTAAACTGAGTACGTTTACGCACCAGTTTGCGTATAACTCCCCAGAAAGCGATGTAGAGCTTGAAATCGAACAAGAGTTGATATGTGCAAACGATACACATATTTATACAAGTCCAAAGTATGAAATACAATATTTTATTGGTTTGGCATTTGTTTGATGGTTGAAGTGACACAGGTGTCACACCAACAAATGAAGATCTGTGCAAAGAGTTTGAAAAAGTTATGAAGCAAAAAATTTGAAATGTCATCAATGGGTGAGATGAAAATCTTCTTGGGACTTCAGGTTGATCAACTGCCCGAGGGAATTTTCATACATCAGACGAAGTATGTTCATGATATCTTAGAGAAATTTGGGATGTCTAGGACTACTCCAGCTTCCACCCCGTTAGCGACGAACCATGGGATAAACCCTGATCTCACCGGAGAGAAGGTAGATGAAACGATGTATCGTTCCATGATCGGATCGCTGATGTACTTGACAGCTTCAAGACCCGATATCATGTATCCAACGTGCCTCGCAGCTAGGTTTCAGTCAAGCCCCAGAGCTTCGCATATGGTGATTGTGAAACGGATATTGCGCTACCTGAAAGAAACTCCATCATTGGGGTTGTGGTATCCAAAAGAAGGCGACTTCACGCTTGCAGGGTATTCTGATTCCGACTTAGGATGCTGCAAAGTTAATGCTAAGTCAAAAACTGCGGGATGTCAGTTTTTCGGACCACGATTGGTCACCTGGCAATGTAAGAAGCAGACCTCTGTAGCTTTATCCACATGTGAAGCTGAGTATGTATCTGCTAGCAGCTGCTACTCTTAGATCTTGTGGATCCAGCAACAGATGCGCGACTACGGTTTGCAATTTCTTAACACCCCTATCTTTGTTGATAATGAGGCAGCGATAAACATAACAAAAAATCCTGTTCATCACGCTAAAACGAAACACATTGAAATTCGTCATCACTTCATTCGAGATTGTTTCGAGAAGAAGTTAATACAAATTGAGAAAATCCACACTGACGAGCAGAAAGCTGATTTACATACCAAAGCGTTTGATAAAACTCGTTTTAAATATCTTTTAAAACTGAACGGTATGAAGCTTTTATCGGTGTCGGATGGGATTCTTGGCGTAGATTGTGACAACTGCCACTTTACGGTAATTTTCTTACACTTAAAATACTCATTTTTAGCTACATTTTTATTCATTGTGAACATCCGAACTGCTTATTTCGTGGCATACACTTAGAATACTCAAGGAATACTTACTTAGGATGCATATGATCCATTTTTATTAGGTACATTTGAAACAGTTTAAACAATGCATCGAAACTACTAGAAAAGCACCTAATAAACTAGTATTCTGACGAAAATGCAGAATCCGCAAAAATCATCTAAACGACATCTTTAGGACTTAGACGAAGGTCCAACATCTAATATATATTAAATCCTAACTAAGAATGCAAGGGTTTGATTTAAAACCTTTCTGAAGTCCGATAACACTAAAAATTGCCCGAAAAGCACTAAAAGCGACGATTTCAACACTTTTCCGCAGAAATTCTGCAGAAGTCAGCTTCCTAATATTTTTACGACATGTAAAAATATTATTTGACATATAATTCATGTGAGGATACATTCGGGCATCATCCGAGCCAATAACTACATCAATTCACACATGTTTCGCAACTTAGCGTTCAAATAACATCTAACCGAAACAATTCGAAACAAATGTCCGAACAATATCAAATCTTTTTTTATGGTCATCTAGTGTTAATTGGATCATTTTGGTCTAGTAATGATCATTTAACACCCTTTAAACACCTAAACACTTATATTTATAAACTTCCTAAAACAACTATATAAGCTCTAACATTTTTACTAAGTAATTCAAGAAGGAAAAGCAAAGGGAACCCCCCCCCCCCATTTATGGTTGCAACACCCTCTTGTGGGACCCACTTTTTCAACTTGTTACCATAAATATCCTAGATGGTTACTAAAGTCTTGCAAGTTGATGCAAGTGGTGAAAGTATGGTCATTACTAGTAACTAGTTACTTCACTTCTAATCTTTTCACTCATACTTTCACCTTCCATTTTCACAACACCAAAAGCTCCCAACAACACCCCATTTTCGGTCAAGAACACCCTTCCCCCATCTTCATTTTCAAGCCACTTTCATGATGATCAAGATGCATTTTCATGGAACTTAGGAGGATCTAAGGCAACCACAAGTAGAAGCGAGCATTTCCAAACATCTAAGGGCTTTCAACCATCAAATCTTCATATTCTTTGCTTTTCATTTTCACCTAGATCATCCCTAGCCAAGAGCTAGAAGAGAGCCTTCTAAATCCTTTATTTTCATACTTGTTTATGTATTTATTGTTAAAGAACAACTTATAACTAAAAGAACAATACAAAATAAGATGAAAATATAAAGAAGCAAAATAATAATCATAATATAAAAGTGTGTTTATGTTGTGATTTATTGATGATTACTTGCATATTTGATCTAGTTTTGATGATTAGCATACAAATAACTTGCTAGATGATGTTTAAAAACATAATCTAACAAGTGTTCATGAAAGTGTTTAAGGGTTTTGTTAAACATAAAAGATTAGATGGATGATCATGATCTTTGTTTTTGTTAAAGTATATAAAGTGGTTAACTAAAAATAATGCTTTTACAAGTTATAAAAAGAAAACATACAAGTTGAGATTTTTATACAACTTGATGAAACTAGAAGTAAACATGGATTTTAATGTAGTAAACATATGAAATGATCATACCGAAAACCCTACATGATTAAGAGTTCATCTTGATAAATTATGTTATAAATCTCATATGTTTTTATTAAGAAAAATATGAGAAGATTAGTGGTGATTTTATAAGAAAAAGATATGTTTTTATTAAACATGGCAAAGTCCATATTTCTAATAAAATATGGCCAAGTTTTCTTAAAAATCATAAGCTATAAAAACTATTATTTTTGACAAAATCTTTATTAGATTAAAAGATTTTTAAGAATAGTTTTTATAAAATCAAAGTTTGATATAAATATATATTTTTGAGAAAATATATATTTAGTTAACTTAACAACTTAAGTGCTATGTGTTATATGTTTGTATTAGTTATATGTATTATAACTAGGAACTTGAATACAATGATACAAACGAACACAATAAACATTTCGACTAAAGTCTTACAAGACTACATATAAACACGCCTTATAAACACCTTACGGACATTCCGAGCTTTCGAACACAACTTATGGTCAAAACGGACGACGGGCGAATCTATGAACATATCGCCATTCCGAGGAGTTACTACGACGTTTAGGCGATCTTTCGACACGAATACATACAAATCACCGACAACAATATCCGGATGTTTTAAAACTTAGAAAAACTATTGTGTATTCTTTTAACTAAAAAGCCTATACTTAGTAATTTTTATAAAAATGAAAGAATATATTTTTAACAAATGGGCTTATTTTATAACAAATGGGCTATTTTACAAATGGGCTTATTTTTAACAAATGGGCTTATTTTATAACAAATGGGCTATTTTTATAAATGGGCTTATTTATAACAAATGGGCTTATCATCCTAATTGGGCTTAACATAAACACATGGGCTAAGCCCAATATCAAGACTCATGGGCTAAGCCCAAAACCAAACATTGGGCCAAGGCCCAATAACATTAAGCCCAATAACATTTGGGCCCAACACCTATTTAGGCCCAACACTATTTAGGCCCAACACCTATTTAGGCCCAACACTATTTAGGCCCAACACTACTGAGGCCCAACACTATTTAGGCCCGACATTTTTTTTGAGCCCAAATAACATAAATTCTTGGGCTAAGCCCAATGACACAATTAGTAAAAATACAAGATTACATATATATATATATATATATATATATATATTTGGTGAAATATATATATATATATATATATAACAGTTTAACAATTCATACATCTAATACACAGTTCAACGAACAACAAAGACATACAGGTCTTACACATATTTAAAACACAAGACTTGTACTCAAGTCATTTACAAAGACCGAAGTGTCTAACAACTATAAAAACATTTGTAGGTCGCAACCTTGTTCAAGACGACCACGCGTAAGATCACAAACACTTATCATTCACGGACGCAATACTGTGAGTTCATGTCCCCTATTCATTTAAATGTTTCACAACTTTACAACTATCGGGGAAAATACATGTTCAACGTATGTTAAAGTTAGGGAATGAAACACCTTAGATCATGTGCGAACTAGGGTTATACATCTAAGCACCATTAATCCAGTTTGGACCTAGGTACATGTGGTTAGATCTAATGGGTATTGGCGAGCCCCACTCTTGGTCGTGGACCCATACAGAAGAGTGCTTTTGTGTCCCAGTCGATAGGAGTCGACATAAAATCGTCTAGGTTTGGATTGCTTGCTTTTTCGTCACACATATTAATGTCCTTGCAAAACATTAATGATCAACGATTTCATTGACACTTTACATACTACAACTTACATTTTAAATACATCTTTTACAACTAAACTGCATGAATTCGCCAACTTTTGTTGATGTTTTCCAAACTTAACATGTATTTCAGGGAATTAATGGACCATGTCAGGATTCATAGTCAAGATAACAAGTACCGGAACTCCATGCCATCTTTTGGAGGGTTTATCTATTATATTCCGCCTCCTTGCGGCGACATGACGGTTTAAACCTTAGTAGTTTATTTTCTTTTTGATGTATGGAACAATAACACTCTACTTTTATGATAATGGTTTGTAACCGACACACTAAACTTATGTTGTGATCTTTTGAAAACACTTATGTAATGGCAATGGAGTATGTTTTATTCATATAGTTTGTTCATGTACGTCGATATTTATGCAATGAAAACCATACAGATCACACCTCGCGCTTCCGCTATGAGCGGGTGTGACATAGATGAAGGTACCACTGTAGATGATGTTGAAAAGCAATCTGCAATGGTTTGTCGATTTTTTACTTGTTTTGGTATTTAGGGGGAGGTAGGTTTTATAAATCCAAAAATACAAAAACAATAAAAAAAATCCAAAAATCCAAAAAACATGTGATATTTCAAAAATCCAAAAACAATAGAAAACCGTAAAAGAGCTTGTGTAAAAAGAGAAAATGATAGTACATCAGCTAGACAGTTACGGTATGCTAAAGAAATGTAAAGTTTTAAAGCTTTAAGCAGTCTCGCTGATGATATGCCGGTAGGTTTTTACACACTTAGTAAGTTTGTTTGGGATATAAACCTAAATCATCACTTGCTTATTACGTTGGGAACATCTCTCGGATATATAGGTAACCCCTGAAATTCTGTTTGAAAGACTCTATTTCTGACATACTAGGTCTTTGTACGTGATGATATCTGGGGTATTATACCAGGACTTCTGATTTTGCGGAAGCAATAGCCTAGTCCTCGTATAATGCTTTGCACTGCTTTATTCTTAAAGCTCACCCTCAGCATAAAAAATGATGAAACATTGCAAAATGCTAATCATGTGCTGTTGAAATAAAAGATCCCCAAACGGGACCCACCTAAAGTCGAGCCATCATCTCTCTGTACGAACGGAAGTTCTAGCCTGAGCTCTCATGGTCTCGCATTTACCCCTTTACAGATATCATTAGTATGCACTCACCTGTAAGACTGAATATAGTAGTCTGGATACGGGAGTATATTCTGAGATGGTACACGCGTATAAGTTAAGATTCTAAAACTCTAATTCGTATCCTGAGCAGATTGAAATTTGTATGAAAATTTAAAATGGATTAGTATATCGACAATCTAAGCGAATTGTTTAATTCTGAGTATGAAATCAAAGCTTAACGGTAATTGTAACTTGTCGATAGCTGATATGATTCCCTAACACGCTCACCAAAAATATGTTTGTAAATAGTTTACATTTACTGCATTTCATTTTTGTTTAACATTCAAAACCCAAAAAGATTTTATAGCTTTCTAGTTTAGAAATTTTATTCAAAATCCAAAAAGATTTTACATTTCTACTTTATGTTTTTTGACAAACCAAAGTGGAAAGCTAATCTTCAGATTCACAGTTCGTGGCAAATGCAGGAAGTTTCTAAAAACTGGAAGATGAGTTGGGAGCTTATTTTGTTAAATCTGTGTAAAATGAAAAGTCAACACAAGTTCATTAAGTTGAAACTTGTAATTTTCAGAATAATGTTTTCAAAAAAAAATTGAACAAAATCAGTTTTGTTTTGCCTCAGGTTATCCAAGGTCATTAAGTTGGACTTGGTAGACAAATTAAGTTTCCAGGGTCATTAATTGGATCTGGATACTGAAGTGGATTATTAAAACTGATGAACAATAAAAGAAGTCAAAATGTGAATAGATTATAATGTCAGATTTCTGAGTAGCAGGAAATAGAGTTGAACCTGTGAAAGCAGCAAAGCAGAGATCCCCATGGCTATGGTTGAACAAAGTTTGAGCCAGTTTTCGATTCAAGATCAAGAAGTATTCAAGACTACGATCCCATCTTGTTGAGAGGGGGAGTCTAAAGACGTAATCTGGATCAACATTTAAGGGGGAATTTGAAGATTGTCAAAGTCAAGTTCGAGTGCTAGTTGTTGATGTTGTTAAAGTCAAAAGAAAGAAGAGATCTGATCAAGAGAATTAGAATATAATGAGATTGAAGGATGCTTTCAGTGTCAAATAGTTTGGAAAGAGTACGAAGATAGATCAAGACTGAAGATTTCCAAAGACTCGATCCCTAAGACTTCGTCAACATCCAAGGGGGAGTCTGTTGGTGCATAAATGTCTGTTAACTTTGTCTTTATCGAGTCTTGTATCTAGATAGGATAAACCAGTGCTCAGACTATGGAAAATTAGGTTTTATGTGTTTAGTGGCCATTTCGCAAGAAATGGAGATGTGTCCATTTCATACGAAATGAGGTGTTTCCATTTCGCACGAAATGGTTTTGCCATTTTGTACGAAATGGCCATTTCGTTTGAACTGTTTCGTGCGGAATGGTCAGTCTATAAATACCTGAGCTGGTTAGTCATTTGTAACGTTCAAGATTTCAGAGCTGAGGTGTTGCCGAATTGTCAACTGATCTGTATTGCTTTGAAATCAATAAAAAGAAGATAATTAAGGAGAATCAAGCTGTAATCAAGTCTGTATCATTGATTCCGCCTTTGATATGGATGAAAACTCTTCTGAACGACTCATTCAGGTCATACAGCGATCCAACAAGTTGTTTATTTCTTTTCATTCATGAGCATCCGAATCATCCTTGTGATTATTTGTGTATTGGTGAATCATACAATGAGGTTAATCCTCCATGCTTGACTTATATGACAATCTATGAAACTCATGATGGACTTAGCTTAGGATTATTATTATAACTATATAAATATATGTATGTATATGAACATGGCTGAATTTATGATGATAATCGGCTTATGATTATTCGTCATGAACTTACGCTAACTTATCTATGATTCTAAGTCCCTCGTTGTTGATTCTAATGGGCAAACTAGGACCCATGAAATCACATACAACTTAGTGTCAAAACGAGTACTTAGACTAGATATACTTTTATGAATACATACTTTTGTACTTGAATTCTAAATCCCGGATATAACCACTCCATAAACGGCGTATGACCTTACCTTCAATTCCCCATTCTCAAACAACTCATCACTTACAGATAATCGGAAAGCTTTTGCAAAATTGTGAGTATACATGACCCTTTTTTTTCCTTTTACACTTTTGGGTGCAATACGTTATACTATTTAAACACACGCAATCATACTTTATGCTTAAATACAAACGCAAACAATCCAATCATACATGCTTAAATACGTGAGACTTGATTTGTATACGTGGATGATTCTTTTGTGTGATTTACTTGACATTAACTTCGTACGAGCCTCCCCTTAACATGTATAGTGCTATAGGAGTAACGCACTGCCCGTAGTCTTGTGGTCATGTTAAGTCTTTAATACTTGCGGTAATCAGAGGATTGACTTGTATAATTGCATGCCATGTTTACATTAATCTCGTTAACTATTTTTTGTCATGTGGATTGTTCAAACTCTTATACATAGATGCTACTACTCAAAACTTGTATACTCGCCAATACTTTTGTATTGAACTATACTTTAAAATGTATTGCAGGATTTTGATGATGATGATGATGCATGGAATCTAGTAGGATACCTAGAAACGTACCAAAATTTAATTCGTGTTTATTAGTTTAGTCATTAGATAATTGTTGTAAATCATTTGTTTCAAACTCGATGTATTCTATTTCAAACAATGTACTTGATGTTAGCAATGAAAAGAAAATGTTTATTAAATACTTGTCACCTTTAGTGTTATGAAGTCTCGAGCAATCTCGTTCTTCTCATTCTTATGTTTCCGCCATCGGTTGGGGTGTGATAGCCTGTGGAGGTTCCCTCGTCGTCTTTGTCTCACATGGAGGCTGTCGCTGCTGTAGTTCGCCGGAGGAGGGCACGACCGCTTCCTTTCACTCTCCATCGGCTCCCTCCTTCTCTTTCTAGAATATCAAAGAGAAAGGGTTTGAGTTGTGTGAGTTTGGGTTTAGAGAAGGTAAGGATGGGGGCTAGGGTTTGATAATAAAAATGAGAGGAGAAGGGAATGAGATGGTTATAAAGTTAGGGTTTAGGTAGGTGGGTTGGGCTTAAATCGCGGGTTTAACATTCTCGCGTAAAGTGAACCCGCTTGTTTAAATTATATAAAATAAATACAACAGGTAAAATATCTTTACTGGGTTTAAATTAAAATGAATATTCGGAGTATATAGTTTGTATACATGTCTACCAGTGTATATATATATATATATATATATATGTATGTATGTATGTATGTATGTATGTATGCATGTATGTGTGTATGTATGTATGTATGTATGTATGTATGTATGTATGTATGTATGTATGTATGTATGTATGTATGTATGTATGTATGTATGTATGTATGTATGTATGTATGTATGTATGTATGTATGTATGTATGTATGTATGTATGTATGTATGTATGTATGTATGTACGTATGTATGTATGTACGTATGTATGTATGTACGTATGTATGTATGTACGTATGTACGTATGTACGTATGTACGTATGTACGTATGTACGTATGTACGTATGTACGTATGTACGTATGTACGTATGTACGTATGTACGTATGTACGTATGTACGTATGTACGTATGTACGTATGTACGTATGTACGTATGTACGTATGTACGTATGTACGTATGTACGTATGTACGTATGTACGTATGTACGTATGTACGTATGTACGTATGTACGTATGTACGTATGTACGTATGTACGTATGTACGTATGTACGTATGTACGTATGTACGTATGTACGTATGTACGTATGTACGTATGTACGTATGTACGTATGTACGTATGTACGTATGTACGTATGTACGTATGTACGTATGTACGTATGTACGTATGTACGTATGTACGTATGTACGTATGTATGTATGTACGTATGTATGTATGTATGTATGTATGTATGTATGTAAATATAAGCTTGATAAGAATTATCAGTTAAATCATATGTTTCACTCGCAACAAGTTGTTATTATTTAAAACTAATGATAATAAATATTTTAAGATGTGTAACCCTTTTCGTTCATTAGGTTCAAAAGTACGAGTTGTCACATCTACAAATCAACAGGATTGTAGGCTATGCTCCAACCAACTTGGCCTACAACTCAAGATGGGGTCTACGACCCTTGTTATATGCCCTACAACCACTTCGTGTACTAAATCTATGCATTGAGCTGATCTGTGCACTACGTTGATCTGTGCACTACGCTAATTTATGCACTTTGCTAATTTAGGCACTATGCACTAATCTGTGCGCTTCCATAAACTGTGCACCTCGCTACTTTGTGCACTTCGCTGATCTGTGCACTTTGCTAATTTGTGTACTATGCAATAATTTGTGCTTTCTATAAACTGTGTATTTCGCTAATCTATGCACTTCGCTAATATGCACTATGCATTGATCTGTGCACTACGTTAATCTGTACAGTTCGCTAATTTGTGCACTATGCATTAATCTGTGCACTTCGCTAATCTGTGCACTTCGTTACTCTGTGCACTTCGCTAATATGTACACTATGCACCGATTTGTGCACTACGCTAATTTGTGCATTACGCTAGTCTGTGAGCTTCACTAAACTGTGCACTATCCATTGATCTGTGCACTTCGCTAAACTATGCACTATGCATTGATCTATGCACTTTGCTAAATTGTTCAGTAAGCATTGATCTTTGCACTATGCTAGTCAATGCACTTCGCTAAAATGGGCGTTATGCACTAATCTGACAACTCATCCATCCCAACTTCCATGTTAACAATCTTAAAGGTCAATTTACATCATTGTTGACCCATTTATCCCAACTACATTCCTTGTTGCTTAATGGACCATACATGCCCACTAAACAACATCCCGTAACATTGGCGTACTATAAATTACTTATCCATTCTTGCTATTCATTCCACAATTATACCTAAATATAAATGTATCAAACTGAGAGATTAGTTCACAAGTCACTTACCTCGAGTCCTTTTTCTTGCTTGTTTCATTGCTTTTTCTTGACCTGTTAGCTTCCCGTGCATGAGTCCATCTTGACGTGCTTCCTATCCTTTCAGGTCGTCACATTCACATCATTGTTAGCATATATAATCGTTCATTTTAACAATCATTTCCAACTTTCATGTCACAATGACTTTCATTGGTTAATTACTAACATGCATGAGACATAAATTAACAATCACATTGTTTGTAGGTCAAGCAATTTAACTTACCATCATGTATCCACATAAACAATCTAACATGTGTCACATGGTCTCTCTCTAATCTCACAGTCTTGTTAGGAAGTCTAACCATGCCATGTATACATTGTTGAATTTCAAAAAGTCAACTGTCTATCATATGAACTTTCAACTTATACTCATACATCCATATTATTATAGTAGGCTATACTAATGGCATCACATACATTTCATACTTATGTTGTAAGACACACAGTGGCGAAGCTTGAAATTTTTTACGGGGGGTCGAAAACGTATATACCCAAAAATTTCTATAGAACCCGGGATTTGAAAACATATATACCCAAAAATTTCTATATGAAAACTACATATATAACACTACTGGCCGAAAAGTTCGGGGGGTCGGGCGCCCCTCCCGACCCCTTCAAAGCATCGCCCCTGAAGACACATACAACCACATGACATCACCTAGTTACATACATAAACATACATATAGTAAATTTTACACATACTAATGCTTTCATGATCCTACAATTGACATCCACCTTCAAAGTTAGCCAATTAAACATAACTCTACCATCCTTACTTGCTATACAATAACACCAATTTCATTTCTTAGTCAAGACTAAACAGTCAACTAAACACATAATGTGCATCATACCATTAAAGCAAAAAGTACAAGCCACTAGTGCATATTTCTACCCAAACATGAAATCAACAAAACCTCCATATGGATTCAGTCTAACACATGTTCCTCATGTAAGTTTACTAACAATTTCATCATTTCCACATTCTGTGTATATTCATCCACTATTTGCATACACTTTCACATAATATTGTCATTTAGACATTTAATCAAAAACTTGGCATCCATACTACTAAATTCACCTCTTATGTTTGAAATAATATGCGTCATTAGTCCGTTTACTTTCACTAAATTTGATTTTCCTCAAATAACTTACATTCTTTAACTTATTCAAAAACCATGAATACATGGCTGTGTTTGATTTTTTTCTCGGCATCCCTATATCAATTTTATCAGCAAGAGAGTTGCATTCAAAATAGAGTGTGTGTTCTTTTGTATTATAGGTTTTACGAGTTACAATACTGTGATGGTACCAAGCGAACCAAACAAATTCAAACCGCAGAACATCGAAACCGGAACCGGTATTTGTTTTTTTCTTTTCAATCGATGTAAAACAAGTCTCGCTATCCTTTTGAACATATCGCGACTTCAATATTTTTGTTGTTTTCTCTTTCGGATACTATAGCGAGTGTCGGTATCATAACAAAACGAATCGATTGTGTATGCCCATAGTGCAGGGAATTCCACTAGTTGTAAGACATTTGACAAAGTAACGATGCGCACCACACGAACCCCTATTTTTCCAACTATTGACTTTTATTAAAAAAAGAAAAAACAAAACAAAATAAAATGGGAAGAAAAAGAAATGAATAAAAATACGGTCATAACTACGTCCAAAAAGGAAATGCCAAAGTTCCAAGCATAGACTTTGCTTTGCATTTTGTACCTATTTTCTTGATACAACATTCTTTGTCATGTCCATTTCAATTCATTTCATTTCAAAAGAGTGTGGGGGCAAAAGAAAAGAAAGGTTCCTTGTTGTCGACTTAAGGTGATAAGGGGACCATTTAGATGAAGAAATGATCGAAGAGCCTAGAAATTCTATTCAATAAGTACCAAAGATTACATGTTAGGTGTAGGGTCATAAGTTAGGTTTTCATGTGTACTTTCTTCTCATTTTATAAGTTAATCATAACTACCGGTTCTTAGACTACATTTGATTATGAGATTCAGTGAGATTGAAATCTGTAATTTGTTTTTTACTTTTTAGAATGCATAAAATACATTGAAACTTGGAAACTGAATTCAACAGATAACATGTTTTATTTTCAATGACGCCACAAAAACTACTCCCTCAACCACCATCATCACCCTTACCGACGTCGCTGTCACCACCTAAGGGTGGAAATTTCTAACATGGGATGGCATGAAACACGGCAAGAAAGATAATTTTTTTAGTTGTCACGTTTAACTCATTTAATATAAGGATGGTGTTTGGGTTGACCTATTTAATTATGTTAAAAATTTAAAACTAAACTTAGCCGTCTAGGTGTCATTAGTTTGAAGCATGGTCCCCAAAGTTTGCTTTGGGTGACGTAACGGGGGTATACCCCTCGTAAAGGTGTAACTTTATTTTTTATTTATATATTATACTGGGCTATGCCCTTTACCCAATTTTTTTAATTAGGTAGGGTACAAGCCTTGTATTACTAAACGTCGCATCGTTTGGAGGCATCAATTAGCTAGGTATATATACACATATGCATCGACGTTGTTGAAGGTGTGATCATAGAGATTTGATGTTCTTGTGTTAATTGTGTTCTTGTTTAATTGATTCACCCCTGATTTCCAACAAATTAAACACCGGTGTTAAGAGTTAACATGCTTAACTTGTTTACATAAACATGTTGACCTGTCAAGCCGTTTGATTATAAAAAGCCGACCCGTCAACTCTTTTAACTGAACATGTGGAAGTCAAACCTAGGCAGCTAGCAGTATCCTCAAGAAGATTAGTATTTTAACTCGAGAACTACTAATGAGACAACAACCAACCAGTTTTACTGAGTACCTACCTCATTGAATGTGTGCAACCATAACTTATTGATATAATATTTATAGATATAGATGATGATTCACGTACACATACTTTAGTTTCCAGGTGGTATAGATCAACATGTTATATGTGTCAGTATCCAGTATAGTTAAACGATGCAAGTGATATAAGACTTGTCAAATAGAATCCAGTGCTTACATATATGACACCTGAGGTAATGATGACTACTTTCTTTGCATGCATACTGCAGATTCATCATGTTCATGTGTTCATGCATGAGATGAAGGAAATGTTTAAAACACCTAATATATATTGGCAGAAGAGAGAAGACAATCTGTGTACAGAATTAGTGTAAGTTTAAAAAAGTTAAATCACATAATTATCAGAGTATAAACGAAATTTATTTGTCTTACTGTTAAGATTCTACAAGATTTACAAGCTTCTTTCTAGTCCTGAATTTACACATATTTGTCTAGATGCTACAAGTAGTTAGTTATTAATGATGTACATTTACTTCTAGAATTATTATGTCTTTTGGAGTGATCTAATCTAAACTTTATTAACTAACATTCAACATCTATTTGTACAGTTACTAAATATGAGATGCGATTATTCTGATGGTGGAGGCCGCGTACATGAAGGAATTAAGCAATGTTGTTCAAACCAGATCAGATTCGCCACCTAGGAACATGAATAGAAGGATACACCACCCCCTTGCTTGATCCACCATGGTTTGTATGGATTAAACCATAACAACCATGGTCCTCCTTTCCATTTTTTAACAAATCATTTCCTTTTTCTTTAGACAGATAAATCAAAATAAATAAGAGGCTAAAGGTTTGGGTCATGACCACACCCTTAGGGTAGTGGTTTTGGATGGTGGATTAGAGGTGGGTTACATGACACTGACGTGGAGGGTCATGACCACATCTTATAGCCTTATGACTAGTATTGGATCGGTTTTGAGTAAAATATTTATTTTTATTAATTTACAAAATATGTACTTTAGATAACTAGATGTTGATATGGTTCACTCATCCAAATAATCTCTATTATTGTATTTTTTTTTCTCATTTAAAAGCAATTTATTTCTTTTTATTCTTTTAAATATAGAAAATATAACAATATAATATTTAACCGTGTATATATATGTTTCAAACATTGGAATTGGAATTAAGTGTCTATGGTTGTTTCAGTGCGTTGTGATGGAGACTAATCGGAAGCCAAAGTAAAAGGAGGAACTTTATAGAATTCTTTTTTTTTACGAATTTTATGTATAATAAAAAGAGATTAAATAACAAAATTGAATTTGATTATTGAGTTGCTTGATATTGCTATATATTTGCTTGGAAATGGGCCCAACCAGGGCATCAGTGAATTCTTTTTTCAACAGAGTTGGGCCGTACACAAGGGCTTCTAAACAGACTAAACCCTAAAAAATTAGAAAGATTAAAAAGTTGTAGACAGTATCTAGGTTTTAAAGAAAATGAAAATCTAATCTATCTACTGTAATAAAACAAATCAACTTTTAGATATGTGTCAATTATTGAAGGTATTCTCAAATTTATATTTATCTAAATAAATAAATAGTAAATTAATATTAAATCTTATCATACTTTAAGAAAATATTATCCTCAAATCTAAATTGTTAATTTGATATATTTTTAAAACAAATACCTCTCTTATCTACTTATCTTATATTAAATATATAAATAATAAATTAATATTAAATGTTATCCTAATTATTTAAAAACATAACTTTTTTTTATTATTTGGTATACAAAATTATGTTTATTCAACTCTAGTAAAACGCGAGGTTTTTAAGGATATGATTTTTTTTTATTATTTGGTAGATTTTTCAACCCGGCTATACACGATTTTTTTTAAAGATACGACGTTTTTAGTATTTAATATACAAAATTACATTTATTTAGGATATAATTTTTTTATTATTTGATAGATTTTTCAACCCGGTTATACACGGGTTTTTTAAAGATACGACGTTTTTAGTATTTAATATACAAAAATACATTTATTTAATATGTGTAATACATATGGTTTTTAAAGATATAACTCTTTTTTATATCTATTCAACACGTGTAATATACGGGGTTTTTAAGGATGTAATTTTTTATTATTTGGTAGATTTATTCAACCCGATTATACACGGGTTTTTTTAAAAGATACGACGTTTTTAATATTTAGTATACAAATTACATTTATTTAATATGTGTAATACACATGGTTTTTAAAGATATAACTATTTTATTATTTGATATATGAAATTACATTTATTTAACCTGTACAATATACAAGGTTCATAAAGATATAAGTTTTTATTGTTTAATATATAAAATTACATTTATTCAACCCGTGTAATACACAGGGTTCTAAACTAGTATGGATATAAAAAAAATCAGGGTACGAAACCTCCCCCCCCCCCATAAAAACCCGAAACCGAGTATGACTTGTCCAGTTGCATACTCGGCCTTATCTGTTGGTCATATATCGATCCCATACCTTGTGATTTGAAACCGGTTTCAACCCGGTTATACCCGACCTGAATAGGTCAAAATCCGAAGAAAAACCTAATCATTTCCTCTCTAAAACCCAGTTCCATGCCCGACCATGGTATTGTCGTACTCATTTTTTTACCTTATTGACCATACCCGGAAGCGTGTAGAACACAATATGTGATTTGTGCACCCAATGTTTTAAAATCCGGTTTTTTAATCATACCGGATTAGGCATAAGAATGGTTTAACCGGTTGAGCCGGACAGTTCAACCGGATTGACTAGTTAACTGTATAATTCCATAAATTACAACATTAACTCAAAAGATAATACAAAATTGGATGAAGATAGATGTAAATCTTGATCGAATGATGGAGTGATGGAAGTCTGTAACAAGTCACGAATGATGGAGTGATTAAGCAAGTTTTGAATTTTGATCGATGGAGATAAAATATTAAAAGTCGTTAGGTTAAAGTTGAGAGTAAACATTGAGACGGGCCAATAAAAAGTAAAATCCTAACCCAAAAACAGACCTAATCCGGTACCGGTATAACGGTTCAAACCGGTGTACCGGATTTTACCGGCGGTACAAAGTCGATGCCGTTTCTCCTACTTACCGGGGTGTTTCGAACCGGATTTACATCCGAAAACGGTAATATCAGTATAACCGGCCGGTATTTACCGGTTTTTAAAACATTGTGTGCACCACTATGTATAACTAGTTGGGTTAGAATTTGGATATTTTAACTCGAGCAAATTATTTATGAATCTCGTCTATACTTTAACTATTTAATTTGATTTTTGGTCTATCGTCAAGTAAACGACCACAATACTCTTCGATCTTGCCCGTCAACTTCATATTCTTCTTTCCACTAGAAAATAGAAATAGGATAATAACACAAGACGGGATAGTACATAGTCATGTACCACGCAAAGTGAAAGAAATAATGGCTAGACACGTAGAACACGTTTATACAAAACTAAAATGAGAGAGTTTATTATCGCACATTAACGTTGTCCTTTAAACATAACAAAAAGAAGTTATTAAAAACAATAATTTAGAATACAAACAAAACTATTAAAAAGATTTAATAAAGATTTTTTATTATGAGTTATAGCTCCCCTTTTTTTAGCTTATTTTTGTCTTATCAATGATCGGTCTCTCATCATTCTTTTTCACTCGTAATAAACTCATTCTCGAGTTCTTTGAGTATGGAGTTTCACTTGATGTGATGTGTTGTCTTGTTTGGCGTTTCTACTTCAGTAAATCTTTCCGCCACCATCTTTTGTTTCACATTTTAATCCATCATAAAGTTTGTTGATCTCTTAAGACCCACCACTATCGAAACATGATCGACGTCAAGAGCTCGTCATCACCGTGTACCATACAACACGGATGCAAGAATGACAAGATACATCGTATCAAACACTTTGATAAAACCATAACGAAAGAAGTTTATCATCATAATATCAAGGGTTATTGGAATTTATCACCCCTAACTATTGGCTATTAGCCGCTGCCACCCCCAACTATCACTTTGACACCCGCCACCCCCCAACTTAACACTTAGTTTGTTATGTCACCACGTCGTTAACTGATCACCAACTTTTGAGCATGTTACTATACTTTTAGGGGTGTCCAAAGATCCCTAAAACCTCCTAACTCCTTTTGACACCCCCAAAGGTATAAAAACAGGATCAAAAGTTAGTGATTAGTTAACGACGTGGTGACAGAACACACTAAGTGTTAAGTTGGGGTGACGGGCGTGAAAATGATAGTTGAGGGTGGCAGCGGCCAATAGCCAATAGTTGGGGGTGATAAAATCCAATAACCCTAATATCAAATTATCCCCAAACATTATAGAAAAACTTATGCTGTTAATATCGGTGATATATCGGTTACCGGTCCCCATGTAAAAAAGGCAGTGTCAAATTTCGGTCAGAATATCGATACCGATATTATCGGCAATATTGACCGAGTGGACCGATATTTTCGAAATTTGATCGATATATCATCAGTATTCCCGATATCAATGCATTTCTTCTTAGTTCTACCATTGGTCTTTCTTCTTATTAATGCTATTACTCAAGGGCGGAGTTAGAATGGTAGTAGAGGTAGCACGGGCTACCCCTCAACCCTGTCTCCGTAGTGTAAAAATACCCCTAAACTTTGTTTCTGTAGTGTAAAAATACCCCTTAACTTCGTCTCTGTTATACAAAGGATACCCCTTATCCAAAAAAAAAAAAAATTGGAATACCCCTAAATTTTTGGGATAGTTCCACCACTGCTATTACTGTTTTTATCTCAGTTGTTAATTATTAGTGTTAAATGTTGGTGTTTTAAGTTTTGATCAATTCCTACTAGCTACAATTGTTAGTATTTTGCAAGTTGCAAAAGGTTAAATTGTTGATGGTAGGAGAGTATACTAAATTGTTAGTGTTAAATTCATATGTATATATAAATTCTGCATGATATTAAAATTACCGATATTCCACTGTGATAACCTATGTCTTAAATATCGGTCCATGATCCGATATCCGATATTTTACCGCATTACCTACTTAAGAAAAGCCTTTATTTATAAAATATTTATCATGATTTAAATGAATTAAAAATATATACACGAATAAATCATGCTAAGTAAATAAAAGGTTCGGAGATAAAGTTTGTGTTTTTTAATTTTATTATTAGGCAATGGATCAAGAGAGAGTTAATTCGTACAATGTGTATTAAGAGCTTTGGCCATTGATCAAGTAAACTAATAGTTGAGATTAAGTAGTCTTTAAATGTAGAATTCACATGATTAAAACCAATGAAAATAAATGGGAAAATGATAAAAAAAAATGAACATCTAATATTTGTG
The DNA here is from genome assembly GCF_002127325.2 of Helianthus annuus. NCBI lineage: Eukaryota > Viridiplantae > Streptophyta > Magnoliopsida > Asterales > Asteraceae > Helianthus > Helianthus annuus. The sequence continues at coordinate 95,633,490 of NC_035444.2, read as the reverse complement.
ACTCATAACACCCCCCCCCCCCCAACACCCCCGGGTCTTCAAACGGCTATAACTTTTTATTAACGAGCATTTCGTTCTCTTTAATTGGAGTAGGCTATTGCTATAGTTTTCTTAATTTTAAAAAATTTATCTTACAAGTTATAACGTTACGTGGTTTTGTAACGTTACGTGATTATGTCCATTACGTAAATATACATTTTATTCTTGAAACAAGTGTAACGTTGCATGATTATATATAAATACGTAATTACGTAACAATAGCTGACTATGTATTATTACATTATTTCATTATAGTATATATCACTAAGTGATTATGTACTAACCATAACTATAATAAAATAAAGTAAAACATGTAATACATAATACTTCACGGAATACCTAATATTTCAGGTGTAATAACGTATTAAGTGTAAATGTAATACAAAATTAACCAATCAACTTATAATAACCACGTATCCTATACAAAAAATAAAATCAAGTAAAACTATAGTAATAGTCTACTTAAAATAAAAGTAATGAAACGCTCATTAATACGATGATTTTTTTAAACAATATATTATCACATGAAAATGTTATAACGATTTGAAAATTATAGAGTAACTAAATTTATAAGTTAACTTTATTGAATTTTACTAAAATATAGTTGTGTTTTAGTCTTTCCTATACTTTGTTGGTTTCCTTCCTCTTATATATTAATCTTATTATTATCATTATTAGAACGGCTGTTCTGAGATGAGTGTGTGACACCAAGACAATAAATTGATTTTCAAATAGAAAGAATGAAAATGAAAGCGACCAAAAGCTTAAAAGATTTTTTAACAAAAGTGGACCACTTTCTCAATGCTTTCTCGTAACAAACTGACTGGTTGGTAGGCCCATTTTCTGTCCTCCTGCCCAAAACAAAAACTCACCTTGTTCACAAATTATTCTTTATATCAAACAAAATTGTCGTTCAAAATAAAAAAAATTAAAAAAAGAGTTAAATGCTATTTTAGTTCCTAAGGTTTGGGCCATTTTGCAAGTTTAGTCAAATGTTTGAAACGTTGCCATTTTAGTTCAAATAGTTTCAAGCGTTGCCATTTTAGTCTACTAGGTTAACTCCGTCCATTTTTTATGTTAGCTAGAAGGGTAATTCGATCATTTTATATGGTCAAATTGCCCTTCTAGTTAACAAAATTACATATAAATGACCGAAATGCCCTTCTAGTTAACAGAATAACGGGATGAAGTTAACCCAGTGGACTAAAATGACAACGTTTAAAACTATTTGGACTAAAATGGCAATGTTTCAAACCTTTGGACTAAACTGGCAAAATGGCCCAAACCACAGGGACTAAAATATCATTTAACTCTTTTAAAAATTATTGTCGTACAAAATAAAAAAAATTAAAAAAAAAATCATATAAAGATTTATATTAAATTTTCTTAGTTATATATTGCCTGAAAATAAATATACGAGTAAATTTCACTTTTTTTCCTTTATGTATTACCTGAATTTTGAAACGTGCCCTTTAAAAGTTTTAGTTTCAGTTTATGTCCAAAATACACATGTTTTATATCACTTTATGTCCTTTACACCAAGCTGAGTTAAATAATTCAGTTAGGTTTATTTAATGCGAGGGTATTATTGGTATTTCACCTTAGTTATTTTGTTTTTAAAAATAAATCAAAACAATTAAAGGTGGGACCCACTTTACAAAGTTTCAAGGCTTCATCTTTCCCACAACTCCATGTTTTCCGGTCATCTTCTCCGGCGTGCTCTTCATTACCGACAACAATATATTATACCCTGCTCGATATCCCAAAGATTTTTAGTTTTTTTAATGAGCCAAGACCCCCTTCTAAGTCGAACTAAAACTGGAATCCACCACTCCGTCATCAGCCCTACACCACCGGAACCACCGCACCGGCGTTATGTAGTAGATTGATACAATTACGGTAAAACATTAGGGTCCCATCGCAATTGCACGACCATGATCTTACCAGGTCCAGGTGATATAAGAATTCATCTTGGATTTTTCCTATAAAACAAAATATTATATATTTGAAATAAGTTGGGTAATATTAAATAATAGAGCTTAACAAACTGATAAAAAGTAAATAGAAACTATCAAGCTGTAAGCATAATTACTTTTTGAGTTCATCAACGGTAAGCTCATCATTCCGGTAAACCTCAAAGTTGCAGCCCAACTCTCCCAGCTCATCACTCCGAGATTGAAATTTTTGGCCGAGATACCTTGTGAGTTTGAAGATTTATTCTTGGAAATGGCTTGGCGTATTCCTCAGAAAACTCTAGTTTCCTTTGATTGCATACTGTGTAAGTTCACATCGTTTACGAACGGAACTGTGGAGTATTCCTAGTAATTTGTAAGACAGCCGTACTGAGAAGGGGTTCTTGGCTCAATAAAAAAAGCTAAAAATCTTTGGGATACCGAGCAGGGTATAATATATTGTTGCCGGAGAAGATGACCGGAAAACATGGGGGGTGTGGGAAAGATGAAGCATTGAAACTTTGTAAAGTGGGCCCCACCTTTAATTATTTTGATTTATTTTAAAAACAAAATAACTAAGGTGAAATACCAATAATATCTTTGCATTAAATAAACATAATTGAATTATTTAACTCAGTTTGGTGTAAGGACATAAAGTGATATAAAACATGTGTTTTTTGGACATAAACTGAAACTAAAACTTATAAAGGACACATTTCAAAATTCAGGTAATACATAAAGGACAAAAAGTGAAATTTACTCTAAATATACATTGCGTGCTTTTATATAGTTTATAATCTTTTATGTCAGTATTAGAATCTAAGTGCCAATATCTCTAAATCAAATGGTGGAAGGCTTGCATTTCTCTTGAAGATGTAGGTTCAACTCTCATTTCGAGTAGAGTGAGGCACTGGTGGGCAACGATAGGAACCTCATGGAAATTTGGGTTCAATCCTTGAGTCAAACGGGTTTTACCAGTAGTTTCACCATCGTGCCTACGGACAGGCGGGTTATCGAGTTTTCCCCGAAATTAGTGGTGGACTAGGGTTACTCTCGGAATACTCCGTTTGTCTAGTGGGTGCTCCGAAAGCGCTCGGGATTGATTCTGTTGGCTGTGAAAAAAGTATTAGAATCTAAGTAACCATAAACAATCGATTTCATGATTAGGAAAACACATGAAAGATTCACAAACGTTTTTTAGCCATAAAAGTTTAATTGTTTCAATTGTTTGCAGATCTTGGTTCGTAAATTAATAAAATCAGGTTTTATGTCTATTTTTAGTTTACATTTCAGATATCTATCATTCTTCTATAATTATGATAGATTCTTCTTAAAAGCCCTAGTTTGTAATTCGGAAAAAACCGTAACTCCGTTAAGTTTTTTAAACGGAGATGTAGTGAGAGAAAAATACTTAAAATGTGGGACTGTCAGTGTGATGACGTGAGTACTCGGAGATCCAAGTCAGCAAAGTCAAAGTCAACGACAATCGCGAAAATAAAATAAAGAGCGCTAAACATAAACTAGAAAAAAGAAGCTGAAAGTCAGAAGCTGGAAGCTCCCGACCAGAAGCTGACACACCAACAGCTGGTGACAGGAAGCTAAGGTTACTGTACAACCTTGGGACTTAAATTGAATAAATCAAACTGATTAGACAACTCTCTACAAAGCATAAAGGTGTCATCGAGACACACAAACCTGAAATATACCCAAAAAGGCAAGGCTAACCCTGCAAACAACATCAGGGAAGGATAAGCTTACCAAGACTAGAAGGTGCAAAGCTGGCATGAGGCTCCCTCTGGCAGAACAATCTGCCTATAAAAGGAGGGTCTTGTTCCAGCCGAAAGTAAGTGAATCTCTCTCACTCTCACTATAAAACTCTTATTTATTCTCTTCGCTAAAACTCTCAAGATCATTGTACTGATTCTCACGCCGGAGTCCAAACGCGGGAGGCCACCTCTCGCGTTAAGGCTAACGGTGTTCTTTGGTTGCAGATTCCGATCAAGGAGCTATCTTTTGGAGTTGATCCTGGACTCTTCGCCCTGCCGTACTCTTGTTGCTTTAACAAGTGGCGCCCACCGTGGGGCTACGCTACTTAGAACAGTTTTCTGGTAGTACAACCCTGTTCCTAAGTTATCTTCTCTCATGGCCGGAAAGGATCATTATCCAAAGGAAGTTTCAAGCAGCTCTATGCCTCGGTCTAGCCCTCCTGCTACACTTGGGGTAGACAGCTGCTCCACCAACTCAGACGGACTTCATGTCACACCGGTGGCGCAAGATGCACAACAGTTCCAAACTCCTCCCTCCACACGAGTTAATCCATCTTCACTGAGTGAGGTTCTCTTCCCGGTTGAAACCATGGAAATAACTCCGGAGGGAGTTAGAAGCAACTTCATACAGTTGAGAGAGCTCTTGAATGGGTACTTTCGAGAAGAACGAACAAAAGGGGTTAGGATACGTTTGTCTTCAAAACATTGAAGAACTGTGCAAGAAAAAATTTATGTGGACGGATGAAGCAAAAGCAGCCTTCATAGCACTCAAAGAGCTCATAGCTTCCCTGCCAACCATGGCAGCACCCAGGAAAGAAAAAACAATCATAGTCTACTTGTCGGCAGGTCAACAGACTATAAATATCTCATTTACTTTATGATCCACGAGCCCTATGCTCACGGTCATATATACTAATAGCTCCTTAATAACGTTTATCTACAGGGCAAGAAGCAATAAGCTATGTGCTTGTGGTGGAAAGAGGGAAGGAGCAGATACCGGTGTACTTTATGAGCAAGTCTCTAAAAGCAGCTGAAGTCAACTACTCCCCAATCGAGAAGCCGGTACTAGCACTACTGCACACAACTAAAAAGCTAAGAAGATACTTCCAAGCTCACCCAATTCAGGTCCTCACTGATCAACCACTGCGATCCATCCTAGAAAAGGCTGAAGACTCAGGAAGGCTGGCTAAGTGGGCCGTAGGGCTGAGGGAGCACAAGATTGAGTACATACCAAGGAAGGCTTACAAAGGACAGGTGTTGACAGATTTTTTGGCAGAAATGCCAGTGGTCAAGGAGGTAAATGAGATAGAAGAAGAAGGGTGCCAAATGATAATCCCAGGGAAATGGACATTATTTTCGGATGGAGCTTCTAGTATAAAAGGTTCCGAGGCAGGTCTCATCATAACAGACCCCCACGGAACCGAATATACTTATGCACTCTGACTTGACATCCCCTGCACAAATAACGAAGCTGAATATGAAGCGTTGTTGGCTGGGTTACGGTTAGCAAAAACCATGAAGGTCAAAGAGCTGCATGCTTTCACCGATTCAAGATTGGTAGCAAGTCAAGTGGGGGGAGAATACACAGCAAGGGAACCATCAATGATAAAGTACAAGGAAAAAGTAAAGGAACCGATGGCCAGCTTCGAATCTTGCTCACTAACTCAAGTGTCAAGAACAAGGAACAAACAAGCCGATGCCTTGAGTAAACTAGCTTCCATAACGTTTGCACACCTTACAAAGAAGGTGCTCGTTGAAGTACTCAAGGCAAGATGCATCGAAGAAGCTGAGATCCAAGGCGTGGTGGTAGAAACGAAGACGCATGGATGACACCTATCCAACGCTTCCTAGAAGAAGGAAAGATCCCCCCCTAGAGGCCGAAGCTGCCAAGATAAGGACAAAAGCCAAACAATACGTCCTAGAAGAAGGGAAGCTTTACAAGAAAGGTTATCTCTCCCCGTTACTACACTGTGCAGGTCCAAACCAAAGCAACTATTTGATAAAAGAAGTTCACGAGGGCATCTGCGGATCGCACGCGAGAGTAAAAACAATTGTGGAAAGCTAATGAATGTGGGCTACTTCTGGCCCACGATGCACAAAGATACGGCCGAAGTTATCCACAAATGTGAAGCATGCCAACTACATGCTCCAGTCAAGGCAAGCCCGAAGCACGACCTTGTCACTATCCTAGCTGCCTGGTCATTCTATAAATGGGGAATATAAAGCCTTGTAAGCCTAAAACTAAAACCGTGCTTTAAATTCATCAAAAACCATAAAAAGAACGCATATACCGGTCCCCATAATACCGACACGGGTACTAGTTCTGTTTGTCACGTATCAGTATAGTATGCTACAGTTTAGTATCGACAATTAGTATCGCTGGTGAACCCTGATATCTGGATATACAATATTTTTCAGATTAAACACGTAAACCCTACTTTATCTACTAGATATGGACATTCATTAAATCACTCATAAACCCTAATTTCTTTGATTCTTTTGGACATGTTTATCCTTCAATGTTTTCTAGTCGGGCATCTTCAATGAAGAAGCACAACGGAGTCGTTTGGGGTTGAATCGCGGAGGTCTTGAGTTCATGTGGAGTTTCTTTTTTATGGTTTAGAATCTTCTGGCTACAAAGATGGCATTGGAAGGATTTGCATGTGAGACCGAAAGAAGAGGAAGACAGTGATAAGAGAAAGAGAGAAAGAGTTACGAGAAACCTGGTCGGCTGTTTGTTGTAGCCGGTGGTTCCTTGTTCTCAGATTTGAGAAACCAAATGAAAAAACATGGTTGTTGGACCAGAGATAGAGAGGGGAGGGGGAAGAGAGATTTGAGTAGATGGTGATGGTGATCAGAGCTTGTGGTGGTTGGAGGTTGGGTGGATGTGGATGAAGAGAGACACACGGAGAGAGGGGGTGTGTAGTGTGGGGTGGGGGGAGGGGAGGGGGTGAAGGACGTTAACGAAATTGATGAAAACAACAAGTTTTTAAAACTACATGGACAGTAAAAGTTATATATAAAATTTTTAGATAAAAGTAACAAATTTAATCAAATCAAAGGAACAAAAATGACTTTACTTTAAAACAAACTAGAGTAAATTACAGTAGTTCGTTAAAATAACTATTTCAATATTGTCAAAAAAGTATCAGTAATATCGTTTTTGATTTACTAAATACCCACCCTCATTAACCCATAGAGTAAATTACTGTAGTTCGTTAAAATAACTATTTCAATATTGTCAAAAAAGTATCAGTAATATCGTTTTTGATTTACTAAATACCCACCCTCATTAACCCATCAAATTTATCTTTAAGCTTTTAGTAAAAAGACCTAAATACCCTCTGTTAAAAAGTCGCAACACAATATACTGACATCACCGTTAACACATTTTGATAATTTCTTTCATCTAATATTCAACAAACAAAAAAAACAAAAATTACATCTCTAAATCATACCATGTCAGCTATAAATTTACCAAACTACCATCATCCATTTTCCATATTCCCTATTTCATCAATCCTCCCCATCGGGGTCTTCTTCAGGCGTTTTATTCAAGTCGGGTTTCTCTTGAAACCAACAAGCCTTCAACTCCGACCCGGATCCATGCGTACCACCCATATGCACCGATGTACAACTCATCTCAGCATCCACTCTCGCCCCCACTTCTATCACTTTTTTCCTAATAGCGGCGGCCGACAAATCCTCAATCCCACCGTCAGCCGCCACCAACTCCGGAAAATTAAGCCGCGCTGTGGGCCCACGGAGGAAGTACACAGTCGTGTCGTAGGCTCGCGCCGCGGCTACAGGAGTCGAGTACGAGCCGAGCCAGATTCTCGACCTTTTGTTTGGCTCCCGAATTTCGGCGACCCACTTGTTTTGGTCAAAAATTACCGAAACAATTAAGTGATCAAATTAGTTAAGTGAGGTAGTGTGCTAAGAGAATGTGTTCAAAAATATGTCAATTGAGTTATTTGTAAAAACAGTTTCAGGATACGGCTCAGGATATAGAGTCGTATCTGTGATCAAACAATGAGCAAAAAAGTAAAGTAAATGACGCGAGATGTACGAGGAAAGCCCTTGATCAATCTAGATCGCCGGCATAAAACCTCGGGAGCTGACAATCGCAGCTGCCTTGTTCTTCTGTTACTTCAAATATCAGGATACAGTGCAGGATGTGGTGCGGATCAACTAAGTGTTACAACGTGAGTTGGATACAAGTGTGGTGACTGCAGTAATCTAGAGAGCAAGAGTGTACGAGAGTGAAAGTGTGTAAAAAGTTGTATTTACCTATGATCCGATCGCCCCTTTATATAGTTACAAAAAACAAACTAACTCTCCTATTATTCCGGGATGCTGGGAATATTCCATTCTGAACGTTGGGGGACTCTTTCTACTTGTTTTCCACGTGCTTATTGACTACAAAACCGGGTCTTCAGCTCATATAACTGTTACAATGTCAATAACATTGACCAACATCCGATATTCTCGCGGAATATGCCTTTCTGACCGTTACAAGACCCATTCTTCCACCATCAACGTCCATTTTTCAACCACCTTGAGCAAATCTTCAGGTAGATCAAGTCTTTTAACGTTGGTACCTTGCAACCAACATTTTACAAGCCAATCGTTTGTAATAGTCAGGATACTGCCTCAGGATATTACCAATATCCTGGCCCGGTATCCTGATACGGTATCCTGATCCGGTATCCTGATCTGGTATCCTGATCTGGTATCCTGATCATATACAACTAATAAAAAATCAAGATACAAAATCAGGATATGGGCTCAGAATTTCACCCATAACAATTGTCCCCAAAAATATAACTGTTGGATATCATGATTCCAACGGATATATTTTTTTTTAGTCATTCCAACATGTCTGGTGAGGATATCTGTTTTAAATATTCCTGCATAGGTTTGGTTACTTCAGAATACTATCATGTTATGAAATTAGAATTACTCCCTTTTACGCAGATTCCATCAAGGACCCTGCTACTTTTGATCCAGATGAGCTTGACAGCTTTTCTAAGCCTGTCTTGGTGAAAAAGGAGCCATATGTTGCCATCAGCTCTAAGCCCTCTACTGCCGCTGCCAAAGGTTTCTCTTATGGTGACCTTGGCTTCATGGAATTCATCAAGCCCATGATCTCCTTCCCTAATAAGGTAAGTATCCAGATCCTGTATCTCGTACACATATACTGAACCTGTATCCCGGTTAGTTTGTCTTTAGTGATACCTGTATTTTGTAGGGTCTAAATTATCTGGTCGTCCTGCACTTAGAACAATTTTCATTTCCTGCAAGTAGAATAGTTTGACAGTTGAAGGTGGAGGGATCCTGTGTTTTTTCAGGATGAAGCCTTCAACTGTTTATGTAAATATGCTTTAGAAACTTAATTGTGTTCTTGGTGAATGGGTCTCTTTTTGAGGTGAAACCAAGAATACAATTTTTTGGACCAATAATAATAAACTAACCTTTTCGACCTCATCTCCGTGTTATATGTTATTTTGAAAAATTTGTTCTGAATATCCTGATCAGGATACTGGTATGATACTGAATTGCTTTGTCACCTTTGTTCAGAATGTTTGACAAAAACTTACTTAAATACAAATTTTCATAAAAACTTAACTTACTCAGATAAGGCCTTCAAACTTAGGAAAAGTAAATAATCTTCATTCTTAAACCTTTGAATCATTCGCAATGTCCCCAGTGGGATATAATGTTGGCATAGGTTTCCTTCTTGCTCCAGCATAAATGTCCCCAATCGGATATAGTATCAGCATACGTCATGTTCCATCACGGATGTCCCCTGTCTGTGCAGGACCAGTATGTTGTACCGGGATATGATCCTTTAGCAATTCTTCAACCAGTTGTTTAAACTTAGCAAACTTTTTTCAAAAATTTATGTAGACTTATAAATGATTATGTTTTTTGAAAATATACTTTGGGATTATCCAAAAAATTTGTATTTTATTGGGACTAAACCCAGTTTCCAGGCATTTAAGCCGGAGTATAAGAACCTCAAGACTTGAAAAGGTGAAAACCTTTAAGTCTTTGAGTTTTACCGGGGATTTTACCCACGTTTTGTGCGCTACAGGCGAGGGTGTGGAAACCCCGAAACTTAGAAAGGTGAAAACCTTTATACCTTAGAAGAGTGTGAAAACACTCTTGTTTTCGTGCGCTACAGGCGGGAGTGTATAAACTCCAAGACTTAGAAAGGTGAAAACCTTTAAACCTTAGAGAGTATGAAAATACCCTTTCGCGAGAGAGGGTGATCAATCCTCATATACCTTAAGGATCCAGGGTATAGCCAACAGTAACGAAATTGTCAGCCACTTTTACATGAACTGGTCCCGCCACCTTGAACTATCCCTGGATAACTTGCGCTCTAGGCGGGGTGTTTAAACCCAATTCGTGAGAAAGGTGAAACCTTTAAACCTGTGAAGGGATCAGGATCCCTTAAACGTGAGAGAGGGGGCCAATCCTCTAATCTTCTGAATTATCCCGAGTGTATATCCTGGAGGTATATCCTGAAGCATATCCTGCAAAACATCCTTAAACTAAGGTGGGTGTTAGCTTGGCTAACACCCCTCCGATGCTTATGTCAGTAATCAGTTCAAAAGAGTAAATAATATTAAACATATTAAAAGAGATAGAATTCATACCATCCTGAGTTAGAAATTAAATTCCAAACTCACATGAAATAGAGCTTTAGATGTATAGCATTCCAGGATTTTGGTAGCATATCCCCCTCCATATTCTTGAGTCGGTATGCTCCTTTTCCTGATTTGGATTCAATCTCATAGGGTCCTTCCCACTTTGGAGCCAATTTTACATCAACAGGATTCGCAGTATTCTGAAAAGCTTTTCTTAACACCCAATCTCCGACTTGAAACCTCCTAGTCCTTATATTCTTGTTGTATGCTCCGGATATCCTCTGTTGATATGTTGCCATCCTTAGCTTTGCTGCGTCCCTTGTTCCATCCACAGTATCTAATTCTTGACATAAGGCTTCAGGATTCTGTTCAGGATTCTGTTCAGGATCCTGTAGGATAGATCTTGCAGTAGGTATCGCCATTTCCGTTGGAATCATTGCTTCTGCTCCAAATACCAAGGAAAATGGGGTTTGGCCTGTCGCATTCTTTACCGTTGTCCTATCAGCCCACAAAACAAAGGGTAATTCTTGTGCCCATCTTCCTTTTTTGGCTCCAAGTCTCTTCTTTAAATTATTGACAATTATCTTGTTTGAGGATTCTGCTTGTCCATTCGCTTGAGGATGCACCGGAGTAGACGTGATCATTTTGATTCCCCAACTCTTGCAAAAGTCAGTAATCTTCTTGCTTATAAACTGGGACCCATTATCACAAATGATTTCAGCTGGTACCCCAAACCTGGTCAGGATATTCCTTTTTATGAAGGATACTACTTCTTGGTCTCTAACTTGGACAAATGCTTCAGCTTCAACCCACTTAGAGAAATAATCCGTCATTGCTAGCATAAAGACTTTTCCTCCCGGAGCTTTTGGTAACTTCCCTACTATATCCATCCCCCATTTCATGAACGGCCAAGGGGACGCTACAGGATATAGTGGTTCAGCTGGTTGATGTAGTACGTTACTGTGTCTTTGACATGCATCACATCTTCAAGCATATTCCGTAGTATCTTTCCTCATCGTTGGCCAATAATATCCTGTTCTTAATGTTTTGGTCAAAAATTACCGAAGCAATTAAGTGATCAAATTAGTTAAGTGAGGTAGTGTGCTAAGAGAATGTGTTCAAAAATATGTCAATTGAGTTATTTGTAAAAACAGTTTCAGGATACGGCTCAGGATATAGAGTCGTATCTGTGATCAAACAATGAGCAAAAAAGTAAAGTAAATGAGGAAAGATGTACGAGGAAAGCCCTTGATCAATCTAGATCGCCGGCATAAAACCTCGGGAGCTGACAATCGCAGCTGCCTTGTTCTTCTATTACTTCAAATATCAGGATACAGTGCAGGATGTGGTGCGGATCAACTAAGTGTTACAACGTGAGTTGGATACAAGTGTGGTGACTGCAGTAATCTAGAGAGCAAGAGTGTACGAGAGTGTTAGTGAAAAGATTGTGTGCCTTAAACTGATCCGCCACATCTATTTATAGTAAAGATAAATTAACTAACTATCCTAAACTTGCGGGATCCACCGAATATTCCTTCATCGAACGTTGTAGACCTGGTCTTTCGGGCTCAACGTCTCTTCTTCAACAAACTCGTCCGAGTCCTATGGAGAAGAAGTCCTCTTGACCGTTAGTAAGTCTCAGCCTTTAACCTGCACGTGGTTAATTAATGAATCTCAGGATATCACCCAAGAAGTTAGCGATATCCTCTTCCAGCATCCTGGTCACAAATAAACAAACAAAGGCAGGATATTGGTCAGGATACGTACGCTTAGAAAATGACCCATAACAATTGTCCCCAAATATATCTGTTGGTATACCAATCCAACGGATATATTTCGAAAATCTTATCCCATAACTCAAGGCATTTAAAACGAAGCGACGGTCAAGATCACATCGTAACTTCCAACGCGTTTTTTACTCAATGGAGATTTACGATGCCCCTATATCTTCTCTCTTCTTGTTTGAAAAGCAGATATCTCCAACAAAACCTTCAGGTAATTTCTTCATTTCAGATTTTCTTCCTGTCAATTTACTTCATTTTACTTGCAATGGATACCGAGACCTTCATTCAGCAGAATCTCCTTAAAAATCCCGAAAAGGAGATCTGTGCTTTTGACAACGCAGACATCGCGGCTTTAAGAGCTTTCCGGCGCTTTCCCTGACAACACGGTCTTCAGATCATTCGATCGGTCAATCCGATCGGATGTTTCTTCTACCGAATGGATTTGTTTTCCGGCATATCCCTTTTCACTAGGTCTTCAGTACCCTTTTCCTGAATTCATGATGCAATTCTTTCGAACCACCGGCATCTCTTTTGCTCAAACCATGCCCATGGTTTGGAGAGTACTGATTGTACTTAATCAAATCAAAAATCTCCATTGTTCCGACCTTCGCATCGAGGATTTGCCTATTGCTTATCGCCTCCGATCCCACGGCTCTAGCCGATTCTTGCTCTTCTCGACATCCAGCAAACCCTTGATTCTCAAAGCCACCAAAAACGAAGACGGATGGCAACACAAATTTTTCTTTGTCAAACGAGATTCCATTGCCGAGGGTGCCAACCTTCCGGTGGAGTGGTTAACCACCGGTAGGATAGTAAATATCCTCATAGACCATTTAATTGTTATCTTCTATTAATACTCTTCTTTTTGATCTTTATGCAGTGAACTTTAAGGAAGTTGCTCCCCCTACCGCTAATTCAGAAGAGAGAATCAATACTATTTACCGGTTACCTGCAATAGATAGAACTTTCACCACACACGTCCCGAGTTCTAGCCAATACTCATCATCCGAGATGTCTGGTAAGAATTTCTTTCAAAATAATTAGTCACGATAGTATAATGATAAAATAAAGATTAAAACTTTCCCCTTTATGCAGCACTAGCTAAGATCCCTGAAGTCTTTGATCTTGACGAATTGGACAGCTATTCTGATCAGATCCAGGTCAAGAAAGAGCCTAACCCCAAGACCACAGCTACATCCAAACCCAGCAGCTCCAAAGCCATCGTCATACCTAAACCTTCACCGGCCACCAAACCCCAGAGTTCAAGCTCCCGCAAAAGGAAAGAACCTGATTCCCCTGTCATTTCTGACACATTTCCTTACGAGAAGCACGGGTTCATTGAAGCTAGCGGGTTTATGACTTCTTTTCTTAACGAAGTCAGTATTCTCATATCATATCCTGCGATTTACACTATTATCAAAGGTTTATCAATATTAATATCGATCGTTTTACCTTTGTAGGGTCTTGAGCGTTTGGTTAACTTATATCAAGAATCCTGCAAGCTCAACAAGACACTCGAATCTAAACTAAAGGAAGCAGAAGTCACGATCTCCGACCAAGGTATGATTGCAGCCGCCAAATCTCGTCATTACGAGGAGAAATACAAAGCTATGACCCAAGAACACCAAGTTGCTCTTAACCAAGCCACTCTTCAAGCCCAGGCCGATCTAGAAGCCGCCCATGTGCAGTACGAACGGGATATGGTCAGCTACCGGGAGAGCCTCAAAAGTTCCGTCGTCATTTCTCTCCTCCAAGCCAGGTTGAAGATGGCTCACGAAGCCAAAACATTAGGTTTCGATTGTCCTTCCTGGGATGTTGGTGCTTGGGAGACCAAGCTAAAGAACCTCGGCGGCACCTTTTCCAAATCAAATGTCGATGAATCTTCCAAAGCAGCCGAAAAAGCAACCGATGCTGAGAAGGATGCTGAGGCGGATCCCAAGACGGATGCCGCTGAAACCACTATGGACCAAGAAGGCACTACCCCCTAGAGCTTATTTCCTTTGAATTATTTGAACAATTTTATGTTTTTAAGAACAATTTATATTTCCGTATCTAAACAATTTGATAGCCGAAGGTGGATGGGTCCTGGGTTTCAGGATGAAACCTTCGGTTATCAACCAGTAATGATTGCTTCAAGAATAATTTCATCTCTTTATATTTCTAAGTATAAATTTTAGCTTTGCAAAAAATTCCATACTGTTATCTTATAAAATATCCTGATCAGTATGCTCAGCGATATACTGTAAAGACCTTTTATTAGATAGAAGTTCCAAACATCCCTTCAACTTTGTAGAAAGTTTTTGATAAACAACCGGTTTTCAATAGTATTTAAATGATCAAAGTTCCAAACTATCACTAGTGTCAAACATCCTAATCAAATATTCTGAAAAAGACTTTGAGAATATATCAGGATACTTGTCCATAATGTTACTAAAAACTTAAACGCAGTTTACAAAGGAAAGATCATACCAGAAATAGGGTATAAACCTATTACCAAACTTCAGTTCCTTTGCAATTCTTCCCATAAAGATGTCCCCTGTGCAAGGTACTCAGTGCATTAGTTCCAAGTCCCATCCTTTTAGCTTTACACCACCACCTTGGTGGGAATGTCCCCTGTGTACAATGCCTTAAATACTTTAGAAATCTTCTGAATGTCAGTTTCCATTGTTTAGGCAATTTTTTACGTCCCAAGGGCAAAACCCAAGGATGTACTGGAGATAAATCCCTTGTATCCTGGGGAAAATCCCAAATTTTCATGCGCTACAGGCGGGAGTGTATAAACTCCAAGACTTAGAAAGGTGAAAACCTTTAAACCTTAGAGAGTATGAAAATACCCTTTCGTGAGAGAGGGTGATCAATCCTGATATACCTTTAGGATTCAGGATATAGCCAACAGTAACGAAATTTTCAGCCACTTTTACATGGACTGGTCCCGCCACCTTGAACTATCCCTGAATAACTTGCGCTCCAGGCGGGGTGTTTAAACCCAATTCGGAAGAAAGGTGAATACCTTTAAACCTGTGAAGGGATCAGTATCCTTTAAACGTGAGAGAGGGGGCCAATCCTCTAATCTTTCGAGTTATCCTGAGTACATATCCTGGAGCTGCAT
This sequence comes from Helianthus annuus, assembly GCF_002127325.2. Taxonomy (NCBI): domain Eukaryota; kingdom Viridiplantae; phylum Streptophyta; class Magnoliopsida; order Asterales; family Asteraceae; genus Helianthus; species Helianthus annuus. Next base: position 95,618,184 of record NC_035444.2, on the reverse strand, counting down.
CCTGAAACATATCTTGCAAAACAATTGTAAACTAAGGTGGGTGTTAGCTTGGCTAACACCCCTCCGATGCTTAAGTCAGTATTGGGTTACAAAGAATAAACTAAACCAGACATATTTAAAAAAGGTAGAACTCATACCATCCTGAGTTAGAAATTAAATTCTAAACTCACTTGAAATAGAGCTTGAGGTGTATAGCATTCCAAGACCTCGGTAGCATATCCCCCTCCATATTCTTGAGTCTGTATGCTCCTTTTCCTGCTTCTGATTCAACTTCGTATGGTCCTTCCCATTTTGGGGCTAACTTGCCATCAGCAGGATTAGTAGTATTCTGAAAAGCCTTTCTTAGCACCCAATCTCCAACCTTAAATCTTCTGGTCCTAATGTTCTTGTTATATGCCCTGGATATTCTCTGTTGATATGCTGCCATCCTTAGCTTTGCCGCATCTCTTTTCTCATCTACAGTGTCTAAATCCTGACTCAAGGCTTCAGGATTCTGCTCAGGATCACTTAGGGTAGATCTTGCAGTGGGTATTGTCATTTTCGTCGGAATCATTGCTTCTGCTCCAAACACCAAGGAGAATGGGGTTTGGCCCGTTGCATTCTTTACTGTTGTCCTATCAGCCCATAAAACAAAGTGTAATTCTTCTGCCCATCTTCCTTTTTTGGCTCCAAGCCTTTTCTTTAAGTTATTGACAATTATCTTGTTTGAGGATTCTGCTTGTCCATTCGCTTGAGGATGTACCGGAGTAGACATTATCATTTTGATTCCCCAACTCTTGCAAAAGTCAGTAGTTCTCTTGCTTATAAACTGAGAACCATTGTCACAGATTATTTCGGCTGGTACTCCAAATCTGGTCAGGATATTCCTCTTTACGAAGGATACAACTTCTTGGTCTCTAACTTGAACAAATGCTTCTGCTTCAACCCACTTAGATAAATAGTCCGTCATTACTAGCATAAAAACTTTTCCTCCCGGGGCTTTTGGTAACTTTCCTACTATATCCATGCCCCACTTCATAAATGGCCAAGGGGAAACAATAGGATATAACGGTTCAGCGGGCTGATGCAATATGTTACTATGTCTTTGACACGCATCACATCTCCGAGCATACTCTGCGGCATCTTTTCTCATTGTTGGCCAATAATATCCTGTCCTTAATACTTTTGAAAATAATGACCTACCCCCAGTATGGTTACCACAATCCCCTTCATGTATATCCCGAAGTACTTCTTTGGCTTCAGGATCCTCCAAGCATCTCAAGTATGGTCCTGCAAGAGATTTCTTATATAAAATATTATTTATAATAGTGAATCGTGATACCTTCATCCTAAATGCCTTAGGATTTTCATCTTCGGGGATATGTCCTTCCTTGAGATATCTCATGATTGGAGTCGTCCAGGATTTAGGATCCTCTTCAGGATACACCGCTCCAGGATTCTGAATACCTGCTACTTCTTTATCCTGAGGATCCGTTGCAGGATACAAGATATGTAATATCGGTATTGGGGTCCCTTCTGGTATCCTGATTGATGATCCCAAGTTTGCCAATGCGTCTGCTTCGGCGTTATCCTCTCTTAGTACCTGTTCAAGTGTAAAAATATCGAAATATCCTGCTAATTTTTTAAGAATACCAAGGTATTTAATTAGTTTCTCACCCTTGACTGCATAGGATCCATTAAAATGATTAGTAATTAACAAGGAATCAAAATATACTTGAAAATTCTTAATATTCATATTCTTAGCCAATTCTAGTCCTGCAATTAAAGCTTCATACTCTGCCTCATTGTTAGTAGCAGGGAATTCACATCTAACAGCCTGGGGTATTATGTCCCCTTGTGGCGATTTTAGTAGTATACCTAAACCTACACCCCTTACATTAGATGCACCATCAGTATATAATATCCAGGATTCTAAGTTTTCTCCTAGTTGTTGCACTTCTAGGTCTACTTCATTTTGAATATCACTACTGAAATCAGCCACAAAGTCTGCTAGGGCCTGAGACTTTATTGCATTTCTAGGTTCATATATTAAATTATAGGCACTTAATTTTACCGACCACTTAGCCATTCTACCTGACATCTCCGGTTTTCTAAGCACATTCTTAACAGGATAATTAGTTTTAACATGGATCCTATGCGTTTCAAAATAATGTCTAAGCTTTGTTGATGCCATTACTAGAGCCAATATTAGCTTTTCTAGGTGAGAATATCTAGTTTCAGCATTTAACAAACTTTTGCTAACATAATAAACAGGATACTGCTGACCTTCGTGATCCTTTACGAGTACTGCACTTACTGCATTCCCTGATACTGCAAGATACAGGGATAGTGGTTCACCATCCTCAGGCTTCATCAATAGAGGCGCGCTTGAGAGATACTGTTTCAAAGCCAGCAGGGCTGCTTCATGCTTCTCCCCCCATTCAAATTTCTTATTCTTTTTCAGGATATCATAGAATTCTTTACACTTTTCCGAGGATCTTGAAATAAACCTATTCAAGGCTGCCACCCGTCCTGTTAACCACTGAACATCCTTCATATTCGAGGGTGACTTTATATTCAAGATAGCCTTGATCTGCTCCGGGCTTGCCTCTATCCCTCTTTTTGTCACCATGTATCCTAAAAACTTTCCTGCCCCTACTCCAAAATGGCACTTTGCAGGATTAAGTTTCATATTATACTGGTCCAGGATATCAAATGCTCCTTTAATATCCCGGAGATGATCCTCAGCTTTCTTGGATTTGACCACCATATCGTCAATGTACACCTCCATGGTGTCCCCCAGTTTGTCTTTAAAAATCATGTTCACTAATCTCTGGTACGTTGCACCTGCATTTTTCAAACCGAAAGGCATAGCAGTGTAACAGTAAATACCTGTTGGTGTCATGAAAGCAGTATCCTCCTGGTCTGAAGGTTCCATTTGAATCTACTGGAATCCTGAGGATACATCCATGAAGGTTAACATTTCATGACCGGCAGTGGCATCCACCATCGAGTCTATATTGGCAGAGGGAAGGGGTCTTTTGGACAAGCTTTGTTCAGGTCTGTGTAGTCTACACAGACTCTCCATTTCCCATTCTTCTTTTGAACCACTACCACATTTGCTAGCCATCTCGGGAATTTGACTTCCCTAATCATCCTGGACTTCAATAATCGTTCAACTTCCTCTTGGATAATTGCATTCCGCTCAGGGGCGAATTTCCTTCTCTCTTGTTGTATAGGCTTGAATGACCTGTCAATTCCAAGCTTGTGAGTAATAATGTCTTTGGATATACCTGTAATGTCCTCATGCTTCCATGCGAATGTTGACATCCTGCATTTCAGAAAGTTAGTTAATTGCTCTTCAATATCCTGAGGGATATTGGTCCCTACGAGCACCGAGATATCAGGATTATCATGATCCAGGATAACTTTCTTTACATCCTGCTCCGGATTCTCCACGATATCCTGGGCCCGCATCTTTAATTGCTATGCTGCACTTGGTTTGGTCGAGTATTTCATTGAGGATGAGTAACATTCTTTCGCCTCTTGCTGATCACTATCGATCTTGACAACTCCCCAAGGGGTAGGGATCTTGATGCATTGGTGATATGTTGATGGTACGGCCTTCATATCGTGAATCCACGGTCTTCCTAGGATGATGTTATAGCAGGATAGAGAATCCATCACACAGAAACGTTGTATCTTGTTGACTCCTTCAACATATACAGGCAGCTTTATCTCTCCCACCGTGTTCCTAGCTTCTCCACTGAAACCAACGAGCACAGTAGACTTCGAAGTGATATCCATTGGAGACACATTCATTCTCTTCAGAGTCTCCAGATGGATTATGTTGATGGAACTGCCATTATCAACCAGTATCCTGCGTACAAAATGGTTAGCCACATATAACGTTATTACCAGAGCATCATGGTGAGGATCCTGGACAGTATCCCTGTCGTCAGCGTCAAACGTGATCATTTTGTCAGTTGTGAGGGTAGTCATCCTGACAGGTTTGTCTCCCCTCTCAGCCTTAGCTTCTTTTGCATGTCTCTTCACCGCCGAATACGAAGTCCCACAAATGTCGGATCCTCCCGAAATGAAGTTGATTATCTTGGCATCCGCGGGAGGTGAGGGTGCTCTTTCAGGATCCTTCTCGGGATCCTGTCCTTTATTTTTCTTCCTTCCCAGCAAGTCCTTCAGATATCCTTTGCTCGAAGATAGCTTATTTCCTTCCTCAAGGCGATGCAATCCTCCGTAACATGTCCGAAATCTTCATGGAAGGCACACCATTTGGATTTATCCTTCCAATCAGCTTTTTGTTGATTCTTCCGAGGCCACCTGGCTTTATCTCCTAAACCCTGCATAGCATACATTAGTTCAGGTATATTAACAGAAAAACAATATTCGGATAATTCAGGATATTCTTCAGGATCCTCGTCTTCAACAGCATTCACTCTCTTGTTATCATTTCTGCCATACGGCTTGGAGCGATATGGCTTATATGAGGATTCTGACTTCCTGTTAGTCGATTCGTATGTTGAGGATGCATTCATCCTTTCTTGCATTTTCTTGTCATCCTCCAATCGAATATATCTTAGAGCCCTATTACGAGCCTCGTCGAGATTCCTGCAGGGATTCATTACAAGATCCTGATAAAACTGAGAATCCTTTTGCAACCCCATCTTAAAAGCTTGCACAGCTGTTGCAACATCAAGATGTGGGATGTCCAAGGATTCTCGACTGAATTTGTTCACATAATCCCTCAAGGATTCCTGAGGTCCCTGAGTTATCCTGTAAAGATCACTGGTTAGTTTTTCAAAACTCCGACTGCAAGAAAATTGACTATTAAATAAATTCACTAAGTGGGCAAATGATGTAATCGAATGTGGAGGAACATTTAACAGCCATTTTAAGGCTGAGTAGAACCGAAACCCTTGCACAGGCATGCTTCCTTGAGATCCGGAGGGATAGGGTTGATCTCCATCCTTTCCCTATTTTGGGCAATATGCTCTTCAGGATCTGTGGTTCCATCGTAAAGCTTCATGTTCGGAGTCTGAAATCTTTTTGGGATTTCAGCATCACATATAGGACGTACTGTCACACCCCAAAATCCACACGCGGAGTACCACCGCTTGGAGGCGTGACATGACCAGGATCAAGCCACCAATCATATTGAACAAGCATATAATAGTTAAAGTAGTTCAAAAACCCAAATCAATACGATTGATGTTCAAACCAAATTTTATTTAAGTAGCGGAAGCATAATAATGAAAACCCATAATAAGTTATAAGTTTAAATATCGTTCACGATCCGTATCCCACAACGACATGCTCCTCCCTGTGCAAGCTCCATAGTGTACCTACGGTCCTGCAAGGCATGCAGCGGATAATCAACAACTAGTTGAGCGAGTTCACAGAAAATAAGTTCGTAATAGTAATGAGTATGTTCATCTAGTTGGGGGCTTCCCATGCATGTATGTACTAATGGTGGGGGTTTCCCATGCTTATATATATATATTACTAGTGGGGGGAATTCCCACGTTTATCTTTGCTAACGGGGGCTTCCCATTATGGTACTTACTAGACTATTTGCAACCATGTGTTCTTCTTAATCCGAGAACAGGAATACGTACAAGGTCACGTAGGATTTACGTGAGTGCCCTTCCCCGAGGACAGTGGTACGCGTGGGGTTTACGTAGGATTTACGTAAGTGTCCTTCCGACCCGGAAGACAGTAGTGGGTATTAGGTTACGCAGGATTTACGTAAGTGTCCTCCCGACCCGGGAGACAATGGTAGATACTAGTTTACGCAGGTTTTACGTAAGTGTCCTGACTATCCTGAGGACGATGGTCTATAGTCTAGTGATTGCGTAAGTACGAGTAATCATTCCATGTCAACATTCCAACCCAATTCCCAACCCGGGAATCCCATCCCTTGGCTGTGTGAACTCACCTTGGTTTGCTCGGCAGATACACAAAAGGTTCTTGAACTAAAGTGGTCAACCTCGTCCTAACAGGGTTACCATACAAGTCAGGTTTTGACTTCAAGTAATGCACGTATGTATCACATAAGTTAACACGTATTTATCATGGCAACACGTAATCAGTCAAATACACTTTAACAGTTAACAACGTATGCAAGATTTGGACTCGCACAAGCCCAACATCCTTGTGCGGTTCACCCGATGAAATTCAATAGTTCCCGGCCCAAATAACATAGCAACCCAATAACACATCGGCCCAATAAGATTTAAACAGTCCAATAAGGTGCCCGTGTTCATAGTCTCGAGTCGAGACCAAGCGGTCTCGAGTTGGGCTGGTGTCGAGATCTCGAGTCGCAGCGAATGAGATCTCGAGTCGCAACAGGGGCGGTCTCGGTTTGTCATGGTCCGGTCTCGAGTCGCAACGGGACTCGCAACCTCGGTCTCGGCTTGTCATGGTCCGGTCTCGAGTCGCACTGATTACGGGGTCTCGAGTTGTCATGCTCAGGTCGAGATCACACGGTCTCGACTCGCAACCGTGTGGCTATCAAATTGTAACAGATTTCCATAATTCATGCAATCAGTTTCGTGGTTTCCATTTTGACAGTTATCAACTAACACAATTTCTACAAATCAATTGGCATAGTATCGATCAAACAGGATATCTATCATGCCTTTCATATGAACCCTAACTAGTTTAAACATGAACAAGCAATAATCAACAATACTAACACTTATGCAATAGTAACATGATCCGATTAACTAGAACAACAATAAGTTAACCAACCAAATCATAAGAACATAGCAGAGAATCATATCTACATCAAATCCGATTAACATCTACGGTTCCAAATTAACAACATGCAACCCGAATCATATGATTGTTACCACATCAAGAATCATTCAATTATTCATATCAAGAACCTTAGTTATCCCATAACATCATGTCAACCAAAACTAATCAACAAACATTATTCGGTAATCACTAACCGGTTAGAATCAAACAAGGAGAGAGAGGGTGATCCGAATGAGGAACAAGATCTTCGATCGCCAAAGGGTTGTTGCCGTCGGGTTCCAAGAGAAACGAGAGGGAGAGAGAAGTAGCGACTAGGGTTTTGTGACTTGTGTGTGTGTTATGTTTTGCAAAAATGAGAAAACAAATCCCTAAGGAGTGTTTGTTTGCGTATAAGGGGAGTGGGCCGAGCCCACTCGGTTGCCCTATGGTCCGAGTACAAACAATAGGGCCCAATGGCCTTGTGCGTTTGATATATGTTGTGCGGTTCGGTTCGTGTAACATTCACATACGCATATAACACATAGCATTCATATAATATATCATGCATTCATATAAATAATATAATTCACGTAAGCATATAACGTTACACAAGATAAGTTCGAAGTACGAGTTGTCACATTATCCCCAACTAAAAAGAAATTTCGTCCCGAAATTTGGTATGCACTCGCTGAGGAAGCTAGTTAAGTTATATCGTTCACTGGTTTTCCTGGGGTGTCACATCCTCCCCCCGTTGATCTGGAATTTCGTCCCAAAATTCCGAAGTAGTAGCTTCAGCCTCAGTAGTGGTTGCATTGGTTCCGAATAACTGGGGGTACTTTTCTGTCATCCTGTCTTCGCGTTCCCAGGTGTACTCTGGGCCACGCCTGGAGTTCCAACGAACTCGAACAAGAGGGATTCTCTTGTGTTTGAGGACCTTCACATCCCGGTCCGTGATTTCTATTGGTTCCTCGACGAACTGCAACCGCTCGTCGATAGTGAGTTCTTTGAAAGGAATGATAAGGGTCTCATCTGATAGGCACTTCTTCAGATTCGACACGTGAAATACATTGTGAACTGCCCCGAGTTCAGCTGGTAGGTTTAGCTTGTAGGCTACTTTGCCGATTTTCTCAATGATTTTGAACGGTCCGACGTACCGCGGATTTAGTTTGCCCCGTTTGCCAAAACGTACCACACCCTTCCAGGGTGAGACTTTAAGTAAAACCCGGTCCCCGACCTGAAATTCCAATGGCTTTCTACGCTTGTCCGCGTAGGCTTTCTGACGGTCGCGTGCTGCCGCCATGCGTTGTCGTATTTGTGCAATCTTTTCTGTGGCGTCCACTACGATCTCCGGACCCATGATCTGACTATCCCCCACCTCTGCCCAACAGAGAGGTGACCGGCATTTACGTCCGTACAATGCCTCGAACGGTGCGGCTTGTATGCTGGTGTGATAACTGTTATTGTATGAGAACTCCACCAAAGGGAGGTGCTTTTCCCAGCCGTTGCCGAAATCGATAACACATGCCCGAAGCATGTCTTCAAGAGTTTGAATCGTTCGCTCAGACTGCCCATCCGTCTGAGGGTGATATGCTGTGCTCATGTCTAACCGTGAGCCGAAAGATTTACGCATCGCTTGCCATAGCTCTGACGTGAATCGTGCATCGCGATCCGAAACGATGGAGATGGGCACCCCGTGCCTCGAAACAACTTCCTTGAGATAGACGTCTGCAAGAGTGGAAAACTTATCCGTTTCCTTTATAGCCAGAAAGTGTGCAGACTTGGTGAGTCGATCAACGATCACCCATATGGTATCATTCCCACGCTGGGATCTAGGTAGGCCTGTAACGAAATCCATGGAAATTTCTTCCCATTTCCATTGCGGTATCTTAGGCTGCTGAAGTAGGCCCGCTGGTTTCTGGTATTCAACCTTGACTCTCCCACAGGTCAAGCACTTGCCGACATAAGTAGCGATGTGGGCCTTCATGCTAGGCCACCAATAAGTAGTTCTGATGTCGTGGTACATTTTGTCCGACCCTGGATGTACCGAATAGCGAGACTTGTGAGCTTCATCCATTACAAGTTCGCGTAGACCGCCATAAAGTGGGACCCAAATACGCCCCGTTACATAGTAGGCGCCGTCTGCCTTCTGTTCTAATCGTTGCCTTGAGCCGCGTAGGGCTTCAGCCCTGACGTTTTCTGGTTTCAATGCTTCTGCCTGAGCATCTCGTATCTGTGTAGGAAGGCTAGACTGAATCGTAAGCTGTAGCGCTCGCACGCGCCGTGGTAGAGTGTCTTTCCGACTGAGGGCATCAGCCACAACATTGGCTTTGCCTGGATGGTACTTAATAGCGCATTCATAATCGTTAAGTAGTTCAACCCATCTTCGTTGACGCATGTTCAAATCCTTTTGCTTAAGAATATGCTCGAGACTCCTGTGATCGGTGTAAATTGTGCACTTGGTACCGTACAGGTAGTGTCGCCATATCTTAAGTGCGAAAACAACAGCTCCCAGCTCTAAATCGTGCGTCGTGTAGTTCCGTTCATGTATCTTAAGTTGGCGCGAGGCGTAAGCAATGACCTTATCGCGCTGCATTAACACACATCCAAGTCCCCGAATGGATGCATCACAATAAACCACGAAGTCGTTTGTACCCTCTGGCAATGAGAGGATAGGTGCGCTGCAAAGTCTATCCTTTAGGTGCTGAAAAGCAGTCTCCTGGGGCTCTCCCCAGTGATAGGTGACACCCTTCTGTGTCAGTAACGTAAGCGGCTGAGCAATCTTTGAGAAATCCTTGATAAATCGTCTGTAGTAACCCGCCAAACCCAAGAATTGGCGTATTTCCGTTGGCGTACGTGGTGCAGGCCAGTTTCTGATCGAGTCTACCTTGGATGGATCGACATGGATTCCATCCTTGTTCACTACGTGGCCTAAGAAGTGGACTTCACGAAGCCAGAAGTCGCATTTCGAAAACTTAGCGTACAGCTGTTCCTTTCGTAGGAGTTCCAGAATAAGGCGTAGATGCTGCTCGTGTTCCTCCTGACTCTTGGAGTAGATTAGGATGTCGTCGATGAAAACAATGACGAACTTGTCAAGATAGGGTTTGCACACCCTGTTCATAAGGTCCATAAATACGGCAGGCGCGTTCGTTAACCCGAACGGTATGACAAGAAACTCGTAATGGCCGTAACGAGTTCTGAATGCAGTTTTGGAGACGTCCTCCTCCCGGACTCTCAGCTGATGATAACCTGACCTCAGGTCTATCTTCGAATAGTAGCACGACCCTTGCAATTGGTCGAATAAATCATCTATGCGTGGAAGAGGATAACGGTTCTTCACCGTCACCTTGTTGAGTTCACGGTAGTCGATGCACATTCTGAACGTACCGTCTTTCTTTTTCACAAATAGTACTGGAGCTCCCCATGGCGAAGAGCTTGGACGAATGAAGCCCTTTTCCAAGAGCTCTTGTAGCTGCTTTGACAGTTCCTCCAATTCTGATGGAGCTAGACGGTATGGTGCGCGAGCTATGGGTGTTGCTCCTGGAGCGAGCTCGATTTGAAATTCGACCTGACGGTGACGCGGTAATCCAGGTAAATCTTCAGGAAACACCTGAGGGTAATCGCGTACAACTGGAATATCCTCCAATTTCTTTTCCTTTGCTGATGCGTCTGTAACGAGTGCCAGAATGGCAGTGTGCCCTTTCGTAAACATTTCTGCGCCTTTAGGAAAGAGATGATGCCAACCACAGCACCACTCTTGTCGCCTTGAACTTCGAGAGGTTCTTGACCAGAACGTGGAATACGAATGATCTTCTCACTGCATAAGATCTCTGCCTGATGTTGGGATAACCAATCCATCCCAATAACGATATCAAAACTTCCCAAGACTATGGGAATAAGGTCGATGGAGAAAGCTTGACCGGCTAAGACAATACTACAACCCTTGACTATTTGCGTGGCTTCTAAACTCTTACCATTAGCTAGTTCTACGACGTGTTTGGTGTTTAGGGGTGTTGATGTACGTTTTAACAGTTTACTGGCTTTCACAGAAATATAACTTGTATCCGCACCCGAATCAAATAAAACAGTAACATAGATATCGTCAAGGAGAAACTTACCCATAACCACATTGGGATCGTTCATTGCATCTCCTCGTCCTAACACGAAAGCTCGACCCCTTGCCTCGTTGCCATTGTTGTTGTTGTTTCCCCCGTTGTTGTTCCCGTTGCCATGGTTATTGTTGTTGCGATTCTGGTTCTGGTTCAGTTGAGGACAGTCGCGTTTGAAATGACCTTCAGCCCCACACTGGAAACATCCCTGGTTTCCACGTTGTGGCTGCTGCTGCTGTGGGTTCTGTGGAGCTGGTTGTTGCGGTTGCTGGTTCTGATTTGCAGGCCGTGGGCTCCTACAGTCTTTGGCCTCGTGACCCATCTTGAGACATCTTTGACAACGACCCTTGTTGCACTGGCCGCTGTGATGTCTGTTGCAGTTGTGACACTTGGGGTGAAACCCTTGATACCTTCTCTGTCTATGACCACCAGAGGATTGCTGACTAGGACTCTGGTAGTGGTCAGTCCTTTGCTGCTGAGCTTGAGATTGAACTGTTGCTGAACCTTTGCTAGAATCCCCATCCCACTTTCTTTTGTTGTCACTGGGTGTGGTGGAAGTAGCAGCTGAAGTGGTAGCACTGATGCGTTTGGGCAACTTGTTCTGTTCCACCGCCTGATCCGTGAGGCGATGAGCAAGACGCTGAATATCTTGAATGTTGTCGAGGTTAGCCGATGTAACATGGCTCTGAATTTCTGAGGCTAGACCCTTGAGGTACAACTCGATGCGTTTGATCGGAGGGTCTACCATGGTTGGGCACAAGATAGCCAGTTCGTTCGATCGCTTCGTGTAAGCTTCTATCTCTGACCCCGTCATCTTCAGGTGATAAAACTCATTCTCCAACTTGTGGATATCATCCCTTGTGCAGTACTCACGTTTGATAAGTTCTTTGAAATCGTTCCAGGGTGTGGCGTTAGCAGCTGCCAACCCTAAGATCTGAACTTGGGCGTTCCACCAAGTTAGTGCTATTCCTTCTAGCGTGCCAGTGGCGTATTTCACCCTGCGAGCCTTAGGGCATTCGCACATCTCGAACACTGACTCCAGCTTCTCAAACCAGTGGAGGAGTCCCACTGCCCCCTCGGTGCCGCTGAAAGTACTTGGACGACAGTCCATGAAGTTCTTAAAGGTGCAAACTTGCTGCTGCGCTGGTTGACCTATTGTGTACGAATAGGGCAAAGTTTAAATACAAGGGCTAGTTTAGGAGTGTAGGATCTAAAGATCCTAGCGTAAGTTATGACTACAGGATATACTACCTGCTTGAGCAGCTGCAAGTGCCGCAGCAACTTGAGCTTGAACGAGAGCCTCTAGCTGGGCTTGAGTCATGTTAATTCGTCCAGACATGATCTTCATTGTAAAAGTAACGTAAGTGAGAGTGATTCGCGAGTAGGGCGATGACAGAAAAGCGTAAGCACGTAGGTATTCTCATGTAATAGTATCTTGTGTATCTAAGCGTAATGCGAGCAAGGTTCTATATAGTTCTAGCATGCAGGTAATAATCATAAACCTTATTACCTAGGGTGTCGAGTCTTGCACGTGGAGCGAAGCGTCGTTGTGGATCGTTGAGAGCACTGTTCTGGTTATAGTCTGGTTTTAATACAAACGTTTTCCCATATTAAAACCAAGTTCTCTATAACCAATGGCTCTGATACCAATCTGTCACACCCCCAAAATCCACACGCGAAGTACCACCGCTTGGAGGCGTGACATGACCAGGATCAAGCCACCAATCATATTGAACAAGCATATAATAGTTAAAGTAGTTCAAAAACCCAAATCAATACGATTGATGTTCAAACCAGATTTTGTTTAAGTAGCGGAAGCATAATAATGAAAACCCATAATAAGTTATAAGTTTAAATATCGTTCACGATCCGTATCCCACAACGACCTGCTCCTCCCTGTGCAAGCTCCATAGTGTACCTACGGTCCTGCAAGGCATGCAGCGGATAATCAACAACTAGTTGAGCGAGTTCACAGAAAATAAGTTCGTAATAGTAATGAGTATGTTCATCTAGTTGGGGGCTTCCCATGCATGTATGTACTAATGGTGGGGGTTTCCCATGCTTATATATATATTACTAGTGGGGGGAATTCCCACGTTTATCTTTGCTAACGGGGGCTTCCCATTATGGTACTTACTAGACTATTTGCAACCATGTGTTCTTCTTAATCCGAGAACAGGAATACGTACAAGGTCACGTAGGATTTACGTGAGTGCCCTTCCCCGAGGACAGTGGTACGCGTGGGGTTTACGTAGGATTTACGTAAGTGTCCTTCCGACCCGGAAGACAGTAGTGGGTATTAGGTTACGCAGGATTTACGTAAGTGTCCTCCCGACCCGGGAGACAATGGTAGATACTAGTTTACGCAGGTTTTACGTAAGTGTCCTGACTATCCTGAGGACGATGGTCTATAGTCTAGTGATTGCGTAAGTACGAGTAATCATTCCATGTCAACATTCCAACCCAATTCCCAACCCGGGAATCCCATGCCTTGGCTGTGTGAACTCACCTTGGTTTGCTCGGCAGATACACAAAAGGTTCTTGAACTAAAGTGGTCAACCTCGTCCTAACAGGGTTACCATACAAGTCAGGTTTTGACTTCAAGTAATGCACGTATGTATCACATAAGTTAACACGTATTTATCATGGCAACACGTAATCAGTCAAATACACTTTAACAGTTAACAACGTATGCAAGATTTGGACTCGCACAAGCCCAACATCCTTGTGCGGTTCACCCGATGAAATTCAATAGTTCCCGGCCCAAATAACATAGCAACCCAATAACACATCGGCCCAATAAGATTTAAACAGTCCAATAAGGTGCCCGTGTTCATAGTCTCGAGTCGAGACCAAGCGGTCTCGAGTTGGGCTGGTGTCGAGATCTCGAGTCGCAACGAATGAGATCTCGAGTCGCAACAGGGGCGGTCTTGGTTTGTCATGGTCCGGTCTCGAGTCGCAACGGGACTCGCAACCTCGGTCTCGGCTTGTCATGGTCCGGTCTCGAGTCGCACTGATTACGGGGTCTCGAGTTGTCATGCTCAGGTCAAGATCACACGGTCTCGACTCGCAACTGTGTGGCTATCAAATTGTAACAGATTTCCATAATTCATGCAATCAGTTTCGTGGTTTCCATTTTGACAGTTATCAACTAACACAATTTCCACAAATCAATTGGCATAGTATCGATCAAACAGGAAATCTATCATGCCTTTCATATGAACCCTAACTAGTTTAAACATGAACAAGCAATAATCAACAATACTAACACTTATGCAATAGTAACATGATCCGATTAACTAGAACAACAATAAGTTAACCAACCAAATCATAAGAACATAGCAGAGAATCATATCTACATCAAATCCGATTAACATCTACGGTTCCAAATTAACAACATGCAACCCGAATCATATGATTGTTACCACATCAAGAATCATTCAGTTATTCATATCAAGAACCTTAGTTATCCCATAACATCATGTCAACCAAAACTAATCAACAAACATAATTCGGTAATCGCTAACCGGTTAGAATCAAACAAGGAGAGAGAGGGTGATCCGAATGAGGAACAAGATCTTCGATCGCCAAAGGGTTGTTGCCGTCGGGTTCCAAGAGAAACGAGAGGGAGAGAGAAGTAGCGACTAGGGTTTTGTGACTTGTGTGTGTGTTATGTTTTGCAAAAATGAGAAAACAAATCCCTAAGGAGTGTTTATTTGCGTATAAGGGGAGTGGGCCGAGCCCACTCGGTTGCCCTATGGTCCGAGTACAAACAATACGGCCCAATGGCCTTGTGCGTTTGATATATGTTGTGCGGTTCGGTTCGTGTAACATTCACATACGCATATAACACATAGCATTCATATAATATATCATGCATTCATATAAATAATATAATTCACGTAAGCATATAACGTTACACAAGATAAGTTCGAAGTACGAGTTGTCACACGTACGAACCGAGATATCCTGTGGCTATCCTGGGATACTTCAGGAATTGGCTGCACCACCCCAGGTACACTGGATATCATATCCTTTAGCTTCTGAAGTTCCCTGGATAACTCTGACGTTACAGCTGTATCCTGCAGAGATCCAACACTGTTAGTGGCAATAACATTATTATTATTAGATACATTACCAGTCGGAGGGCTCTGCCCATATCCCGAAGCATATCCTGAGCTCCTTACGGTTGACATCCTAACCGAGGAGGGTATTTCAGGAGTATGATTCTGAGGAAGGTTGGGCACAATATTCCCCCTATTATCCTCAGTATACACAGCTGAACTAAAGTTCAAAGCTCTGGGCTGTAATGGAGTGACGATATCCTCGGCAGGTCTGCTCGAGCCGGACTTCAGGAGTTGTATCTCCCTCAACAGCATCTGGTTCGTTTCCTGTTGCTGCCTCATTTGTTCCTGCACACTCCCAAATAAGGTTAGAATTTCATCATTAGAAGCCAAAATCGGAGCAGATCCCTGAACACTCCGAGTAGGGATAATGTCCTGAGGTTGCGAAGAAGATTGCATCCTTGGAGGAGGTGGTGGAAGCACCGGACCAGTAGTAGCAGAAGTCATAGCAGACACAGTAGAGGAACTCATGTTTGATCTTAAGGCCATTATGGATAATGTGGCAAAAAGTTTTGAAAACATAAAACTGATTAGCGATTTGACAAAAATTTTTAGTAAAGAGAGCACCACTTGCCCCACGGTGGGCGCCAAATTGTTTTGGTCAAAAATTACCGAAGCAATTAAGTGATCAAATTAGTTAAGTGAGGTAGTGTGCTAAGAGAATGTGTTCAAAAATACGTCAATTGAGTTATTTGTAAAAACAGTTTCAGGATACGGCTCAGGATATAGAGTCGTATCTGTGATCAAACAATGAGCAAAAAAGTAAAGTAAATGACGCGAGATGTACGAGGAAAGCCCTTGATCAATCTAGATCGTCGGCATAAAACCTCGGGAGCTGACAATCGCAGCTGCCTTGTTCTTCTATTACGTCAAATATCAGGATACAGTGCAGGATGTGGTGCGGATCAACTAAGTGTTACAACGTGAGTTGGATACAAGTGTGGTGACTGCAGTAATCTAGAGAGCAAGAGTGTACGAGAGTGTTAGTGAAAAGATTGTGTGCCTTAAACTGATCCGCCACATCTATTTATAGTAAAGATAAATTAACTAACTATCCTAAACTTGCGGGATCCACCGAATATTCCTTCATCGAACGTTGTAGACCTGGTCTTTCGGGCTCAACGTCTCTTCTTCAACAAACTCGTCCGAGTCCTGAGGAGAAGAAGTCCTCTTGACCGTTAGTAAGTCTCAACCTTTAACCTGCACGTGGTTAATTAATGAATCTCAGGATATCACCCAAGAAGTTAGCGATATCCTCTTCCAGCATCCTGGTCACAAATAAACAAACAAAGGTAGGATATTGGTCAGGATACGTACGCTTAGAAAATGACCCATAACACTTAATACATTGGAGAACAATGACCTGCCCCCAGTGTGGTTACCACAATCCCCTTCATGTATATCCTGAAGTACTTCTTTGGCTTCAGGACCCTCCAAGCACCTCAAGTACGGTCCTGCAAGAGATTTCTTGTATAAAACATTATTTATAATAGTGAATCGTGATACCTTCATCCTAAATGCCTTAGGATTTTCATCTCCGGGGATATGTCCTTCCTTGAGATATCTCATGATTGGAGCCGTCCAGGATTTAGGATCCTTTTCTGGATACTCCGCTCCAGGATCCTGAATACCTGCTACTTCTTTATCCCGAGGATTCGTTGCAGGATACAAGATATGTAATATTGGTATTGGGGTCCCGTCTGGTATCCTGATCGATGATCCCAGGTTTGGTAAGGCATCTGCTTCAGCATTATCCTCCCTTGGTACCTGTTCAAGTGTAAAAATATCGAAATATCCTGCTAATTTTTTGAGAATACCGAGGTATTCGATTAATTTCTCACCATTGACTGCATAGGATCCATTAAAATGATTAGTAATTAACAAGGAGTCAACATATACTTGCAAATTCTTGATACTCGTATTCTTAGCCAATTCTAATCCTGCAATCAAAGCTTCATATTCTGCCTCATTATTAGTAGCAGGAAATTCACACCTAATAGCCTGGGGTATTATGTCCCCCTGTGACGATTTTAGTAGTATACCTAAACCTACACCCCTTACACTAGATGCACCATCAGTATACAATATCCAGGATTCTAAGTTTTCTCCTAGTTGTTGCACTTCTAGGTCTACTTCATTTTGAATATCACTACTGAAATCAGCCACAAAGTCTGCTAGGGCCTGAGACTTTATTGCATTTCTAGGTTCATATATTAAATCATAGGCACTTAACTTTACCGACCACTTAGCCATTCTACCTGACATCTCCGGTTTTCTAAGCACATTCTTAACAGGATAATTAGTTTTAACATGAATCCTATGCGTTTCAAAATAATGTCTAAGCTTTGTTGATGCCATTACTAGAGCCAATATTAGCTTTTCTAGGTGAGAATATCTAGTTTCAGCATTCAACAAACTTTTGCTAACATAATAAACAGGATACTGCTGACCTTCGTGATCCTTTACGAGTACTTCACTTACTGCATTCCCTGATACTGCAAGATACAGGGATAGTGGTTCACCATCCTCAGGCTTCATCAATAGAGGCGCGGTTGAGAGATACTGTTTCAAATCCTGCAGGGCCGCTTCATGCTTCTCGCCCCATTCAAATTTCTTATTCTTTTTCAGGATATCATAGAATTCTTTACATTTTTCCGAGGATCTTGAAATTAACCTATTCAAGGCTGCCACTCGTCCTGTTAACCGCTGAACATCCGACTTTATATTCAAGATAGCCTTGATCTGCTCTGGGCTTGCCTCTATCCCTCTCTTTGTCACCATGTATCCTAAAAACTTTCCTGCCCCTACTCCAAAATGGCACTTTGCAGGATTAAGTTTCATATTATACTGGTCCAGGATATCGAATGCTCCTTTAATATCCCGGAGATGATCCTCAGCTTTCTTGGATTTGACCACCATATCGTCAATGTACACCTCCATGGTGTCCCCCAGTTTGTCTTTAAACATCATGTTCACCAATCTCTGGTACGTTGCACCTGCATTTTTCAAACCGAAAGGTATAGCAGTGTAACAGTAAATACCTGTTGGTGTCATGAAAGCAGTATCCTCCTGGTCTGAAGGTTCCATTTGAATCTGCTGGAATCCTGAGGATGCATCCATGAAGGTTAACATTTCATGACCGGCAGTGGCATCCACCATCGAGTCTATATGAGGCAGAGGGAAGGGGTCTTTTGGATAAGCTTTGTTCAGGTCTGTGTAGTCTACACAGACTCTCCATTTCCTATTTTTCTTCTATACCACGACTACGTTTGCTAGCCATCTTGTAAATTTAACTTCTCTGATCATCCTGGACTTCAACAGTCTTTCAACTTCCTCTTGGATAATAGTATTCCGCTCTGGATCAAATTTCCTTCTTTTTTGCTGAACAGGCTTGAATGATCTGTCAATTCCAAGCTTGTGAGTGATAATGTCTTTGGATATACATGTCATATCCTCATGCTTCCATGCAAACGTTGACATCCTCCTGCTGATCACTATCGACTTTGACAACTCCCCAAGGGGTAGGGATCTTGATGCATTGGTGATATGTTAATGGGACAGCCTTCATATCGTGAATCCATTGTCTTCCCAGTATGATGTTATAGCAGGATAGAGAATCCATCACACAGAAACGTTGTATCGAGTTGACTCCTTCAACATATACTGGTAACTTTATCTCTCCCACTGTGTTCCTAGCCTCTCCACTGAACCCAACAAGCACGGTGGACTTTGAAGTGATATCCATCGGAGATACATTCATTCTCTTCAGAGTCTCTAGTTGGATTATATTGACGGAGCTGCCATTATCAACTAATATCCTGCGTACAAAGTGGTTAGCCACATATAATGTTATTACCAAAGCATCATGGTGAGGATCCTGGACAGTATCCCTGTCATCACTATCGAAAGTGATCACTTTATCAGTTGTGAGGGTAGTCATCCTGACTGGTTTGTCTCCCCTTTCACTCTTGGCTTCCTTTGCATGTCTCTTAGCCGCCAATCGAATATATCTTAGAGCCCTATTACGAGCCTCGTCGAGATTCCTGCAGGGATTCATTACAAGATCCTGATAAAACTGAGAATCCTTTTGCAACCCCATCTTAAAAGCTTGCACAGCTGTTGCAACATCAAGATGTGGGATGTCCAAGGATTCTCGACTGAATTTGTTCACATAATCCCTCAAGGATTCCTGAGGTCCTTGAGTTATCCTGTAAAGGTCACTGGTTAACTTCTCAAAACTCCGGCTGCAAGAAAATTGACTATTAAATAAGTTAACCAAATGAGCAAAAGAAGTAATTGAGTGAGTAGGAATGTTTAACAGCCATTTTAAGGCTGATCCTGTCAAGGTAGAACCGAATCCCATGCATAAGCATGCTTCCTTGAGATCTGGAGGGATAGGATTGATTTCCATCAGTTCCCTATACTGGGCAATATGCTCCTCAGGATCCGTGATCCCATCATACGGCTTCACGTTGGGAGTCTGGAATCTCTTTGGGATTTCTGCATCACAAATGGGGTGAGCAAAGCAGGATATGTTGTGACTATCCCGAGATACTTCCGGTATAGGCTGCACTATCCCAGGCACACTTGATATCATATTCTTCAACTTTTGAAGCTCTCTGGTTATCGCTGATGTCACACCTGTATCCTGCAATGATCCACGATTATTAGTAACAAGGATACTGGTGTTAACAGACAAGTTACCATCTTGGCGATTCTAGCCATATCCTGGAGCGTATCCTGGAGCATATCCTGGATCCCTCACAGTCGACATTCTAGCCGTTAAGGGTATCTCCGGAATATTGCTCTGAGAACGACTCGGTATGATATTGCCCTGATTATCCTCAGTATATACTGCTGAACTAAAGTTCAACATCCTGGCCTGCAGATGGGTATCAGTATCCTCAGCAGGTCTCTTGGAGTTGGACTTCATTTGATCCTGTATATCACCAAACAAAGTTATGATTAGAAACCATAACAGGAGTTCTCCCTGGAACACCAGATCTGTTGACATTCTGAATGGAAGGAGTGTCTCAGGATATTTGGCTTTCATTTCTCTTTAAGGAGCTTGAACTTGTGGAGGAGGAGGAAGCACCAAACCAGTTGTTGCAGAGGTTGTAGCTAACATGGTAGAAGTGCTCATGTTTGATCTCGAGGCCATTGAAAATAATGTAGCAAAAAGTTTTGAAAATAGAAAACCAAGTAACGATTTTGCAAAAGTTTTTAGTAGAAATAGCACCACTTGCCCCACGGTGGGCGCCAAATTGTTTTGGTCAAAAATTACCGAAGCAATTAAGTGATCAAATTAGTTAAGTGAGGTAGTGTGCTAAGAGAATGTGTTCAAAAATATGTCAATTGAGTTATTTGTAAAAACAGTTTCAGGATATGGCTCAGGATATAGAGTCGTATCTGTGATCAAACAATGAGCAAAAAAGTAAAGTAAATGACGCGAGATGTACGAGGAAAGCCCTTGATCAATCTAGATCGCCGGCATAAAACCTCGGGAGCTGACAATCGCAACTGCCTTGTTCTTCTATTACTTCAAATATCAGGATACAGTGCAGGATGTGGTGCGGATCAACTAAGTGTTACAACGTGAGTTGGATATAAGTGTGGTGACTGCAGTAATCTAGAGAGCAAGAGTGTACGAGAGTGAAAGTGTGTAAAAAGTTGTGTTTACCTATGATCCGATCGCCCCTTTATATAGTTACAAAAAACAAACTAACTCTCCTATTATTCCGGGATGCTGGGAATATTCCATTCTGAACGTTGGGGGACTCTTTCTACTTGTTTTCCACGTGCTTATTGACTACAAAACCGGGTCTTCAGCTCATATAACCGTTACAATGTCAATAACATTGACCAACATCCGATATTCTCGCGGAATATGCCTTTCTGACCGTTACAAGACCCATTCTTCCACCATCAACGTCCATTTTTCAACCACCTTGAGCGAATCTTCAGGTAGATCAAGTCTTTTAACGTTGGTACCTTGCAACCAACATTTTACAAGCCAATCGTTTGTAATAGTCAGGATACTGCCTCAAGATACTGCCTCAGGATATTACCAATATCCTGGCCCTGTATCCTGATACGGTATCCTGATCCGGTATCCTGATCCGGTATCCTGATCATATACAACTAATAAAAAATCAAGATATAAAATCAGGATATGGGCTCAGAATTTCACCCATAACACCACGTGCCCCACTTTCTCATCCGGATCCCCTTGTACGGTCTCTGATCGTTTTTTGCTTTGCCCGGCGCCGATGAACAGTTGCAGGGACTGGCGTCGGAGCTGGAGCCGGTGATGGGTTCCATTGATGAAAAGAGAGTGATTAATGGGGGATGAAGAGGGAGTGATATTTGAAGAGGGGTGTCATTCTATAAAAATAGAAATCGGCAGGCAGAGAAAGATAATCCAAAGGCACCGACACCTTTATTTTTTTTCGGTTTTTATGTGTATATATATATACAAGTTGGCGTGGGCAATAGTATATAGAGAGGGGGTGGGGGTGTGGTAGGGGGGATAGTGGTTTGCTTTGTGGCTTGATTACTGGAGGTTTTAGAGCATTCAGATCCATTTCATTATATTCTCACCTTAAATTATATTAAACATACTATATTTTTTCTCTCTTTTTTAATTAAATAATATTTTTTATATCTTTATCATTACATTTTCTCTCTTCTTCAATCACAACCACTTTCAAAATATATTAAAAAATTATAGAGGATGAACAGTGTCCCCCCAAATATACAGATGAACAATAATATTTTCTCTCTCCACTCACAAACACTTTTTATACTCTTTATATTATAAAAACTCCACACATAGAATTTAATGGAATGGATGTAAATGCTTTAGATCAATATAGTGAAAAGAAAATAACATTTATATGTGTCTAATAAAGATATGATCTTATAACGATTTAACAGATTATATGTAACAAATGGTATCATACAAGTAAATTAAACAGAGGATTTCATTTGTGACCCCGGATAACCTCATGTCTTTTTTTCTCTCAATTCCTTGTAAATTTCAATTTCTTGGCGAAACCTATAATTTTTACGACCTATTTGCCTCTTTAGTCGACTCGTTTTACGTCAC
Organism: Helianthus annuus; assembly: GCF_002127325.2. NCBI lineage: Eukaryota > Viridiplantae > Streptophyta > Magnoliopsida > Asterales > Asteraceae > Helianthus > Helianthus annuus. Next base: position 95,596,111 of record NC_035444.2, on the reverse strand, counting down.
CCATTGCTATGTGGATTATCCACCATATCCGTCTCCTCGATGAGTCACCTTCTACCTACCGCTAGAGCATGAGGACTCCCAATTGTCGTGTAACTATCCGGCAACACTGATTTTGGTAACTAGATGAACAAATATACCGACTTAGGTTCTAAAGTCACATGGTAGGTACCTTTATGTTAAGTTATATTGTGGTGTGGGGGTTGGGTCCAATTGATAAAGCCACTAAAGTTAAGTTGTTGCTCCTTTTAAGGTCAAGGGTTCGCGTAATGTCAAAGGCAGATTTGATGTAATTTAAGCCGTTCAAAAAAATGTTAATTAGTTATATTGCATTATCTCCATGTAAGAAAACCGGTGTCTCATAGTGAAGAAATACCACATGATCCACGAATGCGTCATTTAGCATTCCTTAACCACCCATGTTCTCTACTAGCTCCATTTGTGATTACGTATCTAGTTTGAGATTGACCAATACATGAATTAGACGTGTACGCTGCACATGCCAAACTAACCAAACTTGTTTGTTGATGTATTAGTAAAATATTAACTCATTTCTTTTATACCTTTAACATACTAAATATCTTTTAGAGTGAACTGTCAAAATGGTCCCTGTGGTTTGGTTACTTTTGCCACTTTAGTCTAAAACTCAAACATTTTGAATGTGGGTCTTTATGGTTTCAATTTTGTTGTCATTTTAATTCAAAATCAAAATCTGATCAGATTTTTATGTTAACATCCAACTTTTTGTTCTTTTTCCTCCCTTTTAATGAAGGGCAAAATAGTCTTTTAACGTTTTATTATAACAAATTAAAAAAAATCTGACCATTTTGCCTTTTATTAAAAGTGAGGAAAAGGACAAAAAAAAATGGATATTAACTGAAAAATCTGTCCAGATTTTGCTTTTGGATGAAAATAGTAACAAAACTGAAATCACATAGATAAAATTCAAAAGATTTAAGTTTTGGACTAAAGTGGGAAAAGTGAGCAAAACTCGAGGACCATTTTTTCAGTTTACTCTATATTTTATTTAGTTTAAATATTTCCTTGTCAGCCACAGGTTATAGTGTGGATGTGATTAAAAAAAATTAATTACCAGTGGTACTTTACTACGGTGATTGTAACAGAATGTGGGTCCTATTTAACTAACAGAATTTTATTTTTCCATTTTTTTAAGTATTCAAATTCCTTATAAAGTTTTCTTTGAGTTCCACCCGTATTGAAGTCAATAACACATAAGAAAAGTTAAAATATATTTCGAACTCATCTCCTTATTATAAATCTGCATGTGCAAACATAATCATGCGTATAGCATTCTTTCAATAAATACCAACTAAGGTGATTGTGTCAAATACGTCTAGATTGTTCTAGCTCATATATTGTTTTATTCAATTTGGTTAAATAGTGTGTTCTTGAGAACTTATGTAACATAATTATAGCAATTTAAATTCATTAGATCGAGTTTCATGTAAATCTTGGTATCAAATGAACCGTATAGGCAGGTTGTCACAACATCCATCAGATGTGTACTAGTTTTCTCTCATATTACCATACTACAAAGGTTGTCCCATCTACCACTTTCACTTAAGAATATTTCTTCTCGTAATCAATTATAGGTCTTTATGGAAAATCTTTTGCCACTAATGGTGCCTTATATGGTGTAAATTCATTTTGTCATTAACTCATTATGCTTTTGCACAAAATATCCACATACATTCAAAATATTTAACGATTTCAGCCACATGGACCATCTAAATACTTCCCTTTTCATGAGGGAATTACATTTCTCTATCCTTTATTTTCACCGACCATTTCTATGTGTGCATTACTCGGTAGATCTTTGTTCTTGATCCTTATCATTTCCATCACTTCTAATGTTATGTTATATACAGAAGTATCATCGACAGGGGTGCAGCTTCTATAGGACGGGAAGGAGGGGGAGGGGGCGACCCTCCGAACTTTTGACTTAGTAGTAGAAAGTATGTAGTTTCCATATAGAAATTTTTGGGTATATACGTTTTCAACCCCCGGTCGAAAATCTCAAACTTCGCCACTGATCATCGAAGTTGCAACCGTTTTGACTTCATAGATTTCTATACATGATATAACGGAGGGCGCAGTGGCGGAGCTAGCCCAAAAATTGAGGGGCATCCTATTTTTTTAGAGATCAGGGGTATCCGTTGTATAAAACCGAAATTGTTTATTCTTGTATGCTCTACGAAAACGATACGGATACGAGGTTGAGGGGTACTTGTTTAAGGTGGTGTCCCAAGAGGGGTTAGTGAAGTTGTGTAGAAAAAACCATCAATACATAAAGTTGTATAATCTAATTAATTCATACTAAGATACATGATTAATTCATACTAAGACACACAACCAAAGATATTAACTAATATAATTAAAATCCGAACCCCTAGCCCAGTTGGTCCCATGTGGTGGGGTTGGGCCGGTTCCTCCTTGGAGGTCACCGGTTCGATCCACAGCTGCGGCGTTATGGGGGGAGGACGTCCCAATGATGGATCGTTCCTACCGAGGCATGGTGCGGTCCTGAGGGCAACCCAGTTTTCATCCAGCTGTTACCCCAGCGAGTCTATCGTGTGAGGGCAGTATGGTTTCCGGGCGAAGGTCAGTCAGAGCGGCAGCCGGGGCCCGATAGAACATCGCGTCTGTGAAAACTGGGCTGACAGGTAACCGTCCTTGACGGGAACCCGGTGACCAATGGTTTATGTACACATTGAAAGTCACCCTTCAAAAAAAACTAATATAATTAATGGTTGTACTACTATTTTCCTTTATGTTTTCTCGTCTTTTGTAATATAACCCTTTATATATTTGGAGGTCCCGATAGTGGGTGAGGGTAGGGACAACAAAGGTCGGTGGTCGGTGAACGATGCCGTTTTGTGAACTTGACTCATGGACTTGAAGCAAAAGCGATTCATGTTTATCATGACCAATTTGCCCCTCAAAGATTTCTAATTCCAGTCTCTTTTTCTCCTGTACCCGGGGCAATACTGTCATTTCGGTTTTAGGAATATCAACTAATCAACAATGTCAATGTCATTAAGCAATGTATATTAATAGAGTGGGACCAAAATCAACACCCACCACACTTATAGTTTAATATCCTTAAATGTTATACCAAAACTTTGTAATATTATAGAGTTACGTCATTATTTTATAAAGAAAAGGCGTCATTATTGAATAAGTTTTATCCACATTTATTAAAATTGTTTTTGAAACTAGAAAAATATATTTTAAAGTGTGATGTGAATGATTCATAATAATGTATAACTTTAAATGATTATGTATGATAATGATTCATAATAATGCATATCCAAAACTACAAAATATGCGGATATAATTTTTTCGAATATATGAAGTGGTTATTATGTGGATAATGTAAAATGTTTATATGATATTTAGTTTTGGTTAGGTAATGGCAAGAGTGTGGTCGGAATGTCTATGGTTAGCCTTGTCATGGGTAGACTTTTGAGACCAGATTTTGTATGAGATTTAAGTATTTTAGGAGTGGTAAGAGTAACGAGAGTGAAAAGTGTGCTTAATGCTTACTCTAGGTTAATGGAGAGGTATTAATTGTTGGAAATTTTATAAATAATATTATATTATTTGTTAATATAATTTTGTGTGTTGGAACTATAAACATGTGGGAAATTGAGCTTGTCCCACATAGGTGGAGAGATAAATCTTTTGTGGATTTATAATTAGAACTTTCTACATGAATGTATTCTTGTGTGACAACTCACACCCAGTGGTAGCCAGGAGGGTGCGAGGCACCCGGCACGAGCACGCGCCCAGGCGCGGGCACGGGCCGAGGGCGATCGGCGCGCAATGTGGCGCTTTGATGGCGCACTTCGCACGCTCGCATCGCCGCGAGCCGCTTGGAGACGCCTTTAGTATTTTTTAGATGCGTCTTGGTCGGGTGTTGTCAACTAGAGACTGTTCAAAGTCCACCAGTCAAATGGTTAAGTTACAGAATTGATGGTGTCATTGAATTCTAAATTTATTTTATAGGTTTCAGAATTCATTGTGCTATTGAATTCGAGAATTGATTTTATTGAATGGTGCATTCAATATTCGGTTATCACTTTCGAATTCCTATCAGTATAAATACAAAGCTTTGTGCTTTGTTTTAGACACACTGAAATTCGTATGGTTCATACCTCACACACAGCTTCTTACGATTTCCCTAATCTTGAATCTCTACGCACTCTTGTTTCAGGTATTTTTTCAGGTGCTAGGCTAATCCCGGCAGTACAATCTGCTTAGGCTGTTGTACCCTGGGAAACAGACGGGTCACCTGGGTGGCCCGAAATCTGTTTTAAGGGAAGCCTGATCTTCACGTGCCTCAGTCACCATTGATTTTCGTTCACCTGGGTGGCCCGAAATCTGTTTTAAGGGTGGACTTCAAGAATTACCTTAAGCATAATCGAAAGGAAATGACTATCGAAGACCTTGTGGTTCGTCTTCGTATTGAAGAAGACAACAGAATAGCACACAAAGGAGGTCAAGTTGAAGCTTCTGCAAAAGCGAACCTTGTGGAACATGGTCAATCCTCAAGGGGTCACAAGGGTAACAAAGGCCACAAGTTCAATGGAAAAGGGAAGAACAAACGTATTGACCTTGGGCCAAAGAAAGGTGGTGTGAAGAAGAAGGCTGGTCCCTTTAAAGGGAAGTGTTACAACTGTGGACAAACTGGTCACCGTGCTGAGCAATGTAAAGAGCCTAAACGTGACACGGCTCTTATGGTTGATGATGATGGTATGCCATTAGTGGCCATGATTTCAGACCTCACTGCCATGGCGGAGGAGGTAAATTTGGTGGGTAACGAGCCAAAAAGGTGGTGGGTTGATACTGGGGCAACCCGCCATGTGTGCCCAGTAGGACCCTCTTTAATACATTTAAAGAGGTGGTGGGAGAAAAGTTGTACATGGGTAATGCTGCTACAGCTGATATCAAGGGAGAAGGTGATGTGATCTTGAAGTGGACTTCTGGGAAAGAGCTCACTTTGAAGAATGTGCTTTATGTTCCAGACCTGCGCAAGAGTCTTATGTCGAGTTGGATGCTTAACAAGCATGGTTTTCGTTTGGTTTTTGAAAGTGATAATTTTGTTTTAACTAAGTGTGGTATGTTTGTTGGGAAGGGCTATGCCCAGAATGGCATGTTTAAACTTAATGTAATGGCTGTTAAGAAAAACATGAATAAAAGTGCTAGTACTTCTGCTTACTTGGTTGAGTCTCCTAATGTTTGGCATGGACGTCTTGGTCATGTAAATTTTAATTCGATGCGTCGTTTAATTAAATTAGATTACATACCAACTTTTGCCATTGACTCTAAAACAAAATGTAAAACTTGTGTTGAAGCCAAACAAACAAGATCATCCTTCTAATTAGTTGAAAGAATAACTGAACCCCTTGATCTGATTCACACTGATGTGTGTGACTTAAAATCAATTCCTACCAGAGGTGGTAATAAATATTTATTACCTTTATTGATGACAATACAAGATATTGTCATGTTTACTTACTTAAGAGTAAGGATGAAGCAATTGACAAGTTTATCTTGTATAAAGCTGAAGTTGAGAATCAACTCAACAAGAAAATAAAACGTGTGAGAAGTGATAGAGGAGGTGAATATGTTTCACCATTTGGGGAATTATGTGCAAAAAGTGGCATAATACACGAGTGTACCCCTCCTTATACACCCCAATCAAATGGCATTGCGGAGCGAAAGAATCGCACACTAAAAGAAATGATGAATGCCATGTTGATAAGTTCTGGGATGAGCCAGGACATGTGGGGGGAGGCCATTTTGTCGGCTAATTTTTTGTTAAATAAAATACCTTTCAAGAATAAGGACATAACACCTCATGAGTTGTGGTGGGGACAGAAATCATCCTATAAATACTTGAAAGTGTGGGGGTGCCTGGCCAAGGTGATTGTTACACCCCCTAAGGCACTTAGAATAGGGCCAAAAACTGTTGATTGTATTTTCATTGGATATGCCAAAAATGGTAGCTCACATCGTTTTCTTGTATATGAATCCAAGAATCCTGATGTGCACAAGGACTCTATCATAGAGACAAGGCCAGGAAATGTGACTTACTTTGAAGAAGAGTTTCCAATGTTAGTACAAACTCATGCGAGTTCTTCAACAACCAATCATGCAAGTTCATCAACAATGATTGATGAGACTGTTCGAGAGGAAACTCAAGAACAATTAGAGGTTGAAGAGGGTGAGCCAAGAAGAAGTAAAAGGCAAAGGACTGAGAAATCCTTTGGGCCTGACTTTCTTACATTCATGGTTGAGGGTGAGCCTCAAACCTATCGAGAAGCAGTTACCTCTTCAGATGGACCTCAATGGAAAGAAGCCATCAAGAGTGAAATTGATTCTATCTTGCAGAATCATACTTGGGAGCTAGTAGATCTTCCACCAGGGTGCAAGCCACTTGGATATCGATGGATATTCAAGAAAAAGATGAAACCTGATGGCTCTGTTGACAAGTACAAGGCAAGGCTTGTGATCAAAGGGTTTAGACAAAAGGAAGGTCTTGACTATTTTGACACATACTCGCCTGTGACCAGAATAACCTCAATTAGATTGGTGCTTGCAATTGCGGCTTTGAGAAATTTGGAAATACATCAAATGGATGTAAAAACTGCATTTCTCAATGGGGAATTAGAGGAAGAGATTTACATGGAGCAACCAGAGGGTTTTTCTGCTCCTGGCCAAGAGGGCAAAGTGTGTAAATTCGTCAAGTCATTATATGGCTTGAAGCAAGCTCCAAAACAATGGCATCAAAAGTTTGACCAAGTTATGCTTAACAGTGGTTTCAAAATAAATGAATGCGACAAATGTGTCTATGTGAAAGACACTTCCAAAGGTTATGTGATCTTATGCCTTTATGTGGATGATATGCTTATCATTGGGAGTGATGATAAGATAATCAGATCTACAAAAGACATGTTGAAAGCGAGATTTGACATGAAAGATATGGGTCTAGCTGATGTGATTCTTGGAGTAAAGATCATTAGAACCCAAACTGGTTTGGTGCTAAGTCAATCTCATTATGTGGATAAGATCCTTGAGAAGTTCAATCCTGGTGACACGAGTGTAGCTCAAACTCCGATTGATACCTCTCAACATTTGTCAAAAAATAGAGGCGAGAGTGTTGCTCAATTGGAATACTCAAGGATCATTGGCAGTCTTATGTATCTCATGTCATGTACTCGACCAGACTTAGCATATGCTGTGAGTAGGCTAAGTAGATATACTAGTAATCCTAGTTCAGAGCACTGGAAGGGTATCACAAGATTATTAAGGTATTTGAGATACACGAGAAATTATGGACTGCATTATGGCCAAAATCCAGCTGTTGTGGAAGGATTCAGTGATGCCAACTGGATATCTGATACGAAAGATTCTAGATCTACAAGTGGTTATGTGTTTACCCTTGTGTCACGGCCCCCGACCCGGTTTGACCCGTTTCAGGAGCCGCGGGACAGAAATCCCGTGATATTTATTTATGTGATTTTAGCAGCGGAAATTTTAACATCAGGATCGTTGTAAAGCTAAAACTTTTCCCGATTATTTTATTTCACAATTCGGGATAAACCCCGATAATTTACAATACATAAGTTTTAGTGATAAATCCTTATTTCAAAACATATTTCTTTATTTTATACTGAGCCACTATTTTAAGCTTGAAATGCTCCTCAGCACTTTTCCTGATTTACAGTAGATCACCTGAAACATGTTTGAAAAAGGTTTTGTCAGCGGGGAAATACTGAGTGAATCATTCTATTTACTGAAAACGACACATTTGTTATAATTTACAGTATCAAGAGTTTTTACATATGTTTATTATCAACCAACTTTCAAGAATAGGTATTTGTCACAGACCAGCTCTGTGACTGTGGTCATATCACCATTGGCTGTCCCAATGAGTGACGTATATCACTTATTTTTAGGCTCGCCCACCTAATGTGAATGGAACAATAATAATACTGTGCACAATACCCCACATACCGGCTGTAATTTGGTGATTACACAAACTTAATCACTGTAATTATAACTCAGAAAAATGATTTGGAGTATTGTAAACTAGTTAATAAAAAGAGAATGACTCACATTGCAGATTTAGTGTGGATAGAATATGATTTTAGCCCTGTTAACCTAATTTCAACAATAATGCACACAAAACAGGGTTAGTGATCAATACAGCAGTTACGATAACTCACGAGATCAAATTCTCACAATGAACGACAAAGTGCCATACTTAAACATTCATCGATTTAACGACGAACGACAAAGTATAACCCTAATGTGGGCAGCACTTAAACATTCTTTGGATATATTGATCTCGGAAAATGAATCGTAATAACGATCGAGTAATTACCCTGTTCCGCGGCAGTGATTCGATATTAGTGTGTGTTTATTTGTAGTAAAACGACCTTAACTCGACGTACAGACAACGATTTTACGTCGTTTCAACTCCCAGATTCAAGTCCCAAGGCCCTCTATTTATACTGAAAATTGGCTTCTCCCGCGTGTCGCGGCAGAATTCGGGGAACCTCCCGCGTATCGCCTGGGATGCCAATTTAGGGTAGGGTAGGTTTCGTGTCCAGTAGCTTGGGTGAGTTGACAGTTTTATTAAATTCAATTCAGACAACGAATAATAAGGATAATATCGATTAGGGTTTAACCCCCCCTAAGTTTTAGGGGCCCTGATCCTGATTCCGATTGTTTCGAAAATTTTAGGGTAAGTGCAGAATTACTTGGGTGTCTCAATTAGGGTTTCCTTATTGAGTAATTATTATTCTAATTACGGATTTTAATTAGAGTTGTTACATCCTCCCCACCTTAAGAAAAATCTCGTCCTCGAGATTCACTGAAATAGATGAGGGTATTTCCGCTTCATTTCTGACTCTAGCTCCCAAGTATATTCAGCTCCTCTCTTTGAATTCCATTTGACTTTCACCAATACTAGTCGCTTGTGTTTGAGAAACTTGACTTTTCGATCTTCTATTTGTAAAGGTTTCTCTATGAATTTCAGCTGTTCGTTTACCTCTACATCTTGAAGAGGTACTACCAGGGATTCGTCTGATAGACATTTCTTGAGATTGGATACATGAAATACATCATGTACTCCAGCTAGTTCTTCTGGTAGTTGTAAGCGATAAGCAACTGGTCCGATTCGTTGAATCACTAGGAATGGTCCAACATATCTTGGACTCAGTTTTCCTTTCTTACCGAATCGTACTACTCCTTTCCAAGGAGATACTTTTAACAGTACTTTGTCTCCTATCTGGAATTCAAGTGGTTTGCGACGATTGTCTGCATAGCTTTTCTGGCGATCTCTGGCTGTTTTCAATCTTTCCTTGATTTGTGTTATCTTGTCTGTGGTTTCTTGCACGATTTCTGGACCTGATAATTGACTTTCTCCTATTTCTGCCCAACATACGGGAGTTCTGCACTTGCGTCCATACAGTGCTTCGAATGGAGCAGCTTCGATGCTTGAATGATAACTATTATTATAGGAGAATTCGATTAATGGTAAATGGTTATCCCAATTACCTCCAAAGTCAATTACACATGCTCGGAGCATGTCTTCCAGAGTTTGGATCGTCCTTTCACTTTGTCCGTCTGTTTGTGGATGATATGCAGTACTTAGATTGAGTCGGGTTCCCATTGATTCTTGGAAACTTGTCCAGAAACGGGAAGTGAAACGACTATCTCTATCCGATACAATGGAGAGTGGAACTCCATGTAAGGATACTATTTCATCTACGTACAGCTTAGCTAACCTTTCCATGCTAAAGGTTTCCTTCATTGGTAGAAAATGAGCTGATTTGGTTAATCGATCCACGATTACCCAAATGGCATCATTACCTTTTCTGGTCTTGGGTAACTTAGTAACAAAGTCCATTGTTATGAGTTCCCATTTCCATACAGGCATTTCTAATTGTTGTAGCAGACCTGAAGGTTTATGATGTTCAGCTTTAACTTGTGAACAAGTTAGACACTTAGATACGTATTCGGCTATACTCTTCTTCATTCCTATCCACCAGAAATTTTTTCTTAAATCTTGGTACATCTTATTGTTTCCTGGATGTACAGTATACCTAGATTTATGAGCTTCGTCTAAAATCTTTGACCTTAAATTTCCTTGTTTAGGTACCCAAATTCTGCTATTATGGAATTTCCAGATTCCATCCTTTCCTTGTTCTAATTCTTTTAGGTAACCTTTCATTCCTTCGGCATCGTCCTTGATTGCCGTTTCCTGAATTTCCTTCAATTGTTCCATTAAATCTACTTGTAGATTTATTCTAAGAGCACGGACTCGTCTTTGCTTCTCATGATACTTACGACTTAAGGCGTCTGCGACTACGTTTGCCTTTCCTTCGTGATATTGAATATCACAGTCGTAATCACTCAGGATTTCCATCCATCTTCTTTATCTCATGTTTAACTCTTTTTGCCCAAATATATACCTTAAACTCTTATGATCTGTATAAACAGTAAACTTACTTCCATACAGATAATGTCTCCATATCTTAAGGGCAAAAACTATAGCTCCTAATTCTAAATCATGAGTCGTATAGTTTTCTTCGTGCTTCTTCAATTGTCTGGAAGCATACGCAATTATCTTCTTGCGTTGCATCAACACACATCCGTATCCTAATTTCGAAGCATCACAATATACCTCAAAATCTTTTGTTCCTTCTGGTAAGGCTAAGATTGGAGCTTTGGTTAATTTCTGTTTTAAGATTCTGAAGGCTTCTTCTTGTTTTGGTCCCCACTCAAACTTAGTGGCTTTACAGGTTAGCTTAGTTAATGGTACAGCTATTTTGGAAAAATCCTTAATAAACCGTCTATAATATCCAGCTAATCCTATAAAACTTCTAATTTCTATTGCAGTTTGCGGAACCTTCCAATTAATAATTGCTTCTATCTTAGCAGGATCTACGTGAATACCTTCGTGATTCACCATGTGTCCTAAAAATTGCACTTCTTATAGCCAAAATTCACATTTTGAGAATTTAGCGTACAACTTTTCTTTTCTTAACAAAGTTAAGAGTGCATGCAAGTGCTGACAATGTTCGACCTGACTTTTTGAATAAATAAGTATATCGTCTATGAAAACAATTACAAATTTATCCAAATATGGTTTACAGATCCTATTCATCATGTCCATAAATGCTGCAGGTGCATTTGTTAATCCAAAGGGCATGACTGTAAACTCGTAATGTCCATACCTAGTTCTAAAAGCAGTTTTAGGTATGTCTTCTTCTTGAACCTTTAATTGATGATATCCGGAGCGCAAGTCTATCTTAGAAAAATATTTAGCGCCTTGTAATTGATCAAAAAGATCATCAATCCTAGGTAATGGGTATCGATTCTTAATTGTAACCTTATTCAACTCTCTATAATCGATACACATTCTCATTGACCCATCTTTCTTTTTCACAAACAACACCGGTGCACCCCAAGGGGATGAACTAGGTTGTATAAATCCTTTGCTTAGTAATTCATCTAATTGCTTTTTCAATTCTAACATTTCGGTAGGAGCTAATCGATAGGGTGCCTTGGCTATCGGTGTAGTTCCTGGAATTAGATGAATCCTAAATTCTACCTCTTTATCTGGTGGTAACCCAGGTAAATCTTCTGGAAATACATCTGGGTATTCTGAGACTACAGGGATTTCCTTAAGTTCTTTTCCTTTAGTACAAATGATTACTGAAATCATATATACTATTCCTTGTTTCCGTTCGTAATTAGCAACTTTCATTACTGATATGAACTTCAGTGGCTTTCGAGGTTTATCTCCTGAAATCTTAATTATCTCTCCAGTAGGTGCTTGAATTTCTATAGAGTTTCTATCACAAATGATTTGAGCATGGTTGGCTATTAACCAATCCATTCCTAACACAACATCAAACTCGGCTAATTTCATAGGCAATAGGTTTGCAGTAAATTTATGACCTAAGAGTTCTATTTCTACTTTTTGCAAAACCTGATGGATTTTGACTGAATTCCCATCTGCAGTTTCGACTGTAAAAATCTGCCTAACGGTAGTTAAAGGTAACTTAAGAGCTTGACAGAATGAAGTATTTATAAAACTTTGGTTTGCACCAGAGTCAAATTATACTTTTGCATAAATGTTGTGAACTAAAAACGTACCGGCTATCACATCGGGGATGAGTTCTGCTTCTTGAGTAGTTAGCTGGAATGCTCTGGCATTCTTCTTAGTAGCTCCTTCAGCTGCCTTGGGTTTGTTGTCTACTGGGTTAACTAACTTAGGACATTCTGGTTTGATATGTCCGGCTTCCCCACAATTGTAACAAATTATGGATTTCTTTCTGCAGTTTTCTTCCCGATGTCCTGTTGTTTTGCAAAAATTGCAAAGTTTGTTACATTTTCCAAAATGTTTCTTTTTGCAAATTTTGCAAAATGGCACAGTTGAAGGTTGTCCTGTTCCTCTCTTTTTGAAATTACTACTATTACCCACCCTAAATCCTTGGGTAATTTTCTGAGCTAATTCCTTCTTCCTATCTTCGTCTCGTGTGCGTATCAGTTCATCAGTTAAGGTGTTAGCTAATTCTACTGCATCGTCAATAGTGCGAGGTCTCGCAGCCTTAACGATATTTCGAATTTCGCTAATTAATCCCCAAATATAGCGAGAAATGAGTACCGATTCTGGCGAAGCCAGGTTAGGTACTACTCTAGCATATTCAAAGAATGTCGAAGTATAACCACGACAATCCACACCTATCATCCGATGAGTTAGGAACTTATTTGCCATTTGTTCCTTTTCATACTCAGGACAAAATTTTCTTTCTACCAGACTCTTGAATTCTTCCCAAGTCATAGCATAAGCCCTATTTCTTCCTTTAGCTTGTAACACAGTGTTCCACCATTCCAGTGCTCCTTCTTTAAACAGATTCGATGCGTACATGACCTGATCATCTTTGGCACACTTACTTATTGCAATTACTGCTTCGGTTTTCTCAAACCAACGCAGCGATGCAGTTGCCCCTTCATTGCCTGCAAATTCAGTGGGTTTACAAGCAAGGAATTCTTTGAAAGTGCAACCAGGTGTTGTAGCTTTCTGTTTCTTAGGGAGCGGCGTGTGCTAGGATTCATTATCATGATTAACATGATTATGGCCACCGTTTATACTATTACTGAAGTTATCTTCAGTAGTACGTTTACTAGGAATGATATGTTGCGGTTCGATTGGACTTTTTACAGCAGCAACAAATGCTGGAATAGCATTGGCTATCCCTTGAGCAACAATATTTTCAATATCTTGTCTAGTCATATATTGATCCCCTGGATGTTGCTCTGACTGATTAGCTTCATTTACCGGTTCATTACCATTATTAGCCATCTGATAATATATATTAATTAGTATCTTGATAAATAGCAATTTATACACAAACACTCAGAAAATTCATAATGCACATAAAGTCAAAACTATCGATTTCTCGATTCCATTTCATATCCGTTATAGTATGCATCACTACACACAGATATTTTACAAAGTTTTATTTGGAGTTATGTTACAGACTGATTTCACTATTTACTATACTATTACACAACTATAGTTTTACCATCTTCCTATCCCTCACCATTTGTTGTTCTAAAAACGCATTTCCCTTTCATCATACTTCCAAGCAATCTGTCCCCCTATCTCCCTGATTCTATTCCCTGCATCCATCAACTCTTCACCGAAATGGCGAAGTTCAGCCATATTCTCAGTGCTCATTGGTGGATTAGGTAGGGGTTCTGGATCGAATTGCAGAAAGAAAGAATAAGGGTCGTTGACAATATTTTGAAATTGCCAATCATTCGTCCACCATTCTTCCATTTCTACAGGTTGAGCGTGGACTATTGGGTCTGGGATTGCTGGTGCAAAATTCATAGGGAGTGGATTTTCACTAGGATAGGTAAAAACATTTGTATTGACAGGCTGAATAGTTTCACAGTTTGCTAATAGAAAATCTATTTTATCCTGAAAAGTTATTCCATGGTTTTGGTTTTGATTGGAGCTCTCTCCAATTTCTATCTGAGTTGGTCTAGAACCTTGTCCTACTTCCATTTCTATTTCCTTAGAATATTCCTCAAACTGTATTTCCATTTGCCTAGAATCTTTCCTAACTTCAGTTTCCATCTCTTGCTGTTTAGAATTCTCCTTGATTACAATTTCTTTTTCTTTTTCTAAAGGGTTGTTTATTTTAGGAAGTTTCGGAACTGGCTTTTTCCTACGAATACGACTACCCCATACATAATTCTTCTTTTTCTTTCGTTTTGGCTTTGTCAAAGGTGGAGCCTGGAATTCTACAGGTTGGTCCACATCAGCAAAGTATCCAGTAAACTCTTGGGAAACTTCTATATTCACCGGGTAAAGATTGAGGTTCTGAAAAGCTTCAGATATCTCGCTCATGCTGTGTAGCATATATGCAAAATGCACAGAAATGCTAAGTTAAAACTTTGGAACAAAGTTTAACAAATAAACATCAAAGTTTTATTGCACACTATTTGTACAAAATACAAGAAAGAACACACACTCAGCTTTATTTATCTACTTACTGAGAAGTACTAATACTAGATTTAGAGTATTTTAAAGATTTGCATTTTCCGCTACAGTAGCTAGCATATACAAATTTGTCCATTTTTCATCTAACTTATCTTCCCACGGTGATTTATTAATTATCTCCTGGGTTTCATTTTTAATGCTCTTTTCTCGGATTTGCTCCTTACTTTTCTTAATAATCATACTCCTTTTTCTAGGAGAAAGTGGGTTTTCATACTGTGCTTTACGCACAAATATTCCTTCTTCAGGAATTGTAGGGAGCTTTGAAAATTTAGTTTTGGATGAACTTCCCTCTTCGTAAACTGACCTATCTAATTTAAGATAGATATCTTGCAACTTTTGCTTACCCATACTGTAATTAACAAATAATCAGTTTAAATAAAACATATAATCACAAAATAGTAACCAGGAAAAATTTAAGTATCGTTTAAATACTTAATTAGCTTAACTCAGTGGCTCTGATACCACCTTATTTCTGTCACGGCCCCCGACCCGGTTTGACCCGTTTCAGGAGCCGCGGGACAGAAATCCCATGATATTTATTTATGTGATTTTAGCAGCGGAAATTTTAACATCAGGATCGTTGTAAAACTAAAACTTTTCCCGATTATTTTATTTCACAATTCGGGATAAACCCCGATAATTTACAATACATAAGTTTTAGTGATAAATCCTTATTTCAAAACATATTTCTTTATTTTATACTGAGCCACTATTTTAAGCTTGAAATGCTCCTCAGCACTTTTCCTGATTTACAGTAGATCACCTGAAACATGTTTGAAAAAGGTTTTGTCAGCGGGGAAATACTGGGTGAATCATTCTATTTACTGAAAACGACACATTTGTTATAATTTACAGTATCAAGAGTTTTTACATATGTTTATTATCAACCAACTTTCAAGAATAGGTATTTGTCACAGACCAGCTCTGTGACTGTGGTCATATCACCATTGGCTGTCCCAATGAGTGACGTATATCACTTATTTTTAGGCTCGCCCACCTAATGTGAATGAAACAATAATAATACTGTGCACAATACCCCATATACCGGCTGTAATTTAATGATTACACAAACTTAATCACTGTAATTATAACTCTGAAAAATGATTTGGAGTATTGTAAAATAGTTAATAAAAAGAGAATGACTCATATTGCAGATTTAGTATGGATAGAATATGATTTTAGCCCTGTTAACCTAATTTCAACAATAATGCACACAAAACAGGGTTAGTGATCAATACAGCAGTTACGATAACTCACGAGATCAAATTCTCACAATGAACGACAAAGTGCCATACTTAAACATTCATCGATTTAACGACGAACGACAAAGTATAACCCTAATGTGGGCAGCACTTAAACATTCTTTGGATATATTGATCTCGGAAAATGAATCGTAATAGCGATCGAGTAATTACCCTGTTCCGCGGCAGTGATTCGATATTAGTGTGTGTTTATTTGTAGTAAAACGACCTTAACTCGACGTACAGACAACGATTTTACGTCGTTTCAACTCCCAGATTCAAGTCCCAAGGCCCTCTATTTATACTGAAAATTGGCTTCTCCCGCGTGTCGCGGCAGAATTCGGGGAACCTCCCGCGTATCGCCTGGGATGCCAATTTAGGGTAGGGTAGGTTTCGTGTCCAGTAGCTTGGGTGAGTTGACAGTTTTATTAAATTCAATTCAGACAACGAATAATAAGGATAATATCGATTAGGGTTTAACCCCCCCTAAGTTTTAGGGGCTCTGATCCTGATTCCGATTGTTTCGAAAATTTTAGGGTAAGTGCAGAATTACTTGGGTGTCTCAAATAGGGTTTCCTTATTGAGTAATTATTATTCTAATTACGGATTTTAATGAGAGTTGTTACACCTTGGAGGAGCGGCTATATCTTGGAAGTCGTCCAAACAAACTCTTATAGCTAGATCCACGATGGAATCTGAGTTTATCGCGTTAGATAAAGCTGGAGAAGAGGCAGAATGGTTGCATCAATTCTTGGAATATGTTCCAAGATGGCCTAAGCCTTTGACTGCTATTTGCATACATTGTGATTGCCAATCAGCTATTGGTAGAGCTCAAAGTGCAATGTATAAGGCAGATCAAGGCACATGCGACGTCGGCATAACACGATACGACAACTACTCTCAACTTGAGTTATCACGATTGACTATGTGAGGTCAAAGGATAACATTGCGGATCCGCTTACAAAAGGCTTAAGCAGAGAGGTAGTACATAAGTCGTCGATGGGAATGGGTTTAAAGCCCTTGGAGTAAGTTTGTACAACGGAAAACCTATCCTAGAAGATTGGAGATCCCATGATCTAGGCTCAATAGGACCACCTAACTGTACGAACTGAGATCACTGCGGGGGAGAACCTCAACATACAAAGAGAGTTACAAACTTCCTAGTCCATTCCTACTTAAAATCAGTGATATTAAGAGAGGTTAAGCATATGGCTTTTAATGGTTTGTAAATCACCTATGTTAGAGAGAAGTGGGGTCGCTTAAAATGGAATTGGGGGCACAATTCCTAGAGCTCTCGCAGAACCAGGATGGTGTTCCACGACCACAACGGACACAACTATGAGGGGTTAGCCAGACCAGGAAGAGTAATGTGTGATGTGTAATAACGTCTACGTAAAAAGGGGTTGGTTCAAGGACATCGCGTCTACTAACTGCTAGGAGACTAAGTATATGTCACAAAGGAGGGTTCAAAGGGAAACCTACCTATCCTGCATTACTTAACCGCTGAAATTTTATCATGACACTTGAGTGTATGGGACGATCTCCATTCATGTGGGGGATTGTTGGAAATTTTATAAATAAGATTATATTATTTGTTAATATAATTATTATTTAATAATTAAGCCAAAATGAATGAGAGATCTTGTGCATTAAGTTTGTGTGTTGGAACCATAAACATGTGGGAAATTGAGCTTGTCCCACATAGGTGGAGAGATAAATCTTTTGTGGATTTATAATTAGAACTTTCTACACGAATGTATTCTTGTGTGACAACTCACACCCAGTGGTAACCAGGAGGGTGCGAAGCACCCGACACGCGCACGCGCCCGGGAGCGGGCACGAGATCGGGACGGGGACGGGGACGAGGGCGATGGGCGCAATGTGGCGCTTTGATGGCGCACTTTGCACTTCGCACGCTCGCATCGCCGCGAGCCGCTTGGAGACGCCTTTAGTATTTTTTAGATGCGTCTTGGTCGGGTGTTGTCAACTAGAGACTGTTCAAAGTCTACCAGTCAAATGGTTAAGTTACAGAATTGATGGTGTCATTGAATTCTAAATTTATTTTATAGGTTTCAGAATTCATTGTGCTATTGAATTCGAGAATTGATTTTATTGAATGGTGCATTCAATATTCGGTTATCACTTTCGAATTCCTATCAGTATAAATACAAAGCTTTGTGCTTTGTTTTAGACACACTGAAATTCGTATGGTTCATACCTCACACACAGCTTCTTACGATTTCCCTAATCTTGAATCTCTACGCACTCTTGTTTCAGGTATTTTTTCAGGTGCTAGGCTAATCCCGGCAGTACAATCTGCTTAGGCTGTTGTACCTTGGGAAACAGACGGGTTCACCTGGGTGGCCCGAAATCTGTTTTAAGGAAGCCTGATCTTCACGTGCCTCAGTCACCATTGGTTTTCGTTTTATTCCTTATTTTTCCTTGTAATCTGTTCTTAGTTTAATTTAAATTTCTTGTATTGTAAGTTCTTTCAGTTTACTTCTGTTCTTCTTTATGTATTGTAATCAGAATGTTTATTAATAAAAATTGTTATTTTATTTATTTTGTGAACGGGTTCCTACATTAATAGTCAATAGTTAATATTAATACCTATTTTTATTCGTGCGTCATATGGATGAGGAATATCCTTGTCTTGCGAGTCGGGTTAACGACTTGCTTAGTAGGTACAAGATACAATGTTATGTCACATGCTGGTGTACGAGTTGGCTCATACATGTATCTCACATTTAATATTGTCCTTTATTATTGTTGGACTTCCCTAATGCTTTGTAAGGCATCCGATTGATTATAATATACAAATGTCTATGAATCAATCTTAACTCAAGTTAGTTAAAGAGTACTTCGGACAATCAAACGTGTATTGATGTCATAGGTTGTCTAGTCATTGAGGTAATGTACGAGTGGACTTTGTTGTGCTCGTGGAGGCTTGTGAAAGAGGGCAGCCGACCCTAGATGGCCAACAATAAACACTACTAGTTGCCAATGTTAGAGTAGCCAAATATCAAACTCGTAGCCACTTGCCAACTATTTTTCTCAATCCCCAAAGGGTGTTAACCAAAATATCTACTCTATAACTATTAAGATCATGTAATATTAATCTTAGACACTCCAAAAAGAAGAGTGTCTTGCTCATGCAGTCGTGGAGATAGGTCAATTTAGACTAAACCATGTAAACTCCTCGTGTCTTTCTTTTCTATTTTCTTTTTAATAGTTTGTGATTATGTGTGAGTTCCAATTAGTAATTGATTGTGCATCATCAGCAGGTGGTTAGTAGATCAATAGCTTGTTTTATAACTAGTAAGTCAACCTTAGTCAATATTGGTCAACTGTTGCTGGTTAGCAATAGTCATTTGTTGTGTTTCTCTAATCTGATCAGGAGAATTAAGTTCCAAAAACTCCTTGTTTCTCTTTTGAATTTTGGAGATGTTCACCCATCTACAAGCAACTCAAAGGATTCTAACACTAAGATAAGCATCATCCATCATCTACATAATCAAGCTTGGAATTTTGGTTTGATCTCTTGTTAAATTATGTTGGAATGCACAATTTTAATTTTAATAAATCCAGTTCTAT
Organism: Helianthus annuus; assembly: GCF_002127325.2. Lineage (NCBI taxonomy): Eukaryota > Viridiplantae > Streptophyta > Magnoliopsida > Asterales > Asteraceae > Helianthus > Helianthus annuus. Next base: position 95,576,662 of record NC_035444.2, on the reverse strand, counting down.
TATTTATTAATATCACATATCTATCGAGTAGGGGAAGCGTGCACACAAAATATTAAATCCAATTTAAATCCCATCAGTGATCCGGTTATAATTTATTTAAACAATTAATCCACCCATGGGGTGTTTAGGTTTTTACATTAGACGAAAACCAAAAGAACACACATGATGGATCCAATAAACGTCACGCTAGTTGACGAGTTCAAGATCACTCGAATCCGAAACAACACCTGAATCAACGGGAAACACCACGAAATGGCATAGAGGCGGGCTACAGCGGGGCTGTGGACCAGCGTAGTTGGCGTCGGGTGTGAGAGGCGATGCGTTGGGTGTCGGGGTGTGACTGAGATGGCGGCGCCTAGCCGGCTTTCGGCCAACGACTCGATTGAAGCGGAGGAGGCCAAACGGAGGAGGTGGTGGTGGTGTGGTGAGTGAGTGAGATTTTTTTAAACCAAAAGTTTTGTAACTAGGTTTTACCCCCAACTCTTGTATTTATATAAAACTTAGACTAAATTGTAGAAATCAACCTTTATGTTATACCCAAACTGCACTTCATACATTTCACTATGAAATCGGCAAAAACCAACCTTTATGTTCATGTTTTGCTACAGAGTCAACCTTTACCACTAACCTTGTTTGTTTTTCTTGTTAACTCCCCTCACATGCATTGCATGTGAGGGTATAATGGTCATTTCAACTTTGTCTTTTTATTACGAAATTAAATCAATGTGGCCCACCATCTCCATCATCTTCTTGTTGTCAAAACCCTAGTCAAAATCAAGAACTCTGCAGATCAAAATGATGAACACCAACCAAAGGTAAAATCAGGAAAACCCAAAACACACCTAAAACCTCCTTCTATGGAGGATTCCGATCATCAACCAACTCAATCTTGAGAATTGATTGGTTCCAACGATGACCTTCTAACCGAGATCCTTCTCCGGCTCCCTGTTACCTCCAGCATTCGCTTCATATCTATTTCCAAACACTGGCAATTGCTCTTGAGTCACAGACATTTCACCCTCCGGTATGATACCCTTTCAAATCTGGATTATTCTTTTGCTGTAGCGAACAAGGGAACATAGGTGCTCGTAAGTATTATGTACGGATTGCCCCGTCTTCGATATGGGAGTTTACTGGAATGGAGCTATTCACTGGGCTCCCTCTAATTTCAAGTGCTTTTACTTTAAAATCAATGCCGAACAGTTGCAAACGTTGACCTTTGTCACACCCTGACTTTTGCGGAAGCGTGATTATGTGTGACTCGCTTAATATCATTGCATTCAACCATAACAAATAGCTATATGATAAAACACAAGATGTCCATCCATTACTTAAGTTTTATAACAACAACATTGTTTAGAAATCCAACACAGACTTCAAATCCATAATACAAACCATGCAAATTGTTTAGAGTTCCATAAGGACTCGACAAAAGACTTTAAATAAAACCAGGCTTTGAAAGATGTGTCTTATCTAGGATAAGACACACTTTCCAAACCCTTAGACTCCGGATGACATCTTTTATTCCCATCATTACTTGAAACCTCCAAACGCCTGCCAGATCCACATTTAATTCCCTGAAATACATGTAGTTGGAAAACATCAACAAAAGTTGAGCGAGTTCAAGTGTTTTGTATGTGTGCACGAATAAACCTTTGAAATCATTGTAAGTATGTTGTGTTTGTAAACCCGGTATGAAAGCAAACAAGGAAAACAGATCGATTAATGGTTTGCAAGGCCATTAATATGTGTGACGTGATGCAGGAAGGCTCAAACCTAGCAGAATTTACACCGGGCTTCCGGCTGTAAGACATAGTAACCTCATGGGCCAAACCCCGGTCCACATGGGTGGGGCTCGCTACACCCAAATAGATCTATCACTCATGTCCCTCGGTCCTACAACGAGGATTAATGGTCTTAAGCGTTGTACCCACCACTGACATGATCAAGCAGTACCTTTCCTTAGCTAACCATACCAAATGTAATCGTATGTAAACGGTTTGTAACATGTACTTCACCCCCGAAGTTATAAAACCAAAAACAGTTAAAAGAAAAGGGGGGGGGGCATGAACTCACGGTTTTGCGTTCTTCGTATATGTTCGTAACCCAAAGCTGCTAACTCGCGTACATGACTGCGTACAACATACTAAGGTCTATTAGACGAGCGGGTCGTGCCTTGACTTAGTATTAATTAGTGTCCTTGAGTTACGTTTCATTGTGTCTTCAATATTATTCCAAGTTATATAATTATTTGTTAAGATAATAAATATTTTAACTTAAATTATATTTATTAAATTTTGGAATAATAGGTAAAATAATATATTTTAACTTGACACTTTTTATGCATTTATACATGTATATCCTTCCCAAAGATGGGTGTATTTGTATTCGTATTCTTATTCTTGTATATTTTTGCCAAGTATCGGTGGCGCATTCCGGTGTGTATTTATACGTACGAGAATACGTATTTTTATTGTGTTTATTAAGTATCCTTATACTTAATTTTTGTATTAACTTTTCCGGAATAATATTTCTAATTAAACTCATCATTATATATATTCTCAAAACATATATTTAAGAAATATCACATAGAAAAATTATTTATAATTTTTTCCTTGGCAAAAATATTTATAAATTTCATATAAGTCTCAAAAATAATATATTTTCAAGTCTAACTTAGAAAATATATATAAACTTATTTTTCACCCAAAATAATGTATTTCATGTTTATTCAAGAGAATATATATTTTCTTCCCAAAAATAATATATTTTCTCCTTCTCAAAAATATGATATATTTTGTAATAATTGTAAAAATCTTATTTTTGTTCTCTTGGTGTCCAAAATATTTATTACCAAAATATACTTATGAATAAATTTTCTAGAATATTTTGTAAGCTATATTCCTTTGTTTGGTTTCTCCAATATTTTGGGTATAATTTGTATGTTCATTCTCTTGGAATTTAGGTAATATTTTGGATTGTAATATTTGGTATTTTGATGAGTTATATTATTTCAAGTCCTAAAATAATATAACTAATACACATAATATACAAATAATCACACACATATGGTGACTTCTAAATATATATTTCCTAAATACATATTTAGTCACTTTTATTTATAAAAACCAACCTCCAATATTTATAATTTTTGTAACAAAAATTATGGCAAACTTTACACGAAAATTCATGGTTAAAAATATACTTGTAAATATTTGTTTAAAAAATATTTTTCTAAGTGTTTAATTTTTAGAAAAAAATTGCCATAGTTTCCCCTAAAAATTGAGGTTTCCATGCCTTTAAGGCATATCATTTTCTTTTGTAAATCAACACAATCAACAAAAAATCAATCTACACTTACCATTTTGCCAAAAACAAGCATAAACTACTACCTCATGAACTTGAAAATTTATAAAAATATGTAGTAACTTACTAGTGTATTTAGTAAGTCTTGTTACCCTTTAAAGTGTGGTTGTTTATTTAAAAATTCCATTTTTAAAGAAATTAGATCTTCACAACTTGTAATTAAATTTTCTAAAAATGTTTCTTCTTGGATTTTTCTTGTTAAATACATGATCCTACACTTTATTAACCACCAAAAATGTGGTTTATTTCTTGAAGAACCAAGATTAAGTAAACTTTGTATTTTTGACTTGATTTCTTGAAAAACCATTCTTGATATCATAGATTTACAAGACTTTATACACACTTTGATCATAACTTAACAAGAAAACAACTTATTCTTTCAAGTTCATGATTTACATGAGGATGATCTATTGATCTTTAACATTTTCATCCTCTCATCTTGCTAGATTATGTTTTTAATCATTATCTAGCAAGATCATATGATGATCTACATCAATATCAATATCATGAGTAAACAACAATCAACAAGCATAACAACACATAAACATCATGATTTCTTATGATTTTAATCTTATGTTCAAGTTTCAAGTTCAAGATTCTTAGTGTTCTTCATTATTAACATGTATCATTCTTTAACCACTTAAACAAGATGTAAGATGAAGTGTAGAGTGTTCTTACTACTAGCTCAAGGCTAGGGATGATCACTAGTTGATGAAGATGATAAATGTGGTGGATAAAAGAACAAGAGAAAGGTCCTTCAACTTTCGAAAGCTCCAAGCTTCTTTGTGCACCTTCTAACACCTTGGTATATATGTGGATTGGATGGAACTTGAAAAATGAAGGTGAGTGTGTGTGGGGGTGCTCTCGGCCGAGAATGGAGGAGGAGAGGGAGAGTTCAAGTGTGTTGTGATGATGGTGATGAGAGATGGTGAAGGACTCGAGGTTAATATAAGCAAACTCCCAACATAGTGTTATCTAGTGGTCTTAGTGTTTCTTAAGGATCCAACATAATCTAATAAACAAATTAAAGAAATCAAGGGGTGGGTCCACCCTTGTAACCATAAGAATGGGGGGGGGGGGTTGGTTAAGATGAAATTGTTAGTTGGGTTTATTCAGTTAGAATTCAAGTATCTAGTTAGGTGTTTAGTTATTTGTATGATATATAGTGTGTTATGATGTTCGGGAACCATAACTAGCTTGGTAATGTTAAAACATTTGGTGTCTCGGGTAGTGTCTGGTTGTTCGGTTGGTTACCGGTTCGTTAAGGTGCTAAACTATGCAGTTTAGTGTGCTTTATGTTACTTTTTGTGACAGTTTTTATTCCCGACACTTAGGAAAGCATTCAGGACCATTTAACCATATTTCTGCATGATATTAGAGTGTTTAAATGCTGAATTTTGCTATTTTCTACAGAATTCTGCAGTTTATGTGAGTTTTAGGCACTTTCCGGCACTTAAACTATCACTAGGAAGGCAGTTTTGTGATCCTTACTTTCTTACACACTATACTAGTGTAATACTTGGTTTCTGGCTCATTCTGTGTCTCAATACAATGTCTGTCTATGTACTGAACTCCGTCATCATTTTTCTGATTTGTCTGATAACTGTGCTAACTGTGTTTCGTGCTTCATTTGAATCAATAAAGTTTGCATGCAATCATGATATGTCATTTGCAATATATGATGCACATGTATGTATATGGAAATAATCAGAAAGCAATTCAAGTCATTAATTGTAATTCAGCACAGTCATTAAGCACTAATCATTGTTTAATAATTGTACGGATACCTGGAATTTTGACAGTTGTCACATTCTCCCCCTATTAAGAAAATTTCGTCCGGAAATTTTAAGCTTTGCTACTAGCTGCATGGGAGTTGGGGAACAAATGTGGGTATTTTGCTTTCATGCGGTCTTCACGCTCCCAAGTAAATTCTGGGTCGTGACGTGCGTTCCATCGAACCTTGACGAGCTTAACACTACTCCTCCGAGTCTTGTTAACCTTCCAATCAGTAACCTCAACGGGTTTTTCAGTAAAGTGGAGTGTGTCATCAATGTGAACTTCCTCAGCAGGGATGACCACTGTCTCTTGAGTTGGACTTTTCTTCAGATTAGATACATGAAATGTATCATAAACACCATTAAGTTCTGCTGGTAGCTCCAACTTGTATGCTACAGAACCAACATTTTCCAAGATTTTGAACGGTCCGATATAACGTGGTTTTAACTTACCAAACTTCCCAAAGCGTGCCACACCTTTCCAAGGTTCCAAGGTGAGACTTTTAACAGAACCATATCATCCACTTCAAATTCCAAAGGTTTACGTCTCTGGTCCCCATAACTCTTCTGTCGATCACGAGCCGCCTTGATGTGCTCTCGGATCTGCATGATCTTATCGGTCGTCTCTTGGACCAGTTCGGGACCAATCAGCTGCAAAAAGAGCCTCGAATGGTGCAGCTTGGATGCTTGTATAGTAGTTGTTGTTATAGGAAAACTCTACCAAAGGCAGGTGAGTGTCCCAACTGCCACCTAAATCCATAACACAAGCACGTAGCATATCTTCAAGCGTCTGAATCGTTCTCTCACTTTGACCGTCCGTCTGCGGGTGAATAGCAGTACTCAGATTCAACTGAGAACCAAAAGCTTCTTGAAAAGATTGCCAAATCCTTGACACAAATCTTCCATCTCTATCCGATATAATCGAGATAGGCACTCCATGACGTGCGACTATCTCTCTTAGGTACAACTCAGCTAGCTTACATGTGTTATCCTTTTCTCTAATCGGCAAGAAGTGCGCAAACTTTGTCAATCGGTCGACGATTACCCAAATCGTATCATGACCTCTGGGAGTCTTGGGTAACTTCGTTATGAAGTCCATAGAAATCTGCTCCCATTTCCACATGGGTATTTCTGGCTGTTGCAGAAGACCTGAGGCTTCTGATACTCAGCCTTCAATTTGGCACAAGTCAAACACTTTCCAACGTAAGTAGCAACATCACCCTTAAGTATTGGCCACCAGTAATAATCCTTCAAATCTTGGTACATCTTGTCCGATCCTGGATGGATCGAGTACCTCGATTTATGAGCTTCATCAAAAATAATATCTCTAAGGCCACCAAAAAGAGGAACCCAAATTCGTCCCATAAAATACAAGGTTCCTTCCTCGTTGGGTTCCAACTTTTTCTCCATCTCACGGAGATATTCAGCCTTAATGTTCTCTTTCTTAAGATCTTCTCTTTGTGCAGCACGAATACGCAATGAGAGATCTGTCTGAATAATCATCTCTAAAGCCCTAACCCTTGTGGGCTTAATCCTCTCTTTTCGACTCAAGGCGTCTGCCACCACATCTGTCACACCCCGCCGAAGGCGGAAACTCAATGTGCGACCATGAAAGGATTTCAAGCATACGATAAGCAAACAACTAATATGATTAAGCATCAACGATACCGAAGTTTAAAGTTTACAAACCATAACAATATATTTAGTTTACACAACCCAAATATAATACTTCAAGTTTCAAACCACATACGACCAAAAGTTATATTGTTTATAAAGTTCCTAGGATTTGTCAAGTATATTCCCGATATGATGAAATATACAAGGCAAAACCCCCAAAAGGTATCGTCCATGATGCATGCAACTTCGTAAAGCCACAAACCAAAGTTCACTTACCTGAAAATCATGCTTAAAATGTCAACATAATGCTGGTGAGTTCATAGGTTTAAATGACACAAATGAAACTTAAACTCATTTGATAAAAATTTAGTATGCGTAGTTAATGAAATCACGAAAGTCAAATCATGGTCTTGCAAAAACCGTGATACATGTGCCGACATAAGCTCGTAACCAAACCATAACGATGATGCCTCGCCACATCATGCACCATGACGATGTCTAAGAATATTTGGACACAATTGCATTCCCACAGGGTCACGACCGACCAGGAGCGGGGCTCGTTAAACCCAATAGATCTATTCGACTGTTCCGCGGTCATTACCACGACTAATGGTTACTAAAGAAAAAATAACACGAGGACTTCCGAGCTCTAAAACCAACCAACTTATGCGCACAAAATAGACCAAAAATGGATTTCATTCCCACTACCATACCTCGTAACCAAGCATGATTTTCCCCCGATTTAAATAAACATTTAAATAAGTAAAGGGGTCGTGAAGACTCACAAATTGCGTTCCGTGCGTATGCTAGCAAAACCAAATGTCCAAAATAATTCCCGACCTACATGTGTCCTAATTCAATAAGACACTAGGTCTAAATGTGTGTCTACTCGACAAGTCGTTCACCAAACTTGTTTAGACAAAATGAGATGTTAACCTTTTATTTAAAATGTTTAATTCTTACGACGCGTTGGTGGGTGGTTATCCGAGAATTCCCAAGTATTTATATATATTACAACAAATATATATATTTCACACATTGTCACACAATGTCGAGACCTAGTCCCGAGCTACAAATTTAAACCAGTAAATATATATTTTACAACTAAATATCATATTTATTCACATGGTTTGATGACCACCAAATCCGTAATTCGAACTCGACAAAAATGTGTATATATATTTATTATTAAAATAAATATACGCTCCGATTACGATAACTAGTCGGAAAATAATATCTTAAATATTATTTATGTATTTATTGAAACCCCTTTGTTGACACGAATATTTAGCCTATACATAGTATTCATTTCTACACTTAAGCATATACGGGCGTATGCTACGAGCATTTAGCTATGCACCTAAACACGTTTCAACATAAACATGGAGTCACATAACCATCATATATGTGACACCTCGTATTTTCGATCTTTCCATTTTTGGCAAGTCTACTTGTACTTTCTATTTTTGTAAGTTGTACCTTTGTGGTATTTGGTTTTATTCCCAAATTGTACCTCGAGACTTGAAATCATAATGAAAGTGCATTATTTTATTCATATTTGTGTTTGAATGCTGTGCATTGTCAAAACAATTAAAAACATGTTAAACTATGTTAAACACGTAAAAACAGTGGAAAGATATCCTAATCTCAGCTCTCGAAACAAGTGTGAATCAAGAGATTACCCTAAAACCAGACAAAAATCGGGAATTCATACGTTAATTCGGCAAATTTCCAGAAATTTGGGCTAAATCAACTAATTATAATATTTATTATCCGTTAAAATAAATAAATATAGTATTTATAATAATTAAATAAACTAATTAATTAAATAAATTAGTATTATAAATAAATAAAAAGGATTTTATTGAATTTTAGTTAATTTTAACTAACTAGGTTAACAAATTCTTTGAAACATTAGACTTAACCTGGTTAAGTCTAACCAGGTTGGTAAATTCCAAAGGAAACCACTAACTGAGTTAGAAAACTCAGTTAGCCTGGTTAAGTCAAAAATGGATAAAAAAGGGGGGTCTCCTGGGTGAGAACCGGCCCCAAGGGGGTTCGAACTCGTGACCTCTCGCTTAACAAACAACACACTAACCACTCGGCCGGGCATGCCACATCCAAACTATATCGTAATTAAATTATATTTAACATCAAATTAAATGCGAGAATTTAAAACAAAAACCGCCCAAACCATCCATCTTCTCCGACTGTTGACATGGTGACCGGAAATTCGACCCTTCGTGTCTGAAACCGATGTCCTGCTTCCTTTATAAGCACGACCAAGCCTCAACCAATCGGTCCTTTATCCCCCGATCCCCGAAGCAAACCGTAACCGACTCGCGTCTTCGAACATAGTTGCACTTCGCCGGAAATAACGAAGCTTTTGCGGGAGTTGCCGTAGCCGGAGAAGACAATCGCGGTCTCTTTCATTGTCATCGTTTCGCCGCTGAATATTCACCGGAAGACTTGAGCATCGTGGGAGCCGTTGAGCGCAAGTCGGAAACCCGCAATCTTTTACGTTTCAGTATATATTACCTTATTCCTTTTAGTTTCGCGTTTCCTTTGTTACTCGCATAACCTCTAGTTATACAATCAATTCCGACATTTTTTTTTATCAATCAACTGAGTTGTGAGTTTAATACAAACAGTTCATAAATGTTTTATTTGAGAAGATGACAAGCGGTTAGTTTATAACTAAATTAAAAATACTATCAAATTCAAAACAATTGTTGTGGACCAGTGGTGGGTGTGTACAGACGTTAATAGTTGAACACACAAATGAGGTTCTTTTTGTTATTATTATTATTATTATTATTATTATTATTATTATTATTAATATTATTATTATTAGACATTAATATTATCAGAAATATTATTATATCTTTTAAACAGATTTAGTAATATTTTTAAATCTGAAATTTTATAACAGAACTATTATTTAAATTATTATTTAAATCTGAATTATTATTCTTTATTTAATCAGATTTATTATTTTATTTAAATCAGAATTTATAATCAGAATTATTATCAGATTTACTATTATTTAAATCAGAATTATTATGTTATATAATAGTCAGACTTATTATTATTATGTTATATAATAACCAGATTTTATCAGAATTATTATTTATTTTATTTAAATCAGAATTAATAATTTATAAAATCAAAAATCAGAATTATTATTTTATTTCAGAATTATCATTTTATATATGTAAGTCAGAATTATTATTATTATATAATAATCAGATTTATTATTTCATTTTAAATCAGAATTTTTATAAACAGAATTATTATTTTATACAAATCAGAAATTATTATTTTTAAATACATAATAATCAGGAATTATTATTTATATAATCCAGAATTTTAGTAATAATATTTATAATACTGTGGTAAAATCAGAAATATTATTTTAAAAGTATATAAAAATCAGTATTTATTTTTACTCACTTATTTATAAATAAATTGACATGTATTTCATCAAATACAAACTATAAAAAAATGAGACATATGATTATTATTTTAGAAATGTTAATATTATTCTATAAATGCCTTGTTATTTAAATAATCTCTAAATTCCTAATAATTAACAAATCCTCAAAATTAATAGGGTAAATCTCTTGTGCACATCCTCTTGGACAATCCCTTGATTCTTAATCTTTTCCAAGAAAAACGCAACGCAACCTAAGGTGAGTATACATGACCCATTTTCTATTTTATCACATTTTGGGTGCTGTATGCATTTCTATAGCAAACACACTATGTTAAACATTTTTGCACCCTCAATCCACATTTCATGTGAATCTATTTGACTCATGTTAATCATGTTATGCTACTGTTAAACATTTATGACTGTGTGTTCATTAACTTTGCAAGCCTCCCCTAACAATGGCAGCGCTGTAGGTTGAGAAACGCCCCTCCCATAGTATTATGGGTATTGTTAGGTTTATTCTATGTTACTCATTTACCACCCTTCTAGGGTTAGGCTATGTTAATTGCGTTAAACTTTGGTTTGAACACATAGATATCATCGTTACGAGTATAACTGTTAATATGAAATCATGTAGTCACGTGGATTTGAGCATGTTAAACTATTTCAATCATATTATACTATTATCAAACTTGTATACTCGCCAACATGTTTTGTTGACTTTATTTTAAATGCATACTGCAGGATGAGGAAGTCAAGATTTGAAGAAATGAATAGGATGGCCTAGAAACCCACTTTTGAAATAAACTATGTTTAATGTTTGTTATTTCCTTTTATGACAATGTATGAAACTTTGCAATTTTAATAAATGAAATTTAATTATATTGTCACATGTAGTGTTATGATGTTTTGAGCAATTTGTTCGTCTCATCCCGATGTTTCCGCCATCGGTTGGGGTGTGACAGATTGGTATCAGAGCCATAACTATAGGGAATTAGGAAAAGTAGGAATGCTTTTACCTAGTCTATAGTTTAGGAGCTTTCTCATTTATTTGTTGTTTAAGACAATATTCCCTTCTCTCTTCCTTGCTTCCCTCTATTCTTTTGGACTTCTAATATACAAGCTTTCCTAAGGCTAACACAATACACACATGGAAGCTGTGAAGACACTCATGTAACACAATCGAAATGAGTCATCAAAACAGGGGTGATTCCCATATTTGGTGATGATTTTCATTCAGCTTAAATTTGATTTTTGCACGAAACCTACCCTCAAGTTAGGAGTGACATCCAAACCTTGATGGGAGTTTCCATTTCATATTCTAGTGGACCCTCATCTTTGGATGAGTACCAACCACATCAGGGTACGATGTTATCAAGTTAGAGGTGAAACTCGCATCTTGTTAACTAGTCCCATTCCTTGATTTTCGATCTCGCCAAAGTTTCGATTTTCCCAATCGATTAAGGACGTGTAATAACTGGAAGGACAAATATCGTTAGTCGCTTCTCGATGAGAGTATTTGTCTATTAGGCCAAAGCACGTCTCCTTAGTTCGAAAAGGATTTCGATTCACTTTGGAATAGTCTTATGTTACGTTCCGTGACAATCCATGTTTTTATGATAAATCTCTTTTTATGTTATCTCAATTATCATGTGATTTAAATTTAAGCGTTATCTTCATTTCAAGTTTGGGAACACGAATCACGTTATTATTGCAATCTAAAACAATTAATAATTACTCCTTCGTGAACAAACTAAATTTATCTTGCTTTCATCATACATGATATTCTATGTGTAACATCATGTTATTCTATGTGCAATGCTATGTTATTCTATGTGAAACTATTTGACAATTCATGTGAAAAAAAAAACAATGTGCTATGTGATGCATACATGAAATCAATTTTCCTAAACAAAAACATTATGATTAAAGTCTCATCCATTTCTTATTTTGAATTTCTAGATGTCGTCATCTCGTCAGTTCTCTCACTCTCCCAGAAAATCCAAGGCTAACTCCAAAAAGAAAATGCTGACGTTCATGGCAAATCAGATTGCCAGAATCGTGCCAAAGATAGTGTCTGAGATTCAAGCCTCCAGCACTCCCAATCATTCTGGCGATTCTCACGTAGTACAGCCTAAACCAGTCTCGTTCAACTACAAACACTTCACTGCCTGTAACCCCAAAACTTTCACTGGGAAGGATGGAGTGACAGCTATGTTGGAATGGTTTGACAGCATGGAAGTCACGTTCATAAATAGTGAATGTCCAGAGGAACTCAAGGTGCGAAGTGCCACTGGTGTTTTCCAAGCCAGGGCACTAGACTGGTGGACTAACGAGAGAAACATTCGATCCAATGAGCTAGCTTACGCGTTGTCTTGGGAAGAGCTCAGGCAGCTTATGATGGAGGAATTCTGCCCTCCTCATGAGCAGCAGAAGTTAGAAGAAGTTCTGGACCCTCAAACAAGTTGGGGATGAAAACCTTGCATACACTACCCGGTTCAAGCAGTTGTGTTTTATCGTACCTCATTTGGTGTTGACCACAGAACGCACCATTCGGAAGTATATCAATGGGTTGCCTCCTACGATGCGTGATACCATCGAGGCGGCTAGGTTGGATAATATTGAGGATGTGTATCGCCTCGCGGCAAGTTTGAATAATAATCGAGTTCGTGATAAACAAATCGCAGCAGCATCTAAACCTACATCCTCCTCCAAACCCGCTCATCAAATCACCCACAACAATAGGGGAAAGAAGCGTGCTCACCAATCCTCAGTGTGTAACGCTGTTACACCAGTTGAAAATCCAAAACCTAACCCAGCAAACCCAGAAAAGAAGCAATACACAGGAACAAACCCTAAGTGCACCACTTGCCACTTTCATCACCCAACTACGAGCCCATGTAGACACTGTACCTCCTGCAATCGTTATGGGCATTTGGCAGCATACTGTCGCAATAACCCAAAGACAGCCCAAAACTCAAAGCCAGCAAATGTGGTCAGGGCATGTTTCAAATGTGGGGATCCAACTCATCTACGACCTCAGTGTCCTCAATTGAGGCAAGATTTACAGCAGAAGGCGCCACAAGGCCGTGCATTTGTTATCAATGCTCAGCAAGCGCGCAACGACAATGAGGTCGTGAACGGTACGTTCCTCGTTAATAATTTGTATGCTTCTATTTTATTTGATACTGGTGCAGATAAATGTTTTGTATCTGTAGAATTTGAACCATTGTTAAAATGCACACGCTCAAAACTACCTAAGTCATTCCCAGTCGAAGTTGCCAATGGCAAGTCTATTCGTGTCGATTCTGTTCTTCGTAATTGTACTCTCACTTTGAATGATCATGCCTTTTCAATTGACCTCATACCCATGGAGTTAGGTAGTTTCGATATCATAGTAGGCATGGATTGGCTTCGAAAGAACCATGCTGAAATTGCCTGTTTCGAAAAATACGTTCGTTTGCCTCTTCCATCAGGCGATACCCTACATGTTTATGGGGATCGACCTTCCAAAGGTCTAAAGCTAATGTCGTGCACACAAGCGAATAGATACTTACGTAAAAAGTACTTTGCCTTTTTAGCCCACGTAGTGGAAGAAAAGGGCAAGGGAAAATGCGTAAGCGATGTTCCAGTTGTACGTGAATTCCCAGAAGTTTTTCCTGAGGATTTACCTGGTCCTCCTCCTCCTCGATCAATTGACTTTCGTATCGACCTTGTGTCTGGTGCAACTCCTGTTGCACGAGCTCCCTATCGCCTTGCACCCTCTGAGATGCAAGAGCTCTCCAGCCAACTTCAGGAGCTTCTTGACAAGGGTTTCATTCGACCCAGTACCTCTCCTTGGGGTGCTCCTGTTCTATTCGTTAAAAAGAAAGATGGTTCGTTTCGAATGTGTATCGATTATCGAGAGCTCAACAAGCTCACTATCAAAAATCGATATCCACTACCTCGCATCGACGACCTCTTTGATCAACTCCAAGGTGCAAGTTATTTCTCCAAGATCGATCTTCGATCTGGCTATCATCAACTTCGTGTCCTCGAAGAGGATATCCCAAAAACCGCATTTCGAACACGCTATGGACACTACGAGTTCGTAGTCATGCCTTTTGGTCTGACTAACGCGCCCGCCGTGTTCATGGATTTGATGAATCGTGTTTGCAAACCTTATCTAGATCGATTCGTGATTGTCTTCATTGATGACATCCTAATTTATTCAAAATCTCGAGTCGATCACGAGCGTCATTTACGTCTCATACTCGAACTTTTGCGAAGTGAACGTTTATACGCAAAGTTCTCAAAGTGTGAATTCTGGATCAAGGAAGTCCAATTCCTTGGACATGTCGTTAGCGAAAAAGGTATTCATGTCGACCCTGCTAAAATTGAAGCTGTCAAAAGTTGGATTGCACCTAAAAACCCATCAGAAATTCGTTCATTCCTAGGATTGGCGGGTTACTACCGTCGATTCATCTCAAATTTTTCTAAGATAGCTGTTCCCCTCACTATGTTGACCCAAAAGGAAAAACCTTTCGTTTGGGGTCACGAGCAGGAAGAAGCTTTTCAAACCCTCAAGGACATGCTTTGCAATGCTCCTATCTTAACCCTACCTGACGGTAATGATGACTTCGTAGTATATTGCGATGCATCAAATCGTGGTCTTGGTTGCGTCCTTATGCAACGAGGCAAGGTCATTGCGTACGCTTCTCGCCAATTAAAGATTCATGAGAAAAATTACACTACTCATGATCTTGAACTTGGTGCAGTCGTTTTCGCATTAAAAATATGGCGTCACTACCTCTATGGTACGAAATGTGTTGTATACACTGATCACAAAAGTCTACAACATATATTCAATCAAAAAGAACTAAATATGCGTCAACGTCGTTGGTGGAATTACTTAACGACTATGACTGCGAGATTCGCTACCATCCTGGAAAGACGAATGTCGTAGCCGATGCCCTGAGTCGTAAGGCTCATTTCTATCGTATGCGTTGTTTTCAAGTGTCAAGTGACCTTCACAATTGTATTCGTGAGGCACAGTTTGCGTCAGCTAACGAAGGAAGTCTGCTCGTCGAAATCCGTGGTGCCTCTATGGATCAACTTGTGACGAAGCCAGACGGACTTCAATATTATCTTAATCGTATTTGGGTACCAAATCACGACAATATTCGTGAATTTATCATGAACGAGGCTCATAAGTCTAAATACTCAATACATCCTGGTGCTGATAAGATGTATCATGATCTTCGAACATCTTATTGGTGGCCTGGTATGAAGAATGATATAGCCTTGTATGTCTCAAAATGTCTTACATGCTCGAAGGTTAAAGCAGAGCACCAACGTCCCTCTGGTTTGCTCGAACAACCAGAAATTCCTGTTTGGAAGTGGGATAGTATTGCAATGGACTTTATAACTAAACTTCCTCGAACCTCATCTGGTAATGATAGTATTTGGGTCATCGTTGATCGTTTGACCAAGTCAGCCCATTTCTTACCTATTCGAGAAGACTTCAAGGTTGAAAAACTTGCCCGAGTCTATACCGATGAAATCATCTGTCGTCATGGCATACCCCGTGACATCATTTCAGACCGTGATGGTCGTTTCACGTCTCGCTTATGGCAAACATTTCAATCAGCTATGGGTACTCATTTAAATCTTAGTACAACCTTCCATCCTCAAACAGATGGACAGACTGAGCGTACCATTTAAACTCTCGAAGATATGCTTCGATCCTGTGTCATTGATTTTGGTGGTAGTTGGGATGTGCATTTGCCTCTGGTCGAATTCTCGTACAATAACAGCTATCACTCCAGCATTCAGATGGCCCCATTCGAAGCGTTATATGGGCGAAAATGTCGATCACCAATCAGTTGGCACGAAATTGGTGATAAGCAATTTACTGGTCCTGAGCTTATTCAAGAAACCACGGACAAGATTCTTCAAATCCGTGACAATTTACTCAAGGCCAGGAATCGACAAAAGAGTTACGCAGATAAAGGACGCAAACCCATGGAATTCAATGTTGGGGATCGAGTATTACTTAAAGTATCTCCATGGAAAGGGGTTGTTCGATTCGGTAAAAAGGGTAAACTTGCCCCTCGTTACGTTGGACCTTTCAAAATCCTCGAACGAGTTGGCAAGGTAGCGTATTTGCTGGATCTACCACAGAAACTGAGTAATGTTCATCCGACATTTCACGTTTCAAATCTCAAGAAATGTCTAGCTGATGAAGGACTTCATGTCCCAGTCGACGACTTGCAAATCAACAATACACTTCATTTCGTGGAAAGACCAGTTGAAATTGTGGATCAAGGTACCAAGCAGCTCAGACGCAGCAAAATTCGCATTGTAAAAGTACGATGGGAAGGCAAGCGTGGTGCTGAGTTTACTTGGGAACTCAAAAGTGACATGATGGCAAAGTATCCACATCTCTTCGATCAGTCTTCTTCTTGAGATTTCGAGGACGAAATCTCCTAAAGTAGGGGAGACTGTGACACCTCGTATTTTCGATCTTTCCACTTTTGGCAAGTCTACTTGTACTTTCTATTTTTGTAAGTTGTACCTTTGTGGTATTTGGTTTTATTCCCAAATTGTACCTCGAGACTTGAAATCATAATGAAAGTGCATTATTTTATTCATATTTGTGTTTGAATGCTGTGCATTGTCAAAACAATTAAAAACATGTTAAACTATGTTAAACACGTAAAAACAGTGGAAAGATATCCTAATCTCAGCTCTCGAAACAAATGTGAATCAAGAGATTACCCTAAAACCAGACAAAAATCGGGAATTCATACGTTAATTCGGCAAATTTCCAGAAATTTGGGCTAAATCAAATAATTATAATATTTATTATCCGTTAAAATAAATAAATATAGTATTTATAATAATTAAATAAACTAATTAATTAAATAAATTAGTATTATAAATAAATAAAAAGGATTTTATTGAATTTTAGTTAATTTTAACTAACTAGGTTAACAAATTCTTTGAAACATTAGACTTAACCTGGTTAAGTCTAACCAGGTTGGTAAATTCCAAAGGAAACCACTAACTGAGTTAGAAAACTCACTTAGCCTGGTTAAGTCAAAAATGGATCAAAAAGGGGGGTCTCCTGGGTGAGAACCGGCCCCAAGGGGGTTCGAACTCGTGACCTCTCGCTTAACAAACAACACACTAACCACTCGGCCGGGCATGCCACATCCAAACTATATCGTAATTAAATTATATTTAACATCAAATTAAATGCGAGAATTTAAAACAAAAACCGCCCAAACCATCCATCTTCTCCGATTGTTGACATGGTGACCGGAAATTCGACCCTTCGTGTCTGAAACCGATGTCCTGCTTCCTTTATAAGCACGACCAAGCCTCAACCAATCGGTCCTTTCACCCCCGATCCACAAAGCAAACCGTAACCGACTCGCGTCTTCGAACATAGTTGCACTTCGCCGGAAATAACGAAGCTTTTGCGGGAGTTGCCGTAGCCGGAGAAGACAACCGCGGCCTCTTTCGTTGTCATCGTTTGGCCGCTGAATATTCACCGGAAGACTTGAGCATCGTGGGAGCCGTTGAGCGCAAGTCGGAAACCCGCAATCTTTTACGTTTCGGTATATATTACCTTATTCCTTTTAGTTTCGCGTTTCCTTTGTTACTCGCATAACCTCTAGTTATACAATCAATTCCGACATTTTTTTTTTCTCATCACTCAATCAACTGAGTTGTGAGTTTAATACAAACAGTTCATAAATGTTTTAGTTTATAACTAAATTAAAAATACTATCAAATTCAAAACAATTGTTGTGGACCAGTGGTGGGTGTGTACAGACGTTAATAGTTGAACACACAAATGAGGTTCTTTTTGTTATTATTATTATTATTATTATTATTATTATTATTATTATTATTATTAATATTATTATTATTAGACATTAATATTATCAGAAATATTATTATATCTTTTAAACAGATTTAGTAATATTTTTAAATCTGAAATTTTATAACAGAATTATTATTTAAATTATTATTTAAATCTGAATTATTATTCTTTATTTAATCAGATTTATTATTTTATTTAAATCAGAATTTATAATCAGAATTATTATCAGATTTACTATTTTATTTAAATCAGAATTATTATGTTATATAATAGTCAGACTTATTATAATTATGTTATATAATAACCAGATTTTATCAGAATTATTATTTATTTTATTTAAATCAGAATTAATAATTTATAAAATCAAAAATCAGAATTATTATTTTATTTCAGAATTATCATTTTATATATGTAAGTCAGAATTATTATTATATAATAATCAGATTTATTATTTCATTTTAAATCAGAATTTTTATAAACAGAATTATTATTTTATACAAATCAGAAATTATTATTTTTAAATAAATAATAATCAGGAATTATTATTTATATAATCCAGAATTTTAGTAATAATATTTATAATACTGTGGTAAAATCAGAAATATTATTTTAATAGTATATAAAAATCAGTATTTATTTTTACTCACTTATTTATAAATAAATTGACATGTATTTCATCAAATACAAACTATAAAAAAATGAGACATATGATTAATATTTTAGAAATGTTAATATTATTCTATAAATGCCTTGTTATTTAAATAATCTCTAAATTCCCAATAATTAACAAATCCTCAAAATTAATAGGGTAAATCTCTTGTGCACATCCTCTTGGACAATCCCTTGATTCTTAGTCTTTTCCAAGAAAAACGCAACGCAACCTAAGGTGAGTATACATGACCCATTTTCTATTTTATCACATTTTGGGTGCTGTATGCATTTCTATAGCAAACACAATATGTTAAACATTTTTGCACCCTCAATCCACATTTCATGTGAATCTATTTGACTCATGTTAATCATGTTATGCTACTGTTAAACATTTATGACTGTGTGTTCATTAACTTTGCAAGTCTCCCCTAACAATGGCGGCGCTGTAGGTTGAGAAACGCCCCTCCCATAATATTATGGGTATTGTTAGGTTTATTCTATGTTACTCATTTACCACCCTTCTAGGGTTAGTCTATGTTAATTGCGTTAAACTTTGGTTTGAACACATAGATATCATCGTTACGAGTATAACTGTTAATATGAAATCATGTAGTCACGTGGATTTGAGCATGTTAAACTATTTCAATCATATTATACTATTATCAAAACTTGTATACTCGCCAACATGTTTTGTTGACTTTATTTTAAATGCATACTGCAGGATGAGGAAGTCAAGATTTGAAGAAATGAATAGGATGGCCTAGAAACCCACTTTTGAAATAAACTATGTTTAATGTTTGTTATTTCCTTTTATGACAATGTATGAAACTTTGCAATTTTAATAAATGAAATTTAATTATATTGTCACATGTAGTGTTATGATGTTTTGAGCAATTTGTTCGTCTCATCCCGATGTTTCCGCCATCGGTTGGGGTGTGACAATATAAACCATTGATCGTTAAGTACTCTACTAATACCAGTTATCGACCATTTCCGGAAAATTTATTCCCCACATTTTTAAGGATCCGAAAATATATATTTTGTATATTAAAATACTTGTAGGTAAAAATATATATAGTTTTCGTAACGACGTTAAGACTTGGTCGTTTATACTTTCAAACTCGATTTTTGTAGGAACGATATACTTTGTACTTAAATACTTGTACACTTTGAAAAGGCCGAATTTATATAAAGCGGCAATTTTTACTAAAAATCTCCCAAGTCTCGATTTTAAATACCAATCTCGTCATAAGACCCTTGACATACCGAATCATTATTTTACATATAACAATCCATATAATATTAAATATGTAACATCAACTGTTAACATATACTTTGTCCTTTTTAAACCATATTATGTCAAATTCCACCATTAACATAATATACACTGTAATAAACCAAATTCACCACTTTCCTCATATTAAGCCATTTTTAACTCTAAAAATAGTTAACATGTTAGATCATACAATAACCCACTTTTAACTTCTTCCAAATCTTGTCATACGAGATTTATCGTTAAATAAGTTAAGCTTGTATTTTTAACATTCTAAGATGGGTCTTAACAATTATATATACAAGTACCACTTTTAAGATCATCATACATCCCATAAACTCTCTAAATATATTTTGTTTGCATTTTAGACATAATCTCATATAACAAGATCCTACACACTCCATTACTTGTAATTAACATCAAGTTACAAACAAGCATCTAAAAATCACATTTTAACAAGCAAGAATCACACACATAAGCATCACGTAGCCCACAGATCATACACATACATCCTTATACTTAGAAACTTCCATTTTATCCTTATCTTTACTTGTTTTGTTAAACTACATTTTAACATCTCATTTGGTGACAAACTTGTCCATATAGAAATTAAACTAGCGTAAAAAAAAAAATAAAGATTAGACGCTCGCCACTAGTATAAAACTAGGGAAGTTTCTCTTAAAGAAATGGATGGTAGAAATTTATATGTTGAGATAAAGCTCCAAGTTTAGCTCCACTCTTCTATTATCTCAACACTTGGGATTTCTAGTATTATTTTGAGTGAATGGAAGATTGAAAAAGGAAAGTGAAAGGAGGTCTTTGAGCTGTAAGTTTAAGAGATGGAGAGATATTGATGTTGTGTGTTTTTGTAAATGGACAGTATGCATTTTATATTTTAGATCATAGTAATATAATCAACCAAACCATACTACATCCATACTTCTTTGACCACCATATTATCTTACAATCAAATCAATGGTAAAAAAGAATGGGAGGGGGTAAGTTGGTCGTAGAATGGGGAAGGGTGGGTATGGGTTGGTTTGACTTCTTTTGCTATTTTAATAATGATGTATAGATATTTGGGTGATTAGGCTAATTACGGTGTTTAGAGTTTGTTAAAACTCTAATCTAATTTAATTATTATTAGACAATAATAATTATACAATAGATTTTTTTTTGTTCAGTGAAAATATAGATGTGAAAACGCCATCACAATAACATCTTCGCGATACACGGAATAAGTATTCTACGATTCTTTCTTATCTAAGACAAGCTTAATCTATTATTCACGCCAAACGTATAACAATACCATAAATTTTAAAGTTCTTGGCATATTGGAACAGTGTCAGCATCTTTTAAATGTACTGGATAATCCACCAATGCTCGTTGTTTTATATATATACCTTTATCGCTAGACGATAAGACGATACCAAACGACATCAAATGCGAACCCATGCATTTACCCAGACATTGCTAGACTTTATGGACTCAATTAATAATATAATTAAGTCTAAATGCACATAATTTAATAAATAAATAGTGATTAGATCGTACGGATTAACCTGAAATTTTGCCGGTTGTCACATTCTCCCCCCGTTAAAAGAATTTCGTCCCGAAATTCAAGCCGAGTCATCCTGAACAGGAGTCTTCTCAAACAGATGGGGGTACTTCGTCTTCATTTGATCCTCGCATTCCCATGTAAACTCAGGTCCACGCTTGGAGTTCCAACGAACTTTAACCAATTTAATACGACTCCTCCTCAACTTTTGGACTTTCCAGTCCGTAACCTCGACCGGTTCTTCAATAAAGTGGAGTTTGTCATCGATACAGATTTCATCTGTAGGAATGATAAGTGTCTCGTCGGCTAGACACTTCTTCAAGTTCGACACATGGAATGTGTTATGAACGCTACTAAGCTCATCGGGCAACTTTAGTTTGTACGCGACGGTACCAACCTTGTCTAAAACCTCGAACGGCATGATATACCTCGGATTAAGCTTACCACGCTTACCGAACCTTGCAACACCCTTCCAAGGCGAGACTTTCAGCAAAACTTTGTCTCCGACCTCGAAGGTTAAGGGTTTACGCCGAACGTCCGCTTAACTTTTCTAACGATCACGAGCCGCCTTGATACGGTCTCTGATCTGAAAAATCTTGTCAGTGGTTTCTTGAACCAATTCTGGACCGATCAACTGTTTCTCACCGACCTCCGCCCAACACAACGGGGACCGACACTTCCTTCCATACAAAGCCTCAAATGGAGCAGGTTTGATGCTCGTGTGATAACTATTGTTATACGAGAACTCTACTAATGGTAAATGAGTATCCCAATTTCCACGAAATCCATCACACATGCACGGAGCATGTCCTCCAGTGTTTGGATGGTCCTTTCACTTTGGCCATCTGTTTGAGGATGATAGGCCGTACTTAGATCTACGCGCGATCCGAATGCCTTTTGGAAGGAACGCCAAAACCTTGAAATAAAACGGCCATCTCTGTCAGAGATTATAAAAACCGGCACCCCATGACGTGCCACTACTTCCTTGATATACAATTCCGCTAACGTTTTCATACTGTCCTTCTCGCGGATAGGTAGAAAGTGTGCAGACTTTGTCAAACGATCCACGATTACCCAAATCATGTCATTACCCCTAGATGTTCTAGGTAACTTTGAAATGAAATCCATAGAAATTTGTTCCCATTTCCATACCGGGATTTCAGGTTGTTGTAACAAGCCAGACGGCTTCTGATATTCGGCCTTAACTTTAGAACAAGTCAAACACTTTCCCACGTAGGTCGCAATATCACCTCTTAGATTAGGCCACCAATAAGTCATGATACATCTTATCGGCGCCTGGATGAATCGAATACTTCGATTTATGAGCTTCATCTAAAACTAGATTATGTAACCCGCCAAACAATGGAACCCAAACACGACCCATGAAATACAGCGTTTCATCTTCCTTAGGTTCCAATTGTTGTTCCATGCCATGCAAAGATTCTTCCTTAATAAACTCTGGTTTAAGAGCTTCACGTTGTGCGTCGCGAATTTGAGTGACGAGGCTCGTTTGGATCGTTAATCCTAACGCACGAACACGTAAAGTCTTAACCCTTTCTTTCCGACTCAAGGCGTCCGCAACAACGTTGGCCTTTCCCGGATGATACTTTATTTCGCAATCGTAGTCGTTCAACAATTCCACCCAACAACGTTGGCGCATATTTAATTCCTTTTGATCAAATATATGTTGAAGACTTTTATGATCCGTGAAAATGGTACACCGTGTACCGTAGAGATAATGTCGCCAAATCTTCAAAGCGAACACTACCGCACCTAATTCCAAGTCATGGGTGGTGTTGTTCTTCTCATGGACCTTCAACTGACGCGATGCATACGCGATGACTTTGTCTTGTTGCATCAACACACAACCTAGACCTTGATGCGACGCATCACAATAAACGACAAAATCATCCGTACCATCGGGTAGTGATAGAATTGGAGCACCGCAAAGTTTCTCTTTAAGTAACTGGAACGATGATTCTTGTTCATCTCCTCAGTCAAACTTTCTATCCTTTTGGGTCAAGGCGGTTAGAGGTTGTGCTATCTTTGAAAAATTCTCAATGAATCGTCGATAGTACCCCGCCAATCCTAGAAACTGACGTATTTCAGTTGGAGACTTTGGTGCTTCCCAGTTCTTTATAGCCTCTATCTTAGACGGATCGACATGAATCCCTTTCTTGTTTACTACATGACCGAGAAACTGTACCTCGCGAATCCAAAATTTGCACTTCGAAAACTTTGCGTATAGTTTCTCGTTCTTCAGCAATTCAAGAATAAGCCTTAAATGTTGCTCATGCTCTTCCTTTGACCGCGAATATATTAATATATCGTAAAAAAAAACGATCACAAATTTGTCCAAGTAAGGTTTGCACACGCGATTCATCAAATCCATAAATACAGGCGGTGCGTTAGTCAAGCCGAAAGGCATGACAAGAAACTCATAATGACCATAACCGGTTCTAAACGCCGTCTTGGGAATACTCTCCTCTTGAACTCGCAACGGATGATAGCCCGAACGCAAATCAATCTTCGAATAGAAACTAGAACCTTGAAGTTGATCAAACAAGTCATCGATCCTTGGTAAAGGGTACCTATTCTTGATAGTGAGCTTGTTCAACTCCCGGTAATCTATACACATACGGAAGGTTCCATCTTTCTTTTTCACGAACAAGACCGTAGCTCCCCAAGGCGAGAAACTCGGTCGGATGAAACCCTTGTCTAGCAATTCTTGAAGTTGGTTAGATAATTCCTGCAACTCTGACGGAGCTAAACGGTAAGGCGATTTAGCTACAGGGGCAGCTCCTGGGACCAAGTCGATGCGAAACTCGACTTGCCTTTGTGGGGGCAATCCTGGCAAGTCTTCGGGAAAGACTTCAGGGAATTCCCTCACAATAGGAATATCCTCAAGTTTAGGCTCCTCTGTCTTCTTATCAACTACGTGCGCCAAAAATGTGAAGCAACCCTTCCGTAGACATTTTTGGGCCTTCATGCAAGTAATAATTCGCAATGGGGTTCCACGCCTTTCTCCATGGACAGAAAGCGTCACACCATCGGATAGAGGAATACGAATTATCTTTTCATGACAAATCACTTCGGCATGATTTTTCGACAACCAATCCATGCCGACTACGACATCGAAGCTACCCAGCTGGACTGGCAGAAGGTCTATACTAAATTCTTGATTGCACAAGATCAACGTGCAACCCTTAACAACCTCACATGACTTAACCAACTTTCCATTAGCCAATTCAATAGAATAGGGTATATCTAATTTGCTTGACTCTAAATTCAACATACGTTTAAAGTCGGTAGATACGAAGCTAAGGTCGACACCAGTATCAAAAAGAATTGAAGCATAATGATTATTGAGAAGAAACGTACCCTTAACTACATTCGGGTCCTAATGAGCATCCTTAGCTCCAATCACGAAGGCTCGGCCCTTAGCTGGGTTCAACTTAGGACATTGCCGCTTGAAATGATCCTCGGCACCGCACTCGTAGCATCCTTTGTCCTTCTTTGGTAACACCACCCTACAAGTTTCCATTTTATGTCCTACCTTTCCACACCTTTTACACTTGGCACTTTCTGTGACAACCCTCACTAAACCAGGTATCCGTACGACTTAATTAATAATTAATTACTGCTTAATTACTGTGCTTACCTGAAATTGTGGATAAACTGCTACTTGAATGTTGATACATGTACATACTTGCATCATACTTTATTTACTGTCACTACATTATTTACATGCTGAACCTTAGTGACAAACATGATGCACAAAAGCACAGTAGCACAATGAACGGATAACCTATTGAACATGCCGATAAAGCCAGCATCAGGCATATACTGCCTCTAAGGCCTGTATGAGCCAGAAATATTTTACTACACCAATAGTGAGTGTAGGGATACAAGGGTTGTAGAACTGCGTCTCTAGGAATAAGTTACAATGACAGGATGTGCCTAAAACGTACTCAAGTACAAAATTCAGCACATTAACTAAAAATTCAGCTTTTGGTTAACTAATAAAGTGCCAAAACATGAGAAAAATATTACTAGACACTTTCCAAAGTGTCGGGAATAAGTTGTGTCACTAAAAATAATAATAACGACACTTTAAAGCTTTGTTTATCGCTTTAACGGATTACTATCCAACCGAACAACCGGACTATACCCGGAACATGAAAATATCGCCAATAACATTATTTATCTTTTTCTGAGCCAGTTGGGGTCCCTGAATACCCTAACACCCGCCATAAAGCACAACACACTAGTAACCGGGTTAATCCCTAAACTAACTAGATTAACCTAACTACATACTTAGTGTTTGGTTGGATTTGAACTAGAACCCCCCCCCTTAACCAACCGTCCCCAAGAGGGGGGACATACCTTGTCCTTCAAATGATTATTTTAATCTTCATGTTTAGTATCTAGAAAGCACATAATCCATTGGACCATAACCATTCTAATTGCCTATAAGTTCACCACTAAACTCATCATCTTTTCACTAACACAACATCACAACAACACTCTCCCTCTCTTCTCTAGAGCTCTCGGCCGAACCCCCTAACCACCCATCAATTTTGTCGAGTTTCATCATCACATTTCAAGACCATTCAAGCGTTAAGGATCACGTATAAGGAGGCTTGGGGCATTCGGAACTCAAAGGACCTCTTCTCGTTGCTTTTATCCTCTCATTTTGCGTCTAGATTCTTCCCTAGCCTCGAGCTAGTAGTAAGTTGCTTGAATCACCTTCTCGAACTATTTTAAGATGGTTAAAATGATATGTAACGGTTAAAACTCGTAAACATGCAAGATGAAGCATAAAAGTCTACTAAAAATGCTAAAAGTGATGGTTAAAAGCTTGTTTGTTGTGTAAATCTTGTAGTATTTGATTTGTGTAGTTATTTGGACCCGATCTATGTTGTGGTAGCTCGGATCATCGTTTAACCCGGGTTGGTCATGATCATGGATCATGACATAGAGTTGTTTTGGATGAAACAAGGGTTAAGTGATGAAACTCTACCACACACAAATCATGAACTTGTGTAAAATGATTTTACTTGTGAAATAGTGTTTAAAACTAGTAGATCTACGAATCTACAAGCGGTATTTTCAAAAGACCGAGTGTCAAAGAAACCAAGTTTTCTAAAGACGGATCTTACACTAACAAGAATGATTTCTAGAACACAAAAGTGTGTAAACACTTGTGTAGCACAAAGTTTCGACAAAATAACTATTTTTGTAAAAGTTGACGAGAAGTTGTAAAGACGGAATTTATCTAAAAACGAGGTTTTTTACGAAACCGGATTGATTTATATAAAGATCCACTAAAAGCAATGGGATTTACTTCATAGTTTCGGAAAACTACAAGTTCATGTAATTTATGCGATTTACATATTTATTGACTAGTTTGATGCGTTGAATATTGTTTTGGTTAAATAAGAAAATGGTTGATTTGATTTATAAAAGAAAATGATACGCTTGAAAGCGTGGCCACCTCCAGTTACAGAGGAAACTCTGGCGAAATATTTCTAAAACCTAACACTTAGAATTATTTCACTACAAGTGTTAGAAATATTTTTCGACTTGTTTCCAAATTATAGATTTCGCCACGACTTTATTTACAAAATATCGGAGGTGGGATTTCACAAAATTAAACGTGATAAATATATATTTAGTAAATATATTTTTCACAACGTTACTTGTCATTATTTGTGAAGATACATAAATATTATTTTTAGGGTAAAAATAATATTATCCAATGTTAACGAATCCAAAATAATACGAACGCTTTCACGATAAATATATAAGTTACACCGGTAATTATTATTACCACTCGATCGCTAAAAAGTAACTTACGCATTATTAAGAAAATATGACTGAACGCGTATTTTGTCAAGGTATTATTTTGGAAAATTTTATGTAATAGAAAATATAATATTTTTGAGAAGAATATTTATATTTTGGAGTTAGAAATAAAATATATTTTAAGTGAGACTTAATAATATATTTCAAACACACATGTATTAAATCCCCCATCCTTAGGAAGGAAAATGATTACAAAGTATATACAGAATGTAAACACAAAATAGTTGTCTAACTATTTCCCAAAAACTTAAACCATAAAGCTAAGGCACGGCCGTCCGTCTAATAGAGTTAGTACGTGTAGGTCGTCACAGAGCTGCTTGAGCAGGAGACATACTTGGTAGAGACGCCCCACTGTGAGTTCATGTCCCCCTTTTCTCTTAACTGTTTTCAGTTTTATAAACTGCGGGGGTGGAATACATGTTACTATGATTACAAGTACTTTATACATGGTGGAATACATGTTACTATGATTACAAGTACTTTATACATGGTATAGTTAGCGTAAGGAGGTTTACTACTTAGATCATGTGAGTGGGTAGGAGCAACATGAGGTCATTAATCCTCATGGTAGGACCGAGGGACAGGAGCGGTAGATCTATCTGGGTGTAGCGAGCCCAGCCCCAGGCCAAACTAGAAACGGACCTCGGGGTGACTTTGTGCCCGACGCATAAATCCGCTAGGTTTGAGTCTCCCTACTTGCACTTCACACATATCAATGGCCTTGCAAACCATTGGTGATCTCAATTCCCTTATTTGCTACATACCAGGATTGTTTATACATACAAAGGTTTATTTACTCACTTACACATGAACTCGCTCAACATTATTGTTGATTTTTCAACTTACATGTATTTCAGGGAATTAAAGGATCTGGCGCGGTATGACACGTTTTCCCGCTGCACTAGTTACGAGGTCATCCGGGTTTAGGGAATGTGACTCTTTCCTGGACAAGTCACAGTCCTTAAACTGTGTTTATGTTATGTTGATGTTTGTGTTTGTTGAACAATGTTTATGTCGTTAGGATGTGTTTCCGTTGAGACAATGTTATTGTATTAGGTTTTTAAGACTTAATTAAATGGATGATTTCGCATGGTTTTATTTCATATAGCTTTGTTATGGTTAAGCTATGGTATTAAGAAGTCACACCAAATTAACCACGCTTCCGCAAAGCCAGGGTGTGACAGCTTGGTATCAGAGCTCTGATCATAGCGAACTAGGATTCCTTCTCGAGTCTAGACTATGATCACTAGGGCTCTCACGAAAACATTTTTACTGCATACCACTTAAGTCCAGATCCAAAAAGTTTTTACAAACAAATGTTGAGCACATTTTATTTATTTATTATTTATAGGCTCAGTCTGGGAGGCTGAGGCTCAGTCTTAGAGGCTGAGGCTCGGTCTTGGAGGCCGAGGCTCGATCTAAGAGATCGAGGTAGATGGCTAGTGAGACTAGGAAGAGCAGTCTAAGAGGCTGGGAGAATTTGGCTAGTGAGACTAGGAAGAACAGTCTGAGAGGCTGGGAGAATTTGGCTAGTGAGACTAGGAGTATCAGTCTAGGAGACTGGGAGGCTAGTGGGACTAGGAGAAGTATTTGATTGCTTACTTGGTGACTAATGTGTTTACCTGATTATATGACTGATTATTTGTGCATGATTGTGTTTATGTTACAGACACATGGACTCGACCGGCACTGGTGATTCAGACACCACAGGCCCTAGACCTATAGTACCAGATGACCTAGAGTCTTCAGAGCGCGAGGTTCACACATCCGACGTTACTAGCACAGACGAGGATGACTTTCAACCCTTTGCATTACCTGATGGTGCTGATGAGCTCGCTGATGGCCCTTTGGCCGGGGACCTACCGCTTGTAGAGATCCCTGCTCCCATACCACTTGCTTCATATCCTGCTTACGATTTGCTTCTCGACGCCGACGTTGATGGCGACGTCGATCTGTTTGATGATGAGCCCTTAGAGGAGGATGTTCAGGGCGAGGCCCTACTTGCTGCTGGTGATCTTTTGATGATCGCAGATGCTCCCGCTGAGGAGTCACCTGCTCACTCACCGGTCCCAGACTCTTTCGAGTCTGTGGCTTCCCCACCTTCACACACACAGAGTGCGCAACACTTTTCACACGGTTCAGATCCAGATAGAGCATCTTCTATTGCCCCTGTACCTAGCTTTGCTTTCGACCATGATGACGAGGAGGATTCCGATCCTGTTTTTCCCCCAGGATTCGACCCAGATCAGGATATAGAGTTTATACCTATGGATCAGCCTATGGAGGATCCGGTCGACCCTGTTGACCCAGTTGATCCCATCGACCCTGAGTTTGATTTTGAGATGGCCTTTGATGATCCCGAGCCTGCCATGGCCCCTGAGCAGGTAGCCGCTCTAGACCTTGCGTTTGAGCATGACCCAGTTCATGCTGGCGCACCCATTATTGAGCCTGTGATTGCTGACCCACCTATTGATGATCACCATGTGGATGCTCCATTGTTGGAGGGCGATCATGTCATTGATGCTGATCACGTTGATCCCCCACTTATTGTTGATGCACCTGTTGACCCTCTTGTTGCACCCCACCATGATCCTATGCCTGTTCAGTTTGATCGTGCACTTTTTGAGGCGCAGATGGACCCACGAGATGAGCACGCCCAGCACGGGTGGATTCCTGCTAATGACGAGGTTCCACCTATTCCCCCTCAGATCACTGATACTCGTCACGTTGATACCTCCTTTTCATTCCCTCAGTTTACACCTCCAACGCGACCTGGAGAGGGTTCTTCGGCCCATCCCTTTGGACACGTGCCGACGTCTGTTCCCTATACGCCACAGTTTTCACCTGTTTTACCCCCTGTTTCTCCATTTCATATGGCACCTTTTGATCCAGCCAGCGGGCCATTTCTCTGGACGTCACCACCTGTTATGCCACCGACCGACCTCTACCATCCTTTCCACATGGGATACTCCATTGAGGATGTTTTGATGTCTTTTGTTGCCCAGCACGAGGCACACACGCGGCGCATTCAGGAGCTTGAGAGAGCTCAGCCGCCGACTTACCAGTGCCAGGGTCAGACCCACTCTCCTTTGTAGCACCCTCGACCCTTACCACCAGATTATGCTGCACGCCTCTTTGCACTATAGCAGCAGGTTGCCTCTTTCTTGCGTACCCAGAGAGCTATGGAGGAGGACTGGCTCCAGTTGCGTCGTTTGTTCTACACTCACTTTCCCCCTCCTCCACCGCCATCAGTGTAGAGCTCTTCAGTATCGTATGGGTGGACGCTGGTGAGAAGACGGCCATTGCTTTTAACTGCACAACATTTTTGGAGACTACATTATGATTCTGACTTTTGTTGACATGTATTTGATGTATTGGCATTGATTTGATATAGTTTTTGGACTGGGGTGATGTAGCCCTTAGTCGATTGATGTTGTATGACACTATGATGTACTTGTACACTTACTATGTGGTCTCGATATATGGCAATCGCAGTATTCTCATCATATTTGATGTTTGATTGATATTTGTAACATGGGATGTTATGTGGATGATATATTGATAACATGAGATGTTATGTATTATTACTATCATTATATACGTACGCTTTATTATGGCCTGACCGACGTAAACCCATCTTTTAGAAGATGCCGCCGAGACGTCAACAACCGCAAATGCCTACCAATCAGGCAGGACTCCAGCAAATCATCACTGCTGCCATCGCACAATACGCCGCCTCTCAAGGAGGGACTAGTGGAAGCAACTCGGGCAATACTGGCAACAACAACCCACCTCATGGTAATACTAAGTCATTAAGACATACCATGACCTAATTGGATATCTATAGCAAAGATGCTAATGCCATTCGCATGTTATAATGTATGTGCAGGGTGCACCTATAAGCAGTTTCTAGACTGCAAGCCGGTCAACTTTGATGGCACAGGAGGTGCTGTCGCCTTTGTCCGTTGGGCTGAGAAAACTGAATCTGTTCTTCGCATGAGCAAATGTGCACCAGACCAGCAGGTCACCTATATCTCGGGGCTATTCTTGGATGGAGCCCTATCTTGGTGGAATTTGCAAGTACAGACACTTGGTGAAGCTGCTGCCTACGCGCTAACCTGGACCGAACTGAAGGAACTTATGCGCAAAAAGTACTGCTCTCGCGCGGAAATCCAAAGATTGGAGACTGAATTCTGGCATTTAAAGATGGAAGGTCCAAAGATCGCAGAATATGTTCAGAGGTTCCATGACTTATCGCATGTGGTACCCTACATGGTCACTCCAGAGTTCAAAAGGATTGAACGCTTCATTTAGGGATTAGCTCCTCAAATCATAAGCATGGTGACCTCCTCCAAGCCTGCGACAATTACTAAGGCGATTGATCTGAGCGTAGCTCTCACTGAGGAAGCCATTCGCCTGAACAAGTTCGATGATGCCGAGCCTAAGAAGAAAGAGACTCACGTCGAGTCATCAGGAGGTAACAAGCGGAAGTTCTCGAACTTCAAGCAAGGCACCAACGGGGTGGTTAAGAAAGGAGAGACAAGCATGCCAGCTCAGGTTACAGCTGGTAGTGGAAAGAAAGGAAAAGGATATATGGGCACCCAGCCCAAGTGTAATACCTGCCAACGACATCATTCTGGCCATTGTACTGTGAAAGTATGCGAAGCTTGTGGAAAACCTGGCCACTTGAAGGATTCTTGTTGGGCCATTGTTGGCCAGGAGGCCAGGGAGGATTCGGAAACAGAAATAATAACCGGGGTGGGAATGGAAATCGCCCACAAGGAAACAATGGAGGTAATGGGAATCGAGGCAACAATGCTAATCAAGCGGGCGCTGTGAATCGCAACCAGAGGAATAATCAAGCTGGTGGAAATGGGCAAAGACCCGGATGCTTCAACTGTGGTGATCTTATGCACTACAAGAGGAACTGCCCAGAGTTAAACCAAGCCCGGGGAAGAGTGTTTAATATTAAAGCGAGGGAGGCGCGCCAGGATCCCAATGTCATTACCGGTACGTTCCCTATAAACCAACGCTATGCATCCGTTTTATTTGATACTGGCGCCGATTATAGCTTCATGTCGTTAGAATTTAAGAATATGCTTGGTTTAGCCGGTAGTAAGTTAGACATTCCATACTCAATCGAATTGGCTAATGGAAAGTTGGTAGAAGCCAATGAAGTTATCAGAGGTTGTGTGATCGAATTAGGAGAGCATGAGTTTGCTCTGGATCTACTACCAGTCCAGTTGGGAAGCTTCGACGTGGTGGTAGGAATGGATTGGTTATCAGGCAACAAGGCAGAAAGAGTTTGCCATGAAAAGGTCGTTCGTATCCCAACCGAAGATGGCGAAACAATTGTGGTTCACGGAGAGAAGCGTGATACGCCGTTAAGAATTATCAGTTGTCTGAAAGCGCGAAAGTGCTTACAGAAGGGATGTGCTGCCTTCCTGGCACACATCGTGGATAAGAAAGCCGACGAACCAAAGATCGAAGACATCCCTGTCGTGAGGGAATATCCAGAGGTCTTCCCAGAGGACTTACCTGGACTGCCACCTCTGAGGCAAGTAGAGTTTCACGTCGATTAGTTCCAGGCGCCGCGCCTGTGGCTAAGGCACCCTATAGACTTGCTCCGTCTGAGATGCAAGAGCTGTCGACACAACTTCAAGAGTTGTTAGACAAGGGATTTATCCGACCAAGCTTCTCGCCTTGGGGAGCTCCAGTTTTGTTTGTCAAGAAGAAGGACGGTAGTTTTCGAATGTGCATTGACTACCG
The DNA here is from genome assembly GCF_002127325.2 of Helianthus annuus. Classification (NCBI taxonomy): domain Eukaryota; kingdom Viridiplantae; phylum Streptophyta; class Magnoliopsida; order Asterales; family Asteraceae; genus Helianthus; species Helianthus annuus. Next base: position 95,543,479 of record NC_035444.2, on the reverse strand, counting down.
AGAGTTGAACAAGCTGACGATCAAGAATAGATACCCTCTGCCAAGGATTGATGATCTGTTTGACCAACTGCAAGGCTCAAGCTTTTACTCTAAGATCGATCTTCGATCTGGATACCATCAGTTAAGGATACAAGAGGAGAGTATCCCAAAGACAGCCTTCAGAACTCGTTATGGACACTACGAGTTCCTAGTTATGCCGTTTGGGTTGACAAACGCACCAGCAGTCTTCATGGATTTGATGAATCGAGTTTGCAAGCCGTACTTGGATAAGTTCGTGATAGTGTTCATCGATGATATCTTGATTTATTCAAAGACGAAGGCTGAGCACGAACAGCATCTAAGAGCTATTTTGGAGCTACTGAAGAAAGAACAGTTGTACGCCAAGTTCTCTAAGTGCGAGTTTTGGCTACGAGAAGTACAATTCCTTGGACACGTGGTAAATGGAGATGGAATCCACGTGGATCCCACCAAGATCAAAGCAATTAAGAATTGGGAAACGCCAAAGACGCCAACCGAGATTCGACAATTCTTGGGTTTGGCTGGCTATTACCGAAGATTCATTGAGGATTTTTCAAAAATCGCTCAACCATTGACGCTTCTCACGCAGAAAGATAAGAAGTTTGATTGGGGAATCAAACAGAAAGAAGCGTTCCAGATATTGAAAGATAAGCTCTGCAATGCGCCAATCTTAGCACTGCCAGAAGGTACCGATGATTTCGTGGTATACTGTGACGCATCACGTCAAGGTTTGGGTTGCGTGTTGATGCAACGCCAAAAGGTTATAGCTTACGCATCGCGTCAACTGAAGGTACACGAAAAGAATTATACCACGCATGATCTGGAACTCGGCGCAGTGGTTTTTGCTTTAAAGATCTGGAGACACTACCTTTACTGTCACGACCCCTGACCCCATCCTGGACGGAATCGGGAGCCGCGAGCAGTCCAGTGGTACCGGTGATTATTTTTGAAAAACATTGCAGCGGAAATTTCATCAGGACCGTGAGTTAGGAAAAATATCAGAGTTTAGAAAACACCGGATTTTATTTATTAAATAGATGGGATAAACCCATGTTTTATAATGGTAGCTTTTTAATAAAAACAATATTTCTTAATTTGATTTAATTAATAAAATAAGCCACTTCTTGAAGTCTTTTAGTGCCGGATCCAATCCTTACTCCAATCTACTGTAATTACCTGAAACGCGTTTTAAAAAGGTTTTGTCAGCGGGAAATACTGAGTGAATCATCCTATTTAAAATGACTCGTTTATTATAATTTACAGTATTAAGAGTTTTTACATATGTTTCTGATATCTACCAACTACCCACAGTATTTGTCACTCGACCGGATCTGTGACTATGGTCATATCACCATTGGCTGCCCCAATGAATGACGTATATCACTTAATTTTAGGTTCGCCCACCTAAAGTGATAGAAACAGTAGTAATGTGCACAATACCCCACATACTGGCTGTAATTTGGTGATTACATAAACTTAATCACTGTAATTTATAATTCTGAAAATAATTTGGAGTATTGTAAAACATTTGATAAAAAGAGAATGACTCACATTATAAGCATGCAGTATTGAATAAACAAGCTTCATGATTCAGATTCTTCTGAGAACTGGTATCTATTTTGATTGTAAGTGTATGGGGTAGTGTTTATCCTATGGATAAGCCTGATAACCTAATTTAAATAATAATACACACGAAACTAGGTAATTAACTAATACAGCATTTATCATGAACTCACGAGATCAAATTCTCACAATGAACGACAAAGTGCGATACTTAAACATCCATCGAATTAACGACGAACGACAAAGTATAACCCTAATGTGGGCGGCACTTAAACATTCATTGGATATAATGATCGGTCGGAAAATGAATCGTAATAGTGATCGAGTTAATACCCTGTATCGTAGCAGAATTCGAGCTAGTGTGTGTTTGGTAGTAATCAGAGAATATCTCAGCGTATATTTGGAGTTTTTACGTCGTTTCAGTGTCCAAAATCGAGTGCCAATGTCTGCTATTTATACACAAAAATTGGACATGCTTACGGACCGTAAGCCTCATCCCTTACGGTCCGTAAGGGACACGAACCTATTATAGGGTAGCCCTCTACACATGTAGCTTTGCTGAGTTGACAGAATAATAAAATTAAATTTTGACAACGAGATTTTAAGATAATATCGAATGGGAATTGTCCCCCTCTGAGTTTTAGGGGCCCAGATCCTGATTCTGATTGTTATGAAAATTTTAGGATTTGTGCAGAATTATTTGGGTGTCTCAACTAGGGTTTCCTATTGGGTAATTAAAATAATAGATACGACTTTTGATGAGATTTGTTTACAAAATAAAATAATAAATAATAGTTTTGGATAAATCACAAAAAGAAAATAAAACGATGAGAAAAGAGAATGGACCCACTTTATAACTTTAGGGTTCAACTAGAAAGACTCCTGGTATAAATTTTGGGTATACTTTTGGGCTATTAAAAATATATATTGCACTTGTGTTAAGTATAGTACCCCTAAATCAACCTTGTCCCGATGTCCCAAGACAGAATCCCAACGAACTTAGTCGGGCAGAGCCCTGACATGCGTTATGGGACTCAGATCAATCGGAAAGGGTAGCGGTGATCGGGAGTTACAATACTTAAAACGAGACAGGGTTTTATTATTATTATTATGGGTTAATAAAAGAAAGAAAGAAAAATGAATTTAGAGAAGGAGATGGGAAGGCTGGCGAAATCTAGAGTAGAAGAAGAAAAGAATGAACAAATGTTATAATGAAAGGTAACTCCTATTTATAGTAACTTTCATATGTCCACAACCTTCCACGTATACCTTAATAATTTTTTTATGTTTTGAGTTCTCCTAATATGCATACACACAGGACACGTTCACCATGTAGAATTCTAAAATTTAAATACTATTTTAATATTTTATTTTGATTCTTTGCTATTATCTCGATATACACCCATATAATTCTAACAAAATTTCAAATGTTAAGTCTAATTTTATTATTTTATTCTTATAATTAATTTACCTGCTTTACTTGTTTGGCGTTTATAACTTCTAAGATATGACGTTTTATAAAATAATAAATATGTCATTAGAACGAGAATATTTTTGTCTACATTTTGAACCAAGTTTTATTAAAAATAGAGTAGGTTCAAATATAATGTATTTTTATAGTTTAATTATTAAATGGTTCCTGGGTCCGACTAGGTATTTCATATTTCTAATATTTAACTTACCTGTAAGCTACCTGTCTAATAATATAAGTTTTTATATACTTTTATTTTTATTAGACAGGTCACCTATATCCAAGCCAATTTAATTAGTATAATATTTCAACCAACTATATAAAATAGTGTTTAAAACTATTTAGGTTGAATATTTACAATAAACTAGTTACTAGTGGTTAATAAATTTAACCAAACCTATAATTCTTTATATAAAAATAGGAATGTTACATCCTCCCCACCTTGTTTTAAATCTCGTCCTCGAGATTTGGGTTACGATATTTCTATGTCATGTTTTAGTCAATAAAAATAATATTAAGGTAGATGACACAGAGTTAAAATATCAAATTTTGTGAATATGGGTTGTATCATAAGTAAGATTCAATGGTTCAAATGAATTCGTCCAAGAAATTGATGACAAATGAATGAGATGAAATGATATAATTTCTAAGGTGACTAGGTTCAAGCCAAAAGATATGTGGTCAATAGATATTTAAAATAAATGTGAAGGACTTTTAGAATCAATAAAAATTCTTTGTCAAAAGAAAGCTTACTGATTGGCAACTGAGGAAGGTTTAGAATTGATGAAAGCATGAAAAATGATTTGTCAAATATTGAAGTATGAAAAATCGATGTGCTGAGATAAGTGAATTGCAAAGATACACCAAAAGACAATAGAGTTAGTGTATCATTGTTTAGAGTTTTCAAGTTGTTTTAATTATGAAACAATGTGATAGTATATTATTAGTGACTATATTTTTCATACTATGTCATAGAGATGGAAATATAATAAGAACAAGTTGTTTTGGCATGACCAACTATTATATTATATTACTAAAGCAAATGTAATATATATTATTTGTTTCACATTATATGTAAATGGTTACCACTTTCAAATAAATATTATTTTAGTATTTTTACTATACTATGTAAAATAACTATGTAATATAGGTTACAAAATACTGTAATGAAGTTATTACATTTACAAAATATTTTAGTATTATGATTTTGTAAAAGAATCACTATTATTTATAACGTTAAATGAAAGTTGTAAATAAAGGTGTAAAAATATTTATTGTACAAAAGTATTTGTTAAATATTTTGTAAATATATAACACTTAATGTGTCGATTCTATGTGATTACTTATTTTTTTATTTTGAAATCATATAACGTTGTGAAATGTATTTACAAATGTTGTAAATAGGTAAAAACGGAGACTATTCTTTATATATTACAAGGTTCTCCTAATTCAACGTAGTTGATGATTATCATATTATTCTTATATGGTTATTTTCTTACCAGAGTGTTATGGTACATAGTTACCACAAAACATGTGATACACCATTATTTATATAATTTTATTTGTCTCTCTAATTTTTGTATTGTGTTATGAAAATATGTTTTCTCTTTACAGTACAAAGTATATATTTATATGTATATATTTTCATATATAATTAAAATTTACTAAATAAGTATGATGACTTTAATTTATATATGTTAACTAGTTATTATCATGGTTGGATATTGGTTAGTGCTGCCTTGTTTAAGCATAGGTGGTCAGTCCATGCCTAACTAAGCCTAGGCTATTCAATATATGCCCCTGTTAATAACCCTAGTATTTTAAAATAATACTAACACTATTAATATATTATTACTAATAATAAAACTAATATTAATTTCCAATAATAAATGACTAAACATAACTTAAATGGGAGTATATCTCAAACAAAATTTTATACGTATAATTTCTTTACCCTTAATGGTTTAACAAGAATATAGGAATACTATATTTGTAAATAAGGTAATTTGTATAAGTTTCCATATATAATCAATAAAATTTTTATTTATATTCATAATGTTTATCGATTAATGATGATAAAGCAAATAAATATTACGAAAGGCTCGATTGATGTTGTAAGGACTATTAAGAGATATATTGAAATATAAAATGAATTTGTGTATTATTATCTTAGCATACGATTGTGTTAAGATTGCTTGTGTAGAATAAATCAACAAAGCGGATTCAAAATAGATAAAAAAAAATAATTAGATCCGAGATTAGCGCAAGCTTCAGATTTTGTGAAAATGTCACTACAAGGTGATCGTGATCAAAGAAATAATTTAGTAAAGTCGAAAGCGAAGAAAGCATGTTATAGTTCAAGAGAATCGAAGTGCTTGTTGGGATTTATTTTGATTTTGAATATGATGGTTTAAAATATCATATGGGACCTTAAATTGAATATGTATTGCGAGCAAGTTAACTGGGTTTGGATAAAAACGAGTTTTAATAAGGAAGTTCGGACATGATCACAACAGAAATCATGTATACTCTTCAAAAGAAAATCGAGTTTTTCAAGAAATTCATTGATTCGATATTAAAGAGTCATCGCTTTGTAAAAACGCGGTTTACAAAAAAATCAAGTATAGCGAAATGATATTTGAGCTTTTGATAAAACAACAAATTGGAATGATGCCCTCTTATGGTCTTCATAATTCAAATGAACCACATGCGTAACAAACAGTGCATGTGTAGCGTGTGGATTTATCAAGAAATGAAATGAATCAATATTTGCTACTATGAAAGAAATCTTTATGGTATGATGATCATTAAAAGAAGTAGAAACACGAAAGTCAACTTATTTATAGGCAGAAGTCAGAATTGCAACGAAAGAAATATAAGAACTTTATCTGAAATCTCGTGTGATAACCTTTGTTAAGTGACATTACCAAGGAATGTCGAATGAAATGAAATGAAATAGGGGATTTGCAAAGGTAGATGATTTCTTTTGTAGTGCCAATAATTATGACTATAATTAGACTGTGCACCGATGGTTGTGAAATATTGTTCCAACGTACCTCAGCGATATTGTGATCGTTTGTAAGATCATGTGGCAAAGTGCCACTTTTTTTATTAGGAGTTCTTTTACTGACGGAATTAGTATTGATGTCATCATGCCTAATTTATATTTTCCAAAGGTCTTGCCTTGGAAGTCATGGGTGATAAACTTCGACGTCCGTGGATATAATTTAAGTTTTATGTGTTTTCTTGTGCATTAGCACAACTTTAGATGTTTCTTACTTGCGTTAATAGTTTATGATAACGCATTGGTAATTCTTATATTTTTGATGGTGTTCCAATTTATAGAGTTTCCATTGTTTATTTTGTCACACGAACTACGAGACAAATGATCAAACGAAATAATGTTTGATATCGGAAAAGAGATTCCTAATAAAGAAATCTAGACACATATGCTTGTGTTTTATTCCTAATCGACTTTTGGAATTCCTTATAGATATACATATCTATATAATCATATATTCCACATGCTGTAATATACATACCCTCTATAAGGTCAATGTATTTAGCAGATTCTTATTTCCAAAAACAAGTCAGATATCTGGTCATGATATTATTTAGGGAAATCTTGTCACTTGTTTGACATATTATGTACCCCGTCTTATCCGGTTCGCACCGGAGAGGTAATCTCAGTATATCCGGACAAGATGGAGAGTCTGCTACTCTATACCCAGTTTTGCTGGAGAAAAATTTCTATTTCCCATAAATAGTATCTTTTCAAGATTTTTAAAAGTGCCTCTTTTATTAGGGCTTTTATCCAGAATTAAGGAAATTTGTATTTCCCTAACATATCTTATTCTCGACCAAATAATATCAATAAGCAAGAAGCAATTACGTGCTATTGCCTCCAAATCGTCATTTTTATGGAATACCAATATCCATTACATTGTACTTATATAAGTAATTTTACCTTAAAGTTTATTTAAGGCAAAATTCTTAAGTTCAAGTCTAAATATCATCCGGAGTGCTATCAGATAATATTAAGCTTTTAATTTTCCGTTTAAACGTAGGTATTATTATAACACCTAATTGCGTAAACAAGTAGCTTAGCTTATACTAAGGCATCTTTTCTTATGTTCAAGTCTAACTGCTATCGGCTGTGCTATCATTTAACAGTAATCTCCTAACTCTTTTTATTTAAGTTTAAGTATTATTATCACAACACTTATAGGCTTAAAGCAGTGGCTCTGATACCACCTTTACTGTCACGACCCCTGACCCCATCCTGGACGGAATCGGGAGCCGCGAGCAGTCCAGTGGTACCGGTGATTATTTTTAAAAAACATTGCAGCGGAAATTTCATCAGGACCGTGAGTTAGGAAAAATATTAGAGTTTAGAAAACACCGGATTTTATTTATTAAATAGATGGGATAAACCCATGTTTTATAATGGTAGCTTTTTAATAAAAACAATATTTCTTAATTTGATTTAATTAATAAAATAAGCCACTTCTTGAAGTCTTTTAGTGCCGGATCCAATCCTTACTCCAATCTACTGTAATTACCTGAAACGCGTTTTAAAAAGGTTTTGTCAGCGGGAAATACTGAATGAATCATCCTATTTAAAATGACTCGTTTATTATAATTTACAGTATTAAGAGTTTTTACATATGTTTCTGATATCTACCAACTACCCACAGTATTTGTCACTCGACCGGATCTGTGACTATGGTCATATCACCATTGGCTGCCCCAAAGAATGACGTATATCACTTAATTTTAGGTTCGCCCACCTAAAGTGATAGAAACAGTAGTAATGTGCACAATACCCCACATACTGGCTGTAATTTGGTGATTACATAAACTTAATCACTGTAATTTATAATTCTGAAAATAATTTGGAGTATTGTAAAACATTTGATAAAAAGAGAATGACTCACATTATAAGCATGCAGTATTGAATTAACAAGCTTCATGATTCAGATTCTTCTGAGAACTGGTATCTATTTTGATTGTAAGTGTATGGGGTAGTGTTTATCCTATGGATAAGCCTGATAACCTAATTTAAATAATAATACACACGAAACTAGGTAATTAACTAATACAGCATTTACGATGAACTCACGAGATCAAATTCTCACAATGAACGACAAAGTGCGATACTTAAACATCCATCGAATTAACGACGAACGACAAAGTATAACCCTAATGTGGGCGGCACTTAAACATTCATTGGATATATTGATCGGTCGGAAAATGAATCGTAATAGCGATCGAGTTAATACCCTGTATCGTAGCAGAATTCGAGCTAGTGTGTGTTTGGTAGTAATCAGAGAATATCTCAGCGTATATTTGGAGTTTTTACGTCGTTTCAGTGTCCAAAATCGAGTGCCAATGTCTGCTATTTATACACAAAAATTGGACATGCTTACGGACCGTAAGCCTCATCCCTTACGGTTCGTAAGGGACACGAACCTATTATAGGGTAGCCCTCTACACATGTAGCTTTGCTGAGTTGACAGAATAATAAAATTAAATTTTGACAACGAGATTTTAAGATAATATCGAATGGGAATTGTCCCCCTCTGAGTTTTAGGGGCCCAGATCCTGATTCTGATTGTTATGAAAATTTTAGGATTTGTGCAGAATTATTTGGGTGTCTCAACTAGAGTTTCCTATTGGGTAATTAAAATAATAGCTACGACTTTTGATGAGATTTGTTTACAAAATAAAATAATAAATAATAGTTTTGGATAAATCACAAAAAGAAAATAAAACGGTGAGAAAAGAGAATGGACCCACTTTATAACTTTAGGGTTCAACTAGAAAGACTCCTGGTATAAATTTTGGGTATACTTTTGGGCTATTAAAAATATATAATGCACTTGTGTTAAGTATAGTACCCCTAAATCAACCTTGTCCCGATGTCCCGAGACAGAATCCCAACGAACTTAGTCGGGCAGAGCCCTGACATGCGTTATGGGACTCAGATCAATCGGAAAGGGTAGCGGTGATCTGGAGTTACAATACTTAAAACGAGACAGGGTTTTTTTATTATTATTATGGGTTAATAAAAGAAAGAAAGAAAAATGAATTTAGAGAAGGAGATGGGAAGGCTGGCGAAATCTAGAGTAGAAGAAGAAAAGAATGAACAAATGTTATAATGAAAGGTAACTCCTATTTATAGTAACTTTCATATGTCCACAACCTTCCACGTATACCTTAATAATTTTTTTATGTTTTGAGTTGTCCCTAATATGCATACACACGGGACACGTTCACCATGTAGAATTCTAAAATTTAAATACTATTTTAATATTTTATTTTGATTCTTTGCTATTATCTCGATATACACCCATATAATTCTAACAAAATTTCAAATGTTAAGTCTAATTTTATTATTTTATTCTTATAATTAATTTACATGCTTTACTTGTTTGACGTTTATAACTTCTAAGATATGACGTTTTATAAAATAATAAATATGTCACTAGAACGAGAATATTTTTGTCTACATTTTGAACCAAGTTTTATTAAAAATAGAGTAGGTTCAAATATAATGTATTTTTATAGTTTAATTATTAAACGGTTCCTGGGTCCGACTAGGTATTTCATATTTCTAATATTTAACTTACCTGTAAGCTACCTGTCTAATAATATAAGTTTTTATATACTTTTATTTTTATTAGACAGGTCACCTATATCCAAGCCAATTTAATTAGTATAATATTTCAACCAACTATATAAAATAGTGTTTAAAACTATTTAGGTTGAATATTTACAATAAACTAGTTACTAGTGGTTAATAAATTTAACTAAACCTGTAATTCTTTATATAAAAATAGGAATGTTACACTTTATGGTACGAAGTGTACAATTTTTACAGATCATAAGAGCCTACAACACATATTCAACCAGAAGGAGCTGAATATGAGACAAAGACGATGGGTTGAGTTGTTGAATGATTACGACTGCGAGATAAAGTATCATCCAGGGAAGGCGAATGTGGTCGCCGATGCCCTAAGTCGAAAGGAGAGGATCAAGCCCATAAGGGTTAGGGCTTTAGAAATGATTATCCAAATCGATCTTTCCTTGCGCATTCGTGCCGCGCAGAAAGAAGCTCTCAAGGAGGGGAACCTTGAAGAAGAATATCTCCGTGGGATGGAGAAGCTATTGGTACCAAACGAGGAAGGAACGTTATGTTTTGAGAAAAGGATTTGGGTTCCTTTGTTTAGAGGTTTAAGAAGGTTATTTTCGATGAAGCTCACAAATCGCGGTACTCTATCCACCCTGGAGCGGATAAGATGTACCAGGACCTTAAAGATTATTATTGGTGGCCTAGGATGAAAGGCGATGTGGCTGTTTATGTGAGCAAGTGTTTAACATGCGCTAAGGTGAAAGCGGAATACCAGAAGCCTTCAGGACTTCTGCAACAACCGGAAATTCCCAAGTGGAAGTGGGAACAAATCTCAATGGATTTTATTACAAAGCTACCAAGAACGCCAAAAGGCCATGACGCTATTTGGGTAATAGTGGATCGATTAACGAAGTCAGCGCACTTCTTACCTATCAGAGAGAAGGATAATACGAGCAAGTTGGCCGAAATTTACATGAGAGAGATTGTTACACGCCATGGAGTACCTCTCTCAATCATCTCTGATAGAGACGGAAGGTTCGTATCAAGGATTTGGCAATCCTTCCAAGAAGCTTTTGGCTCGCAACTGAATATGAGCACCGCGTTTCACCCGCAGACCGACGGTCAAAGCGAGTGAACGATACAGACTTTGGAAGATATACTGAGAGCATGTGTTATGGATTTGGGCGGTAGCTGGGATAAGCATTTGCCTTTGGTTGAATTTTCTTACAACAACAGCTACCACACCAGTATTGGTGCCGCGCCATTCGAAGCTTTATATGGGCGCAAGTGCAGATCACCGCTTTGTTGGTCTGACGCAGGTGATAGACAGTTGGTTGGTCCTTATGTGGTCCAGGAAACCACAGATAAGATTGCACAGATCCGAGATCGCATCAGTGCGGCTCGTGACCGTCAGAAAGCCTACGCGGATCGAAAAAGGAAACCTCTGGAGTTTGAGGTAGGTGATATGGTTTTGTTGAAGGTATCACCCTGGAAGGGTGTGGCACGCTTCGGGAAGCGTGGGAAGTTAAATCCGCGGTATATTGGTCCATTCAGAATTTTGGAAAGAATTGGTTTGGTAGCATACAAGCTGGACTTACCTGCTGAACTAAATGGTGTTCACGATACATTTCACGTATCCAATTTGAGGAAGAGTCCAACGCAAGATACCGTTGTCATTCCTACCGACGAAATTCATGTTGACGACACGCTCCACTTCGTTGAAGAACCCGTTGAGGTTACGGATTGGAAAGTGAACAAGACCCGCCGGAGCAGTGTCAAGCTCGTCAAGGTTCGTTGGAATGCCAGACATGGTCCTGAATACACCTGGGAGCGTGAGGACCGGATGAAAGAGAAATACCCCCACTTATTTCCCAAGAACCCTGCATCTCGAAGCAGAATTTAAAATTTCGGGACGAAATTTTTCTAACGGGGGGAGAATGTGACAACCCTCACTAAACCAGGTATCCGTACGACTTATTAATAATTAATTACTGCTTAATTACTGTGCTTACCTGAAATTGTGGATAAACTGCTACTTGAATGTTGATACATGTACATACTTGCATCATACTTTATTTACTGTCACTACATTATTTACATGCTGAACCTTAGTGACAAACATGATGCACAAAAGCACAGTAGCACAATGAACGGATAACCTATTGAACATGCTGATAAAGCCAGCATCAGGTAGATACTGCCTCTAAGGCCTGTATGAGCCAGAAATATTTTACTACACCAATAGTGAGTGTAGGGATACAAGGGTTGTAGAACTGCGTCTCTAGGAATAAGTTACAATGACAGGATGTGCCTAAAACGTACTCTAAGTACAAAATTCAGCACATTAACTAAAAATTCAGCTTTTGGTTAACTAATAAAGTGCCAAAACATGAGAAAAATATTACTAGACACTTTCCAAAGTGTCGGGAATAAGTTGTGTCACTAAAAATAATAATAACGACACTTTAAAGCTTTGTTTAACGCTTTAACGGATTACTATCCAACCGAACAACCGGACTATACCCGGAACATGAAAATATTGCCAATAACATTATTTAAATTTTTCTGAGCCAGTTGGGGTCCCTGAATACCCTAACACCCGCCATAAAGCACAACACACTAGTAACCGGGTTAATCCCTAAACTAACTAGATTAACCTAACTACATACTTAGTGTTTGGTTGGATTTGAACTAGAAATCCCCCCCCCCCCTAACCAACCGTCCCCAAGAGGGGGGACATACCTTGTCCTTCAAATGATTATTTTAATCTTCATGTTTAGTATCTAGAAAGCACATAATCCATTGGACCATAACCATTCTAATTTCCTATAAGTTCACCACTAAACTCATCATCTTTTCACTAACACAACATCACAACACTCTCCCTCTCCTCTCTAGAGCTCTCGGCCGAACCCCCTAACCACCCATCAATTTTGTCGAGTTTGATCATCACATTTCAAGACCATTCAAGCGTTAAGGATCACGTATAAGGAGGCTTGGTGCATTCGGAACTCAAAGGACCTCTTCTTGTTGCTTTTATCCTCTCATTTTGCGTCTAGATTCTTCCCTAGCCTCAAGCTAGTAGTAAGTTGCTTGAATCACCTTCTCGAACTATTTTAAGATGGTTAAAATGATATGTAACGGTTAAAACTCGTAAACATGCAAGATGAAGCATAAAACTCTACTAAAAATGCTAAAAGTGATGGTTAAAAGCTTGTTTGTTGTGTAAATCTTGTAGTATTTGATTTGTGTAGTTATTTGGACCCGATCTATGTTGTGGTAGCTCGGATCATCGTTTAACCCGGGTTGGTCATGATCATGGATCATGACATAGAGTTGTTTTGGATGAAACAAGGGTTAAGTGATGAAACTCTACCACACACAAATCATGAACTTGTGTAAAATGATTTTACTTGTGAAATAGTGTTTAAAACTAGTAGATCTACGAATCTACAAGCGGTATTTTCAAAAGACCGAGTGTCAAAGAAACCATGTTTTCTAAAGACGGATCTTACACTAACAAGAATGATTTTTAGAACACACAAGTGTGTAAACACTTGTGTAGCACAAAGTTTCGACAAAATAACTATTTTTGTAAAAGTTGACGAGAAGTTGTAAAGACGGAATTTATCTAAAAACGAGGTTTTTTACGAAACCGGATTGATTTATATAAAGATCCACTAAAAGTAATGGGATTTACTTCATAGTTTCGGAAAACTACAAGTTCATGTAATTTATGCAATTTACATATTTATTGACTAGTTTGATGCGTTGAATATTGTTTTGGTTAAATAAGAAAATGGTTGATTTGATTTATAAAAGAAAATGATACGCTTGAAAGCGTGGCCACCTCCAGTTACAGAGGAAACTCTGGCGAAATATTTCTAAAAACCTAACACTTAGAATTATTTTCACTACAAGTGTTAAAAATATTTTTCGACTTGTTTCCGAATTATAGATTTCGCCACGACTTTATTTACAAAATATCGGAGGTGGGATTTCACAAAATTAAACGTGATAAATATATATTTAGTAAATATATTTTTCACAACGTTACTTGTCATTATTTGTGAAGATACATAAATATTATTTTTAGGGTAAAAATAATATTATCCAATGTTAACGAATCCAAAATAATACGAACGCTTTCACGATAAATATATAAGTTACACCGGTAATTATTATTAACACTCGATCACTAAAACGTAACTTACGCATTATTAAGAAAATATGACTGAACGCGTATTTTGTCAAGGTATTATTTTGGAAAATTTTATGTAATAGAAAATATAATATTTTTGAGAAGAATATTTATATTTTGGAGTTAGAAATAAAATATATTTTAAGTGAGACTTAATAATATATTTCGAACACACATGTATTAAATCCCCCATCCTTGGGAAGGAAAATGATTACCAAGTATATACAGAATGTAAACACGAAATAGTTGTCTAACTATTTCCCAAAAACTTAAACCATAAAGCTAAGGCACGGCCGTCCGTCTAATAGAGTTAGTACGTGTAGGTCGTCACACAGCTGCTTGAGCAGGAGACATACTTGGTAGAGACACCCCACAGTGAGTTCATGTCCCCCTTTTCTCTTAACTGTTTTCAGTTTTATAAACTGCGGGGGTGGAATACATGTTACTATGATTACAAGTACTTTATACATGGTATGGTTAGCGTAAGGAGGTTTACTACTTAGATCATGTGAGTGGGTAGGAGCAACATGAGGTCATTAATCCTCATGGTAGGACCGAGGGACAGGAGCGATAGATCTATCTGGGTGTAGCGAGCCCAGCCCCAGGCCAAACTAGAAACGGACCTCGGGGTGACTTTGTGCCCGACGCATAAATCCGCTAGGTTTGAGTCTCCCTACTTGCACTTCACACATATCAATGGCCTTGTAAACCATTGGTGATCTCAATTCCCTTATTTGCTACATACCAGGATTGTTTATACTTACAAAGGTTTATTTACTCACTTACACATGAACTCGCTCAACATTATTGTTGATTTTTCAACTTACATGTATTTCAGGGAATTAAAGGATCTGGCACGGTATGACACGTTTTCCCGCTGCACTAGTTACGAGGTCATCCGGGTTTAGGGAATGTGACTCTTTCCTGGACAAGTCACAGTCCTTAAACTGTGTTTATGTTATGGTGATGTTTGTGTTTGTTGAACAGTGTTTATGTCGTTAGGATGTGTTTCCGTTGAGACAATGTTATTGTATTAGGTTTTTAAGACTTAATTAAATGGATGATTTCGCATGGTTTTATTTCATATAGCTTTGTTATGGTTAAGCTATGGTATTAAGAAGTCACACCAAATTAACCACGCTTCCGCAAAGCCAAGGTGTGACACTTTCATAAGTGCCCACATGATGGTAGTTACATTGGTTGCACTTGGGTAGAGGACCCGTATACTTTCTTGGACCAGAGCTTGTTGCGTTCACAGTAGCAGAGAAAGCTTTCACATCTTGAGTTGTTGCAGTTTGGTTTGTAGCATTGTTACCCTTCTTGAAGTTAGACCATTTCCGTTTTTGATTCATCGACTGAATCCTTCTTGTCACTTCCCTTCCTAGTTAGGGTCTTCATGCGCACCGCATCTTCAGTTAAACTAACCGCTAGGCTCACTGCACTACGAATTGTAGCAGGGTGAGACGAGGTTACCATGCTACGGATTTCAGGTGCCAAACCCCATATATATCGTTCGATTCTCTTGAACTCCGGTGTCACAAGATAGGGAACTACCCTGGACAAATCATGGAACCGTTGCGTATACCCCGCAACATCAGCGCCGATCATAGTTAGATTCCAAAATTCTGTCTCTAGTATTTGGATTTCTACTCTCGAGCAGTACTCTTCTCGCATCAATTCCCGAAGTCCTTCCCATGTCATCCCATAAGCGGCCTCATCACCTAATGTTTGAACCTGAAGGTTCCACCAAGCCAACGCCTCATCCAGAAAGAGGCAAGTAATATACATCACCGTTTGTTCCGGGGTACATTTGCTGATACGGATCACCGATTCCGTCTTCTCCACCCAACGTACAAACCCAACGCTTTCTTCGGTACCGTTGAAGTTTAGAGGCTTGTAGTCGAGGAACGCCTTATAAGTGCATGCTGGAATGGTAGTACCTCCTGAATTATCAAGATATAATTATTACAAGAATAACATAGTCAAGAAAATCCTTAGATTGCCATGCAAAACCAACTATTACCAATCACAACGTTGCCACCCGTTCCTGATCCTCCTGGTCTAGAACCTCCGGAGCCTCCAGTACTGCCGCTGGAATCAACACGGTTTGCTTCATACGGTGCGATGGCGGTAGCGATGCGCTGTTCCAACAAAGCTTCCAATTCTGCCTCTGTGGTGGGAAGTTGGTAATTCGGTTGTTTACGAGTATTTCTTCGTTTCGGAGTCATGGTATTCTGATGTAACATATCAAAAGAATTTTAGACATATATTTCAACAAATATTGCCAACCATGTACGAATATAAGAATACAACCAATCGTAATAACCATATGATGACTGTTGGTGCATCCGTCTGTCAACTTCGTCTTGTATCGAGTCTTGTATAGAATAGGTTAGATCAGGGCACGAAAAACGAGTTAATAGATTTAGTAGAGATTCCGCTTGAAATGACATTTGGACATTTCAAGCGAAATCACTAGTTTCTGATTTCGCTCCAGATGTTTAGTACACATTTCACTTGAAATAAGAGTGTTGATTTCGCTTGAAATGGGTTCAAGCGAAATCACACTGCCTATATATAGGGGCACTTGGAGCGAAATCACTGATCAATTCTTCCGGTTTTGCAACGAAGTGCTGCCGAAGTGTCGACTTGTTGTAAAACAGCTTTATATCAATTAAATCGACAGTTTAAAGTGATATTCTTGCTGAATTGACCTCATTTTGTCTGTTTCCGCCTTTCAAACTGAGATAAACTCTTCTGATCGACTCGTTCAGGTCTGAAAACGATCCTACAAGTGGTATCAGAGCTCAGGAGGAAGAGTTCATACCAATTCAGCTGCATTTTCTGATTTCTACACCTTCTTTTTCAAATTAAACAACTTTTCACAGTTAAAATTGGCTCAATTTTTCACACAACAGGCGCAATTGTATTTTAACAAAGCCTTGAAAGTTTCAAGCTTAAAATCAATCTAAAACTGGTTATTTTCTTAATTCCGCTTGAAAACAGTTCGAGATTGATGACATCAGCAGCATTTCTGGTTATTTCGCTTGAGATTATGGCTTAATTCCGCTTGAGATTAGTATTCCGCTTGAAAGTTCAGTGTTATTCCGCTTGAAAACTGTATCTCGCTTGAAACATATTGTAGTGATTCCGGTTGAATCACTATCTCGCTTGAAATAGAGATCGCGCTTGAAAATTGTTTTGATTCCGCTTGAACAAAGGTTCCGCTTGAAAGGTGATTGGGTGATTCCGCTTCAAAAGGTGTTTTCGCTTGAATATCTATTCCGCTTCAAAGGAGATTTCGCTTAAACTTGTATTGTTGTTTATTTCGCTTGAATTAGACTGTTTGGAAAAATTCTTGAAAACCGAATCATGGACAACGAGTTTTACAATGCTTTTGCTGGTCCAATGAACATCACTCAAAGTACATTGCTTGAAAATGAGACGGGGACATCACAAAAGCCACCTAAGCTTTTGGATATCGATGATTATAATTGTTGGTCCGAACGTTTTGGTAACTGGGTTGAAGCTTATCATTTGGATGCTTGGGAACATACCGAAGTTCAATATGAAAGACCCACAAAGAACAATAATCAGATAACGCCAATTAGAGAAATGAGTGCTGATGAGAAAAAGAAGTATATAGATGAGAAATTGATGGTTAGTCTATTACAGCAAGCGATCAAATAGGACATTTTGGTTCTGCTTCAACATGATGGAAGTGCATATTTGATTTGGAATGAATTAGAAGCAAAATTTCAGGGAAGTGATGATATGCTCAAGAACAAAATGTCACTTATGAAGAAGGAATTTGATCTATTCCGTGGTTTGAAATCAGAAAACACCAAACAAATTATTGAAAGATATTGTAACTTGGTGAGAAATATGACGAAATTAGGCATTAAAAAGGATACAGATGAGCTGATTGAAAAACTAGCTGATGCGTTACCACATGATATTTGGGGAACGTATCTGATGATGTTGAGGAATAATTGAAAGGAATATTAAAAGTTAACACTGGGTGAGTTCATTAAACATCTTGAAGCTCAAGAGATGGAGCAAAGAAAGATTGCTAGGATGAAGAACTATGATGGAGAACAAGACATCGGATTGTATTTCAAAAGTGGTGTTAGTGATAAGACAAATTTTTCTCCAAAGGTTGAAACTGCTTTTAATGCAAAAGGTTCTTCTGAAAGTTCATCTCAGGGATCAAGCAGCAAAACAGGATTTTCTTCATTTCCAACATTTGATCCACATTTTTCTACAATAAAGAGTGGCAAAGTTCTTCAATGCAACATTGTGTTAAATCTTGAAAATGATCAAAATTATACTGAGGAAATTGCTAAAAGTCACATGTCTTTGTTGGTGATTGTGCTTGAATCATATGGAGGTTTAGTTGCAGGGAGGATCGGGAATCCAATGCTCACGAAGGAGGATTACGATCAAATTGATGCTAAGGAGATGGAATTGATGGATATAAAATGGTGCATGGCTAGTGTGTTGAGACGGGCTAAAAAGTTTAAACAAATTACAGGCAGAGATGATTTTCGCGATGCACATGTTTCAACTTTAGGTTTTGATAAATCTAAAGTTACTTGTTTTCGTTGCAGAGAAAAGGGGCATTTCAAGAGAGAGTGCACAAATCATGAAGCAAACGGAGCTCAAAATCCTTTCGGAAACAACGACTACTATAAAAAGGTGATTTATCATCAAGTTACACAACAGCCACATCAGCAACAACAGGCACAAACGGCACATGGTAGAAGAGAAATTGAAGATTCAAAGAGAGCATGTTTGGTTAATCAGGGAAAGGAAAGTGAATTCAGTTGGGATAAATACATTCCAACGGATAGTAAAGTATGCTTGGCAGATCAAGAAGATGAAAAATTACCAGAAGGTTTCAGTTGGGACAATTATTGCCCAGACAAAGAATTCATGGCCAAAGAGATTTTAAACGCCAAAGCTTTTGTGGGTCATGTTGTTAATGATTATACTGATGAATATTGGGCAGAAAAATACAGAAAAATTAGGGAAGCTGAAGAGGAGAAGTGGAAAAGATATGAAGAAGAAGAAGAAGATAGGAGAAAAGCTGAAGCGGAGAAAAAGAAAAGAGCAAAAGAAGTTCATGTGAGAATAGTCAAAGAAGTTCTAGGTTTTGAAATTAAAACAGATGCTGAGGCAGTGAAAGTTCCTGAGAAGTGTATGAATTGTGATTCTCTGATCAAGCAAAACAATGAGTTGCTACACAACATAAAAAGGTTGAAAGAATCATATGATATCTTGAACAGAGAAATGAATAAGTACAACGATTCAAGTAGTGAACAAGCTGTAGCAATGAATACACTCAAAGGAGCATACATGAGACAACTTGACAATGTCATTTACTACACAGAAAAATGTGTTGAACTTGAGAAGAAATTGGAAACTCAGAAAATTAAAACAAATAGAGTAAATGAATTGTTGAAAAGTTACTCATGTTCTACTTTTATTGTTGACAGGATTTATCCGATCGTGGAAGGAATGAAGACGTTTGAGGAAGAGAAGACTTCGGAAGAAAAGAAGTCCGAAATAAAAGAAGATGATGAAATGAAAATTTCTGGTAAGAAACCAAGTGTTGTCTATAATAGATTTCCACCCCCGGTCGAAAATGGATATTCTCCTCGAAATCCAAATTCTGAAAGACTCAAAAAGGCAACAAACTTACAGTGGGAGTCTGGGTCGTCAGATAACTTGCCAGATGTCACGACCCCCGACCCACCCTGGACGGAATCGAGAGTCGCGAACAGCCCAGTGGTACCGGTGATTATTTAAAAAATATTGCAGCGGAAATTTAATCAGGACCGTGAGTTAGGAAAAATATCAGAGTTTAGAAACACCGGATTTTTATTTATTAAATAGATGGAATAAATCCATGTTTTACAAAGGTAGTTTTAATAAAGATAAATTTTATTACATAAAACAATATTTCTTAATTTGATTTTAATTAATAAAATAAGCCACTTCTTGATGCCTTTCAGTGCCGTATCCATCTTTTACTCCAATCTACTGTATTTACCTGAAACGCGTTTTAAAAAGGTTTTGTCAACGGAAAATACTGAGTGAATCATTCAGTTTACTGAAAATGACACATTTGTTATAATTTACAGTATTAAGAGCGATTACAATGTTTCTGATATCAAACCAACTACCCACGGTACTTTGTCACTCGACCCGTTGGCCCTCTAATTGTCCAATGGTGTCTGTGATTATGGTCATATCACCCATTGGCTGCCCCAATGGTGAAGATTATCAAGTAATGTATACAAAATCCCACATACCGGCTGTAATATGGTGATTACAAAGACTTAATCCCTGTAATTATAACTTTGAAAATAATTTGGAGTTTTGTAAAACAGTTGATAAAAAGAGAATGACTCACATTATAAGCATGCAGATTCATATGGCCAAATCTTAGTCTACAGATAATCCTTGATATATTGCAGATTTATACAGGCAGAGCTTAGCCTATTGATTTAACCTTGTAACCTAGTGCATACGAACTAGGTAGGTAACTTAATACAGCAATTACGATAACTCACGAGATTAAAACCCTCACAACGAATGACAAAGTGCAATCACTTAAACATCCATCAGATTCACAACGAATGACAGAGTATTCACTGAGTGCGGGTGATACTCAAACATCCTGTCGGAATCACGACGAATGACAAAGGATAGAACTAAAACATCCATTGGATAGTTTCAATCGATCGGACATTGAATCGTAGCAGCGATTGAGTTAATACCCGGTATCGCAGCAGCACCCCGCTATACTAATTAGTGATTTTGATAGTAAACAGAACGTAACTCAGTGTGTATTACGAGTTTTTACGTCGTTCAATCGCCCAAATTCCAGTCCCAAAGTCTGCTATTTATATACGAATTTTGAAATGCTTACAGACCGTAAGACTTTTATCCCTTACGGTCCGTAAGGGTTGCATTTTCACTATAGGGTGGCCACGTGTGGGTGTAGGCTTGCTGAGTCGACAATTTTGTAAATTTTAATTTTGACAACGTTTTATAAGGATAATCGTTAAGTAGGGAATACCCCCCCCCCCCTGAGTTTTAGGGGCCCTGATCCTGATTCTGATTATTCTGGAATTTTTAGGGTTTGTGCAGGATCACTTGGGTGTCTCAATTAGGGTTTCCTATTGGATGAAATAATACAATAAATAATAGTTTTGATGAGGGTTGTTACATTCTCCCCACCTTAATAAAAATCTCTTCCTCGAGATTTGGTTTATGATATTTCTATTAGACTTATGTTATATTTTAGTTAATAAAACAATATTAAGATAGATGTCACATAATCAAAATATCAAATTTTGTGAATACGAGTTGTACCATAAGTAGGATTCAAAGATTCAACTGAATTAGTTCAAGAAATTGATGACAAATGAGATGAAATGATATAATTTCTAAGGTGACTAGGTTCAATCCAAAAGATATATGATTAATAGATATTTAGAATGTGTTGGACCGTTTAGCGACCCTGAAAGTCAGTCAAGGTAGTTCATCTTCGTATATAAAGGCGGAATCAGTATATATGAAGTTACAACAACTATTCCTTTCTAATTTCTTCTTTCTTATTGCTTTCTGATTACAATTTGACAGAGTTCCGTTCCACAAGCAATGGTCTAGGTCCGCTCCAACGTTACAAATGAATCACAAACATCAGGTATTTATAGTGTGAGTAGGTTCGCTCCAAGGGACTGCCACAAAAGCGAACCTACATCAATTATTCTAAAAGCGAACCTGTTAAGACCCTATGAGCGGACCTCCTACAAACATATGTTCACATAAGCGAACCTACAACATAATTCATGATTTTGACTTTCTAAACCCTATGTTGACCTATATTGACCTAAGACTTGATGTAGACGAAGTCAACAGACATTCCGTGCATCAATAGAATGAATGTGAAGGACTTTTAGAATCAATAAAAATTCTTTGTCAAAAAAAAGCTTACTTTGATTGGCAACTGAGTAAGACTTTAGAATTGACAGGTTCCAATTGAAATAAAGGCATGAAAAGTGATTTGTCAAATATTAAATTATGATATGAGAAAATCAATGTGCTGACATGAGTGAATTGTAAGGATATACGGAAAGAAAATAGAGTTAGTGTATCATTTTAAAGTTCCAAGTTGTTTTAATTATGAAACAATGTGATAGTACACTATTAGTGACCATATTTTTTTTCATACTATGTCCTATAGATCGAAATATAATAAGAACAAGTTGTTTTGGCATGACCAATTTATATTATATTTGTAAAGTAAATGTAATATATATTATTTATTACACATTTTTACTTATATGTAAATGGTCACTACTTTTAAATAAATATTATAGTATTTTACTATACTATGTAAAATAACTTATATTTATTATGTAATATATATTACAAAACACTGCAATGAAGTTATTACATTACAAAATATTTTAGTATTATTATTTTGTAAAAGAATTTACTTTTATTTATAACGTTAAATGAAAGTGGTAAATAAAGGTGTAAAAATATTTATTGTATAAAAGTATTTGTGAAATATTTTGTAAATATATATAATACTTAATGGGTTGATTCAATGTGATTACTTATTTTCATTTTGAAATCATATAACGTTGTGAATGTATTTACAAATGTTGTAAATAAGTGAAAACGGGGACTATTCTTTTATATTATCATGTTCCCCTAACCCAACATAGTTGATGACTACCATATTATTCTTATATAGTTATTTTCTTGCCAGGGCGTTACTATACATAGTTACCACAAAACATGTGATAGACTATTATTTATATAGTTTTATTTGTCCCTGTAATTCTTATATTATTTTATGAAAACATGTCTTCTCTTTACAGTACAAAGTAAAATATTTTTATATATAATTAAGATTTACTAAATAAGTATGATGACTTAATTAACTAGTCATTATCATGGCGGATATTGGTTAGTGCTGCCTTGTTTAAGCATAGGTGGCCAGTCCATGCCTAACTAAGGCTAGGCTATTTAATACCTGCCCCTGACAATAACCCTAGTATTTTTAAAATAATACTAACACTATTACTATTAATATTTTATTACTAATAATAAAATTAATATTAATTAACAATAATAAATAACTAAATATAAACTTAAATGAGAGTATACCTCAAACATAATTTTATACGTAAAAATATAAATTCTTTACCTTAATAGTTTAACAAGAATTTTAAGTATAGGAATACTATATTGTAAATAAGGTAATTACTTGTATAAGTTTCCATATATAATCAATAAAATTTATATTTATAATGTTTATTGATTAATGATGATAAAGCAATAAATATCATGAAAGACTCGATTGATGTTGTAAGGACTATTAAGGGATATACTGAAATATGAAATGAATTTGTGTATCATTATCTTAGCATATGATTTTGTGTTAAGATTGCTTTTATAGAATAATTTCAAGCGGATTCAATATAAATAAATAAATAATTAAATCCGAGATTAGCGCAAGCTTCATATTTTGTGAAAACGTCACCACAAGGTGATCGTGATCAAAGAAATGATTTAATGAAGTCGAAGACTAAGCAAGCCTATTATGGTTCAAAACAAATGAAGTGCTTGTTGGGACTATTTTGAATATGATAGCTTCCATCCATATGGAATCTTGAAATGAATATGTAATGTGAGCAAGTCAAATAATTTGAACTTGATTTAAACAAAACAAGTTTTAATAAGAAAGTTCGGACATGGTCACAATAGAAACTATGTATGTCAAAGAAAATTAAATTTTTCAAGAAATTCATTGACTCGATATCAAAGAGTTATTGTTTTGCAATAATGCGGTTCACAGTACAAAAAGCGGAATGATATTTGAGTTTGGATAAAATAACAAATCGGAATAAAGTCCTCCAGTGGTCTTCATAAATCAAATGAATCACATGCATAATGAATAGTGCATGTGTGGATTTACCAAGAAATGAAATAGATCAATATTTGCTACTATGAAAGAAATCCTCATGGTATGATGACTATTAGAGGAAATAGAAACACGAAAGTCAACTCTTTATATGCAGAAGTCAGAATTTTAATGAAAGAAATATAAGAACTTCTATCTGAAATTTCGTGTGATAACCGTTGTTAAGTGAAATTACCAGGGAATGTCGAATAAAAATAAAATAGGGAATTTGCAAGGGTATGTGACTCCTTTTGCAGTGATAATAATTATGACTCTAATTAGGCTGTGCACCGATGGTTTGTGAAATTTTGTTCCAACGTACCTCAGCGATATTCATGTTATTTGTACGTGTCAGAGTGCTGCTTTTTGATCAGTAGTTTTCCCACTGCTGGGAAGAGCATTGTTGTTGTCATGCCCAATTATAATTTCCAGAGGTCTTGCCTTAAAATCGTGTGTGATATATTTCAACGTCTGTGTATAATTTAAGTTTTATGTGTTTTCTTGTGTACTAGCAGAACTTTACATATTTCTTATTTGCATTAACAGTTTATGGTAACGCGTTAGAAGTTCTTTTGATGGCGTTTTAAAGGGTTTCCATTGTTTATTTTATCACACGAGCTATAAGACAGATGATCAAACGAAATAATGTTTGATATTGGAAAAGAGATTCCTAATAAAGAAATCTAGACACATATGCTTGTGCTTTATTCCTAATTGACTTTTTGGAATTTGATATACATATCTATATAATCATATTTTTCACATGCTGTAATATACATACCCTCTATAAGGTCAATGTATTTAACAGATTCATATTTCCAAAAACAAGTCAGATATCAGGTCATGATATTATTTAGGGAAATCTTGTCACTTGTTTGACATACTATGTACCCCGTCTTATCCGGTTTGCGCCGGAGAGGTAATCTCAGTATATCCGGACAAGCTGGAGAGTCTGCTACTCTATACCCAGTTTTGCCGGAGAAAATTTTCTATTTCCCATAAATAGTATCTTTTTCAAGATTTTAAAAAATGCCTCTTTTATTAGGGCTTTTATCCAGAATCAAGGAAATTTGTATTTCCATAACATATCTAAGTAATAGCAATTAAGTGCTATTGCCTGCTAATCGTTATTCTTATGTCATACCAAGATTTATCACATTATACTTATATAAGTAATTTATCTTGAAGCTTATATTAAGGCAAAATTCTTAAGTTCAAGTCTAAATATTATCCTGAGTGTTACCAGCAAATATTAAGTTCCTAATTCTCCGTTTATACTTAGGTATTATTACAACATCTAATTGCTTAAACAAGTGGCTTAGCTTTTACTAAGGCATCTTTTCTTATGTTCAAGTCTAAATGCTATCAGATGTGCTACCAGTTAATAGTAACCTCCTAACTCTTTTATTTAAGCTTAAGTATTATTATCACAACACTTATAGGCTTAAAGCAGTGGCTCTGATACCACCTTCTGTCACGACCCCCGACCCACACTGGACGGAATCAGGAGTCGCGAACAGCCCAGTGGTATTGGTGATTATTTTGAAAAATATTGCAGCGGAAATTTAATCAGGACCGTGAGTTAGGAAAAATATCAGAGTTTAGAAACACCGGATTTTTATTTATTAAATAGATGGAATAAATCCATGTTTTACAAAGGTAGTTTTAATAAAGATAAATTTTATTACATAAAAAAATATTTCTTAATTTGATTTTAATTAATAAAATAAGCCACTTCTTGATGCCTTTCAGTGTCGTATCCATCTTTTACTCCAATCTACTGTAATTACCTGAAACGCGTTTTAAAAAGGTTTTGTCAGCGGAAAATACTGAGTGAATCATTCAGTTTACTGAAATCGACACATTTGTTATAATTTACAGTATTAAGAGCGATTACAATGTTTCTGATATCAAACCAACTACCCACGGTACTTTGTCACTCGACCCATTGGCCCTCTAATTGTCCAATGGTGTCTGTGATTATGGTCATATCACCCATTGGCTGCCCCAATGGTGAAGATTATCAAGTAATGTATACAAAACCCCACATACCGGCTGTAATATGGTGATTACAAAGACTTAATCCCTGTAATTATAACTTTGAAAATAATTTGGAGTTTTGTAAAATAGTTGATAAAAAGAGAATGACTCACATTATAAGCATGCAGATTCATATGGCCAAAGCTTAGTCTACAGATAATCCTTGATATATTGCAGATTTATACAGGCAGAGCTTAGCCTATTGATTTAACCTTGTAACCTAGTGCATACGAACTAGGTAGGTAACTTAATACAACAATTACGATAACTCACGAGATTAAAACCCTCACGACGAATGACAAAGTGCAATCACTTAAACATCCATCAGATTCACAACAAATGACAGAGTATTCACCGAGTTCGGGTGATACTCAAACATCCTGTCGGAATCACGACGAATGACAAAGGATAGAACTAAAACATCCATTGGATAGTTTCAATCGATCGGACATTGAATCGTAGCAGCGATTGAGTTAATACCCGGTATCGCAGCAGCACCCCGCTATACTAATTAGTGATTTTGATAGTAAACAGAACGTAACTCAGTGTGTATTACGAGTTTATACGTCGTTCAATCGCCCAAATTCCAGTCCCAAAGTCTGCTATTTATATACGAATTTTGAAATGCTTACGGACCGTAAGACTTTTATCCCTTACGGTCCGTAAGGGTTGCATTTTCACTATAGGGTGGCCACGTGTGGGTGTAGGCTTGCTGAGTCGACATTTTTGTAAATTTCAATTTTGACAACGTTTTATAAGGATAATCGTTAAGTAGGGAATACCCCCCCCCCCCTCGAGTTTTAGGGGCCCTGATCCTGATTCTGATTGTTCTGGAATTTTTAGGGTTTGTGCAGAATCACTTGGGTGTCTCAATTAGGGTTTCCTATTGGATGAAATAATACAATAAATAATAGTTTTGATGAGGGTTGTTACACCAGAAAATATTGATGTCACGTTCACATCGTCCAACACTGATTATGAATCCAAGTTGATAAAAAGTGTGGTCGATCAGGTGTTGGATAAAGATGACATAGAGGAGTCAAAAACGGAGTCCAAATCCGAGTCAAAGTCTAAGCCCGACACATGAAAATCAACAATCAAAAGGGGCAAACGGGTTTATGATAAGGAGTTTTTGTTATCAAAATCTAATTTGAATGATGAACCGGTCAAAGTAGCGTATACTTTGAAAGATTCTGACAAATTATATTCTGATGAGATTTTTCCAATAAGAAGTGTTAAAATTGAAATGATTAAAAAGGTTTTCAAAAATACAGAAATTAATATTTCTGAAATAAAATATTTAAATCTTTCTGGAAAACCTAAACAATACACTTCAAGAGATCAACAAAGAATTAACAAGAAAATGGGTTACAATTGTGGTTATTGTTTTCAAAAGAAACCAAACCATAATGGTAATTTCAAAAAGAAAGGTCTTGGATTTAATCAACCGAGAAATTATGAAAATGAAAAAGTTTATAAACCAAAAACTGTGTTTGCTTCAGGAAAATCTTCAGAAGCTGAAAAGGAGCAAGCATTCAGAAAGCAGACAAACCAAGAATTCCTTGCCAAGAAGCAAGAAGAATTGAAAAAGAGTGTTGCTCAGAAGAAGATAGAAACGAGAACCTATTTTCAGTGCAAAACTGCGGGTCATATTGCTAGGAATTGTCCGAAAACATTCAAACCAAAACAGGAAGTTTCTGAGAAACTTAAAGGAAAAACTGTTGAGAAAAATGAATCTCCAACGAACAAACTTAAATTTTTTGAAAATTCAACTTTTGAGTTTGGTGAATGTTCGAAAAATGTTTTCAAAAAGAAGGAAAAACTTAACAACCAACAATGGGTTGTTAAGAAATCAAGAGATAGTTCTGGTGATGAATCTGATTCCATAAAATCAGAGGAGCCGCATGTTGTTGTCAAAGAAGAGATAAAGTTCCGCCAGTGGATGATGTGAATTTTCCACCACTAAAAGCTGAAAATTTGAAATCTATAATTGGGAAAGTTGAAATTTCAAACTAATTTTTTCCTAAAAAGAAAGAATTGGGTGTTGAAAGGGGTAAAGGATTTTTATCAATCAAAAAGGAAATATGGAACCCCAAGTAAGACTGAACAAGTTACACCCAAGGCTGGTCAGGCTTGGGTGGATATATTCTGTCACACCCCCAAAATCCACCTGCGGAGTATCACCGCTTGGGAGCGTGACTGACCAGGATCAAGCCACCAATCATATAGAACAATATATATAGTAAAAGTAATTGCCATTAAACCAAACCAAATCCATATGAAAGGTGATTCAAAACATAAGTAAGATATCACTGTTTAGCGGAAGCGTCTAAATAAAACCCATCATAATAAAGTATCAAATGTCATAAGTGTTTATCAAGACAATCATGATCCAAGTCCACAACGACCAGCTCCTCCCTGTACAAGCTCCATGTATCTAACGACCTACAAGGCATGTAACAGAGGATCAACAACTGGTTGAGCGAGTTCACAGTTTATAGTTCGGTATATATAATAGTATAGTAAGCCTTGTATTCATTCATTAAGTCATGTATCGTAATAGTTCGTATCGCGGCCCTTCAGGCATGTATGCGAAGATTAGGGAAAGTTCTCAAGTATTCTAGACTAGGTATGTTTGTATCGCGGCCACCCGGCACCTGTGCGAAGTTTTAGTGTATAGTTCGCAGCCTTCCTAGGCATGTGTGCGAAGATTAGTCATATTATCGCAGCCAACCCTGGCATGTGTGCGAAGATCAGTCATATTATCGCAGCCAACCCTGGCATGTGTGCGAAGATCAGTCATATTATCGCAGCCAACCCCGGCGTGTGTGCGAAGATCAGTTCTATAAGCATCACTAGTCTAGCAGTATCTTAACCAATCACCTTCCTCACCCGATGATCATATCACTACGTTCCATTATCTAGAGAAGTACAAATTAATAAATCAACCCCATTCCCACCCTGGGAACCCCATGCCTTGGCTGTGTGAACTCACCTTGGTTTGCTCGGTATGCTATGCTCTAGGGTTTATCAAATGTCTAAGTCCGTTACACACGACCTAGGATACATTGCACATGATTCGATGTAAGTGTTTGTAGACAATTAGGGTTTACAAGTCTTTGATATCCAAGCAATCGTGTTCGGTGTGATTATCGTGTACAGAATGCTATAATAAAGATCGTTCATGCATACAATATCACCCAGTAATGTACATTATCATATAATCACGTACAGGTAGGGTATAGTAGCGTGTTGTTTCTAGTATTATCAGAACTCAGAGCATGTAACATCATTATAATTCAAATCATATATTCCATCAACAATTCAGACAGTTCATCAACAAACGTCGGATCTTGTGTGCATACATTAAACTCAGGCATCATGTACAAGGCATAAAAATTCGGACCAAGGGTCATGAAACTCGGACCAAGGTGCTGATTAGAAGGTCGGACTATATCAATATGTAATAAAAGTCGGACCTTAGGGAGTGTATCACAAAAATTCGGACCAAAGGGTTCCTTGTATAAAAAGTCGGACCTAGTGTCCTTTCTACAAAAGTCAGACAAGTTTCCACTATTAAAGTTCGGACCTAGATACATGGTTTTAAAAGTCGGACATACTCCCCCCCCCCACTAAACATTCGGACATCAAGTATCATTCAAAAGTCACAAAACTCGGACCTTATTTGTTAACAATATTCGGACTAAGTATGTTCATGAAAAACTCGGATCATGTGATGTGTATAAAAATTCGGACTATCACCCAAGCCCAAAGGTCGGACCATATGATAATTTACAAAGTTCGGACTAGGGCTTCAAGCCCAAAACTCGGACATAACAAGCATGAGACAAAGCTCAGACCATTTACTTCCTTTAAAACTCGGACCTTTGTTGATTAACAAAGTCGGACTACCCATTAGGGTTAAAGATCGGACATGTGTTCAATGTGTAGAAAACTCAGACAGTCTCAATCATGCACAAAACTCAGACAACTAACATTAGGGTTACGAAACTCTGACAATAAACAATACGTGAATTCCAATACAGAATCAAAAGAATCAAATCAGTTACGTTCTCTACGTTCAAGCAACCCTAATTTCATTCATATCGACAGCAGATTCATAACAAATCAACCAATGCTTAACAACAACAATCATCACAAGAATAATCTATCAAGTATGCAAATAATCATCATCATAATCACAATTATCCAGAATCAAACCAAAATCACAGAATATTATATGAGGAACTAGGGTTTTTGTGAACACATAATCAAGAATCAAGAATTGATAATAATGAAGCAATCATTAAACAATAATCATTTACCTTGTGTTGATTCTAGAGAAAATGTGGAATCAAAGTGCTGAATGCCTTGTGCCAATGATGATGGTGATGATGATTGCTAGGGGATTTAGAGAGTACAGTACGTGCTTTGGTTTTTGTGAAAATGATTAGTGAAAAGGGATTAGGGTTAAGTATAGTTTAAGTTTCACTAATAACTCTTTACACCCTGTATTATTATATTTTACACAAGCACACCATCTCACATCAATTTCACAGTTTCACCACCAAGTTTATGCATTTGACAAGTCTATCACAATTAACACATAACCATGCATAATCACACAATACACTTCATTGTATTAAAACGTTACAGTTCCTTAGCAACTAATTGTGCAAATAATCAACTAAACAATACAAGAACGTGCAATAAATGCGAAATAGGAATCTTGGAAATTCGAGTTGTCACATTATCCCCAACTTATAAGAAATTTCGTCCCGAAATTTAGCATGCGGTTACTGAGGAAGCTAGGTAAGTTGTATCGTTTACTGATTTTCCTGGGGTGTCACATCATCCCCCCGTTGATTTGGAATTTCGTCCCGAAATTCCGTAGTAGTAGCTTCAGTCTCAGTAGTGGTTGCATTGTTTCCGAATAACTGGGGGTACTTTTCTGTCATCTGGTCTTCGCGTTCCCAGGTGTACTCTGGGCCACGACGGGAGTTCCAACGAACTCGAACAAGAGGGATTCTCTTGTGTTTGAGGACCTTAACATCCCGGTCCGTGATTTCAACTGGTTCCTCGACGAACTGCAACCGCTCGTCGATAGTGAGTTCCTTAAAAGGAACTATGAGGGTCTCCTCTGATAGGCACTTCTTCAGATTCGACACATGGAAAACATTGTGAACTGCACCGAGTTCAGCTGGTAGGTTTAGCTTGTAGGCCACTTTGCCTATCTTCTCAATGATTTCGAACGATCCGACATACTGTGGATTGAGCTTGCCTCGTTTACCAAATCGAACCACACCCTTCCAGGGTGAAACTTTTAGTAAAACCCGGTCCCCGACCTGAAATTCCAATGGCTTCCTACGCTTATCCGTGTAGCTTTTCTGACGGTCGCGAGCTACCGCCATGCGTTGTCGTATCTGTGCAATCTTTTCTGTGGCGTCCACTACAATATCTAGACCCGTGATCTGACTATCCCCCACCTCTGCCCAACAGAGAGGTGACCGGCATTTACGCCCGTACAATGCCTCAAATGGAGCGGCTTGTATGCTGGTGTGATAACTCCACCAAAGGGAGATGCTTTTCCCAGCCGTTGCCGAAGTCGATAATGCATGCCCGAAGCATGTCTTTGAGAGTCTGGATCGTGCGCTCAGACTGCCCATCCGTCTGAGGATGATATGCTGTGCTCATGTCTACCCGTGAGCCGAAAGATTTGTGCATCGCTTGCCATAGCTCTGACGTGAATCGCGCATCCCGATCCGAAATGATGGAGGTGGGCACCCCGTGCCTCGAAACAACTTCTTTAAGATAAACGTCCGCGAGAGTGGAGAACTTATCCGTTTCCTTAATAGCCAGGAAGTGTGCAGACTTGGTGAGTCGATCCACGATCACCCATATAGTATCATTCCCACGCTGGGATCTGGGTAGGCCTGTAACAAAATCCATGGAAATTTCTTCCCATTTCCATTGTGGTATTCTGGGTTGCTGAAGTAGGCCCGCTGGTTTCTGATACTCCACTTTGACTTTTGCGCATGTCAAACACTTGCCGACGTAAGTCGCGATGTGGGCTTTCATGCTAGGCCACCAATATGTAGTTCTGATGTCGTGGTACATTTTATCCGACCCTGGATGTACCGAGTACCGAGACTTATGAGCTTCATCTATTACAAGTTCTCGTAAACCACCGTATAATGGTACCCAAATACGCACTCGTAAACCGCAGTAAGGTATCTTTCCGACTAAGAGCGTCAGCCACAACATTGGCTTTGCCTGGATGGTACTTGATGGCGCATTCGTAATCATTAAGTAACTCGACCCATCGTCGTTGACGCATGTTCAATTCCTTCTGCTTGAAGATATGCTCGAGACTCCTGTGATCGGTGTAAATTGTGCACTTGGTACCGTACAGGTAGTGTCGCCATATCTTGAGCGCGAAAACAACAGCTCCCAACTCTAAATCGTGCGTCGTGTAGTTCCGTTCATAAACCTTGAGTTGACGAGAAGCGTAGGCAATAACTTTATCCCGTTGCATCAATACACACCCAAGACCCTGTATCGACGCGTCACAATAAACCACAAAATCATCCGTGCCCTCTTGCAATGAGAGAATAGGTGCGCTGCTTAGTCTATCCTTCAGGTACTGAAAAGCAGTTTCTTGTGTATTACCCCAACGATAGGTAACACCTTTCTGTGTCAACATAGTAAGCGGCTGTGCGATCTTAGAAAAGTCTTTAATGAATCGTCTGTAGTACCCCGCCAAACCCAAGAATTGGCGTATTTTCGTTGGTGTACGCGGTGCAGGCCAGTTCCTGATCGAATCTACCTTGGATGGATCGACATGGATCCCATCCCTGTTCACCACATGGCCTAAGAAGTGGACTTCACGAAGCAAGAAGTCACATTTTGAAAACTTGGCGTACAGTTGCTCCTTTCGAAGAAGTTCCAAGATAAGACGTAAGTGCTGCTCGTGTTCCTCCTGACTCTTAGAGTAGATCAGAATGTCGTCGATGAAGACAATGACGAACTTGTCTAGATAGGGTTTGCACACCCTGTTCATAAGATCCATGAAAACTGCAGGCGCGTTCGTAAGCCCAAATGGCATGACTAGGAACTCGTAATGACCGTAGCGAGTTCTGAATGTTGTCTTGGAGACGTCCTCCTCGCGGACTCTCAGCTGATGATAACCGGACCATAGATCAATCTTGGAATAGTAACTCGACCCTTGCAACTGGTCGAATAAGTCGTCAATGCGTGGAAGAGGATAACGGTTCTTCACTCTGACCTTGTTCAGTTCACGGTAATCAATTTCACATCCTGAAGGTGCCATCCTTCTTTTTCACAGATATTTAGTATCCAAGAGTTCTTGTAGCTCCCCAAGGCGAAGAGATAGGTCGGATAAATCCTTTATCCAAGATTTCTTGTAGCTGCGTCGATAGTTCTTCCGATTCTGGTGGAGCTAAGCGATACGGTGCGTGAGATATAGGTGCTGTCCAAAACTATAGGAATGAGGTCGATAGGGAATGTCTGACCGGCGAGGATAAGATTACAACCCTGAACTATGTGTGGCCTCTAGACTTTTACAATTAGCTAATACTACGACAAGTTGGGTGTTCAAGGGAGTTGGTGTACGTTTTAACATTCGACTAACTTTCAAAGACATATAATTGGTATTCACACCCGAATCAGACAATATAGCAACATAGAAGTCGACAAGAAGAAACTTACCCATTATTACGTTTGGATCGTTCCTTGCGTCACCCTGACCAATCACGTACATGCGGCCCAGGCGTCATTGTTTCCATTGTTTTCCCCAACGCTATCCCCCATTGTCGTCCCTGTTGCCATGGTCATGGTTCTGAGTCTGGTCCTGGTTTAATTGAGGGCAATCGCGTTTAAAATGACCTTCAGCCCCACACTGGAAACATCCCCGGTTTCCACGCTGTGGCTGCTGCTGTGTGTTCTGTGGAGCTGGTAGTTGCAGTTGCTGGTTCTGTGAAGATTGAGGCGGTCGTTGTTGTTCTTGAGTTACAGGACGTGAGTTTCGACAATCCTTAGCTTCATGACCAATCTTGAGACACCGCTGGCAACGACCCTTGTTGCACTGGCCACCGTGGTGTCTGTTACAATTGTTGCACCATGGGTGAATTCCTCGATATCTTTTCTGCCCATGACTAGTAGAAAACTGCTGTCTGGGGCTCTGGTAGTCATCTATCTCTTGCTGCTGCGTCAGAGGCTGGACCAAAATTAATCCCTTGCTCAGGTTTTCATCCCACTTGCGTTTGTTATCACTAGAAGCACATGTAGTATCAGTCTTAGCACGTTTCGGTAGTTTGTTCTGTTCTACAGCCTGGTCTGTGAGACGATGAGCAAGCCGAGTGACTTGCTGGATAGTGCCAAGATTAGCTGCGGTCATATGACTCTGAATTTCGGGCACCAGACCCTTGAGATACAGTTCGATGCGTTTGGTGGGAGGGTCTACCATAGTAGGACAGAATGTGGCTAATTCGTTTGATCTCCTCGTATAAGCTTCAATTTCAGACCCCACCATCTGTAGGTTGAGGAATTCTACCTCTAGTTTGTGGATGTCTTCTCTACTGCAAAACTCTTCCTTAATTAGGTCCTTGAATTCGTTCCAGGGAGTGGCATTAGCAGCTGCCAGCCCTAACATCTGAACCTTTGTTTCCCACCAGGTTAATGCAGCACCTTTGAGTGTTCCACTAGCAAACTTTACTCTACGTGACTCAGGGCAATCATGCACCTCGAAGTCAATTTCGAGTCTCTCGAACCAATGGAGGAGGTCTTCAACTCCCTCAGTTCCACTAAAAGTACTAGGTCGACATTCCTTGAGGATTTTGAAGGTGTAAACAGGTGACTGAGTGTGTTGACCTATTGTGTATAAGAATAGGACAAGGTTAAACACAAGAGTTGGTTTAGGAGTGTAGGATCTAAAGATCCTAGTTACGACTGCAGGGTTTACCTCCTGCTTGTATGGCTGCAAGTGCCGCAGCAATTTGTTCGTTAATGAGAGCCGTCAACTGGGCTTGTGTCATGTTGATATGTCCGGCCATGATCTTCATAGCAAATGTAACGTAAGTGA
This sequence comes from Helianthus annuus, assembly GCF_002127325.2. Lineage (NCBI taxonomy): Eukaryota > Viridiplantae > Streptophyta > Magnoliopsida > Asterales > Asteraceae > Helianthus > Helianthus annuus. The sequence continues at coordinate 95,508,464 of NC_035444.2, read as the reverse complement.
GAGAGGTTCGCGAATAGTACGATGACAGAAGAGTGTAAGCACGTAGGTGTTCTCAAGCAATTACAAGTAGTGAGCAATGTAATCTAAACATACTACGAGCAAAGTTCTATGCAATTCTAGCAAGTAGGCAATAAACATAAACCTTATTACCTAGGATGTTGAGTCCTGCACGTGGAGCGAAGCGTCGTTTTTGATCGTTGAGAGCACTGTTCTGGTTATAGTCTGGTTTTAATAAAAACGTTTTCCCCATATTAAAACCAAGTTCTCTATAACCAATGGCTCTGATACCAATCTGTCACACCCCTAAAATCCACCTGCGGAGTATCACCGCTTGGGAGCGTGACTGACCAGGATCAAGCCACCAATCATATAGAACAATATATATAGTAAAAGTAATTGCCATTAAACCAAACCAAATCCATATGAAAGGTGATTCAAAACATAAGTAAGATATCACTGTTTAGCGGAAGCGTCTAAATAAAACCCATCATAATAAAGTATCAAATGTCATAAGTGTTTATCAAGACAATCATGATCCAAGTCCACAACGACCAGCTCCTCCCTGTACAAGCTCCATGTATCTAACGACCTGCAAGGCATGTAACAGAGGATCAACAACTAGTTGAGCGAGTTCACAGTTTATAGTTCGGTATATGTAATAGTATAGTAAGCCTTGTATTCGTTCATTAAGTCATGTATCGTAATAGTTCGTATCGCGGCCCTTCAGGCATGTATGCGAAGATTAGGGAAAGTTCTCAAGTATTCTAGACTAGGTATGTTTGTATCGCGGCCACCCGGCACCTGTCCGAAGTTTTAGTGTATAGTTCGCAGCCTTCCTAGGCATGTGTGCAAAGATTAGTCATATTATCGCAGCCAACCCTGGCATGTGTGCGAAGATCAGTCATATTATCGCAGCCAACCTTGGCATGTGTGCGAAGATCAGTCATATTATCGTAGCCAACCCCGGCATGTGTGCGAAGATCAGTTCTATAAGCATCACTAGTCTATCAGTATCTTAACCCAATCACCTTCCTCACCCGATGATCATATCACTACGTTCCATTATCTAGAGAAGTACAAATAAATAAATCAACCCCATTCCCACCCTGGGAACCCCATGCCTTGGCTGTGTGAACTCACCTTGGTTTGCTCGGTATGCTATGCTCTAGGGTTTATCAAATGTCTAAGTCCGTTACACACGACCTAGGATACATTGCACATTATTCGATGTAAGTGTTTGTAGACAATCTTTGATATCCAAGCAATCGTGTTCGGTGTGATTATCGTGTACAGAATGCTATAATAAAGATCGTTCATGCATACAATATCACCCAGTAATGTACATTATCATATAATCACGTACAGGTAGGGTATAGTAGCGTGTTGTTTCTAGTATTATCAGAACTCAGAGCATGTAACATCATTATAATTCAAATCATATATTCCATCAACAATTCAGACAGTTCATCAACAAACGTCGGATCTTGTGTGCATACATTAAACTCAGGCATCATGTACAAGGCATAAAAATTCGGACCAAGGGTCATGAAACTCGGACCAAGGTGCTGATTAGAAGGTCGGACTATATCAATATGTAATAAAAGTCGGACCTTAGGGAGTTATCACAAAAATTCGGACCAAAGGGTTCCTTGTATAAAAAGTCGGACCTAGTGTCCTTTCTACAAAAGTCAGACAAGTTTCCACTATTAAAGTTCGGACCTAGATACATGGTTTTAAAAGTCGGACATACTCCCCCCCCCACTTAACATTCGGACATCAAGTATCATTCAAAAGTCACAAAACTCGGACCTTATTTGTTAACAATATTCAGACTAAGTATGTTCATGAAAAACTCGGATCATGTGATGTGTATAAAAATTCGGACTATCACCCAAGCCCAAAGGTCGGACCATATGATAATTTACAAAGTTCGGACTAGGGCTTCAAGCCCAAAACTCGGACATAACAAGCATGAGACAAAGCTCAGACCATTTACTTCCTTTAAAACTCGGACCTTTGTTGATTAACAAAGTCGGACTACCCATTAGGGTTAAAGATCGGACATGTGTTCAATGTGTAGAAAACTCAGACAGTCTCAATCATGCACAAAACTCAGACAACTAACATTAGGGTTACGAAACTCTGACAATAAACAATACGTGAATTCCAATACAGAATCAAAAGAATCAAATCAGTTACGTTCTCTACGTTCAAGCAACCCTAATTTCATTCATATCGACAGCAGATTCATAACAAATCAAACAATGCTTAACAACAACAATCATCACAAGAATAATCTATCAAGTATGCAACTAATCATCATCATAATCACAATTATCCAGAATCAAACCAAAATCACAGAATATTATATGAGGAACTAGGGTTTTTGTGAACACATAATCAAGAATCAAGAATTGATAATAATCAAGCAATCATTAAACAATAATCATTTACCTTGTGTTGATTCTAGAGAAAATGTGGAATCAAAGTGCTGAATGCCTTGTGCCAATGATGACGGTGATGATGATTGCTAGGGGATTTAGAGAGTACAGTACGTGCTTTGGTTTTTGTGAAAATGATTAGTGAAAAGGGATTAGGGTTAAGTATAGTTTAAGTTTCACTAATAACTCTTTACACCCTTTATTATTATATTTTACACAAGCACACCATCTCACATCAATTTCACAGTTTCACCACCAAGTTTATGCATTTGACAAGTCTATCACAATTAACACATAACCATGCATAATCACACAATACACTTCATTGTATTAAAACGTTACAGTTCCTTAGCAACTAATTGTGCAAATAATCAACTAAACAATACAAGAACGTGCAATAAATGCGAAATAGGAATCTTGGAAATTCGAGTTGTCAAATATTCTTCGTTGAATAGAAACCTGACTTGCCGGAGCTCCCAAGTTGGTAATCGTGGAGCATGAATCGGCATCATTCTTAAAATGTTTTAAATTGAGTAGTGTGAATTGCCGGAACTCCCAGGTTGGTAAGTGTGGAGTAGGAATCGGCATCTTGAGATTTCAACCAACAAGTGATAATTGGTTGAAAAGCATTGTTATAAGTGATTGATTTTTGATCTTATTAGTGGTTAATCAAGGTCATTAAGTTGAACTTGATTTAACTATCATTTTAAAAATTGGTAAACAATGTGATGATTTGATCCCCATTTACTACAAGTGGTAAAATCAACAAAACTAATTTTCCGAAAAAACCATTTTTATTAAAACAAACTTAAGTGTTTTGAAATCATAATGGGAAAATAGTTTGTTATGAGGGGGATTTCTGATTGTTTATGCAAAGTGGATGGAGAATGAGGCGATTCACATCATGTTGTCATGTTCTTGAACAGTTTGTTTTCAAATTTCTTTAAATGTGTTTGAATTTTAGGGGGAGTAAAATTTTAAAAATTTTCAGAAAATCCAAAAACATTAGAAAATTTGAAAAAGCCAAAAACATGATAAAATGAAAAATGAGTTTTTGTCGCATAAAAGAGGAAATGATAGTACATCAATGGACTATCACAACACGCTAAAGAAATGGAAAGTAAAAATGTGATAAACAATCTCATTGTGGATGTGCCAGTAGGTTTTTGCACATTTAGTAGATTGTGATGAGATATAAACTTAAATTTCAAACTTGCTTATCTTGTGGGGAACATTGGTTGGATATATGGGTAACCCCCGAGATCTTGTTTGAAAGGTCCCTTTTTCTGAGATAGTAGGTCTTTATACTCAGTGATATCTGGGGTATTATCCCGGGACTTCTGTTGAATGGAAATTCTGACCTAGTCCCCGTATAATACTTTCTGCAAATGCTTGAAACATAGCACAGCCCTCAGCAAAAATGATGAAACAATGAAATTGATAATCATTGCTGTTGAAGAAAAGATCCTCTAAAGGGGACACACCTAAAGTCGAGTCGTCATCTCTCTGCTGAACGGAAGTTCTGACCTGAGCTCTCACGGTTTCGCATTTAACCCCTTTACAGATATCATCTGTGGTATACTCACCTGTAAGACTGAATATTGGGATCTGGATACGGGAGTATATTCAAGTGGTGGGACACGCAAATAAGTTTAAGTCCTTAAGACATTAATCTCGTATCTCGGAACAATTGAACTTTGTGTGAAAATTTAAGTGGACCAATATACTGACAATCTAGGTGAATTGTTTAGAACTTAAAATGAAATCAAGCTTAACGGTGTTGGTGATTTGTCTCAAAAACTGGTATGATCCTCTTACACAAACTCACAAAAAGATTGTTTGTAAATATTTCTTTACTGCGTTCATGTTATATTCAAAAATCCAAAAATATTTTAGTGTGTTTTAGCATAAATTTTGAAAAATCCAAAGAGATTTTCGACAACTGATGTTGGAAAGCTGATTTTTGAAATTCCAAGTGCTAAACTTGCTGAACAGGTTTGCGAGAGAGTGTATGAAGAAGTTATGATTACAAATGGTTTTCAGAAGATAAATCTTTTTGAAAGATTCCTGCAAATGGTTTCTAAATTTTAAATCTTTAAACTTTGAGAAACTTACGTGTTTGATAGAGTCTATGCAGGATATGACAGGTTCTAATACCTGAAGATAGTGATTTCCAGACTACGATCCCAGCACAATGAGAGGGGGAATCTGAAGGCATCAAGTGAAAATTTTGCAGATGCAGAACGCCAGGATGTGTTTCTGGAAGAAAGGGAGAGATAGAGATTGAGTAAGGATGCTTACAATGGAGAATACTTCAAAGATAACCCCGAAGACTGATAAAGACTGAAGGTTTGACAACCGAAGACTCGACACTGAAGACTCTGTCAACATCCGAGGGGGAGTTTGTTGGTGCATCCGTCTGTCGACTTCGTCTTGTATCGAGTCTTGTATAGAATAGGTTAGATCAGGGCACGAAAAACGAGTTAATAGATTTAGTAGAGATTCCGCTTGAAATGACATTTGGACATTTCAAGCGAAATCACTAGTTTCTGATTTCGCTCCAGATGTTTAGTACAGATTTCGCTTGAAACAAGAGTGTTGATTTCGCTTGAAATGAGTTCAAGAGAAATCACACTGCCTATATATAGGGGCACTTGGAGCGAAATCACTGATCAATTCTTCCGGTTTTGCCACGAAGTGCTGCCGAAGTGTCGACTTGTTGTAAAACAGCTTTATATCAATTAAATCGACAGTTTAAAGTGATATTCTTGCTGAATTGACCTCAGTTTGTCTGTTTCCGCCTTTCAAACTGAGATAAACTCTTCTGATCGACTCGTTCGGGTCTGAAAACGATCCTACAATGACGTTGACAAGTATCACCAACAATCATGAGTGCACGAGTAATAACAATTATATGATTAATCACCATCATAATAATTGCAATGTCATACAAGTACCACGCCATAACAACCACAACATCATAATAATCATGAAAAGAACAAAATACAACGCATCAAAAGAAAATACCATAATTTACATATCATTCAAACTTGTTACATTGTTTCGTGAAAGATCCAAAAGAGCTCGAGGCTACATCACCTCGGCTTACAAGTTTAGACAATATACAAAAAGGTAAAATTTCTTCCACGAGCAATCTTCGTAACCAAAAGTAGGGTCATCTTATCACCGCTACTTGGGTGGAGGGGTGGGGTGGTCGTGTCTCGAGTGCTGCTCTGACTCTAGCTAAGTCCTCCTCGATAACTCTCATCCCATGAGCGAGTGTAATCACCCTAGCCCGAACCTCTGAAATCTGAGAATCCGTCATACCAAAAGTCACATCGTGGCGTGCTGAAGCTGAAGTGAGGGTAATCATCTGTTCGGCATCATTGATTCTTCGCTGTCGTATAATATCTAACTCCCTATCAATCCTACGCATAAACACATGTAGGAGCATCTATATAGAACCTATCCTCTCCTCGAGAGTGGGTGGAAACATGGGAGAACGGTAGTAGGGATCAGAAGGCGACATGGTGGGTGGCGGTCGAGACGGTCCACCCGTCTCGAGCTCCGGGGGCACTAGAAAGCCAGCAGCTCGGAATCTCTCAATGAAAGAACTGGCAGTAGTGGGACGAGAAGGTCCTCCAGTCTCAAAAACGGAAGGAATCTCCCTCCTGGGCTCACTAACTCTCTCATCATCGACCTGAGCAAGAATAGCACGAGACGGTACATCCATCTCGAGAGTAGTGGGAGCTATAAGCTCTGCAGTAGAGCCACAGTCCGTAGCGTGAGCACTAGGACCTACGTCTCTAAGAGCAGAAGAAGATACACTATCAGTAGTGTCGGAAGATGAAATGTCCATGACGGACACAACTGGGGAAGAGACCTCTAGAATCGCAATATCAAACGCCTCGCCCGCTCCTAAGTCATCGTCGACATGATCAACATGAAACACTGAAACCTTGTCCCCACCAGAAGGGACATCAACAAGAGGGACCTCAATCGCAAGGGGAGGGATGTCAAGAATAAGGTGTCCATCGGGGCGACCTACGACAACTACACCGGGGACTAGAACCTCTCCCAGATCGAGAACATCATCCATCAGTACAAGGCCACCTAAGGCTATGATCTCCCCCTCACCACTAACGCCACTCAGCGCATCGACGGACACGTAGTCCGGATCCTCCTCTGGCTCACTATCCGTCTCCGGCACTACCTCCATAGCGGGCTCATCATCCGACTCCAACTCGATCACCTCCTCATCGGACACGAGGTCAATGATCCCCTCGTCTGAATCTGAAATGTCGATAGGATCTGAAGCTGATGACATCATGACCTGGCAAGATAATCCGTACAAACACATGTATATATATAAAAAAATTATATATATATATATAAATCACACAACCCTCCACATGAACCAAATAACATGCCTACACAACATAGACCAACCATGCATACCAAAACTCCTTTCTACACTAAGTAGACTAAACCAAGAATCCTGTCTACAACTCATAGACCAAACCATGAACGTGATGCAATGCAATGAAACTTTTCAGGCAAGTGAAAACGTTTAATGCGTGGAACCTAGATATGAGATTATAGTCTAGACTCGAGACCGAATCCTAGTTCGCTATAATCGAGGCTCTGATACAAATCTGTCACACCCCACCGAAGGCGGAAACGCAAGGTGCGACCGTGAAAGGATTTCAAGCATACGATAAGCAAACAACTAATATGATTAAGCATCAACGATACCGAAGTTTAAAGTTTACAAACCATAACAATATATTTAGTTTACACAACCCAAATATAATACTTCAAGTTTCAAACCACATACGACCAAAAGTTATATTGTTTATAAAGTTCCTAGGATTTGTCAAGTATATTCCCGATACGATGAAATATACAAGGCAAAACCCCCAAAAGGTATCGTCCATGATGCATGCAACTTCGTAAAGCCACGAACCAAAGTTCACTTACCTGAAAATCATGCTTAAAATGTTAACATAATGCTGGTGAGTTCACAGGTTTAAATGACACAAATGAAACTTAAACTCATTTGATAAAAATTTAGTATGCGTAGTTAATGAAATCACGAAAGTCAAATCATGGTCTTGTAAAAACCGTGATACATGTGCCGACATAAGCCCGTAACCAAACCATAACGATGATGCCTCGCCACATCGTGCACCATGACGATGTCTAAGAATATTTGGACACAATTGCACTCCCACAGGGTCACGACCGACCAGGAGCGGGGCTCGTTAAACCCAATAGATCTATTCGACTGTTCCGCGGTCATTACCACGACCAATGGTTACTAAAGAAACAATAACACGAGGACTTCCGAGCTCTAAAACCAACCAACTTATGCGCACAAAATAGACCAAAAATGGATTTCATTCCCACTACCATACCCCGTAACCAAGCATGATTTTCCCCCGATTTAAATAAACATTTAAATAAGTAAAAGGGGCCGTGAAGACTCACAAATTGCGTTCCGTGCGTATGCTAGCAAAACCAAATGTCCAAAATAATTCCCGACCTACATGTGTCCTAATTCAATAAGACACTAGGTCTAAATATGTGGCTACTCGACAAGTCGTTCACCAAAGTTGTTTAGACAAAATGAGATGTTAACCTTTTATTTAAAATGTTTAATTCTTACGACGCGTTGGTGGGTGGTTATCCGAGAATTCCCAAGTATTTATATATATTACAACAAATATATATATTTCACACATTGTCACAAATGTCGAGACCTAGTCCCGAGCTACAAATTCAAACCAGTAAATATATATTTTACAACTAAATATCATATTTATTCACATGGTTTGATGACCACCAAATCCGTAATTCGAACTCGACAAAAATGTGTATATATATTTATTATTAAAATAAATATACGCTCCGATGATTACGATAACTAGTCGGAAAATAATATCTTAAATATTATTTATGTATTTATTGAAACCCCTTTGTTGACACGAATATTTAGCCTATACATAGTATTCATTTCTACACTTAATGTTAGGATCCGAGGCTCTCATGATTGTGTTTGTTTGTATGAACTTGACAGATCAATGAATATGTAACAATGTAAAGTGCAGCGGAAATGGATACAAACTGTATAAACACAATCAAGGAAGAAAATAGTTTGATAAACAAGTGCTTTTCATTGAGTCGAATGATTGAAAATACAAAGCAAATGATTACAGCATGTTTACAGAAACTAAGCTCCTCCTCAGCCAGATACCCCAAGGTTGGTTGCACAAGATGAAAGGATTGGACTGGAGAAGAAGAATCTACTCAGTCAATCAAATGTAACAGTACATGGTACTGTTACATTTATAGGCAGTCCAAACCACTGAAGCATCTTGGCTGACATCACCATGATAGTGACATCTAACGACCTAACAACCAATAAACACTGTTCTATACAAGCTACTGATATGCAACATCTGATAATCAATATAATACAAACTTGAGATAACTACTGCTTCACGTTCCACTGTTGTAGCCTGAGCACTGATGTTGAACTTCAGTGCTTTCTTCAAAGGTGATCAGTCTTTGAGTAGGCAGTGCTTGAGTCTTCAGCAGTACTTAGAAAACAGCAGTAGATAGAGCAACAGTGTTTGTCTTCAACAGTCTTTTAGAGTATCATCAGTGTTTAGTTCATCAGTTGTTGTAGTGAGCAGCACTTAAGATTCATCAGCTGTCAGAATACCACTGTCAAGGGGAAAGCAAGGAGTAAACTGCTGCTTATTGATAGTCCACTGATGTGATCCGGTTTTGGCTTTACATTATCTGTTCCTCTGTTAGGGTTCAATCCCAACAATCTCCCCCTGGAACAGATAATACCAAAACCCTTCATTATTCAGGACCTTTATTACTCATCAAGAGTGCCTTAGCTTGATCCTTGAATTCAGCTTCAAATTCCTTGACACTTTGGTCATCTTCATCCCTACACAATGAAAGTTCAAGGAGATCCTGCAGATCTTCAACACTGAGGCCAAGTGCTTCTTTCCTTGATATATACTTCATTTCGCCATTGGATCTGACCAAAGTCAATACGTGGGTCTTTTGGTCAGACATCCACTTTAGTATTTTAAATCCTAATGGGTTTCTTGGGAGAGAATTATTCTTAGATGACTTGGGGGATGATGGCCTTGTAAACACTTGCAAGCTCTCAGAAATTCTTTTGAAGGCTTCTTCAATGACTTTGTTTGTTGCAGCTATGTCTTCTGCAGTTTCTTGTTCAATAACTCTTGCCTTTCAATTTCTGACATGTCTGTAGCAGTGTTTGGAGATGCAGGCTTGTTTAACACCTTCTCAAAAAGGTTTTGAAGCTTTGATGAGCTATCTTCTTCCAGACCCATTTTCATGATGGCGTCCTTGAAGTACTCTGCTTCTTTTTCTTTGACCTCTTCCTCAGTCAGCTGTTTTCCTTCCTTTTGGTCTAACACAAAAGTAGGTTTGTATGCTGATTTGAACATTGTCTTGAGGTTTTCAATCTGCTGTTCAAGTTTCTTCATATGTTCTTGTTTCTTTGAAGCACTTGAAGCAGTTGTCTTTCTTTTCTTTAGCCTTTTATAGGCTTCATCAGTCTGCTGCCTGGACCATTTTGATATGGCTTCAGCAGTGTCTATCTTTGCATCCACCAGCTCCTTTTTCTTTCCTTTGTATTCAGCAGTGAGGTCAGCAATGAGCTTTTTGTATTTGCTCCAGTTTGGAGCATTTTTCTTCTTTGCAGGATCATACTTTATTCTTTGAATCCTCTCTGCCTCATGCTTTAAAGCGACTAATGGCCATTTTTTAAATTGTTGTTCATCAGCAGGATAGAATTTTTCTTTCATGATGTAGGCTAGAAGTTGTTCTCTTAATTTCTTCTTTTGGTCAGCCTTTTCTTTGATTAGCTCTTGTGCAAATTCTTCTATCTGCTTTACTTTTGTGAAGTAGAACTCCAGTCTTTTAGCAATGCCTTCTTCGCTTAGACCTTCACTTTCACTTTCAACCTTAGCTTTTATTTTAGCTTAGCTTGCCTTGATCTTGAGGTAATCATCCATATCCTCTGGTGGCATGTAGCCTATGAGTGAGGAGAATCTTCTTTTTGAAGGATCTTCTTCTGTATAGAATTGCCTCATCTCATTTTTGAGAGCTTCAATTTCCAGTGGATATTTTGCAGCATTAAGATCATGTATTTCCTCATTGGCAGGTATTGGCTTTCTTTTTCTACTGATGAGCTTTGGTTGTGATATAGGAAAGGTGATAGCAGAGGTGGATGATTGACTAACAGCTACTGAAACAACTGGTGTCTCAACTGCTGTTGTCATTACAACTACTGATGTATCAGCAGATGTCTTCTCCTTTTCAGCAGGGGTTATGATGGCAGTTGTTTGAGTGGTGATCAGTGGTTGACTAACAGTAGTTGAAACAACTGGTGTTTCAACCAATGTTGCCATTACAACAGATGTTGTAACATCTGTTGTCTTCTGCTTTTTGGCAGGGGGTGATGATGGTTTGGCTGTCTTTGATGGTGATGGTGGTTTTTGTGCTGTAGACACAGTTGGTGGTGGAAAAGTGGTTGTGATGGCATGTGATGGAGTGGTGTGTGTTGGAGGTGTGTGTGTTGATGATAAGGCAGCTGTTTGGCTACTGACAACAGTTTTTGTAACTACTGATGTATTAGCTGTTTGATTTGAAGCTTTTGTATCAGCTGTTTTTGTAACTACTGATGTATCTTCTGGTTCAATATACATCCCATCTTCAATTCCTTTCTTTCTCAACTTGATTTTCTCCCCCTTTGTGGCATTATCTGCAAGGGGTGTATCCATGAAGAAGATGGTAGATGGAACTTTTTCACCATGAGCAGTCTTTTGGATGCTGGCCTTTATAGCCTTGATATCTGCTTGAGTGTCTTTAAACCTTGATTCCACCATGTTGGTCAGCATTTGTACTTGAATAACATGCTTTTTATCAGCCATTTGTTGCTGTTTTTCAAGCATTGGTTGGAAAATATTCCAAAGCTCATTTGCAGCAAATGCATGTTGTGCAGGTGCTTGAGCAAGAACAACAGTAGCCTGTGCTTTCTGAGCTTTTAAAATCTCTTGCAGCATATCTTTAATCTCAGCAACTGAACCTTCAAGTTTTTTAACTCTATCCGTCAATTCTTGATAATTTGAATCATCACCTACATTAGTAGGATCATCTGAATCCCCACCAGTGGTGGTTGTACCAATGTGTGACTTAGGAACTGAGTCCCAAAAATTATCCATTGATGCCCCTTTTTCTTGGTACTGGGGACTTCTTTCTTCAGCACTCGATAGACCTTTGATTGTACCGGGGGTTAAAATTAACTCACTGGTGGTTACCGATGTTGCCATGGAAGAAATTGCCTTCAAGGGAGTCTTAATAATGTAACAACTGTCCAACTGAAGATCTGTTGATCCATCAGTTGTAGTTGTTGCTCCACTTGAACTACCACCGAGAGTTACTTGTAACTCAAGGGGTGTAACCTCCTCAGCTGTTGCTGGGATAACAGAGGTATAAGCATCAGACCCAGTCACTTGTGGGGGTATACTCTCAGTAATGGGTGATAGAGAGGAACTGGTTTGTGTCTGTGCAATATCAACTGCATGCAACAGGGGTATTATTGATTGTGGCATTATGATTGGTGAGGGTATGGGTGTTGAAAGAGACATGTCCTTGGGATCAGGACTGTGGAAGATGGATCCGAGTGGGTCCAGAGCTTCATATTGTGGGGTCCCTGTGCTTACAACCTGATCCTTTTGTGAGGATGCAGGAGGAGTTTTAGGCTGGGGTTGAGATCTTTCTTCCAACTGCTGTGAGGAAGTAGCAGCAGTGGTTTCTTGTGACTTTTGTGTTGTCACTGGCATTGACTCTAGGATCTCATCTTCCAGAGTTGCCTTTGGTGTGGGTTTGGTGGGTTTTCTGGATATTTTCTTTTTGGTCTTTTTAGTGGTGGCAGGTGTGGGTTTCAAAACAGTGGGTGTGCTGTTTTGATCACCTGGAGCAGTGGGCTCAGTAGAGGTTGCCTGAGGATCAGTGGTAGTTTCTAAAACCTGCTCAGGCACCTTTGCTTTTAACTTTATTGGTGCCATCATTCTTGAAAATGTTTTAATTGTTAAACAGTTTATTTTGAAAGAGACACCTTGTTTGGGCAAATCTGCATCTTTCTCAACAAATTTTTGTTCAAAATAGTAACTTAGAAATCTTGGAAAGAGCAGAAATGCCTTATTATCAACGTTTTTTACCAAATCATCAAATATTTCCTGGGAGTAATTATAGTTTTTATCGTTTAAAATTGCATACCCCAGGCATTGGATTTTTGTTGGTATTTCATTAAAAGACGTTGTTTTATTAGAAACACACATTAGTAGTGTGTGGAATAAAAATATGGGAACAGAAGGGAAGTAACCCTTTTGTAGGGTATCCCTATTCGGTTGTTCTGCATAGCCCCTGTTCATGAAATCCTTTTTCAACTCGTCTTTAGTAAATGTGGTTTTTCCTTTCAAATCATCGAGTTTAAAGATTTCAGAGATGGATTTTGGAGAGATTTGTACCTTCTTACCCTGTATCGAGGAGTTAATGGCTGTGATGATATCTCCTTGTTTTTCAAGGGTGGTGATGTGTGTAAAATGCAACATATAAATTACATCAAATAAGGCATAAAACTAACCCTTTTTAAGTACTAATGTTGGAAAAAGAGTGTTTTTGTCTTCCTTTTGTATTTTCAGGATGAAATGAGCTCAAATTCACAAAAGAAGCAAAAAGACAGCTAATTCTAACATAAATACAAGAAAAGGAATAAAAGTAGACTGCCCGAACCCTCAACGGCATCCTCCCAAGCAAAGAAGAGAAAACAGAAGCCTGAACACGCCCCGTGCTCAGCCAGCACGGGGTCGTGCCCAAGAAGCAGCAGAAAAGACAAACCTGTAGAAGCTTCTATTGCCCACCACGGGGCCGTGTCCAGTGAGCACGGGGGCGTAGCGAAAGTACAGCAGGTGCATTAATTGTAATTGCGAATTACAATTAATGAAGAGAGAGAGTGTCAGACGGGCACGGGGGCGTGTCCAGCGGACACGGGGCCGTGCCCAGCCTTCTGTTCAGCCTATAAATAGGAGTGCTTGGTTTCATTCCAACTCATCCCTTGGCACACCACCTCTCTCACACTTCATCCACCACCCACCACCACCATAACACCATCATCCACCACCATCATCCATTGTCCATCGTAGAGTGTGGGAGTCGTCTCGGGATCCATGATTGATAGTAAGAGTTCTTGACAATCAAGGCCATGTTTGCCTAAGTCTCTTACATCACTTGGTGAAGACAAGTGTTTAGTATAATACTTTTTATTTTTAATCTTTTGCACTCTTTATTTGGTTTTGTATTAATGACTTTAATAACTAGTTGCTTATGTTGAAGGTGATCTTTCCTTATCGTTTGTCCGTGGTGTCTTGGCATTATTTTACTGTCTATATAAAATAAAAGATTTTCACCATTCATATCTCCACGGTCTATATGGAGGTATGTTGGCTACCTGGTCGGGGGTTAAGGGAACGGTTTGGTAAGGGTCTTGCCCTTGTTCAGCGTTTAGAGGTCCTGCAAGGGACCTGGGTCAAATTTAGTAGGATCTCCTTCAATGCCCATAGGTATTGGATGGCGCGGATCCAAACTCTTTGACCCCCTCATAAGTTAACTACTATTAATACTATAACCCGGCTATTTAGGACTGTATCCCTGCTGACTCAGACTACTTAGCCGAGGGTAACGTCACCCCAAAAGCGAGGCCTACCAGAATTTGCATTATAACTTAATTCATTATCTTCCTATAATCCAACCCTTTAGGATTGTATCCTTGCTGACTCAAACTACTGGGTTGAGGGTAACGTCGCCTTCAAAAGAGGGGCCTACTAAAATAACTAAGTTAATCTCTTAAACAAGTGCAAAAGTGCAAAAATAATCAGAGGTTATACTAATACACGAGTCGGATCCAAGTGATTCATCTTGTCTATCTGTTTTTATTTTATTTTTATTTTTCAGCATTTAGTTAGTTTTTATTTTCTTAGTTTAAAAACATTTTTTTAACTTTTTGATTTGATTAGACGTTTAGGATAAACCGGTACTAAAAGCTCTTGTGTCCTTGGATGACCTCGGTATCTTACCAACACTATACTACGTCCACGATGGATGCACTTGCCCATATGTGTGTTTAGTGTTAGTAAATATCGTGTTTTATAAATTTAAAACTTGGCTTAAGGTGTAAAAAAGGCTTAATTATATATCTAAATTATATACACACCGACACACATCAAGTTTTTGGCGCCGTTGCCGGGGACACAAGGATTTTAAGAAAGTTAGGAATCAACGACCGAATCATACTTTTATCTTTCTTTTTAATTTTTTAGGATTTTCTTAGTTTTTCAGCTTCTGCAGAGCTCAGCACGGGCCGTACCCGCTGAACACGCCCCCGTGCTCAATCATTGGAACTGGCAATCCTGTTTTAAGTCAGACAGTAAGCTGAACACGGGGCCATGCTCACTCAACACGCCCCCGTGCCCAAGATTCTCTTACTGAAAACAGAACCGTTAGATCCCGGCGGTTGGAAATTTCTGACACAAACATGAGTGATAGTAATTCTTTTTACTTTCGGCACTCTTATGGTATGTGGTGTCAATTATGTGGAAGCGAACATGAAGAATTAAAATGTTATTTTCTAAATTATAGGCCCCACTATATAAACCCACCAATTCCTTATAACCTTAAGAGGGGCGAAAGTAAAAATAAGCACTATCTCTCCCTCGAATGCGCCCAACCAGATATTCTAGGGGAAATGCTCCTTGACGAGTTATTTCAACTAGAAGAACTAATTCTAAATTGGTCAAAAGAACTTAGGAAGGATTTTATTGATCCGCCCCAAGACGATGAACATGAGGAAATGTTGGAACCGCATTCCGGCAACCTCGTTGCTCCCGAAAATACCTTCATACCTAGAAAAGACTTGGACGATAGTCGTCCCTGTGCCGATTGTGCCGTGAAGGACTCTCCATCGACTTCGTTCGGTGCATACATAGACCTGAGCGATTCGGCATACACCTTCTTTAACGAGAGCCCGGGAAAGGGTTGGACTTGTCCACCTAGAATGAAAATAGGAATCACCCTCACCGACAACCTCTTGCGTTCTCGCCTTAGTATAGGACAATTAAGGTATCTTAGGCACTTTGGGGTTGTTCCAACCAATCAAGAGCCACCCGATACAGATAAGCTCCTTAAAAAAACTAGACAACTTCATAAAAGATCCCTCGACACGGGGCCGTGTCCAGCCAACACGCCCCCGTGTTCACCAAAAGATTCCCTTCTGATCAGTACATCAGAATACGGACAAACTGTGTCAGAATTTCACCTGCACACGGGGCCGTGTCCAATGGGCACGGGGTCGTGTCCAGGATGCTGTCGTTTTCTATAAATGCAGCCAAGAATTCTACACATTTGGACCAACTTGGGACAGAGATTTGAAGGAATCTTCTCTCAAACTATCCTAGGTAAGTCTAAAAGAAGGTTCCAACAACCCATCTTGTCCTTTCCTCTTCTAGCCATTTCCTTCTTTTTTCATCTTTCTCCAAGAACTACCATTAAAAGTTTGAATTCTTCAAACTTTGTGGTAGGAAGCAATAAGTTTTGTTCAAGGAATCTTGGTAAAAACATGTTATGTAACATTGTTTCAAGTTATTAATATCCAAAAAGCCTACATAAATTCAGAAAATAACTTAAAACTTCAAGTTTCCTTGCTTCAAAATTCTGCAGAAAGATGAACACGGGGCCGTGCTCAATGAGCACGGGGCCGTGTCCAGATATTGTTTCATCAAATAAACTGTTTTTCGGTTTATTTTTCGTAGAATGTCGAGTGAAAACAGCGAAACATCATCCGTTCATTCATCAAACAGCCGAAGAGGAAGAAGGCCCTCCGTTAAAGCTACGCTTGTGCACTATGTGATAGCATTAAGGGAGGCTCTCGACGAAATGACGTCAGTAGAGGAGGTCCTAATTGACCGTATTAACGATCCTACGGTGGGGCTCGAAAGCAGCTTCTAAGAAATTAACCTCTTGCACCAAAGGTTAAATATTCTTGTAGCACCCCCGATGGAACCAGTCCTTCCACAACAGGATTGGAACTTGGCACTCGGGGTTAACAACCCTACCGGGTGGGAAGACTTTCCAGCGGAACCTCCCATGGAACACCCACAAGAGATTCCAGCGGAAATCGAAATTCCTCAAACTAATGCAAATGAGCCCTCCTTTCTCCTTCCAAGGGAGGTGGAGGAGTGGCTCGCCGACATGTGAGGAGGGCCACACCCGGAAGAAGGAGTTTCAAAAAAGCCTTATCTAACCAAGATTAGTAGCTTCTTGGAAATTTTGCTAATTAAAATAAGACATAGGGCTAGAACTCCATGGTTTAATATTTATGTATTTTTCTTTAGTTTTTATGTAATATCTCTCTATGTTTGCAATGAAATGATGGTTTCTAAGGTTTGATGGTTTATAATAAATAAAACACACTCGTGGTGATAATGGATGAAACAGGGAACGAGAAAAATGGCCCCATGCACAAAGAACGAAGCAACCCGACACAAATCTCCATTACAGAAGGCTCAACACGGGCCGTGCTCAACCAACACGGCCCCGTGCTGAACCACCTGCAGAAAAAACGCCCAGTTCAGGTAACTGGACACGGGCCATGTTCACCAGACACGCCCCCGTGTCCAGGCTTCTGTCTCATTTCTTTAATTTCTGTTACTGGCACCTGAACACGGGGCCGTGTCCGGTCCCCACGGGGCCGTGTCCAGACTGCCAGTAACATAAATCTTTGCTTTTTAACACCACATTACACATCCAATCAACCTAAAAATTTATTTTTGGGACACATTGAGGACAATGTGTAATTTAAGTGTGGGGGGGGGGGGGGAAGCTAACACTTTGAAATTTTGCAAGTCCTAACAACAAGCATTACACAAAACTCTATTGGAACCGCTAAACACCCCAAATTTTTTCAAAAAATTTTTCATTTTTTATTTGTCTGAAGTTTAAGTTAGGAATCCCAAGATTAATAAGGTTATATTTTTATAAAATTTACAACCGAGAGCGTCGTGATAACAAGAACCAACATAAGAAAATTATGAAACGGCATAACAAGTCTAGTTAAAATTTGATTATATATACTTGATCACATTAAAAACTGATTCCCACAAAAGTGAGTTTTGAGCCTTTATAGAGCATACAAATTTACATCTTTAGACTAAATGCTCATTTTTCGTTTCTTGTGTGAATAGCCGCTTGGTTCTTACAACTCTAGAACTTGCCACGACGATTCATTCCCGGTCCTTACCAACTTAAACCCAAGTAAGTAAATGATGGAGGCATTAGGACTAACCATTTTTCTTTCTACACCATTATTTTTCAATTTTTTTTACCACCTACCCAAAATCCCCCTAGTTAAGCCCTTTGAGCCTAAACCTTTCGTTTCTTTACCCTAAACCCTTTTTACCCACAAAAAAACCCTTTTTATTTTTCACCCTTTATTTTAGTAACAAGCTCAGTTTTTCGCAAGCTCGTTCTTTTATCTGACTAAAAAAAATAAAATAAAATAAAAATAAAAATAAAAAATGATGATGAAGTTAAAAACAAACAAAGCTATGCAAACAAAAGCTTGTTTGGAGAAATACTTCAAAATAAAAAGTCACTAAAAACAAAATGTGTTACGAAAACCGACGCTTTTTACGCTTTTCGCCCTTTTACTAACCACTAACCCAACCACCCACCTTTAGCCCAAGCCTAACCCTTCACCCAAAAAGTCCTCTTGATATTTACAAAGGTATAAAGTTAAAAAGGAGGAGGTTTGATTGCTTGGCAAGCCTATGGAAGGCGTAAGTTCCATGCCGCTCTCGAGTGATTCACAAAAAAAAAAAAAAAAAAAATACACCTTCGGCCGAGTGTTGAGTGATTTATCCCGTGAGGTATGTGAACTTGTATATAAATGAAATTTTAAAAAGGCATGTTATGCCCAAATAAGTAATTTATCCTATGAAACGTTCTAAATAAATCATAACGAATAGGATTGTAAATAAATAAAAATAAAACCCAAAAAGATCTTGGATTCCCGACACTCTATGACAAGCCAAAAACCTTCTCTTCTACCCATTCCATTTGGGAGTGTAAGCCACATTTAAAGAGTTTTGCTTGAGGACAAGCAACAGTTCAAGTGTGGGGGTATTTGATGTGTGTAAAATGCAACATATAAATTACATCAAATAAGGCATAAAACTAACCCTTTTTAAGTACTAATGTTGGAAAAAGAGTGTTTTTGTCTTCCTTTTGTATTTTCAGGATGAAATGAGCTCAAATTCACAAAAGAAGCAAAAAGACAACTAATTCTAACATAAATACAAGAAAAGGAATAAAAGTAGACTGCCCGAACCCTCAACGGCATCCTCCCAAGCAAAGAAGAGAAAACAGAAGCCTGAACACGCCCCGTGCTCAGCCAGCACGGGGCCGTGCCCAAGAAGCAGCAGAAAAGACAAACCTGTAGAAGCTTCTATTGCCCACCACGGGGTCGTGTCCAGTGAGCACGGGGGCGTGGCGAAAGTACAGCAGGCGCATTAATTGTAATTGCGAATTACAATTAATAAAGAGAGAGAGTGTCAGACGGGCACGGGGGCGTGTCCAGCGGACACGGGGCCGTGCCCAGCCTTCTGTTCAGCCTATAAATAGGAGTGCTTGGTTTCATTCCAACTCATCCCTTGGCACACCACCTCTCTCACACTTCATCCACCACCATAACACCATCATCCACCACCATCATCCATTGTCCATCGTAGAGTGTGTGAGTCATCTCGGGATCCAAGATTGATAGTAAGATTTCTTAACAATCAAGGCCATGTTTGCCTAAGTCTCTTACATCACTTGGTGAAGACAAGTGTTTAGTATAATACTTTTTATTTTTAATCTTTTGCACTCTTTATTTGGTTTTGTATTAATGACTTTAATAACTAGTTGCTTATGTTGAAGGTGATCTTTCCTTATCGTTTGTCCGTGGTGTCTTGGCATTATTTTACTGTCTATATAAAATAAAAGATTTTCACCATTCATATCTCCACGGTCTATATGGAGGTATGTTGGCTACCTGGTCGGGGGTTAAGGGAACGGTTTGGTAAGGGTCTTGCCCTTGTTCAGCGTTTAGAGGTCCTGCAAGGGACCTGGGTCAAATTTAGTAGGATCTCCTTCAATGCCCATAGGTATTGGATGGCGGGGATCCAAACTCTTTGACCCCCTCATAAGTTAACTACTACTAATACTATAACCCGGCTATTTAGGACTGTATCCCTGCTGACTCAGACTACTTAGCCGAGGGTAACGTCACCGCCAAAAGCGGGGCCTACCATAATTTACATTAATAACTTAATTCATTATCTTCCTATAATCCAACCCTTTAGGATTGTATCCTTGCTGACTCAAACTACTGGGTTGAGGGTAACGTCGCCTTCAAAAGAGGGGCCTACTACAATAACTAAGATAATCTCTTAAACAAGTGCAAAAGTGCGAAAATAATCAAAGGTTATACTAATACACGAGTCGGATCCAAGTGATTCATCTTATCTATCTGTTTTTAGTTTATTTTTATTTTTCAGCATTTAGTTAGTTTTTATTTTCTTAGTTTAAAAACATTTTTTAACTTTTTGATTTGATTAGACGTTGAGGATAAACCGGTACTAAAAGCTCTTGTGTCCTTGGACGACCTCGGTATCTTACCAACACTATACTACGTCCACGATGGGTGCACTTGCCCATATGTGTGTTTAGTGTTAGTAAATATCGTGTTTTATAAATTTAAAACTTGGCTAAAGGTGTAAAAGGGGCTTAATTATATATCTAAATTATATACACACCGACACACATCAGTGGCATTTTTCCAGAACTCTCTCTGGGTATCAAGGTAAATGGGAGCGTCTGCGGTTATCAAAGTTTTGTACTTTGACGCAGATAGGATGTCAATGATGGAGTCAAAGGTGTGGTTATCGGTAGGTTTTGTGAGTATACCCACATAGTTGTGTGGAGCTTTGTAGCGAATCTCCGTGGTTTCAGCGGCCATTTGAGTGGCATCTGCTGTGGTGGAGGAAGAAGATGGTTTTGATTTTGACTTCGATTTTGGTTTCATCATTTTTTATGAAGAAGATCGAAGAAGGTTTTTGGAGTTATGAGAGGGAAACTGCTTTGTGAAGAGAATGTTTGGAATTCAATTCGACAGTAAAACCCTGTTTGGGTATAATCAGGGTTTTATTTAGGGAAAAGGTGAATGCTGATGTGGCAGCGGTTATAATGATCCGACGGCTAAAGACTGACCACGTGCCAACCCCTGATGGAATGATAAATAATGGAGGACAGTTGTTTTGACAACCACTGATGGATCAGGCATCAGTAGTTACAACGGTAATGAAATGAAGCAGTGGGTGTATCAGTGGATGGAACAATGATTTTAAACATCAGTGTTTTTGAAAAGCAGAGGTTGACTATCAGCAGTGGACAGACTTTAGAGAGCAGATGTTGAGACACAACAGCATTTTAGGTACAACAGTGGTAGAAAATGAAATGAGGACTTTTATTACAACAACTGATAGAGCAGCAGTGTTTTAACCTTTGACAAATAATGTTAGCATCTGCTTGTTCAGATGTAGAATTTGATTTTGTCTTATCCAACATCTGTTGAGCATCAGAGATGCTATTCTTAACAAAATACATTTTAGATGTACATTATCAAGATTAAATTGTCAGCAGTTGTCTACAGAAATTTTGTTCAAGGTTTTGCCAAATGTCCATTATTCCAGACAGTGGCTTAGCATCCCAGATGATGAAATCATTTCTACTAGAGCTGCTCATTTTGTGTCTAATTACTTGAACTAGAACATGAGTATCTTAGTAGTTCGAAATTAATTTGCAATCAATTTATGATCTGTGATAATCAAACTTGAGCTTAACATGACCTTGATATATGTGCCATTTCCTTTTGACCAGATTTAGGATAGTAATTTTACACAAAAACTAGTAAATTACATCCTGACCAGAGATGAACTTTTACTATAAAAAAATGAGTAAAAGTACAGAATATATTATAAAAGGTAATATATATCTGGTTTTATTTAGAAGAAAAACGCCTTAGAAAAATAAAGGAAGTTTTGAAAATCAACAAAAGGAACTGACAACTTTACAAATGTGTTCGTGGTCATATCATTCTCAAGTTATTTTGACCATTGCTTGGGGTCATTTTCTTGTCAATTGATTGTAAATTCTTCTTTTAAGGACAATCACTGGAGATGCCGTAGTTACCTGAACAATTCCTGGATTGATGAAAGAACTCAGTTGCATGATGACCACTGTTTACCCCAATTTTGACCTCAGAAGTGTTTTGTGCTTATACTCTTTTTCCTTTTGGATTCAAAGGTTTTTGAGATAACGACACTTTGAGATTTATTTATTTTTCCCTTTTTGTCCTTCCCACTCACAAGTATAGAAATACTCACCGAGAGGAAACTTAATCCAGAATCATTCTGAAGTAATGTTTTGAGAAATCTGGCCACATTTGTCCATGTTTTATTACCAGATCTCACATCACATATGATTAGGACAGTTTTGACACCTTATTTTCTTAATGTGTTTTGACAAAGTTGTTTTGGTCCTATTGAGGATTCTCAACCTGCCTTTGAACACATATGTGACAACTCGAGTTTCTGACTTTCACTTTCGCATTAGATGCGCGTTGACTTTGACTGTTTAGTTGTTTGGATTGTGGACTTGAAATTGTACGCGTTGTGTTTTAATGAAACGTATTGTCGTTTTGCCTATATGTGATTAAACGCTGTGGTAGAAAATAATATTAGAATTATTATTAAAACACTTAGTCCAGATCACGAAACATGACATACAGATCGAAGGATCACGAAAGATCACGAAAGATAACCTTCGATTCGAAGGATCAACTTTCGGTTCGAAGGATCACGAAACATATCCTTCGACCAAGGACTCTATCCTTCGATATCTTTCGGCCCAGTCTTTCAAATGGGCCTTGGCCCACTGCCGATTTAGTATAAGCTTGATTTGAGACTTTACGTAATAACACTTGATCGGCAAACCCTAGAGCCTTTTTGTTCTAACTTTGTGTGCGACGGCAGACCCCCACATCCGAAGCCAAATCCCTTTTGTTGACCATTCTTAATTTCGGTTAGTGATTTACGTGTTTTGTTCTTGATTTCGACATACTTGGTTAATCTATTATGTAACTGCATGCGAAATACATGTTGATCTGGATTGATAGGATCGAATGCATAGTATTGAATGGGTTGAATGATATTAATTTGATCAGGATTCGAAAACAGATTAACATGTCAATAGTGTTCGATTATGTGATACGTTATGCTAATCGACTGGATGATATACGTATATATGTTAGATAGTTGAACCGAATGATGATTATGTTTACATGACATATAGATGATGATTCGGATTGGTTGATGATTGATTCTGTAACCGTTAAATGATTTCTGGGAATGATAGTAACTGTCGTAGATGATCTTTGTGCCTTCTGTGTAACGTAACTGATGAAATGTGCTTGTTAATCGATAACATGATAAGATGGATTAGGGTTTTGTGGTAACTGTCTATGAATGAAAACTGTTGTGACCGAAAGATACTTGCTACTCGAAACATAGCTGTTGTGACCGAAAGATGCTTGTCCTTTGAACCATAGTAGTGTTGACCGAAGGATAGCATTGACCGAAACATAATTAGGTTGACCGAAAGATGACAGTTGGTCGAAAGATGACATTAGGTTCGAAACATAACATTTGGTTCGAAAGATAACTGTGATAACTGTTGACCGAAAGATAAGGGTGGATCGAAAGATATATGGTTATGAACATACTTTGAATGATGGAATGTATGCTTGATTTATTTGGCATACCATGCTTGGTGATGAATGTTAACATTTGTATGCGTGTACACTAGCTGATGATTAAATGTGAAATGATACGTGTTGTGCCGATATACAAACTGACTGTTATGTGATATATGATTGATGCATGATATTGGCTATCAAGCACTATACGACATTAGACTGCATGCGTATTATTGCGAACATGAACTGATTTGTTATACGTGCATACAATAGGACGTGATTAATTACTTGTGAGTGCATAACCTAGCATACCGAGCAAACCAAGGTGAGTTCACACTCCTACTAAGGCATGGGATTCCCGGGTCGTGGGAATGGGTTAAAGGTTTCAATTGACTTATAACGTACAAACGCTTTTCCTAGACTATCACCTATCATGGTCCTCGGATGTCAGGACGGTTCCGTAGGTTGGGATAACACCTACGTGGTTCCGTAGGTTGGATAACATCTACGTGGTCATATGCCATTACTGCCTCGGATGTCAGGCACGCACGTAAAACCTACGTGTACGCATTACTTACTTCTATCCTCGGTACAAAGGATACGTACGTGAAACCCACGTACACCCTATACGCGCTACTGTTCTCGGACGAAGAACAGGGATAATACGAATAGTCTAGTGGTCACATAACATGGGAAGCCCCCACCTGTATAACTTACTATTGGCCCTGTAGAGCCACCCGTTACTTACTGTTACGCATTTACTTACTGTGAACTCGCTCAACTAGTTTGTTGATTATTCTGTTACATGCCTTGCAGATCGTTAGGTACTTGGAGCTTGCACTGGAGAAGCGGGTCGTTGTGGGCAAGGATGGTGGTTTCTACGTTGAACCATTATGACATTTAAAACTATTATCTATTGTTGGTTTATTTACTATGCTTCCGCTACACTTTGAAACTATGGTTATGTTTTGAACACCTATCGTATTGAATGGGTGGTTTACATTTATTTTACTTAATATTAATTACATGTTCAATATGATTGGTGGCTTGATCCTGGTCAGTCACGCTCCCAAGCGGTGATACTCCGCGTGTGGATTTTGGGGGTGTGACAGATTGGTATCAGAGCCATTGGTTATAGAGAACTTGGTTTTAATATGGAAAAACGTTTTTATTAAAACCAGACTATAACCAGAACAGTGCTCTCAACGATCCACAACGACGCTTCGCTCTACGTGCAAGACTCAACTTCCTAGGTAATAAGGTTTATGTTTATTGCCTACATGCTAGAATTTGCATAGAACTTTGCTCGTAGTATGCTTACATTACTTTGCTCACAACTTGTCATTGCATGAGAATACTTATGTGCTTACACTCTTCTGTCATCGCACTATTCGCGAACCTTTCTCACTTATGTTGCCTTTGATGTGAAGATCAATGGCCGCACGAATTAACATGACTCAAGCCCAGCTAGAGGCTCTCGTTGCTGCGGCAGTTGCAGCCGCCCAAGCAGGTAGTATACCCTGCAGTATAGACACTAGGATCTTTAGATCCTACATTAATTCTCGTACTTAACTTTGCCCTATTCGTACACAATAGGTCAACCCGCTCAGCAACAACCTGGGTGCACCTTCAAGAATTTCATGGATTGTCGTCCTAGCTCGTTCAGTGGCACGGAGGGAGCAGTTGGACTCCTCCACTGGTTTGAAAAGCTCGAGTCGGTTTTCGAAATGTGTGAATGCCCTGAGGCTCGCAGGGTGAAGTTCGCCACTGGCACACTTGAAGGGATTGCGCTCACTTGGTGGAACGCACAAGTGCAGATCTTAGGGTTGGCAGCTGCTAACGCTACACCCTGGAATGATTTCAAAGAACTGATCAAGAGGGAATACTGCACTAGAGAAGACATTCACAAGTTGGAGGACGATTTGTATAACTTGAAAATGGTTGGTTCGGAAATCGAAGCTTACACCAAGAGATCAAATGAGTTGGCTGTGTTATGTCCAACTATGGTGGACCCTCCATACAAGCGTATTGAGTTGTATCTCAAAGGTTTGGCACCAGAAATACAGAGCCACGTTACCTCGGCTAACCTCAACAACATCCAGGAAATCCAGCGTCTCGCTCATCGCATCACCGATCAGGCAGTGGATCAGAATAAACTGCCTAAGCGCGTCAGCGCTACTGCTACAGTCACTCCTTCAGCTACTCCCGTTACCCTCAGTGACAACAAGAGGAAATGGGAGGGGGATTCAAGCAAAGCATCAGTTTCGGTACAGTCACAAGCTCAGCAACGAAAGACAGACAGTTACCAGAGTCCCAGTCAGCACTCCTCAGGCAGCCACAGACAGGGAGGGTATCGAGGAAACCTTCCAAAGTGTAACACCTGCAACAAACATCACAGTGGCCAGTGTAATAAGGTTCGTTGTCAAAGATGCCTCAAGATGGGTCACGAGGCCAAAGACTGTAGAAGCCCTCGTCCTGCGAATCAGAATCAGCAGCAGCCACCGGCACAGCAGAATCAGCAACAGGGCAACAAGGGGTGTTATAATTGTGGTGCTGAAGGTCACATCAAGAGACACTGCCCTCAGCTAAACAGGAACCAGAACAACAACAACAATCAGGGCAACGGGAACAATAACAACAACAACGGGGGAAACAACAACAACAATGGCAACGAAGCTCGGGGTCGTGCTTTTGTGCTAGGTCGGGGTGACGCAGTGAATGATCCCAATGTGGTTATGGGTAAGTTTCTTCTCGACGATATTTATGTTACTGTCTTATTTGATTCGGGTGCTGATACAAGCTATATGTCATTGAAAATGAGTAAATTATTAAAACGTACACCAACACCCCTAGACACCAAACACGTCGTAGAACTAGCCAATGGTAAAAGTGTAGAAGCCGCACAGGTAGTCAAGGGTTGTAGTATTGTTCTAGCGGGTCAGACTTTCTCGATTGATCTCATACCCATAGTTTTGGGTAGTTTCGACGTCGTCATCGGTATGGATTGGTTATCCCAACATCACGCGGAGATCTTATGCAAAGAAAAAGTTATTCGTATTCCTCGCTCCAGTCAAGAACCTCTCGAAGTACAAGGTGACAAGAGTGGTGCTGTGGTTGGCATCATCTCTTTCTTAAAGGCGCAGAAATGTTTACGAAAGGGACATACTGCCATTCTGGCACTTGTCACTGACGCATCAGCAAAGGAAAAGAAGCTGGAGGATATACCAGTTGTGCGTGATTTTCCTCAAGTGTTTCCTGAAGATTTACCTGGTTTACCTCCTCATCGTCAAGTCGAGTTTCAGATTGAGTTAGCTCCTGGAGCAGCACCAATAGCCCGCGCACCGTATCGTTTAGCTCCAACCGAACTGGAAGAACTGTCGAAGCAGCTACAAGAGCTCTTGGAAAAGGGCTTTATTCGTCCAAGCTCTTCGCCTTGGGGAGCTCCAGTGTTATTTGTGAAGAAGAAAGACGGTACGTTCAGGATGTGCATCGACTACCGCGAACTCAATAAGGTGACGGTGAAGAACCGTTATCCTCTTCCGCGCATAGATGACCTATTCGACCAGTTGCAAGGGTCGTGTTACTATTCCAAGATTGATTTAAGGTCAGGGTATCATCAGCTGAGAGTCCGGGATGAGGACGTCTCCAAAACCGCTTTCAGAACTCGCTACGGTCATTACGAGTTTCTTGTCATGCCATTCGGGCTTACGAACGCGCCTGCAGTCTTCATGGATCTTATGAACAGGGTGTGCAAACCCTATCTCGACAAGTTCGTCATTGTTTTCATCGACGACATTTTGATTTACTCCAAGAGTCAAGAGGAGCACGAGCAGCACTTACGTCTTATCTTGGAACTTCTTCGAAAAGAGCAATTGTACGCAAAGTTTTCAAAATGCGACTTCTGGCTTCGTGAAGTCCACTTCTTAGGCCATGTGGTGAACAAGGATGGGATTCATGTCGATCCATCCAAGGTTGATTCGATCAGAAACTGGCCAGCACCACGTACACCGACAGAAATACGCCAATTCTTGGGTTTGGCGGGTTACTACAGGCGATTTATTAAAGACTTCTCAAAGATCGCGCAACCACTTACTATGCTAACACAGAAAGGTGTCGTTTACAGATGGGGTAATACGCAAGAGACCGCTTTTCAGTACTTAAAGGATAGGCTTTGCAGCGCACCTATTCTCTCATTGCCAGAGGGCACGGATGACTTCGTGGTTTATTGTGACGCATCGATACAGGGGCTTGGTTGTGTATTGATGCAGCGGGATAAAGTTATTGCCTACGCTTCGCGGCAACTCAAGGTTCATGAACGGAACTACACGACGCACGATTTAGAGCTGGGAGCTGTTGTTTTCGCGCTTAAGATATGGCGACACTACCTGTACGGTACCAAGTGCACGATTTACACCGATCACAGGAGTCTCGAGCATATTCTTAAGCAAAAGGATTTGAATATGCGTCAACGGAGATGGGTTGAACTACTAAACGACTATG
Source organism: Helianthus annuus (assembly GCF_002127325.2). NCBI lineage: Eukaryota > Viridiplantae > Streptophyta > Magnoliopsida > Asterales > Asteraceae > Helianthus > Helianthus annuus. The sequence continues at coordinate 95,480,561 of NC_035444.2, read as the reverse complement.
AATGCGCCATCAAGTATCATCCAGGCAAGGCCAATGTTGTGGCTGATGCCCTCGGTCGGAAAGACACTCTACCTAAGCGCGTGCGAGCGCTACAGCTTACTATTCAGTCCAGTCTTCCTGCACAGATACGAGCTGCTCAGTTAGAAGCACTGAAACCCGAAAACGTCAAAGCTGAAGCCTTACGCGGCTCAAGGCAACGCATGGAACAAAAGGAAGACGGCGCCTACTATGTAACGGGGCGTATTTGGGTCCCACTTTATGGCGGTTTACGCGAACTTGTAATGGATGAAGCTCACAAGTCTCGCTATTCGGTACATCCAGGGTCGGATAAAATGTACCACGACATCAGCACTACTTATTGGTGGCCTAGTATGAAGGCTCACATCGCTACGTACGTTGGAAAATGCTTAACCTGTGCGAGAGTCAAGGTTGAATATCAGAAACCATCTGGTCTACTTCAGCAGCCTAAGATACCGCAATGGAAATGGGAAGAAATTTCCATGGATTTTGTTACAGGCCTACCTAGATCTCAGCGTGGGAACGATACAATATGGGTCATAGTTGATCGACTCACCAAGTCTGCACACTTCCTGCCGATCAAGGAAACGGACAAGTTCTCCACTCTCGCAGACGTCTATCTTAAAGAAGTTGTTTCGAGGCACGGAGTGCCCACCTCTATTATTTCGGATCGCGATGCACGATTCACGTCAGAGCTTTGGCAAGCGATGCACAAATCCTTCGGCTCACGATTAGACATGAGCACAGCATATCATCCTCAGACGGATGGGCAGTCTGAGCGAACTATCCAAACTCTAGAAGACATGCTTCGAGCGTGTGTCATCGATTTCGGCAACGGCTGGGAAAAGCACCTCCCTTTAGTGGAGTTTTCATACAATAACAGCTATCATACCAGCATTCAAGCCGCTCCATTCGAGGCATTGTACGGACGTAAATGCCGGTCACCTCTCTGTTGGGCAGAGGTGGGGGATAGTCAAATTACGGGTCCAGAGATTGTAGTGGACGCCACAGAAAAGATTGCGCAGATACGACAACGCATGGCGGCAGCACGCGACCGTCAGAAAGCCTACGCGGACAAGCGTAGAAAGCCATTGGAATTTGAGGTCGGGGACCGGGTTTTATTGAAAGTTTCACCCTGGAAGGGTGTGGTTCGATTTGGTAAACGAGGCAAACTGAATCCGCGGTACGTCGGACCATTCGAAATCTTAGAAAAGATTGGCAAAGTAGCCTACAGATTAAACCTACCAGCTGAACTCGGTGCAGTTCACAATGTATTTCACGTGTCGAATCTGAAGAAATGCCTATCAGATGAGACCCTTATAGTTCCTTTTAAGGAACTCAATATCGACGAGCGGTTGCAGTTCGTCGAGGAACCAGTTGAAATCACGGACCGGGATGTTAAGGTCCTCAAGCACAAGAGAATCCCTCTTGTTCGAGTTCGTTGGAACTCCCAGCGTGGCCCAGAGTATACCTGGGAACGCGAAGATCAGATGAAAGAAAAGTATCCCCAGTTATTCGAAACCAATGCATCCACTTCTGAGGCTGAAGCTACTACTACTGAATTTCGGGACGAAATTCCAAATCAACGGGGGGATGATGTGACACCCCAGGAAAACCAGTGAACGATGTAACTTACCTAGCTTCCTCAGTGAGTGCGTACGAAATTTCGGGACGAAATTTCTTTTAAGTTGGGGATAATGTGACAACTCGAGTTTCTGACTTTCACTTTCGCATTAGATGCGCGTTGACTTTGACTGTTTAGTTGTTTGGATTGTGGACTTGAAATTGTACGCGTTGTGTTTTAATGAAACGTATTGTCGTTTTGCCTATATGTGATTAAACGCTGTGGTAGAAAATAATATTAGAATTATTATTAAAACACTTAGTCCAGATCACGAAACATGACATACAGATCGAAGGATCACGAAAGATCACGAAAGATAACCTTCGATTCGAAGGATCAACTTTCGGTTCGAAGGATCACGAAACATATCCTTCGACCAAGGACTCTATCCTTCGATATCTTTCGGCCCAGTCTTTCAAATGGGCCTTGGCCCACTGCCGATTTAGTATAAGCTTGATTTGAGACTTTACGTAATAACACTTGATCGGCAAACCCTAGAGCCTTTTTGTTCTAACTTTGTGTGCGACGGCAGACCCCCACATCCGAAGCCAAATCCCTTTTGTTGACCATTCTTAATTTCGGTTAGTGATTTACGTGTTTTGTTCTTGATTTCGACATACTTGGTTAATCTATTATGTAACTGCATGCGAAATACATGTTGATCTGGATTGATAGGATCGAATGCATAGTATTGAATGGGTTGAATGATATTAATTTGATCAGGATTCGAAAACAGATTAACATGTCAATAGTGTTCGATTATGTGATACGTTATGCTAATCGACTGGATGATATACGTATATATGTTAGATAGTTGAACCGAATGATGATTATGTTTACATGACATATAGATGATGATTCGGATTGGTTGATGATTGATTCTGTAACCGTTAAATGATTTCTGGGAATGATAGTAACTGTCGTAGATGATCTTTGTGCCTTCTGTGTAACGTAACTGATGAAATGTGCTTGTTAATCGATAACATGATAAGATGGATTAGGGTTTTGTGGTAACTGTCTATGAATGAAAACTGTTGTGACCGAAAGATACTTGCTACTCGAAACATAGCTGTTGTGACCGAAAGATGCTTGTCCTTTGAACCATAGTAGTGTTGACCGAAGGATAGCATTGACCGAAACATAATTAGGTTGACCGAAAGATGACAGTTGGTCGAAAGATGACATTAGGTTCGAAACATAACATTTGGTTCGAAAGATAACTGTGATAACTGTTGACCGAAAGATAAGGGTGGATCGAAAGATATATGGTTATGAACATACTTTGAATGATGGAATGTATGCTTGATTTATTTGGCATACCATGCTTGGTGATGAATGTTAACATTTGTATGCGTGTACACTAGCTGATGATTAAATGTGAAATGATACGTGTTGTGCCGATATACAAACTGACTGTTATGTGATATATGATTGATGCATGATATTGGCTATCAAGCACTATACGACATTAGACTGCATGCGTATTATTGCGAACATGAACTGATTTGTTATACGTGCATACAATAGGACGTGATTAATTACTTGTGAGTGCATAACCTAGCATACCGAGCAAACCAAGGTGAGTTCACACTCCTACTAAGGCATGGGATTCCCGGGTCGTGGGAATGGGTTAAAGGTTTCAATTGACTTATAACGTACAAACGCTTTTCCTAGACTATCACCTATCATGGTCCTCGGATGTCAGGACGGTTCCGTAGGTTGGGATAACACCTACGTGGTTCCGTAGGTTGGATAACATCTACGTGGTCATATGCCATTACTGCCTCGGATGTCAGGCACGCACGTAAAACCTACGTGTACGCATTACTTACTTCTATCCTCGGTACAAAGGATACGTACGTGAAACCCACGTACACCCTATACGCGCTACTGTTCTCGGACGAAGAACAGGGATAATACGAATAGTCTAGTGGTCACATAACATGGGAAGCCCCCACCTGTATAACTTACTATTGGCCCTGTAGAGCCACCCGTTACTTACTGTTACGCATTTACTTACTGTGAACTCGCTCAACTAGTTTGTTGATTATTCTGTTACATGCCTTGCAGATCGTTAGGTACTTGGAGCTTGCACTGGAGAAGCGGGTCGTTGTGGGCAAGGATGGTGGTTTCTACGTTGAACCATTATGACATTTAAAACTATTATCTATTGTTGGTTTATTTACTATGCTTCCGCTACACTTTGAAACTATGGTTATGTTTTGAACACCTATCGTATTGAATGGGTGGTTTACATTTATTTTACTTAATATTAATTACATGTTCAATATGATTGGTGGCTTGATCCTGGTCAGTCACGCTCCCAAGCGGTGATACTCCGCGTGTGGATTTTGGGGGTGTGACAGATTGGTATCAGAGCCATTGGTTATAGAGAACTTGGTTTTAATATGGAAAAACGTTTTTATTAAAACCAGACTATAACCAGAACAGTGCTCTCAACGATCCACAACGACGCTTCGCTCTACGTGCAAGACTCAACTTCCTAGGTAATAAGGTTTATGTTTATTGCCTACATGCTAGAATTTGCATAGAACTTTGCTCGTAGTATGCTTACATTACTTTGCTCACAACTTGTCATTGCATGAGAATACTTATGTGCTTACACTCTTCTGTCATCGCACTATTCGCGAACCTTTCTCACTTATGTTGCCTTTGATGTGAAGATCAATGGCCGCACGAATTAACATGACTCAAGCCCAGCTAGAGGCTCTCGTTGCTGCGGCAGTTGCAGCCGCCCAAGCAGGTAGTATACCCTGCAGTATAGACACTAGGATCTTTAGATCCTACATTAATTCTCGTACTTAACTTTGCCCTATTCGTACACAATAGGTCAACCCGCTCAGCAACAACCTGGGTGCACCTTCAAGAATTTCATGGATTGTCGTCCTAGCTCGTTCAGTGGCACGGAGGGAGCAGTTGGACTCCTCCACTGGTTTGAAAAGCTCGAGTCGGTTTTCGAAATGTGTGAATGCCCTGAGGCTCGCAGGGTGAAGTTCGCCACTGGCACACTTGAAGGGATTGCGCTCACTTGGTGGAACGCACAAGTGCAGATCTTAGGGTTGGCAGCTGCTAACGCTACACCCTGGAATGATTTCAAAGAACTGATCAAGAGGGAATACTGCACTAGAGAAGACATTCACAAGTTGGAGGACGATTTGTATAACTTGAAAATGGTTGGTTCGGAAATCGAAGCTTACACCAAGAGATCAAATGAGTTGGCTGTGTTATGTCCAACTATGGTGGACCCTCCATACAAGCGTATTGAGTTGTATCTCAAAGGTTTGGCACCAGAAATACAGAGCCACGTTACCTCGGCTAACCTCAACAACATCCAGGAAATCCAGCGTCTCGCTCATCGCATCACCGATCAGGCAGTGGATCAGAATAAACTGCCTAAGCGCGTCAGCGCTACTGCTACAGTCACTCCTTCAGCTACTCCCGTTACCCTCAGTGACAACAAGAGGAAATGGGAGGGGGATTCAAGCAAAGCATCAGTTTCGGTACAGTCACAAGCTCAGCAACGAAAGACAGACAGTTACCAGAGTCCCAGTCAGCACTCCTCAGGCAGCCACAGACAGGGAGGGTATCGAGGAAACCTTCCAAAGTGTAACACCTGCAACAAACATCACAGTGGCCAGTGTAATAAGGTTCGTTGTCAAAGATGCCTCAAGATGGGTCACGAGGCCAAAGACTGTAGAAGCCCTCGTCCTGCGAATCAGAATCAGCAGCAGCCACCGGCACAGCAGAATCAGCAACAGGGCAACAAGGGGTGTTATAATTGTGGTGCTGAAGGTCACATCAAGAGACACTGCCCTCAGCTAAACAGGAACCAGAACAACAACAACAATCAGGGCAACGGGAACAATAACAACAACAACGGGGGAAACAACAACAACAATGGCAACGAAGCTCGGGGTCGTGCTTTTGTGCTAGGTCGGGGTGACGCAGTGAATGATCCCAATGTGGTTATGGGTAAGTTTCTTCTCGACGATATTTATGTTACTGTCTTATTTGATTCGGGTGCTGATACAAGCTATATGTCATTGAAAATGAGTAAATTATTAAAACGTACACCAACACCCCTAGACACCAAACACGTCGTAGAACTAGCCAATGGTAAAAGTGTAGAAGCCGCACAGGTAGTCAAGGGTTGTAGTATTGTTCTAGCGGGTCAGACTTTCTCGATTGATCTCATACCCATAGTTTTGGGTAGTTTCGACGTCGTCATCGGTATGGATTGGTTATCCCAACATCACGCGGAGATCTTATGCAAAGAAAAAGTTATTCGTATTCCTCGCTCCAGTCAAGAACCTCTCGAAGTACAAGGTGACAAGAGTGGTGCTGTGGTTGGCATCATCTCTTTCTTAAAGGCGCAGAAATGTTTACGAAAGGGACATACTGCCATTCTGGCACTTGTCACTGACGCATCAGCAAAGGAAAAGAAGCTGGAGGATATACCAGTTGTGCGTGATTTTCCTCAAGTGTTTCCTGAAGATTTACCTGGTTTACCTCCTCATCGTCAAGTCGAGTTTCAGATTGAGTTAGCTCCTGGAGCAGCACCAATAGCCCGCGCACCGTATCGTTTAGCTCCAACCGAACTGGAAGAACTGTCGAAGCAGCTACAAGAGCTCTTGGAAAAGGGCTTTAACACATATTTTTCAGATCTGAAAACTATGAGTGACTTGTGCATGATATCACTTGTTGTGTGAAATTTATGTGTCATATGACATCTTGGTTGTTTTACAGAGTTTCTGATTAACCATTTTGATCATGATTCACTTGTTACTCTGTTTTTCAATTGAATACAACCAACCACAGTATCAATGAATTGTGAGCTGAACTGTTATGTCAAATTGAATGTTAGATCGAATTTGACTGTCCAAGCTCTGATACCAATTGTTAGGATCTGAGGCTCTCATGATTGTGTTTGTTTGTATGAACTTGACAGATCAATGAATATGTAACAATGTAAAGTGCAGCGGAAATGGATACAAACTGTATAAACACAATCAAGGAAGAAAATAGTTTAATAAAACAAGTGCTTTTCATTGAGTCGAATGATTGAAAATACAAAGCAAATGATTACAACATGTTTACAGAAACTAAGCTCCCCCTCAGCCAGATACCCCAAGGTTGGTTGCACAAGATGAAAGGATTGGACTGGAGAAGAAGAATCTACTCAGTCAATCAAATGTAACAGTACAGGGTACTGTTACATTTATAGGCAGTCCAAACCACTGAAGCATCTTGGCTGACATCACCATGATAGTAACATCTAACGACCTAACAACCAATAAACACTGTTCTATACAAACTACTGATATGCAACATCTGATAATCAATATAATACAAACTTGAGATAACTACTGCTTCACGTTCCACTGTTGTAGCCTGAGCACTGATGTTGAACTTCAGTGCTTTCTTCAAAGGTGATCAGTCTTTGAGTGGGCAGTGCTTGAGTCTTCAGCAGTACTTAGAAAACAGCAGTAGATAGAGCAACAGTGTTTGTCTTCAGCAGTCTTTTAGAGTATCATCAGTGTTTAGTTCATCAGTTGTTGTAGTGAGCAGCACTTAAGATTCATCAGCTGTCAGAATACCACTGTCAAGGGGAAAGCAAGGAGTAAACTGCTGCTTATTGATAGTCCACTGATGTGATCCGGTTTTGGCTTTACATTATCTGTTCCTCTGTTAGGGTTCAATCCCAACACTTAAGCATGTACGGGCGTATGCTACGAGCATTTAGCCATGCACCTAAACACGTTTCAACATAAACATGGAGTCACATAACCATCAAATAAACCGTTAATCGTTAAGTACTCTACTGATACCACTTATCGACCATTTCCGGAAAATATATTCCCCACATTTTTAAGGATCCGAAAATATATATTTTGTATTTTAAAATACTTGTAGGTAAAAATATATATAGTTTTCGTAACGATGTCAAGACTTGGTCGTTTATACTTTCAAACTCGATTTTTGTAGGAACGATATACTTTGTACTAAAATACTTGTACACTTTGAAAAGGCCGAATTTATATAAAGCGGCAATTTTTACTAAAAATCTCCCAAGTCTCGATTTTAAATACCAATCTCGTCATAAGACCCTTGACATACCGAATCATTATTTTACATATAACAATCCATATAATATTAAATATGCACCATTAACATAATATACACTTTAATAAACCAAATTCACCATTTTCCTCATATTAAGCCATTTTTAACTCTAAAAATAGTTAACATGTTAGATCATACAATAACCCACTTTTAACTTCTTCCAAATCTTGTCATACGAGATTTATCGTTAAATAAGTTAAACTTATATTTTTAACATTCTAAGATGGGTCTTAACACTTATATATACAAGTACCACTTTTAAGATCATCATACATCCCATAAACTCTCTAAATATATTTTGTTTGCATTTTAGACATAATCTCATATAACAAGATCCTACACACTCCATTACTTGTAATTAACATCAAGTTACAAACAAGCATCTAAAAATCATATTTTAACAAGCAAGAATCACACACATAAGCATCACGTAGCCCACAGATCATACACATACATCCTTATACTTAGAAACTTCCATTTTATCCTTATCTTTACTTGTTTTGTTAAACTACATTTTAACATCTCATTTGGTGACAAACTTGTCCATATAGAAATTAAACTAGTGTAAAAAAAAAAAAAAAAAAAAAAAAAAAAAAAAAGATTAGATGCTCACCACTAGTATAAAACTAGGGAAGTTTCTCTTAAAGAAATGGATGGTAGAAATTTATATGTTGAGATAAAGCTCCAAGCTTAGCTCCACTCTTCTATTATCTCAACACTTGGGATTTCTAGTATTATTTTGAGTGAATGGAAGATTGAAAAAGGAAAGTGAAAGGAGGTCTTTGAGCTGTAAGTTTAAGAGATGGAGAGATATTGATGTTGTGTGTTTTTGTAAATGGACAGTATGCATTTTGTATTTTAGATCATAGTAATATAATCAACCAAACCATGCTACATCCATACTTCTTTGACCACCATATTATCTTACAATCAAATCAATGGCAAAAAAGAATGGGAGGGGGTAAGTTGGTCGTAGAATGGGGAAGGGTGGGTATGGGTTGGTTTGAATTTTTTTGCTATTTTAATAATGATGTATAGATATTTGGGTGATTAGGCTAATTACGGTGTTTAGAGTTTGTTAAAACTCTAATCTAATTTAATTATTATTAGACAATAATAATTATACAATAGATTTTTTTTTGTTCGTTGAAAATATAGATGTGAAAACGCCATCACAATAACATCTTCGCGATACACGGAATAAGTATTCTACGATTCTTTCTTATCTGAGACAAGCTTAATCTATTATTCACGCCAAACGTATAACAATACCATATTTTTTAAAGTTCTTGGCATATTGGAACAGTGTCAGCATCTTTTATAATGTACCGGATAATCCACCAACGCTCGTTGTTTTATATATATACCTTTATTGCTAGACGATAAGACGATACCAAACGACATCAAATGCGAATCCATGCATTTACCCAGACATTGCTAGACTTTATGGACTCAATTAATAATATAATTAAGTCTAAATGCACATAATTTAATAAATAAATAGTGATTAGATCATAGGATTAACCTGAAATTTTGCCGGTTGTCACAACATTCGCCTTTCCTGGATGATATTTGATTTCACAATCATAATCATTTAACAGCTCTACCAATGTCGCTGTCTCATGTTAAGCTCTTTCTGATCGAATATGTGTTGAAGGCTCTTGTGATCAGTGAAAATCGTACATCGGATACCATATAAGTAATGCCGCCAAATCTTCAAAGCAAACACCATTGCGCCTAACTCCAAATCATGCGTGGTGTAGTTCTTCTCATGAACCTTCAACTGGCGCAAAGCATAAGCGATAACCTTTTGTCGCTGCATCAGCACACAGCCCAATCCTTGACGCGAGGCGTCACAGTATACCACAAAGTTGTCGGTGCCTTTCGGGTAGGGATAAAATAGGTGCATCGCAAAGCTTATTCTTGAGCAGCTGAAAGGTTTCTTCTTGTTTATCTCCCCATTCATACTTCTTATCCTTTTGAGTAAGGGAGGTCAGCGGTTGAGTGATCTTGTAAAAATCCTCAATGAATCTGCGTTAATACCCTGCTAAACCTAGAAACTATCGAATCTTGGTTGTCGTCTTCGGAGTTTCCCAATTCTTAATCGCCTCGATCTTGGTGGGATCCACATGAATACCATTCTCATTTACCACTTGACCGAGGAACTGTACTTCACGTAACCAAAACTCGCACTTCGAGAACTTAGCATACAGTTCCTCCTTCTTTAGCAGCTCTAAAATGGCTCTAAGGTGTTGCTCATGTTCTTCCTTTGTCCGCGAATAGATCAAAATATCATCGATAAATAGAATCACGAATTTATCGAGATATGGTTTGCAGACCCGATTCATCAAATACTGTCGGTGCATTCGTCAATCCAAACGGCATCACTAGAAACTCGTAGTGTCCATAACGAGTTCTAAAGGCAGTCTTCGGTATACTATCTTCTTGAATCCGCAGCTGGTGATAACCTGATCGAAGGTCGATCTTGGAGTAGTAACTTGAACCCTGAAGTTGATCGAATAAATCATCAATCCTCGGTAAAGGATACCGATTCTTGATGGTTAACTTGTTCAGCTCTCGGTAGTCGATGCACATACGAAAACTACCGTCCTTCTTCTTGACGAACAGAACTGGAGCTCCCCAAGGCGAGAAGCTTGGTCTAATGAATCCCTTGTCTAATAACTCCTGAAGCTGCGTCGACAAATCTTGCATCTCTGAAGGCGCAAGTCGATAAGGTTCCTTGGCTACTATAACAACCCTAAACGTAAACCGACACCCTCGAATATTTTCCGACACCCTAATATATTTTAAAATATCCCAATATGTCACTAAAAATGGGCCCCGAATACCTTAAATATTAATAAAAATAATTAAAAAATGAAATTTGGTGCGCTCGCGGGCCGCGTAGCCCTTTGGCTACACCTACGCGGGCCACGTCAACTTAAGGATCAAGCTAGCCCCGGTGTTGACACGTGTCGTAACGCGTGTTGAACCTATTGATGACCCGGATCACCTACGACCCTATTCCCCTACTACGCGGGCCGCGTACGCCTATGCTTACATTTACGCGGGCCGCATGAAAGTCGAAAATCAGCCCTATAAATAGAGGCCATCGGGTTTCATTCAGAAATTGTTCAAAATCGAAATCTCTCTCTCAAATCTGAATATTAGGCAATATAAGCGGGTATTATACCCCCCTAAATATCGAGGTTCTGCTATGATGTAAGTATCATAACCCCTAGAGACGTATTAGATACTCTGCCCGATTGATCTAGGGTTCCGTAACGGCTGTCGTGGTTTTGCCCGACGTAGTCGTTGGAATGCCGTCTCGGGGAGGGTATTACCAATGTTAAATTGGGTTATTATACTAACACGCGTGCATTTGTGTAATTTATAGATTGTCACCAGGAAACCCTTACAGATAATCTAAGACAACAATGTGAGTAATCCTCTTTTTGTGTAAACCTTTTTGTGAGTAATCTCCTTTTTGCAAATTGTTTTTACAAAACCTCACTTAATTAATTATACATTAAACAGTTATTGAGTATTTGTAAGGATACAATTACACTCGGTAAATTTGGGGTTTTGTATACAAAATTAGTTACCACCTGGTAAAGGAGTAACATGACCATAAGTCGGAACGACACTACCGTGTGGTGGTAATTGATATGACTTGGAAACAAATGTAATTGCGGATGCGCCCTCAATACTGTATTATGGTTTTTGTTTAAAAAACTTGATTAAACTGGGATTCACTCACCAGTATTTCCCACTGACAAAATGTTTTTAAAACGCGTTTCAGGTAACAATATGTGAAAGCCAAATAGAAGCCAGCTGGACAGCATTGAAGACTTGGAAAAGTGGCAATAAAGTTACCTAAAAGAAATAGATGTTTTTCTTAAATAAAAATAGGATTTATTCCTATGAAATGAGTGTACTGAAAACTTGGGTTTTACCCATGTGTTTAATGTTATGAAAATGGGGTATTTTACTCTGATAAAATATATCATAACTACGGTCCTGATGAAAAATTCCGCTGCCAAATTAGACAAACAGGATACCACCGAAACTGGCTCACGGCCCCCGCTCCCAGGATGGGATCAGGGGTTGTGACAGAAGGTGGTATCAGAGCTAAGCCACTGATTCAGCCACAGAAGTGTTCTACTGATGCCAAAATTCAAAGTGTTAGGAAATAAATTACGAAAATACGTGCATAATTGTATTTTCTTGTTATGTGTTATCTGACTATTTGTTAGTTTATATTATGAGCGACCAAGGACCATCTGACGCGTACCGTCAATTGTCTGGTTCGCCTAGAAGTGAAGGTGCCTCTTCTCAGCCTGCCCTCTCAGGGTACTCTGCTGATACGGAAGAAGGAATATTCGTGTTTACAGCTCAATCTGAAGAGCCATTTCCTTAGAAAAAGAGGGGATGGTTCAGTAGGGGAGCACACGAGCGTAGGAAGCGTATGAAAAAATTACAAGATCAAAGAGCACTAGCCGCAGCCAAAAGAGAAACCGATGCTTATGCCCAGGATATGCTTAATAGGGGTATAGCCAATATCCATATTTTAGCAACCACTGCAGCTGACCCAAACCTGGAGCAAATGTTAGCACCCCAACCACAACCACCAATTCCTGATCAACCCATGGAAATAGAAAACCCTGAAAACCAAGTAGAAATGAATGATTTTAATCCGGAAGAAATACCTAGGGTACCTGCACCAAAACCCCTAGATCCAAATTACGACCCATGGTGGGACGACAACAGGGACTATGTGCAACGTTACCCAATCCATGAAAATTTGCCCATGCCAAATCTAGGAGCCTACCCAGGGTTAGATCCTCTAGATCCCTATTACGATAACGATGCATTCATTAGGGAGATTTTAGAGAATCCTTACCCATACCAGGCCCCGTACCAGGAACTCGCACCCCAGATTCCGAACCCAGTCCTAGAACCTGCACCCCCAATAAGTGCAGACAATGTACAAGAACTTAGGACTTTCGGTGAGGAAATTTTAAAGAGTAGTGAACGAATGGGACAGGTGGGAGAGCGTCTCGTATGGAAATACGACGAGTGCAATATGGATTTTTGCATGAATCCATATCCTTGAATCGATGGTGGAGATGGTAGAATAATAATAATATAATATAATAATGAAATTGTTGGTGCATACGTCTGTCGAATTCGTCTTGTATCGAGTCTTGCATTGTTCGTGGCACAAAGATCGAGAAATCATGACATAAAGTTAATTCCGCAAGAAAGGACTAATTCCGCATGAAGTGATACTTGGTAATTCCGCACGGAATTAATAAGTAATTCCGTGTGAGTCTTAATTTCGCGTGAATGTATTTCCGTGTGAAGCATGTTTCATACGGAATTAGTGTGTCTATAAATAGTTGTAATCTCGTGTCATTTGGTACGAAATTAGCATAGTGTTTTCCGACGGCGAAGCTCTGTCGAAGTGTCTTCAGACCTGTAAAGTGTTACAAAATCAATATACAAGACAGTTATTAGTGAATCTTGCTAAAATTCATGCATTATGTCTGTTTTCTCCTTTCATAGTGTATAGAACGCCTCTGAACGACTCCTTTTGGGTCCGCGAACGATCCTACAATTGGTATCAGAGCTCAGGAGGAGGAGTTTTGCGGATTTCAGCTTGATTTCATCTCATTTTTTTTACTTCTACACTTTCTTTTCTTAATTGAACAAGTTTCCACGGTTAAAATGATCTGAATTTCACATATAACATGTAAAACAGTGTATTAACAAAGCCTTGAGAGATTTGGACCATAATTCAATCAAAAACTTACAAAATTTGTAATTTCGCATGAAATTTTGTTCGAAAATGGTGACATCATCCTAATCTCGTTTGGAAGTGTACTTTAATTCCGCACGAGATTACAGTTAAAAGCTAATTTCATTTGAAATCACAGTTAATTCCGCACGGAATTCTAATTTCGTTTGGATAATCTCGTTCCATACTTAATTTCGTTCGAAATCTGAGTAATTCCGCACGGAATTACCTGATTTCGTTTGAAAGGTACTAATTTCGTTTGAAGGTTGTCTGTTGCAGGTAATTTCATTTAAAGAGCATAATCTCGTTTGAAAAGTGTTGTTTTTGATAAACTTGTTACCGAATCATGAGTGAAGAATTTTACAACGCATTTGCCACATCCTCGACTACTCCGGCTTCCCTTGCTCAAAACATGAATTTGGAAAATGAGACTGGAACAATGCAAAAACCCCCAAAGCTAATGAGTATTGAGGAGTATTACGGATGGAAAGATCGGTTTGAAAACTGGTTCAAGCTAATCATTTGAGATCTTGGGAATGTATTTTGAAAAAGTATGTTTTACCACGTACTGAACTGGAAGTTGAAAAAACAATCTATGAATTCAATGACAAAGAACGTGACATGTATAAAGCCGAAAAGATGATGATTAGTCTACTCCAGCAAGCTATTAAAGAAGACATCTTTGTATTGCTTCAACATGACAAACTTCAAAATCAATTTGGGATGCTCTTAAAATCAAATTTGAAGGAAGTGAGAAGATGATTAAGAGTAAAAAGGCACTGCTTAAGAAAGAATTTGATCTTTTCACAAGCTTGCCAGGAGAAGATACAAAGAAATTAATTGAAAGATATTGCCACTTAGTGCGATCTATGTCAATGTTAAGCATAACTAAAGATCGAGAGGAATGGGTGAACAAGTTAGCTGACGCTTTACCTCAGAAAGAGTGGGGTACATATTTGATGATCTTAAAGAACACCAGAGAATATGATGGTTTGACGATTTCTCAGTTCATTGAAAAAATTGAGGGTCAAGATCTTGAACAGCAAAAGATTGCAAGGATGAATAATCTGATTGGTCAACAAGATGTGAAAATGTACTACAAAGGCAATGTTTAAGAGGTTGAAAGGAGTCCGAAGATTCAAACTGCTTTTAGTGCTGGAAACTCATCTGAAAATGTTGATCAAAATCCAAATAGCAGCAGTAGTTTTTCTCCATACCCAAGTGTTAATCCAAAGAGTTCAACTTCAAGTTTTCATTCTCAAAGTTCTAAAAGTGGAAATGGTTGTGTGATGTGCAACATTGCATTCAATCTTCCAGATGGTCAAAGTTTTTCTGAAGAAATTGCAAAAGATCACATGGCGTTACTTGAAATTGTGCTACAATCTTATGAAGGTTTGGTTGCAGGGAGGATCGGCAATCCTATGCTGACAAAAGAGGATTACGATCAGATAGACGCTGAAGAGATGGAACTCATGGACATCAAATGGTGTCTAGCTAGTGTCTTGAGAAGAGCTGAAAAGTTCAAATTGATTACAGGAAGAAATGATTTCTTAGATGCACATGTTTCAACTTTGGGTTTTGATAAATCTAAAGTTACTTGTTTTCGATGCAGGGAGAAAGGTCATTTCAAGAGAGAATGCAAAAATCGAGAAGTAAGTGAAGCAAAGAATCCATTCGGAAAAGATGATTAGTATCGGAAAGCCATATATCAACAAGTTGGCCAACAACAACAAGAACCACAAGTGGCTCATAGTAGAAAAGTAATAGAGGATTCTTCAAAGAGAGCATGTTTGGTGAATCAATAAAATTTCAGCTGGGATAAATACATTTCATCCGACAACAAAGCATGCTTAATCAATCAAGATGATGAAAAATTACCCGAAGGATTTAGCTGGGATCAGTTTGTGGATGAGAATGGGGAATTTAAAGCTTTCATTGCTAAAATTGTAAAAGAACCAGATTTGTTTACAGAGTGGATGAAAGTGGTTGGTGTTAATGTGAAGAATGAAGAAGAAGAGTCTGTTTCATCAGATGGAAGTTCAGAAAGAGCAACTATGTTTGATCAAACACCATCTGATTCTAGTTTTTCATATGATAGTTCTGAAAAGTCAATAGATTTTGATCAATCACCAACTGATGACAGTGGTGATGATGAGGAAGAAAGACATATTAATGTTGCAAAAACTCATCTATCTCCTGAAAGTTTTCAATTTTATTTTGCAGATCGTTTGGAGAAGCTGAAAGAGAAACGAGCTACAAAAGACTTGAAAAAGGAAAAAGTTGAAGATGTTGCTGAAACAAAGAAAGTTGAAACGGAGAAGGTGATTGAAGATGAAAAAGTGATTGAAGAAGAAAAAGTTGTTGAAGCTGTAAAAATCATTGAAGTAGAAAAGATTGTGGAAGTCATCGAGCCTTGCTTAAAGTGTTTAGAACCTTGCAAGCAGTGTGTAGAAAAAGATGAGAAGTTGACTGAGTTTGAGAAGATGAAAGAACAATTACTGTTTAATCTCAATTATGTGAAAGAGTCGTATGACGTATTGAACAGAACAGTAACTGGTCTTCAAAAGACAAATTCTGAAAGAGAAGATGCATTGACCATGATGAATGCGGTGATGATGTCGAAGCAAAAAAGCAATAAATCGTTACATTGAGGAATGTGCCAAGCTGAAACAAGAGTTGGAGACTGAGAAAATTGAAAATGAAAGAATTAGAAGACTCTTGCAAAGTTATTCTAGTTCTGATTATCTCATTGACGGAATTTATCCAACTGTTGCAAGTTTTGAAGCATTGCAAGATGATGAGAAGTCAAAGAAGAAGGATACTGGTAAGAAACAGAGTGTTAGTTATAACAAGTGTCCGCCTCCAATCTGGGAAGGATATTCTCCCAGAAAACCAAATGAGGAGCAAGTCCAAAAGGCATTCAATATAAAGTTAAAATCCAAAACAACTAATGAATTACCAGAAAACATTGATGTCATGTTCACATCGTCTGACACTGATCATGAGTCTGAGTTAATAAAAAAGGTGGTTGATCAGGTGTTGGATACGGATGAGGAGTCTGATTCAAAGTCCGAGTCTGGAAGTTCGAGTTCGTCGGTCAACAGTCAAAAGACGTCGGTTAAACGGGTTTTTAGTAAAGATTTTTTGTTATCAAAATCTAATTTGAATGAGGAAACATTTGAAGTTGCATATACTTTGAATTATTCTGACAAATTATATTCTGATAAAGAATTTCCAATAAGAAGTGTTAAAATTGAAAAGATCAAAAAGGTTTTCAAACTAACAGAAATCAATATTTCTGAAATAAAAGATTTAAATCTTAAAGAAAAACCTAAAAAATACACTTCAAGAGTTCAACAACAGTTAAACAAGAAAAAAGGTTTCAGTTCTGGTTCTGGTTTTCAAAAGAAACCAAACCATAACGGTAATTTCAAAAAGAAAGGTCTTGGTTTTATTCCACCTGAAAATTATAAAAAAGAGAAAATTTTCTAAACCAAATACAAAATTTGTTGCAGGAACAAGCTCAGAAAAAGAAGCAAAAAGCCCACTCTGGAAGCAATCGAATCAAGAATTCCTTGCTAAGAAGCAAGAGAGGATGGGGATTGGAGTTTTTCATAGAAAGGAGACTAGAACATGTTACAAATGCAATGAAGTTGGTCACATTGCATGGAACTGTTCTCAAGCTACAAAGACAAAACAGGAAGTCTCTAAAAAACTCAAAGAAAAAGTTGTTGAGAAATATGAATCACCAACTGAAAAATTCAAAGTTTTTGAAAATTCAACTTATGAAGTTGGTGAATATTCAAAGAAAAATTTTTACAAAAAAAAGAGCCAAAGACAACCAAATGTGGGTTGTTAAGAAGTTTTCTGATGTAAAAATGGGTGATGAATCTGATTCCACAAAATTAGAGGAGCCACAGGTTGAGATTAACTTTCATTCTCAAAGTTCTAAAAGTGGAAATGGTTGTGTGATGTGCAACATTGCATTCAATCTTCCAGATGGTCAAAGTTTTTCTGAAGAAATTGCAAAAGATCACATGGCGTTACTTGAAACTGTGCTACAATCTTATGAAGGTTTGGTTGCAGGGAGGATCGGCAATCCTATGCTGACAAAAGAGGATTACGATCAGATAGACGCTGAAGAGATGGAACTCATGGACATCAAATGGTGTCTAGCTAGTGTCTTGAGAAGAGCTGAAAAGTTCAAATTGATTACAGGAAGAAATGATTTCTTGGATGCACATGTTTCAACTTTGGGTTTTGATAAATCTAAAGTTACTTGTTTTCGATGCAGGGAGAAAGGTCATTTCAAGAGAGAATGCAAAAATCGAGAAGTAAGTGAAGCAAAGAATCCATTCGGAAAAGATGATTAGTATCGGAAAGCCATATATCAACAAGTTGGCCAACGACAACAAGAACCACAAGTGGCTCATGGTAGAAAAGTAATAGAGGATTCTTCAAAGAGAGCATGTTTGGTGAATCAATAAAATTTCAGCTGGGATAAATACATTTCATCCGACAACAAAGCATGCTTAATCAATCAAGATGATGAAAAATTACCCGAAGGATTTAGCTGGGATCAGTTTGTGGATGAGAATGGGGAATTTAAAGCTTTCATTGCTAAAATTGTAAAAGAACCAGATTTGTTTACAGAGTGGATGAAAGTGGTTGGTGTTAATGTGAAGAATGAAGAAGAAGAGTCTGTTTCATCAGATGGAAGTTCAGAAAGAGCAACTGTGTTTGATCAAACACCATCTGATTCTAGTTTTTCATATGATAGTTCTGAAAAGTCAATAGATTTTGATCAATCACCAACTGATGACAGTGGTGATGATGAGGAAGAAAGACATATTAATGTTGCAAAAACTCATCTATCTCCTAAAAGTTTTCAATTTTATTTTGCAGATCGTTTGGAGAAGCTGAAAGAGAAACGAGCTGCAAAAGAGTTGAAAAAGGAAAAAGTTGAAGATGTTGCTGAAACAAAGAAAGTTGAAACGGAGAAGGTGATTGAAGATGAAAAAGTGATTGAAGAAGAAAAAGTTGTTGAAGCTGTAAAAATCATTGAAGTAGAAAAGATTGTGGAAGTCATCGAGCCTTGCTTAAAGTGTTTAGAACCTTGCAAGCAGTGTGTAGAAAAAGATGAGAAGTTGACTGAGTTTGAGAAGATGAAAGAACAATTACTGTTTAATCTCAATTATGTGAAAGAGTCGTATGACGTATTGAACAGAACAGTAACTGGTCTTCAAAAGACAAATTCTGAAAGAGAAGATGCATTGACCATGATGAATGCGGTGATGATGTCGAAGCAAAAAAGCAATAAATCGTTACATTGAGGAATGTGCCAAGCTGAAACAAGAGTTGGAGACTGAGAAAATTGAAAATGAAAGAATTAGAAGACTCTTGCAAAGTTATTCTAGTTCTGATTATCTCATTGACGGAATTTATCCAACTGTTGCAAGTTTTGAAGCATTGCAAGATGATGAGAAGTCAAAGAAGAAGGATACTGGTAAGAAACAGAGTGTTAGTTATAACAAGTGTCCGCCTCCGATCTGGGAAGGATGTTCTCCCAGAAAACCAAATGAGGAGCAAGTCCAAAAGGCAGTCAATATAAAGTTAAAATCCAAAACAACTAATGAATTACCAGAAAACATTGACGTCATGTTCACATCGTCTGACACTGATCATGAGTCTGAGTTAATAAAAAAGGTGGTCGATCAGGTGTTGGATACGGATGAGGAGTCTGATTCAAAGTCCGAGTCTGGAAGTTCGAGTTCGTCGGTCAACAGTCAAAAGACGTCGGTTAAACGGGTTTTTAGTAAAGAATTTTTGTTATCAAAATCTAATTTGAATGAGGAAACATTTGAAGTTGCATATACTTTGAATTATTCTGACAAATTATATTCTGATAAAGAATTTCCAATAAGAAGTGTTAAAATTGAAAAGATCAAAAAGGTTTTCAAACTAACAGAAATCAATATTTCTGAAATAAAAGATTTAAATCTTAAAGAAAAACCTAAAAAATACACTTCAAGAGTTCAACAACAGTTAAACAAGAAAAAAGGTTTCAGTTCTGGTTCTGGTTTTCAAAAGAAAGCAAACCATAACGGTAATTTCAAAAAGAAAGGTCTTGGTTTTATTCCACCTGAAAATTATAAAAAAGAGAAAATTTTCTAAACCAAATACAAAATTTGTTGCAGGAACAAGCTCAGAAAAAGAAGCAAAAAGCCCACTCTGGAAGTAATCGAATCAAGAATTCCTTGCTAAGAAGCAAGAGAGGATGGGGATTGGAGTTTTTCATAGAAAGGAGACTAGAACATGTTACAAATGCAATGAAGTTGGTCACATTGCATGGAACTGTTCTCAAGCTACAAAGACAAAACAGGAAGTCTCTAAAAAACTCAAAGAAAAAGTTGTTGAGAAATATGAATCACCAACTGAAAAATTCAAAGTTTTTGAAAATTCAACTTATGAAGTTGGTGAATATTCAAAGAAAAATTTTTACAAAAAAAGAGCCAAAGACAACCAAATGTGGGTTGTTAAGAAGTTTTCTGATGTAAAAATGGGTGATGAATCTGATTCCACAAAATTAGAGGAGCCACAGGTTGAGATTAACTTTCATTCTCAAAGTTCTAAAAGTGGAAATGGTTGTGTGATGTGCAACATTGCATTCAATCTTCCAGATGGTCAAAGTTTTTCTGAAGAAATTGCAAAAGATCACATGGCGTTACTTGAAACTGTGCTACAATCTTATGAAGGTTTGGTTGCAGGGAGGATCGGCAATCCTATGCTGACAAAAGAGGATTACGATCAGATAGACGCTGAAGAGATGGAAC
Source organism: Helianthus annuus (assembly GCF_002127325.2). NCBI lineage: Eukaryota > Viridiplantae > Streptophyta > Magnoliopsida > Asterales > Asteraceae > Helianthus > Helianthus annuus. Next base: position 95,460,142 of record NC_035444.2, on the reverse strand, counting down.
TCATGGACATCAAATGGTGTCTAGCTAGTGTCTTGAGAAGAGCTGAAAAGTTCAAATTGATTACAGGAAGAAATGATTTCTTGGATGCACATGTTTCAACTTTGGGTTTTGATAAATCTAAAGTTACTTGTTTTCGATGCAGGGAGAAAGGTCATTTCAAGAGAGAATGCAAAAATCGAGAAGTAAGTGAAGCAAAGAATCCATTCGGAAAAGATGATTAGTATCGGAAAGCCATATATCAACAAGTTGGCCAACGACAACAAGAACCACAAGTGGCTCATGGTAGAAAAGTAATAGAGGATTCTTCAAAGAGAGCATGTTTGGTGAATCAATAAAATTTCAGCTGGGATAAATACATTTCATCCGACAACAAAGCATGCTTAATCAATCAAGATGATGAAAAATTACCCGAAGGATTTAGCTGGGATCAGTTTGTGGATGAGAATGGGGAATTTAAAGCTTTCATTGCTAAAATTGTAAAAGAACCAGATTTGTTTACAGAGTGGATGAAAGTGGTTGGTGTTAATGTGAAGAATGAAGAAGAAGAGTCTGTTTCATCGGATGGAAGTTCAGAAAGAGCAACTGTGTTTGATCAAACACCATCTGATTCTAGTTTTTCATATGATAGTTCTGAAAAGTCAATAGATTTTGATCAATCACCAACTGATGACAGTGGTGATGATGAGGAAGAAAGACATATTAATGTTGCAAAAACTCATCTATCTCCTAAAAGTTTTCAATTTTATTTTGCAGATCGTTTGGAGAAGCTGAAAGAGAAACGAGCTGCAAAAGAGTTGAAAAAGGAAAAAGTTGAAGATGTTGCTGAAACAAAGAAAGTTGAAACGGAGAAGGTGATTGAAGATGAAAAAGTGATTGAAGAAGAAAAAGTTGTTGAAGCTGTAAAAATCATTGAAGTAGAAAAGATTGTGAAAGTCATCGAGCCTTGCTTAAAGTGTTTAGAACTTTGCAAGCAGTGTGTAGAAAAAGATGAGAAGTTGACTGAGTTTGAGAAGATGAAAGAACAATTACTGTTTAATCTCAATTATGTGAAAGAGTCGTATGACGTATTGAACAGAACAATAACTGGTCTTCAAAAGACAAATTCTGAAAGAGAAGATGCATTGACCATGATGAATGCGGTGATGATGTCGAAGCAAAAAAGCAATAAATCGTTACATTGAGGAATGTGCCAAGCTGAAACAAGAGTTGGAGACTGAGAAAATTGAAAATGAAAGAATTAGAAGACTCTTGCAAAGTTATTCTAGTTCTGATTATCTCATTGACGGAATTTATCCAACTGTTGCAAGTTTTGAAGCATTGCAAGATGATGAGAAGTCAAAGAAGAAGGATACTGGTAAGAAACAGAGTGTTAGTTATAACAAGTGTCCGCCTCCGATCTGGGAAGGATATTCTCCCAGAAAACCAAATGAGGAGCAAGTCCAAAAGGCAGTCAATATAAAGTTAAAATCCAAAACAACTAATGAATTACCAGAAAACATTGACGTCATGTTCACATCGTCTGACACTGATCATGAGTCTGAGTTAATAAAAAAGGTGGTCGATCAGGTGTTGGATACGGATGAGGAGTCTGATTCAAAGTCCGAGTCTGGAAGTTCGAGTTCGTCGGTCAACAGTCAAAAGACGTCGGTTAAACGGGTTTTTAGTAAAGAATTTTTGTTATCAAAATCTAATTTGAATGAGGAAACATTTGAAGTTGCATATACTTTGAATTATTCTGACAAATTATATTCTGATAAAGAATTTCCAATAAGAAGTGTTAAAATTGAAAAGATCAAAAAGGTTTTCAAACTAACAGAAATCAATATTTCTGAAATAAAAGATTTAAATCTTAAAGAAAAACCTAAAAAATACACTTCAAGAGTTCAACAACAGTTAAACAAGAAAAAAGGTTTCAGTTCTGGTTCTGGTTTTCAAAAGAAACCAAACCATAACGGTAATTTCAAAAAGAAAGGTCTTGGTTTTATTCCACCTGAAAATTATAAAAAAGAGAAAATTTTCTAAACCAAATACAAAATTTGTTGCAGGAACAAGCTCAGAAAAAGAAGCAAAAAGCCCACTCTGGAAGCAATCGAATCAAGAATTCCTTGCTAAGAAGCAAGAGAGGATGGGGATTGGAGTTTTTCATAGAAAGGAGACTAGAACATGTTACAAATGCAATGAAGTTGGTCACATTGCATGGAACTGTTCTCAAGCTACAAAGACAAAACAGGAAGTCTCTAAAAAACTCAAAGAAAAAGTTGTTGAGAAATATGAATCACCAACTGAAAAATTCAAAGTTTTTGAAAATTCAACTTATGAAGTTGTTGAATATTCAAAGAAAAATTTTTACAAAAAAAGGGCCAAAGACAACCAAATGTGGGTTGTTAAGAAGTTTTCTGATGTAAAAATGGGTGATGAATCTGATTCCACAAAATTAGAGGAGCCACAGGTTGAGATTAAAGAAGAAAACTCAGTGCCTCCAGTGGATGATGTTAATTTTCCACCATTGAGGACTGAGAATTTTAAATCAAAAGTTGGGAAGGTTGAGATCTCAAATAAATTCTATTCTGAGAAGAAAGAATTTGATGTTGAGAACACTTTTAATGGAAATGTTAAGAAGATTTTTGGAAAAATGATTGGGGGTAAAGTCCAAGGGGTTAAAGATTTTTATGCAACAAAGAAAGCAACTTATAACCCAACTGAAGAAGAACTGAAATCACCCAAGGCTGGTCAGGCTTGGGTGGATATTTTCTTTAATTGAAAAACCTGACTTGCCGGAGCTCCCAAGTGGTTAATCATGGAGCATGAATCGACATCTTTCTTGAAAATGTTTTTGAATGTGTTTAAGTGTGACTTGCCGGAGCTTCCAGGTTGTTAAGTGTGGAGCAGGAATCGGCGTCATTATTCATATCAGGTTTTTATTGTGTTTACTTACAACTGGTACAGAGGTTTGTGTTTACAAAGTGATTAATCAAGGTCATTAATTTGAACTTGATGTAATCCTCATGCTAATGATTGAAAAAACAATGTGATGAGATAATCCCCGAGTTTACAAGTGGTAAAATCAACAAAATTTATTTTCCGGAAAAAACATTTTGATTAAAACAAACTTAAGTGTTTTGAAATCATAATGGGAAAATAGTTTGTTGTAAGGGGGAGTTCTGATTGTTTATACCGAGTGGATGGAGAATTGAAGTGATTCACATCAAGTTGTCATTTTATTGTATAGTTTGTTTTTCAAATTTCTTTTAAAGTGTTTGCATTTTAGGGGGAGTAAAAATTTTCAAAAAATCCAAAAACATTAGAAAATTTGAAAAATCCAAAAACATGATAAAATTCAAAAAAAAAAGAGTTTTGTTGAGAAAAAGAGGAAATGATAGTACATCAATGGATTATCACAACATGCTAAAGAATTGGAAAATAAAAAATGTGATAAACAATCTCACTGTGGATGTGCCAGTAGGTTTTTACACATTCAGTAAATTGTTTTCGAGATATAAACCTAAATTTCAAACTTGCTTATCTCGTGGGTAACATTTCTTGGATATATGGGTAACCCCCGAAATCTCGTTTGAAAGGTCCCTCTTTCTGAGATACTAGGTCTTTATACTCAGTGATATCTGGGGTATTATCCCGGGACTTCTGATTTTGCGGAAGCAATGGCCTAGTCCCCGTATAATACTTTGCATTTGCTTGAAATATAGCTAGCCCTCAATATAAAAAATGATGAAACATTGAAAAATGCTAATCACGTGATGTTGAAGAAAAGATTCTCTAAAGGGAACACACCAAAAGTCGAGCCGTCATCTCTCTGCTGAACGGAAGTTCTGACCTGAGCTCTCACAGTTTTGCATTTAACCCTTTTACAGATATCATCTAGGTATACTCACCTGTAAGACTGAATATTGGGATCTGGATACGGGAGTATATTCAAGTGGTGGGACACGTGAATAAGTTTAAGTTCTTAAGACACTAATCTCGTATCTCGAAGCAGTTGAAAGTTGTGTGAAAATTTAAGTGGATAAGTATGCTTACAATCTAAGTGAATTGTTTAGAACTTAAAATGAAATGAAGCTTAACGGTGTCAGTGATTTGTCTCAAAAACTGATATGATCATCTTACACAAACTCACAAAAATATTGTCTGTAAATATTTCTTTACTGCATTTCTTTATCAAAAATCCCAAAAAATTTTCAGTGTGTTTTAGCATAATTTTTGAAAAATTCAAAAAGATTTTCGACAACTGATGTTGAATAGCTGATTTTCAAAATTCCGTGTGCTAAACATGATGAACATTTTGTGAGGGGGAGTTAGTTTAAAATGAGAAAAAGTTTTTTGAATGATTGCTTTCAAGTGGTACATCAGAATTATCATTGATTTAATCATTCTGGATAAATTTGAGGGGGAGTTTGGATGAATAAATTGTTAAATTTGTAAAATTTATTGTGTAGTAGAGGATGTGCAGGAGAATCTGGATTCTGAGTCTGAGAATTGAGCCAGGTTTTGATCCTAATCTTGTAAAAGCCAGACTACGATCCCAGCACATCGAAAGGGGGAGTCTGAAGACATCCGAGAAAAGGTTTTGTTTGAGAGGAGTGTGTTGGTGCTGAAGGAAACGAGAGCAGACAGACTGATAAAGACTGAAGGTGGCAAAGACTCGACACAGTAGACTCGTGTAACACCTCGAAAATTCATGCCCAATAAAATAAAGACACGTGTCATGTGAGGCAATCGTGTCAGGAACCCGGATCAAATAAAGATGTATGGTAGGATTTAAAAGGGGCGTCATGTTATTAAAATACCTCTGAACGACCCAAGGGCGACATGTTATTAAAACACCTCTGATCGACCCAAATTATAAATCCCAAGATCCTTAAATCATTATGATAAACATCGAATATATATATATTTGGCCGGTTGTTTCTAAATAAATAAATAAAAATTCCATTCTTATGAAAAAATTGGATTCCTTACAATGTTACTACTACAATTAAGAATTTAGATTCTTGATTAAGAAAATTGAATTTGAATGATGCATGTCCAAACAAGAATTCTTAAAGTTTCCGTCACTTTAAATTGCCACAAAGTGCCAAAAGGTGTAAGTGCATGGTTAAGCATGCAAGGCCTGAGTAAATGGTCCCACAACTGAAAGGAAATGCATGAGATTCGGACTTGTAGAGTTGCATGGTCAAACATGGATGTTTGCAAAATTTTTGGCTTTTGGCCATCGGTTACGGATCGTATGGCTTTAAGCTTACGGTCCGTAAGAAGCATATCTGGGCGATTTCAGCAAGGGTCGGTTACGGACCGCAACCGTACAAGCATACGGTCCGTAAGAGTCGCATACGGACCGCAAGAGCTTAGGCTTACGGTCCGTAAGCCTGTCGCTGGCAGTAGAAAATGGACAGCTGCCTGTTCAGCCTGTTGCACCGCCTTACTATCATGGTTTTCGAAATCAGGGGCATGATAGGCAGTATTTAGCCACATAGGGGCACCTGGGATCATCTCACAACCATTGTAGAGTTACTTGTCAAGATCCTAAGACATTGGGTGCACTATATAAGAACTTGAAGTTGTGAACATTTGAGCTTGCTTATTCACACTCTACTTCAAGCATTTCAGGAGCTCCTCTAGTCAGCAATCAAGCATCTCTTAAGTCCCTAGTCAACTTAGGACTCTTGTAAGTGTCCTTAACCTCCCTTAATCCGGTTTAGCTTAGTTAATTAGCTAAAAGTCAAACCATCGTAATTAAGGTTTGACTTCGAGATTAGTCAATAATTACTCAGTCAAATCTCGAATTAAAAATACTTATAAGTAGGTAATTATGTGGGTAACAAACCCTTAAAAGGGTGTTTCCAGATTCCCACTTTAACTATGTTAATTGTCGAGTCAAAGCTTACTTTAAAAAGTCAACAGAACGCTTTATTCCAAATTAATACATAATTAGCAATGTAGGATACATGCAACCTGTTTGATCACTAATATAACTTGGTAATTAATGTAAGAACATGTCTAAACATGTTCAACTCGACAATTTTCAGTTTAGACCCGGTTTGGAACCGAAAGTCGCATAGTTTGACTTTCGCTTTGACTTTCAGTTCTGACCCGTTTAAGCCAAGTTTAGGATTGCCTTAGAGCTTCTTTTGGACCTAGTTACATGTTAGTATAACCCTCTGTGTTTATACGACTTGGTTCACTAGTTGTCTAATTATTATGCAAGTTTCCGTTAAATGCTCATATGTTGACCATTATGCCCAAATGACCTTAAAATCTGATTTTTGAAAATATAAAAGAGTAGATATCTTAGTTACTGAATTATAAACTTATACCCAAAATTTGACATCAGTTTGAGGTCTAGATTAAGAGTTATGCTCCTTAGCGTAATCAGAAGCATTCTTAGTAATTAACTGGCGTAATTAGCATATAGCCTATCTAAACCCAAATTTTAATATCAAACTTTATACCCACTAATATATAATAATATTTTGGGATTTTTGGAGATTTTTATTTATTTTTAGGCGGAGCATAACTTAGAGTTTTAAGCTTATTTCGGTTATTTCCGGTTTTACCCTTTCTGGCTATAAAATGAGTTTTATAAATCCTTTTGACCTCAAACCTTTTTCTACTGATTTATTATGTTAAAATAATTATTTTGAGCCTTCTGGAATATTAAAAATATCAGCTTTTTATACAAAACCCGGAAATGGCTCCAAATCGCCTTTTTTAGGCATTTTTACGACATAGTATGTATCAAAACTAGTTTATATGTATAAGGGTTGATACCTACTGATATATTCAGTAAATTTTTATATTATAACAGTAAACTAAAGTTTTAAAATCAGGCTTCCAGTTTCGACCTTTTAGGCTTATGTGAAATTACCAAAATGCCCTTTCGGTGCATAGGATGGTTATAATTAATAAAATTCACATATATGTGATACCCTACTGTTATAACATAATAAATTAAGTATATTTACTGATTTATTCAGATATATAACTCAGGTTACTAGTTTAAAGCTTTTATACCCTTTAAAATGACTAAAATACCCTTTCGGGGCATAGTTTGAGTTAAAAACCACTTTGGGCATAATAGGATCTATCTTACTGATATCACAACATATTTAGTGCATATTAACTCAAGAAACTTGTATATAATTATTATGGTTACTCGTTACGCACTTTTGCGTTCGGATCGGCTTATGTAACTAGTTTACACATATTAGCTGAAACGGGTCAAACCATACCATTTTTGTCTCAAAATCCAGAATGTGTTTGAGTTACCCATATTAAACAAGCATGCAAGCTTGTCGGGTCAAAACCACATTCTAAACCGGTCTTCGCCTTTCATGCGATTGAACCGTATTCATCCTTGAAAACTAACCGGTCTAAGTTTAGGCTAAATTAAAGACCCGTTAGGATTCTAATAGGTTATTATAAACCTTCGTTCCAGAATAGGAGATCCAGTAAAAGATACTTGCACTTGCTTGTTGTGGTTTGTACTTGCTCAGGTAAATACTTTTAACTTATTTTCCCCTATACGGGCTTGGGGTACGGTGTATAAAATACCGATTGGTCGGGCATTTGACCTTAATCGATTAGTGGTTAAGTATTATCAAGATGACCCGTTTAAAAATTTGTTTTGTTTGTTTTACGCCTTTGGGAGTTTAATGACCATGTCCCGGATATCCTTGGCATCATTCATGAAATGGCCACGACCTTGACACGCGGGTGTAGGCGTACACCCGACAATGTGTCCATATTTATTAAGGTATAACCGTTGGTTTCTCGCCGCGGATTTATACTAAGTGGTGTGTCTATTAATCTTAAACTCGGCATGAACCGGGCGACTAAACGCATAACAAACATGTAATTCTTTTACAAGTTTAAATTTGATTAATTATCCCAAGTTATAAAAAGTTTTGTGCCATGTGCATTCAAATCAATTTTTAAAAACATTTTCAAAATGAGTTAGTTAAATTGTATTTACCAGTGTAAACTAACGTATTTTCCCCAAAAGATTAAGTGAAGGTTCTACACGTAATAGGCTGGCCTCTCCTTAGCATCGTTTAGAGTCTCGCAAGCTTGGATGCAATAAATCTGTTGAACAATTCTCCTTTTTACTTGATCCGCCTGTGGATCTATTTCAGCTACTTTGTGACACTTGAATATTACAATTTGTTTGGTTGAAATAAATCTATCTTTTTGCTTCTGATGTGCATTATAATTTGTGTTGTTTGACTATGATGATATCACTACATCACGATACTCCCCCACCGGGCCCACCAGTGACACGTGGAAAATAGGGGTGTGACAGGTTGGTATCAGAGCCAACACTGAGTGAATTAAACACTAGCCTTTTGTGTTTAATCTCAGTGCACAAATTGCACATTCCTCGAGTTCCGAGTCTAGACAAAGAACATAGGACAAATTCTGTTTTTGTTTTATTTGGTCTTTTATTTTTACATATGTTGGTTGTTATCTTAACCATGCTTGCAGGTAAGAATGCCGCCAAGGGTTTTGAGAGGAAGAGGCAAGGGCCCAGTTAGGGGCCATGACCATGAAGCCAGGCCTGCACACCGGCGTACCCCATCTATCACAATGAGCACTAGCCCCCAGGAACCGTGGAGGGTTTACGTTGAACCCGAGAGGCGATCAGTCTCCTTAAGTTCCTCACCGTCCTATTTGCATTCTTTCAGGCCGCAATCCAAAAACAAGCCCGACCACCCTCCGCCTTCCTTCATACCGTTGCAGCGGTCAAACTCGCACCATTCTTTTGGTGACCCTACCCCTGCTTTCCAAAGCCGGTTCAACCCGGCTAATTTTATTCAAGAAATAGTGGGTTTTAACCCACCCGGACCCGAGGATCACTTCTCGGGTGAAAATGACATGGATGAAGATACGGATCCCATGGAGCCTGCCACTGGGACCCCGAACCACCCCATCAAAATCTCCGATAGGTCATCTTTTCATGGAGCACCTTACCGTGGTCCTGACAGCTACCAGGCGAGGTTCAACCAGTGGGACTGGTATTTTACCCCATCTGAACACTCGTCCCCATACCAGCAGCAGCAGCAGCAACAACAGCAGCAGGATCCTTCCGAGGATCCTCGATTTGTGGCATTCACTCCGCCACCACCACCACCAGTGGAACAGCAACCGCCTCCGGAGCCACCGAGGCGGAGAAGGTCAAACGCACGAATGTCCGTGCAAGGAGGAGTCCGCATCAGCACTCCTCAGCCCCAAGTGGCAGTCATTATCCTCCACTCCAAGAAGAAGAAGACCCGCGGATGGGGGGTCCATCAAACCCCATCCCAGAGATCAACTCTGCGCCTATGGCACCACCATTGGGTTTTGATAACCCAATCCCTGCCTACGCCGGTTCAGCGGCGTATAACCCTTTTGAGCAGCCGGCTCATACCCATTACGACTATGCCAATGTGGACCCATACTAGGAGGCGTGGGACTACAATGCTCGTCACCCAGAGGGACCCTATGGTGGTCTTTGGACCACTGGTTACCCAACTTATGGGTACCAGCGTCCGCCACCTCCTCAACCTCTGTATCAGCCGCCGCAGCCACAATTGATCCCGCCAGAGCGCCAGCAAGAGGTCCTTGAAAGGTTGGACCGATGTGAACGGGAAATTCAAACAGAGCGCAGTAACACTCGAGGCTTCTTCAAGGGATTATCAGACTTGATCAAAGGGAAGTCCAAGAGAAGGGGTCATTGAAGACCTTTTGTTATTTATTTTATTTAGTTGTAATCAAGTCCCTGCGTGGACTTCTGCTTTAGTATTCAGCCCCTGCATGGGCTTGTCTTTTTGTACTCTGCCCCTGCGTGGGCATGTCTTTTGTTAACCCCTGCGTGGGATTGTTGTTTGTTTCCCCCTGCGTGGGCATTTTATGTTATTTTTGTAGAAGTCCCGTTTAGGGCAAAAGTTGTACTTGTTTGAAAAATTATCTATGAGATGTTTAATTTAAATTTTCATTTTATTTATTATTAATTTTGTGCATGAAACATAAAATAAATAAAAATAATCACAAGATCTATCATTATAATGGTAAAATCTGAAAAGGACAAGACCTAGCCATATGTTATCATAAAACAAGGCCAAGATGGTAGTTCCATAATTTGATTAAGATCCAATTTAGCATCTCAATTTAGGATTGTTCTGCGTAATTATTAAAAGAATCTTAAAGATAAAACCTAGCCTATATGTCACCACAGACATGGCCAAGACGGTAAAAACCTATCTAAAAGATTCCAAACCATGTTACCATCTGTAAGTATGTTAACTTTCTTGGCAAACTGTGAATCATTAAAGTCACACAGGCCATCCTTTAAAAAGAGCTAATTTAAATTCCCTTAATTATATAACCGCCCCCTTAAGGGCGAAGTGCCTGCGGGCAATAATTAAATGTCCTCTGGGACTATGGACAGTGGTAGCTTACGACTCCCTGTCAAGAAAAGGTGATAAGCTGTGTTCAAACCTAAATAACTGGATACTGTAAAATCCTGGTTTATAATTAAATTAAATTGTCCTTGTAGCAAATTAACCTAAATTGGCAATTTAAAACCATGGTTAATAGAATATAAAATACTGTAAAAGCCTCTAAATAAAACCTTGCCCATTATTTCGATCATCATCATCCGGTGGAAAACCACGATAACGCTAGGATTTAGTTAACTGGTGCGGAGCTACAAGTGCTAGTAGATAATGCCGTTACAAAAGCTTTGGATAGGCAGAACAGTGAATCCTCTGAGACCTGAAGTAGAACCCTGTCTACACCTCAGTCCAAGCCAAAAACCCATTCTGAGGCTCATAGCAAACCACCCTCTGTCCAGCCTAAACCTAAGAAAGATGATGATCGACATTCTTCAAATGAGAACAGTGTTCACCCTAAGAAGATAGTGTTCGATAATGCACCTCGCGCTAAAGGATGCACGTACAAGTACTTTGTTTCATGCAAGCCCCGAGATTTTACTGGGGAGAAGGGTGCGGTGGATTGCATGACTTGGCTGGATGAAATGGACACTGTTGTGGACATTAGTGGTTGTGCTGAAATAGACATTGTAAAGTTTGTATCCCAGTCATTTAAGGGTGAAGCCCTAGCATGGTGGAGATCATTGATTCAAGCTTCGGGAAAAGTTCCATTGTACAACATGTCTTGGGAGCAATTTGTTGCTCTTATCAAAGAAAATTACTGCTCTCAGCATGAGGTTGAAAAGATAGAGTCTGATTTTCTATCTCCAGTCATGAAGAACCTGGATTGCCAGGCTTATCTCACAAGTTTTAATACTATGTCAAGGTTGGTTCCTTACCTAGTGACCCCGGAACCTAAGAGAATTGCACGTTTCATTGGGGGTTTGGCCCCAGAAATAAAAGCAAGTGTGAAGGCCTCTCGGCCCGCTACGTTCAGGTTCGCAGCTGATATTTCCATGTCCCTTACGTTGGACGCGGTCAGGCAAAGATCGCTAAGGAACTCGGACGCTGAGAAGAGAAAGCAAAATGATGACAATTCACGCCGATCAAACAAGAAGCATAAAGAAAATCAGGATCACAAAAAGGGGTCGGGATCTAAGAAAGGTGATCAACAATCGGGTGATAGACCCAAGTGCAAGATTTGCAAGAAGCAGCATTTTGGGAAGTGCAGGTATGAGCAGAAATCCCAATCCCAGCCGAAGGTATGTGGAATTTGCAAGTCCTCTGAGCACAGGACCCTTGATTGCAAAAAGTTGAAGGATGCAACTTGCTATAGTTGCAATGAAAAGGGGCATATCAAGACCAATTGCCCAAAATTGGCAAAGAAAGCTGAGGAAGGGAAAAAGACCAACGCCAGGGTCTTTCAAATGAATGCACAGGAGGCTATCCAGAACGACAATGTCATAGCAGGTATGTTCCTCATTAATGATGTTTTCGCAAGAGTATTGTTTGATTCTGAAGCAGATAAATCCTTTGTAGATAATAAGTTTTGTGAGTTGCTAAGATTGCCTGTTAAAACCTTAAGTGTGAATTATGAGGTGGAATTAGCTGATGGGACCATGGAAACAGTTTCGACTGTGTTAGATGGATGTGTCATATCCATTAGGAACCACTCTTTCCCTTGTCCCTCCTTCCGTTTAAGTTAGCCGGTTTCGATGTAGTGATAGGTATGGATTGGTTATCGCATAACCAAGCCCAGATTGTGTGCAACAAGAGGCAAGTGGTGATCAAGACTCCGTCTGGTGAACCACTTACCATTCAAGGAGATACTCAGCATGGATTGCCTGAGCAAGTGGCTATGCTAAAGGCATCCAAATGTTTGAAGAAGGGCTGTGTCATTTATATGGCACAGGTGACCATTGATGAGCAGAAGCCCAAGATTGAAGATATCCCCGTTATTTCTGAATACCCTGAAGTTTTCCCGGAAGAACTACCTGGTTTGCCACCAGATAGACAAGTAGAGTTCAGAATCGACATCATTCCAGGAGCGGCGCCTATTGCAAGAGCACCATATAGGTTAGCACTAACAGAAATGAAGGAATTAAGGACGCAGTTAGATGACTTGCTAGCCAAAGGTTTTATTAGACCTAGCTCGTCTCCATGGGGAGCACCAATCTTGTTTGTCAAGAAGAAAGATGGGTCGATGCGTTTGTGCATTAATTACCGTGAGCTTAATAAGGTCACTATCAAGAATAGGTATCCTTTGCCCAGGATCGACGATCTGTTCGATCAGCTACAAGGAGCAAGCTACTTTTCCAAGATTAATATGAGGTCAGGCTACCATCAGTTGAAAGTTAAAGATGAAGATGTTCACAAAACTGCATTTAGGACTCGTTATGATCATTACGAGTTCCTAGTGATGCCTTTTGGGCTCACTAATGCACCTGCCGCATTCATGGATCTCATGAATCGCGTCTGCAAGCCCTATTTGGATAAATTTGTCATTGTCTTCATCGATGACATTCTCATCTACTCAAAGAACCAAGCTGATCACGAGAAGCATCTTCGATGTATTCTTAAGCTGCTTCATCAGGAAAAGCTCTATGCCAAATTTTCCAAGTGTGAATTTTGGCTTCGAGAAGTCCAATTTCTTGGACATGTTGTAAGCGACATTGGTATCCAAGTAGATCCCGCTAAGGTGGAAGCTGTCATGAATTGGCAGGAGCCGAAGACGCCTACGGAGATTCGCAGTTTCTTAGGACTAGTAGGATATTACATGAGATTTATTGAAAACTTCTCAAGAATTGCAGCACCCCTGACTTTGCTGACTCGCAAGAATAGCAAGTTCGATTGGGGGCCTAAGTAGAAAGAGTCATTCAATATTTTGAAGCAAAAGCTGAGTAACGCTCCAGTGTTGACGTTACCTGAATGAATTGATGAGTTTGTGGTTTATTGTGATGCATCACACACCGGTATGGGATGTATGCTTATGCAGAAAGGCAAAGTCATTACCTACGCTTCACGACAGTTAAAAGTGCATGAAAAGAATTACACCACCCATGATTTGGAGTTGGGTGCCATTGTATTTGCACTTAAACTATGGAGGCACTACTTGTATGGAACCAAGTGTGTGATCTATTCTGATCACAAAAGCCTTCAGCATCTGTTCAATCAGAAAGATTTAAATATGAGGCAGCGACGTTGGATGGAAACTTTAAATGATTATGATTGTGAAATAAGATACCATCCAGGAAAGGCCAACGTAGTCGCAGATGCCTTGAGCAGAAAAGAAAGAGTGAAGCCGATAAGAATTAATGCCAAGAGCATTGAGATCAAGAACAGTTTAAATGAAAGGTTGTTAGCTGCACAGAAGGAGGTTGTGTTGGAAGCTAACTACCCTGATGAAAAGCTAGGGGTGACTGAAGAGCAGTTATCCTATGGCATGTCACACCCTGCTAGTTGCGGAAGCGTGTTGCGTGTGACGTAAGAAAGGTAATCATTGCATCCAATCATGTATCACCGGCTCAAGACGTGTTTCCTGAAATACATGTAGTTTTAAAAAGTCAACAAAAGTTGAGCGAGTTCATGCGTTTTGTATGAGTTCCAATAAACTTGTAAACATTTGAGAGATTCCTTTGAAAACAAGTATGTAAAGCGTCTATGAATAGATCAATTAATGTTTTGCAAGGACATTAATATATGTGAAAACATAGGGAGTACCCAACCCAAGTGGGCTATTATTAGTGTTGATTCCCCTCGACTGTGTCGAATCCCCTCGACTGTGTCGAATCCCCTCGACTGTATCGAATCACCTCGACTGTGTCGAATCACCTTGACTATGTCAAATCCCCTTGACCGTTGTCGAATCACCTCGACTGGGACACAAAAGCACTCTAAGTAGTCATAAATGGACCATGAGTGGGGCTCGGCCGTACCCGTTAGATCTAACCTTTGTCCATGTTTCTTATGAGAGTTATTGGCATTTCAGTTTCAGCCTATGCTCACATGATCTAATAGTTCATTTCATAGCCAAATCATGCCATTGAAACATATGTAACATGCATTTCACCCCCGAGAGTTATAAATTCGAAAACAGTTAAGAGAAAAGGGGGACATGAACTCACAAATTTGAGTTCCGTGTAATATGATATCGAAGTGAGCGTCCGTACATGTCAGTAACCTACATGTGTACTAATCTCGTTAGACACTAGGTCTTTCGGACCTCGTACAAGTTGTTCATCTTGAATTCTTTATTATGTTCTCGTTTGTCATCTTTGGAACAACTTTGTATTTTAGAGCGTTGATAGTTTACTCGCTCGATTGTTATGTGTATTCATGTATTCTATACGTATTGAATTATATGCGAACGGCTTCGAACCTATGTCATTAGGCTTATCCCACGTTTCATTGTTATTGGGCCTAGCCCTAGTTTTCTTGTTACTGGGCCTAGCCCTAGTTTTCTTGTTACTGGGCCTAGCCCTAGTTTTTAATGTCATTGGGCCTAGCCCTAGTTTTACTGTCATTGGGCCTAGCCCCAGTTTTAGTAATTTGGGTCTAGCCCAAATCTAATCCTAGTGAGTCCATTAAATATACTCTTGCAATTTTTACCAAAAATTCACCAAGCATGTAACTAAATAAGTTCGTTTTTCACATGAAAAATACTTGGTAATTTTTATAGTTTGCGACTTTCCGGATTCTTGTTTTTGACCACTTAGTTATGCGTTCGCTTTAGTGTCTAAAAATATGTTATTTTTAGACTCGACATTGTAGTAACTTGTTTATGATGTCGATACGCCCAAATTGTCGTCATCAAGTGTTATGTATTTCCATTTCGGCCATTTTATTTAATTGTCCGATTTGATTTTACTAGCATTTCTTGGACCATGTAGGAACATGTACGTGTATTTATTTTGATCACCCTATAGGTATCTAATACATACACATATATAGCACATATACACATACTCTTAGTGAGTTTCCAAAAATATATAATTTTTCTTACCAAAAATTATATTTACACATTGTTATATTTTTACCCAATTATTTTTGTAAAAATATAAGTTTAAGTCCATTAAACTTATTGAATATTTACGACTTAAATATTCTCATTAGGGTTTCCAAAATGACGTTTATGACCACTGATCACGTTTAACATTGTTAATCACCCTTTAATCCCCTCTTTAATCATGATTAGATTTTTAGAAAAGTTCGCCATAGTTTCCCCTAAAACTATGGCGTTTCCCACGTTATAAAAACGTGTTTAACCCATAATCGCAATCAATTTTCCAAATCAAGTTTCAATGTATCAACTTTTTATACATGGTAACATGCTCTTTTCTTCTTTATTTCCATGAACTTTTATAAGTATATTTTTAACAACTTGGTTTAAAAAAATGAAATCTTCACATATTTATTAGGACCTTGAAGACACCATTTTCATTATATTTTCTAATTAAAATCTCCTCTTTAAACCACTTTGTTTAGTAAACTTTTAGGATGATCATAATAAGAATCATGGTGGTTATTCTTTATAAAAGTCACTTATGTGTAATAAATCATTTTTAAGTTGTAGTAAAGTTCATGGAACAAGAGGTTGATGATCTTGTTTAGATTTAAACGTTACCATGTTTAAATCATCATTTATATTATTAATCATAAAAAGATCACCCACTTAAAACAACTTACTTTAACATAATCAACATAAATTATGCTAACTAGCTATCACAAATCTAATAAATCAACACATAATATAGTTATATTTAGTGTTTATTAGCTTTGGGGTTAGGGTTTTTGGTGTGATTTTTATTAATCTTTTTGATGATCAACTTGTACTTCCATAATCTACTAGTAATATGAAGCTTAAAAATGTGGTTTGAAGACTTACAATATTGCACTAGTTAGACAAGAAAATAAGAAGACATTTAAGCTCCAAAAGTGCTCCTAATGAAGCTCCATGCTTAACCCATATGTAAGTGATCTTGTAACGACTAGAAGATGTGTAATTTAGGGTGTTTTAGTGAATTTTTATGGTGGAATTGTGGTATGCTTGTTGGCTGCCGAAAATGAAGGATAACAAGGGGTTTTGCTTGTTTGAAAGTGGTGAAATGATAGGTTAGATAATGGGGTGCTTTATATCATAATTTTCAATCTACATACCATTCCTTCCATACACCCACCGATGCTTAATATCTTTACATGTTCAACAACAAATCTAAGTGGGTGGGCCCACTTGGAAACGTGTACAACAAGGGGGGGATATTATGTTTTTTTTTATAAAAAAGTTATTAAAATTGTTAAAAATGAAGATATTTTGGCAATTAAATTAATTATAGTGATTAGGGGTTCATCTATCACCATTAGGGGGCAATTAGTGATTCTGAACCAAAATTATTATTAACTAGTTCCCTAAACTAGCAAAAATCATGTTTTGATACTTAGAATGCTTTTTGTTTCGTCGTCGGCTCGTTTACGGTACTTTTATGTCGTACCGACAACAAAATTCCGCGAGTTGTGATACCGCATCCGAACAATGTAGGAAGTGGTTCCGAGTTCCAAATTAGGCTTAACTAGTTTGCTAGACTCTTCGCTTGGTTGTTTCGTGACGAAAATGTCGCATACTAGTTCGTCGGTTCGCTAACGAACTATTTTAGCGCATAGCGATGTAATACCGGAAACTTGTGATTATGAACATTCCATTGATATCATCTTATTGTTTTAGTATGTTTTTCATCAATTGACATTATTCCGAAGTCCTGGAAATGCTTTGTTATAGGTTCGGACGAGTTAAAAATACTATATTTTAAGCCGAAACGGACATTTTTGAGATTAGGGCGTTATACCGGAAGGTCTTGTATCCTTGCAAGATGTGTTTTCATAATAATGTTTTCTTATATAAATGGACTCAGTTATGTTATCCGAGTGTCGTTTTTCAGTGTTTCGGTCTGATTTCACGGTTTGCTGGCACGAATAGTGTAACCGTGAATAGTGCACGCAGCACTTTCTACCAACACTTTTAGGACATTGTTTGTTTGGTTTCGCATTACAACGAAAACCAACATATGTTTTAGCATTGTTTTCCTGTCCTAACATTGTTATCTGTTTTACGACACAGTTACGTAATTAAATTACGCTAAATGCATGAGATTATGTAAATAAAATAGTGATTAGTTTGTACGGAATTATTGGTTATTTGCCAGTTGTCACATTCTCCCCCTGTTAAAAAGAATTTTGTCCCGAAATTCAAGTTGAGCCATCCATTGCAGGAGTCTTCTCGAACAAGTGGGTATAATTTGCCTTGATCTGATCTTCACATTCCCAGGTATACTCGGGTCCGTGACGTGAGTTACAGCGGACCTTGGCTAGTTTGATACGACTTCTCCTTGTCTTGTGGACTTTCCAGTCCTACCTCAACGGGTTCTTCGGTAAACTGGAGTATGTCGTCTACATGAATTTCATCCGCTGGGATGATAACTGTCTCAACAGTCGGACTTTCATTGAGATTTGACACATGAAATGTGTCGTGTACGTTATTGAGTTCTTCTGGCAGTTTCAACTTGTGCGCGACGGTACCGATCTTTTCTAGAATCTCAAATGGCCCAATGTATCTCGGGTTTAGTTTTCCGCGTTTCCCGAATCTAGCTACGCCTTTCCAAGGTGAGACTTTTAATAAGACTTTGTCTCCGACCTCGAAGGATAATGGTTTACGTTTTCTGTCCGCGTAGCTCTTTTGTCTATCACGAGCCGCTTTGATACGATCTCGTATCTTTGCTATCTTGTCAGTAGTCTCTTGGACTACTTCAGGGCCAATGAGTTGTCTGTCTCCGACTTCCGCCCAGCACAGCGGTGATCGGCACTTCCGTCTGTATAGTGCTTCGTATGGGGCGGCTTTGATGCTTGTGTGATAACTGTTATTACACAAGAGCTCTACCAGTGGTAAATGAGTATCCCAGTTTCCGCCCAAATCCATCACACAGGCACGAAGCATGCCTTCCAACGTTTGGGTGGTTCGCTCGCTTTGTCCATCGGTTTGCGGATGAAATGTTGTGCTTAGATCCAAACGAGATCCAAGCGATTCCTGAAATGATTGCCATATTCTTGACACAAAGAGACCATCACGATCCGAGATTATCGAAATAGGCACTCCATGACGTGCCACAATCTCGTTAGGGTAGATTTCAGCTAACTTCGCGGTACTGTCTTTTTCACGAATAGGTAGGAAGTGAGCTGACTTGGTTAATCGATCAACGATAACCCAAATCATGTCATGACCTCGAGAGGTCCGTGGGAGTCTTGTAATGAAATCCATTGATATTTGTTCCCATTTTCAAACGGGAATCTCGGGTTGTTGTAATAACCCAGATGGCTTTTGATATTCGGCCTTGACCTTCGCACAAGTTAGGTATTTCCCAATATAGGTCGCAATATCTCCTTTGAGATTAGGCCGCCAATAATATTCCTTTACATCCTGATACATCTTATCAGATCCATGATGTATTGAATATTATGACTTATGTGCTTCATCCAACGCTAAGTCTCGCAATCCGCCAAGTAAGGAATCCAGATTCTTCCCATGAAGTACCTTGTGCCATCTTTGATCTCTTTCAGTTGTTTCTCTAATCCTTGCAAGGATTCTGCTTGAATGTTCTCCGGATTTAGAGCTTCTAGTTGTGCATCGTGCACACGAGTAGTGAAGTTCATCTGAATGGTTAACTCTAAAGCTCGTACTCGTAAAGTTTTGACTTGCTCTTTTCGGCTCAAAGCATTCGCCACAACATTTGCTTTGCCCGGATGTTACTTGATTTCACAGTCATAGTCATTCAACAATTCTACCCATCGCTGCTGGCGCATGTTTAATTCTTTTTTTATTGAATATATGTGGAAGACTTCTATGATCAGTGAATATGGCACACTTAGTACCATAGAGATAGTGACGCCAAATCTTTAAAGCGAATACCACTGCGCCCAACTCTAGGTCGTGAGTGGTATAACTCTTTTCATGAACTTTCAACTGCCGTGACGCGTACGCGATGACTTTTTCACATTGCATTAATACACAACCCAAACCTTGGTGCGATGCGTCACAATACACCACAAAGTCATCGGTGCCGTCAGGGAGTGATAAGATTGGCGCTTGGCATAGTTTATCTTTGAGCGTTTGGAATGCCATTTCTTGTTTTTCACCCCAATCGAACTTTTTATCCTTTTGAGTGAGTGAGGTTAGCGGTTGAGAAATTTTATAAAAATTCTCAATGAATCTTTGACAGTATCCCGCTAAACCTAGAAATTGTCTTACTTCCGTTGGGGGTCTTTGGAACGCTCCAGCTCTTTATAGCTTCTATCTTAGCTGGGTCTACATGAATTCCATTCTCGTTCGCGACGTGATCGAGAAATTGGACCTCGCGAATCCAAAATTCGCATTTTGAGAATTTGGCATACAATTGTTCTTTCTTAAGTAGCTCCAGAATAGTTCTCAAGTGTTGTTCATGTTCCGCCTTGGTTCGTGAGTATATTAAAATGTCATCAATGAATACGATCACGAACTTATCGAGATATGGCTTAGATACCCGATTCATCAAATCCATGAATACGGCGGGAGCGTTTGTTAAGCCAAAGGGCATAACAAGGAACTAGTAATGCCCATAGCGAGTCCTGAACGCTATCATAGGAATGCTTTCCTCTTGGATCCTCAGCTGATGGTGTTCGGATCCTAGATCAATTTTGGAACAGAAGCTAGAACCTTGTAACTGATCGACCAAGTCGTCAATCCTTGGTAAAGGATACCGGTTCTTTATGGTTAACTTGTTCAGTTCTCCGTAATCTATACACATTCGAAAGGTTCCGTCTTTCTTCTTGACAAATAGCACCGGAGCTCCCCAAGGTGAGAAACTCAGTCTATTGAATCCTTTGTCAAACAATTCCTGAAACTGAAAAAATAATTCCTGCATCTCCGAGGGTGCGAGTCTATATGAGGCTTTCGCCACCGGTGCAGCTCCTGGCACAAGATTGATACTGAATTCGACTTATGGTTGCGGAGGTAGTCCCGGCAAGTATTTTGGAAAGACTTCAGGGTATTCCATTACCACAGGGATGTCCTCCACCTTGCGCTACTCGGCCTTCTTGTCGACCACATGGACAAGAAAGGTGATGTATCCTGTTCTCAGACTCTTCCGAGCCTTCATACAGTTGTTGGTCAGCAGCCGTGTGTCGTGTTTCTCTCCGTGCACCAAAAGATGTTCTCTCGTCAGACAGGGGGGAAAAAAGAATAATAGTTTTCGCAGCACAACTACTTCTGCTCGGTTGTCGGCCAACCAGTCTATGCCAGAAGTTAAGTCGTAACAACCTAATTGAATGAGTGAAAAGTCGTTACTGAATTCTCGTGCTCCAAGTTCGAGTGTGCATCCTTTGATGTCTTTCCTGACTTGACTAATTTACCATTGGTCAATCCTATTGAATGGGAGGACGTCTTGTTTACTTGACTCGGCTAAGCATACTTTGAATTTTATAGGGATGAAGCTAATACCGACACCGGTGTTAAACAACACGGATGCAACGGGTCGGTTGATAGGAACGTATCGGTGACCCGTAATGACTTCACATGACTTCGCTAATTCCTCATTAGCTAACTTGATAGAGCAAGACATGTTTAACCTACATGACTCTAATTCGTGTATATGCTTAGTATCTAAAGACACTAAGTTAAGCCGACGTTGGTATCCAAAGAATTGATACATGATGGTTGTAGAGTAGAGCATACCCCTAGACCTGCTTACTCACTAGCTTGATTCATCCTTAACCATCCATGCTCGTAGTGACCTCCTTGCCACAGTAAAAACTACCTCGTTCATTCTTAAATATAGCTAACTCAATAGTTTCTGTTTTGTGCCAAGTCTCACCACACTGCTACTTTTGTCACTTTTGCAAGTGCCCTCATGATGAAAATTTCATCTATCTCATTCCGAATTTCGACAAGTTATTAGCATACTTCTTAATGCGAGCATCGATTATGGCAGTAATCGCCTTCGCTTTGCTTGTCACGGGATTTCTCTTTCTCTTAACACCCTTCTTCGGCAGTCCCCCATCCTCACCACATCCCTGGTGAGACTAACTGGGAGAGTTACTTGAAAATAAATCTAGGTAGGGTGACATGATGCGATCATGATTCGGATCTCAGGGCTAAACCCCAAATGTAGCGCTCAGTGCGTTTAGATTCGAGTGTTATCCAATATGCAATCAATCCTTGACAGATTGTAGAGGCGTCGGGGTAACTAACAACATTAGCTCTAATCATGATCGAGTTCCAGAGCTCGGTTCCCAAACTTGGAATTTTTCCACTAGCGAGCAATACTCTTCTCGCTTAAGATTCTTAAGTTCTTCCCACAATAACCTCTTTGTTGTATTACTCCCTATAGTTTGCACTTGGAGATTCCACCAAGTTAACGCCTCATTCAACAGAAGGCTATTTGTTTACCAAAATGTTTACTGAGGAGTACATTTATTCGCAAGGTTAACTGACTTCCTTGTCTTTATCTAGCGGATAGAACTCACCGCACCTTCCGTATCAATGAGGTCTCGCGGCTTGTAATCCGGAAAAGCCTTAGGATTAAAATCTGGTGCGATTGCATCTCCAAGTGTGGCATTGCCACTCATTCTCGTCCCATCGGGATATGAACCACTTGAACTATCGGTACCATCAGTACCATCACTAGTGTCGACTCGACTACCTCATGTTGTTCCATATGACCTCTAGTTCAACTTTAATAGTAGGGCGCTGATTAACTGACCCTCTTCTAGGCGTAGATTTTCTTGTCGACGCCACGTTGTTTCCGATACATAGTATCATTGGGTCTAGGCTTTTATTTGGGCAGATATAGCCTATCATGCGCCTAAGAATTAAGAATGTGATTAGTCATGGAAACCCCAAGACAGCGTTGCTCCGGTATGTTGGAACAATGATATTCATGAATAAATGCATTCCAAAATGCATAGTACCTCTTGAGTGTATTACCCTTGTGCCTAAATGGGAAAAGAAGTAATTCGTTGAGAAGGAGAAACCAAACGGTCGTCTCCAATTTTTACAACGTGTATCCCATACTTCTTGGATCTCGATCACCAAAAGTAGGGAAAATCCTTCGCCACACTAGCCCATGTGACGAATACGTTTGATACTCCTTGAGCTCCATGAGCTTCGACAAGATTGTTATAATTTTCCATAGATGTCGAATAATACAATGAAGGGGTTGTAGCTTGGCTCATGCCATAGTATCCCTTGGAATAAGACAAATATCAAACGACAGAGTTTAATGTTATCATCTCCGATAACTAAGATAGGGTAAGGTGTCATAGATACCAAAGAACCAGCCCATGTATAAGAATTTCGAGAATGTTGAGGAAAAATCCTCCATGAGTGGCTAACGAGTTTTGTTTCCTTTCGATGACTAGTCTCAGACGACTCGTGTTATAGATCGAATGTTAAGTGCAAACAATACATGTAGTCTTCCTGTGTCGTAGAGTGTTATAGTAACCATTCCAGTTAGTGTTCTACTAGATAGAAATTTGAACAACTTAAGAACTTCGAGTGGATAGTGATCTCTTGGTTTGCCCCGCAGAGCCCACCAGGATTCCCATGCACTACAAGTTGTTATTACGTGGGCCCCCGTAATAATAAATTTCCTTGCATGGTCACCCTAGTGTCTCTCGTTCAAAGCAGACGAACAGTCAGAGAGAGGAGTCTATTGTCTACATACCTTCAACATAGAAGGTACCTTCGTGTTGGTCCACGTGCCAATGCCCCTTGTCATTACTCGTGAAAGGGCACAACGTAAGACATAATAGAAATATAGAGAATCCGTAACAATAGCAACTGGAGGGGCAACTTTAAGATGAGTACTTCATCTTCCTTTTCTGGACGAGAGTGTCATCAATCACGATTAGTATGAGCCTCAGGCACCTCGTCCCACTAGTAGAGTTGTTGTCCAAGGCCGCCACCTCCGCCTCGTCGTCACTACTGAAGCCGGACATATACCATCCGAGGGAAAACAACCATCTTCCACGAGATCAATGCTTTAGGGTCTCGCTTAGGGACCACGACCGCCATAAGCTTCGTAATAGACGCGAGGTCATCATTCTCGTCACGTGAGTCAAGTGTAAAAATAGAATTCATAGTCGAAGGTATTTTCATTCTTGGCAAATATTCCGTACAATACATATATAAATACACTATATATATAATCACTAAATCTCATGTTATTTTTTTTCTCATGTTTCACATATAAGCCTTAGTGTTTTCAAGTCTATTCCTTATAGACTAAACATGTATTGAACGATATCAGTTACTTATGATTGAGCCCGCGTGATAGATCCTCATGTTATAGTGACACAATGAAAACCTTTTGTCATTGTGTCATACTTTTTGAAATCATCTTTGTAATGTTATCAACTTTGTTTGCATGTGAGAGCCCTTGGTGATTGTAGACCAAACTTTATAAAAGTTTGTCCCCGGTTCACTACAATCGGAGCTCTGATACCAATCTGTCACACCCTGCTAGTTGCGGAAGCGTGTTGCGTGTGACGTAAGAAAGGTAATCATTGCATCCAATCATGTATCACCGGCTCAAGACGTGTTTCCTGAAATACATGTAGTTTTAAAAAGTCAACAAAAGTTGAGCGAGTTTATGCATTTTGTATGAGTTCCAATAAACTTGTAAACATTTGAGAGATTCCTTTGAAAACAAGTATGTAAAGCGTCTATGAATAGATCAATTAATGTTTTGCAAGGACATTAATATATGTGAAAACATAGGGAGTACCCAACCCAAGTGGGCTATTATTAGTGTCGAATCCCCTCGACTGTGTCGAATCCCCTCGACTGTGTCGAATCCCCTCGACTGTGTCGAATCACCTCGACTGTGTCGAATCACCTTGACTATGTCAAATCCCGTTGACCGTTGTCGAATCACCTCGACTGGGACACAAAAGCACTCTAAGTAGTCATAAATGGACCATGAGTGGGGCTCGGCCGTACCCGTTAGATCTAACCTTTGTCCATGTTTCTTATGAGAGTTATTGGCATTTCAGTTTCAGCCTATGCTCACATGATCTAATAGTTCATTTCATAGCCAAATCATACCATTGAAACATATGTAACATGCATTTCACCCCCGAGAGTTATAAATTCGAAAACAGTTAAGAGAAAAGGGGGACATGAACTCACAAATTTGCGTTCCGTGTAATATGATAGCGAAGTGAGCGTCCGTACGTGTCAGTAACCTACATGTGTACTAATCTCGTTAGACACTAGGTCTTTCGGACCTCGTACAAGTTGTTCATCATGAATTCTTTATTATGTTCTCGTTTGTCATCTTTGGAACAACTTTGTATTTTAGAGCGTTGATAGTTTACTCGCTCGATTGTTATGTGTATTCATGTATTCTATACGTATTGAATTATATGCGAACGGCTTCGAACTTATGTCATTAGGCTTATCCCACGTTTCATTGTTATTGGGCCTAGCCCTAGTTTTCTTGTTACTGGGCCTAGCCCTAGTTTTTAATGTCATTGGGCCTAGCCCTAGTTTTACTGTCATTGGGCCTAGCCCCAGTTTTAGTAATTTGGGTCTAGCCCAAATCTAATCCTAGTGAGTTCATTAAATATACTCTTGCAATTTTTACCAAAAATTCACCAAGCATGTAACTTAATAAGTTCGTTTTTCACATGAAAAATACTTGGTAATTTTTATAGTTTGCGACTTTCCGGATTCTTGGTTTTGACCACTTAGTTATGCGTTCGCTTTAGTGTCTAAAAATATGTTAATTTTAGACTCGACATTGTAGTAACTTGTTTATGATGTCGATACGCCCAAATTGTCGTCATCAAGTGTTATGTATTTCCATTTCGGCCATTTTATTTAATTGTCCGATTTGATTTTACTAGCATTTCTTGGACCATGTAGGAACATGTACGTGTATTTATTTTGATCACCCTATAGGTATCTAATACATACACATATATAGCACATATACACATACTCTTAGTAAGTTTCCAAAAATATATAATTTTTCTTACCAAAAATTATATTTACACATTGTTATATTTTTACCCAATTATTTTTGTAAAAATATAAGTTTAAGTCCATAAAACATATTGAATATTTACGACTTAAATATTCTCATTAGGGTTTCCAAAATGACGTTTATGACCACTAATCGCGTTTAACATTGTTAATCACCCTTTAATCCCCTCTTTAATCATGATTAGATTTTTAGAAAAATTCGCCATAGTTTCCCCTAAAACTATGGCGTTTCCCACGTTATAAAAACGCGTTTAACCCATAATCGTAATCAATTTTCCAAATCAAGTTTCAATGTATCAACTTTTTATACATGGTAACATGCTCTTTTCTTCTTTATTTCCATGAACTTTTATAAGTATATTTTTAACAACTTGGTTTAAAAAAAAAATGAAATCTTCACATATTTATTAGGACCTTGAAGACACCATTTTCATTATATTTTCTAATTAAAATCTCCTCTTTAAACCACTTTGTTTAGTAAACTTTTAGGATGATCATAATAAGAATCATGGTGGTTATTCTTTATAAAAGTCACTTATGTGTAATAAATCATTTTTAAGTTGTAGTAAAGTTCATGGAACAAGAGGTTGATGATCTTGTTTAGATTTAAACGTTACCATGTTTAAATCATCATTTATATTATTAATCATAAAAAGATCACCCACTTAAAACAACTTACTTTAACATAATCAACATAAATTATGCTAACTAGCTATCACAAATCTAATAAATCAACACATAATATAGTTATATTTAGTGTTTATTAGCTTTGGGGTTAGGGTTTTTGGTGTGATTTTTATTAATCTTTTTGATGATCAACTTGTACTTCCATAATCTACTAGTAATATGAAGCTTAAAAATGTGGTTTGAAGACTTACAATATTGCACTAGTTAGACAAGAAAATAAGAAGACATTTAAGCTCCAAAAGTGCTCCTAATGAAGCTCCATGCTTAACCCATATGTAAGTGATCTTGTAACGACTAGAAGATGTGTAATTTAGGGTGTTTTAGTGAATTTTTATGGTGGAATTGTGGTATGCTTGTTGGCTGCCGAAAATGAAGGATAACAAGGGGTTTTGCTTGTTTGAAAGTGGTGAAATGATAGGTTAGATAATGGGGTGCTTTATATCATAATTTTCAATCTACATACCATTCCTTCCATACACCCACCCATGCTTAATATCTTTACATATTCAACAACAAATCTAAGTGGGTGGGCCCACTTGGAAACGTGTACAACAGGGGGGGGGGATATTATGTCTTTTTTTTATAAAAAAAGTTATTAAAATTGTTAAAACTGAAGATATTTTGGCAATTAAATTAATTATAGTGATTAGGGGCTCATTTATCACCATTAGGGGGCAATTAGTGATTCGGAACCAAAATTATTATTAACAAGTTCACTAAACTAGCAAAAATCATGTTTTGATACTTAGAATGCTTTTCGTTTCGTCGTCGGCTCGTTTACGGTACTTTTATGTCGTACCGACAAAAAAATTCCGCGAGTTGTGATACCGCATCCGAACGATGTAGGAAGTGGTTCCGAGTTCCAAATTAGGCTTAACTAGTTTGCTAGACTCTTCGTTTCGTTGTTTCGTGACGAAAATGTCGCATACTAGTTCGTTGGTTCGCTAACGAACTATTTTAGCGCATAGCGATGTAATACCGGAAACTTGTGATTATGAACATTCCATTGATATCATCTTATTGTTTTTGTATGTTTTTCATCAATTGACATTATTCCGAAGTCCTGGAAATGCTTTGTTATAGGTTCGGACGAGTTAAAAATACTATATTTTAAGTCGAAACGGACATTTTTGAGATTAGGGCGTTATACCGGAAGGTCTTGTATCCTTGCAAGATGTGTTTTCATAATAATGTTTTCTTATATAAATGGACTCAGTTATGTTATCCGAGTGTCGTTTTTCAGTGTTTCGGTCTGATTTCACGGTTTGCTGGCATGAATAGTGTAACCATGAATAGTGCACGCAGCACTTTCTACCAACACTTTTAGGACATTGTTTGTTTGGTTTCGCATTACAACGAAAACCAACATATGTTTTAGCATTGTTTTCCTGTCCTAACACTGTTATCTGTTTTACGACACAGTTACGTAATTAAATTACGCTAAATGCATGAGATTATGTAAATAAAATAGTGATTAGTTTGTACGGAATTATTGGTTATTTGCCAGTTGTCACATGGCAAGGACGGAATCCTGAGATTAAATGGAAGAATATGGGTTCCTGTTTATGGAGGACTTCGAGACGTCATCCTTCAGGAAGCCCACAGTTCCAAATATTCCGTTCATCCTGGAGCTGATAAGATGTACCAGGATTTGAAGGCAAACTATTGGTGGATAGGCTTGAAGAAGTCTATAGCTGCCTATGTAGCTAAATGTCTGACGTGTGCTCAAGTCAAGGCTGAGCATCAAAAGCCGTCAGGTTTGCTACAACAGCCAGAAATTCCCACTTGGAAATGGGAAATGGTGACGATGGATTTCATCACCAAGTTGCCAAAGACGCAGAAGGGAAATGATACTATATGGGTCATAGTTGATAGACTGACTAAGTCAGCACATTTCCTACCCATTAAGGAAACTTACAGTTCTGACATGTTAGCCCAATTGTACGTCGATAAGATTGTGTCTCTACATGGAGTACCAGTGGCTATTATCTCTGACAGAGATACCAGATACACGTCACACTTTTGGAAAAGTTTCCAACAGTCTTTGGGCATGCGCTTAAACTTCAGTACGGCTTACCTTCCTCAGACGGATGGGTAGAGTGAGCGTACCATTCAAATTTTGGAAGACATGCTTCGTGCATGTGTGATTGATTTAGGAGGTAGCTGGGATAAGCACCTACCTTTGGTCGAGTTCTCCTACAACAATAGCTACCATACCAGCATTCAGGCTGCACCTTTTGAGGCACTATATGGTAGGAAGTGCAGAACGCACATCTGTTGGGCAGAAGTAGGAGACACTCAATTATCAGGTCCTGAAATAGTCTTTCAGACAACGGACAAGATTGTCCAGATTCGCGACCGCCTGAGAACTGCCCGGGATAGGCAGAAGAGCTATGCCGATAAAAGGTGAAAACCTCTGAAGTTTGAGGTTGGTAATAAAGTATTGCTTAAGGTATCACCCTGGAAAGGGGTTATGCGATTTGGTAAGAAAGGTAAGTTAAGCCCAAGGTATATAGGACCATTTGAAATTATCGAATGTGTAGGATCAGTGGCTTATAAGTTAAACTTACCTGAAGAGCTCAGTGGTATTCACAATGTGTTCCACATCTGCAATCTGAAGAAATGTCTAGCTGATGAATCACTAGTCATACCACACACAGATTTGCACATAGATGAGAGCTTGAAATTTTTGGAAAAACCTGTGTCGATTGAGGAACAACAGGTAAAGAAGCTTCGAAGGAAGCATGTGCCTATTGTCAAGGTGAAATGGGATGCCCGTAGAGGTCCCGAATATACGTGGGAGTTAGAGTCCGCGATGAAAGAAAAATACCCTCAATTTTTTCAGTAAATCTCGAGGTCGAGATTTCTTTTAAGGGGGTGAGGATGTAACACCTCGAAAATTCATGCCCAATAAAATAAAGACACGTGTCATGTGAGGCAATCGTGTCAGGAACCCGGATCAAATAAAGATGTATGGTAGGATTTAAAAAGGGGCGTCATGTTATTAAAATACCTCTGAACGACCCAAGGGCGACATGTTATTAAAACACCTCTGAGCGACCCAAATTATAAATCCCAAGATCCTTAAATCATTATGATAAATAGCGAATATATACATATATATTTGGCCGGTTGTTTCTAAATACATAAAAAAAAATCCATTCTTATGAAAAATTGGATTCCTTACAATGTTACTACTACAATTAAGAATTTAGATTCTTGATTAAGAAAATTGAATTTGAATGATGCATGTCCAAACAAGAATTCTTAAAGTTTCCGTCACTTTAAATTGCCACAAAGTGCCAAAAGGTGTAAGTGCATGGTTAAGCATGCAAGGCCTGAGTAAATGGTCCCACAACTGAAAGGAAATGCATGAGATTCGGACTTGTAGAGTTGCATGGTCAAACTTGGATGTTTGCAAAATTTTTGGCTTCTGGCCATCGGTTACAGATCGTATGGCTTTAAGCTTACGGTCCGTAAGAAGCATATCTGGGCGATTTCAGCAAGAGTCGGTTACGGACCGCAACCGTACAAGCATACGGTCCGTAAGAGTCGCATACGGACCGCAAGAGCTTAGGCTTACGGTCCGTAAGCCTGTCGCTGGCAGCAGAAAATGGACAGCTGCCTGTTCAGCCTGTTGCACCGCCTTACTATCATGGTTTTCGAAATCAGGGGCATGATAGGAAGTATTTAGCCACATAGGGGCACCTGGGATCATCTCACAACCATTGTAGAGTTACTTGTCAAGATCCTAAGACATTGGGTGCACTATATAAGAGCTTGAAGTTGTGAACATTTGAGCTTGCTTATTCACACTCTACTTCAAGCATTTCTGGAGCTCCTCTGGTCAGCAATCAAGCATCTCTTAAGTCCCTAGTCAACTTAGGACTCTTGTAAGTGTCCTTAACCTCCCTTAATCCGGTTTAGCTTAGTTAATTTGCTAAAAGTCAAACCATCGTAATTAAGGTTTGACTTCGAGATTAGTCAATAATTACTCAGTCAAATCTTGAATTAAAAATACCTATAAGTAGGTAATTATGTGGGTAACAAACACTTAAAAGGGTATTTCCAGATTCCCACTTTAACTATGTTAATTGTCGAGTCAAAGCTTACTTTAAAAAGTCAACAGAACGCTTTATTCCAAATTAATACATAATTAGCAATGTAGGATACATGCAACCTGTTTGATCACTAATATAACTTGGTAATTAATGTAAGAACATGTCTAAACATGTTCAACTCGACAATTTTCAGTTTAGACCCGGTTTGGAACCGAAAGTCACATAGTTTGACTTTCGCTTTGACTTTCAGTTTGACCCGTTTAAGCCAAGTTTAGGATTGCCTTAAAGCTTCTTTTGGACCTAGTTACATGTTATTATAACCCTCTGTGTTTATACGACTTGGTTCACTAGTTGTCTAATTATTATGCAAGTTTCCGTTAAATGCTCATATGTTGACCATTATGCTCAAATGACCTTAAAATATGATTTTTGAAAATATAAAAGAGTAGATATCTTAGTTACTGAATTATAAACGTGTACCCAAAATTTGACATCAGTTTGAGGTCTAGATTAAGAGTTATGCTCCTTAGCGGAATTAGAAGCATTCCTAGTAATTAATTAGCGTAATTAGCATATAGCCTATCTAAACCCAAATTTTAATATCAAACTTTATACCCACTAATATATAATAATATTTT
This sequence comes from Helianthus annuus, assembly GCF_002127325.2. Taxonomy (NCBI): domain Eukaryota; kingdom Viridiplantae; phylum Streptophyta; class Magnoliopsida; order Asterales; family Asteraceae; genus Helianthus; species Helianthus annuus. Next base: position 95,429,268 of record NC_035444.2, on the reverse strand, counting down.
GGGATTTTTGGAGATTTTTATTTATTTTTAGGCGGAGCATAACTTAGAGTTTTAAGCTTATTTCGGTTATTTCCGGTTTTACCCTTTCTGGCTATAAAATGAGTTTTATAAATCCTTTTGACCTCAAACCTTTTTCTACTGATTTATTATGTTAAAATAATTATTTTGAGCCTTCTGGAATATTAAAAATATCAGCTTTTTATACAAAACCCGGAAATGGCTCCAAATCGCCTTTTTAGGCATTTTTACGACATAGTATGTATCAAAACTAGTTTATATGTATAAGGATTGATACCTACTGATATATTCAGTAAATTTTTATATTATAACAGTAAACTAAAGTTTTAAACTTAGGTTTCCAGTTTTGAACTTTTAGGCTTATGTGAAATTACCAAAATGCCCTTTCGGTGCATAAGATGGTTATAATTAATAAAATTCACATATATATGATACCCTACTGTTATAGCATAATAAATTAAGTATATTTACTGATTTATTCAGATATGTAACTCAGGTTACTAGTTTAACTCTTTTATACCCTTTAAAATGACTAAAATACCCTTTCGGGGCATAGTTTGAGTTAAAAACCACTTTGGGCATAATAGGACTTATCTTACTGATATCACAACATATTTAGTGCATATTAACTCAATAAACTTGTATGTAATTATTATGGTTACTCGTTACGCACTTTTGCGTTCGGATCGGCTTATGTAACTAGTTTACACATATTAGCCGAAACGGGTCAAACCATACCATTTTTGTCTCAAAATCCAGAATGTGTTTGAGTTACCCTATTAAACAAGCATGCAAGCTTGTCGGGTCAAAACCACATTCTAAACCGGTCTTCGCCTTTCATGCGATTGAACCGTATTCATCCTTGAAAACTAACCGGTCTAAGCTTAGGCTAAATTAAAGACCCGTTAGGATTCTAATAGGTTATTATAAACCTTCGTTCCAGAATAGGAGATCCAGTAAAAGATACTTGCACTTGCTTGTTGTGGTTTATACTTGCTCAGGTAAATACTTTTAACTTATTTTTCCTTATACGGGCTTGGGGTACGGTGTATAAAATACCGCTTGGTCGGACATTTGACCTTAATCGATTAGTGGTTAAGTATTATCAAGATGACCCGTTTAAAAATTTGTTTTGTTTGTTTTACGCCTTTGGGAGTTTAATGACCATGTCCCGGATATCCTTGGCATCATTCATGAAATGGCCACGACCTTGACACGCGGGTGTAGGCGTACACCCGACGATGTGTCCATATTTATTAAGGTATAACCGTTGGTTTCCCGTCGCGGATTTATACTAAGTGGTGTGTCTATTAATCTTAAACCCGGCACGAACCGGGTGACTAAACGCATAACAAACATGTAATTCTTTTACAAGTTTAAATTTGATTAATTATCCCAAGTTATAAAAAGTTTTGTGCCATGTGCATTCAAATCAATTTTTTAAAAAAAATTTCAAAATGAGTCAGTTAAATTGTATTTACCAGTGTAAACTGACGTATTTTCCCCAAAAGATTAAGTGCAGGTTCTACACGTAATAGGCTGGCCTCTCCTTAGCATCGTTTAGAGTCTCGCAAACTTGGATGCAATAAAAATCTGTTGAACAATTCTCCTTTTCACTTGATCCGCCTGTGGATCTATTTCAGCTACTTTGTGATACTTGAATATTACAATTTGTTTGGTTGAAATAAATCTATCTTTTTGTTTCCGCTGTGCATAATAATTTGTGTTGTTTGACTATGATGATATCACTACGTCACGATACTCCCCCACCGGGCCCACCGGTGACACGTGGAAAATAGGGGTGTGACAACTCGTCAACATCTGAGGGGGAGTCTGTTGGTGCATACATCTGTCGACTTCGTCTTGTATCGAGTCTTGCATTGTTCGTGGCACGAAGATCGTGAAATCATGACATCAAGTTAATTCCGCATGAAAGGACTAATTCCGCATGAAGTGATACTTGGTAATTCCGCACGGAATTAATAAGTAATTCCGTGTGAGTCTTAATTTCGCGTGAATGTATTTCCGTGTGAAGCAAGTTTCATACGGAATTAGTGTGTCTATAAATAGTTGTAATCTCGTGTCATTTGGTACGAAATTAGCTCAGTGATTTCCGACGGTGAAGCTCTGTCGAAGTGTCTTCAGACCTGTAAAGTGTTACAAAATAAATATACAAGACAGTTATTAGTGAATCTTGCTAAAATTCATGCATTATGTCTGTTTCCGCCTTTCATAGTGTATAGAACGCCTCTGAAAGACTCGTTTTGGGTCCGCGAACGATCCTACAGAAATATATGTTTATGTGTTAGAAAAAAACCTACGGATGCCTATTATTAGTAGTGTAACTTTAAATTTCAATTGGTATTGTAATTTTAATTTCAGTACTAGTGTGTAATAGACGCATAGTATATGAATAGAGTAAAAGTCGCAATGCTCGACGCTTTTGACCAAAGTGCATGTCATGTGATTGGCTATATTCAAATATTATTGGTGATATTAATATGTGATAAATGTTTAAAATTCAGATGGACAACGAAGTGAATCAGGAAAACCAGAATGACAACAACTCGAATAACGATAATCTGAATAATGAAAATCCGAACAACAATAACAATGGAAACCATGTGGATAATAGTGTCATTCAACATATAGTGGCACAAGGAATCATAGATGCAATGCCATTTATTATCCAAAATATTAAGGAAGCCGAAAATAAAAGTAAGGATAGCAGTAAGCGACCAATTGAACCGGAACACAACGTGAACAATGGACCCGTACTTCAAGTGCCCATTCCCAAAAGAAGAAGAACCATGCCATATGGTTGTTCTTATAAAGAATTATGGTCCTGCAAACCAATAGATTTCTCGGGCAATGAAGGACCCATTGCAGCTTTACGCTGGATAGAGAAGACTGGGGCTGTTCTGAAAATAAGCAAATGTGCTGACGAAGACAAGATAATGTTTGCTTCGAATCTGTTTAAGAACTCAGCCCTAGAATGGTGGAACACTATCCTCCAGTCAAGAGGAAGTGATAGGGTATACAACATGGAATGGGAGGAATTTAAAAATATGGTAGAAAGAAAATTCTGCCCTCCCAATGAAAAGGAACAGATAGCCAATAAGTTTCTGAACCTTAGGATGACCGGGGTAGATTGTAAGGGTTATACTACCACATTCTTTGAATATGCTAGAATAGTGCCCACCCTTGCATCACCTAAACCGGTATTAATCTCCCGTTACATCTGGGGATTAATTGGAGAGATTAGACATGTAGTCAAGGCAGCTAGACCCCAAACTATAGAAGAAGCTGTAGAACTAGCCAATACCTTGACTGATGAACTGGTGCGTACTAGAGAAGAAGACCAGAGGAGAAACCTAACTCAAAGGCTTACCCAAGAATTTCGTTCTTGGAATTCCAACCATAGGAATGTAGGTTCTACCTCTGCACCATACTGCAAAACCTGTAGAAAGAAGCATTTGGGAAGATGCTCCACTCACTGTAATTTCTGCAAAGCACCAGGACACAAGGAAGAAGAGTGCAAGAGGAAACCAACTAATGGATTATGCTTCAACTGTGGAGAAAAATGTCATATTAAGTCAAACTGTCCGAAGTTTGCTCCACCTGCAAACAACAAGAACACTAAAAATGCTAGAGCATTTGTTCTAACTGCATATGAAGCTAAGATGATTCCAGACGTCATAGCTGGTACGTTTTTAGTTAATGATATTTTTGCTAAAGTATTATTTGACTCTGGTGCAAACCAAAGTTTTATTAATACTTCGTTTTGCAAACTTCTAAATCAATCATTAACTAAACTACCACAAGAATGTCTGGTAGAGACAACAAATGGAGAAACCGTTAGGATTTCTAAAATCTTGCAGGGAGCAAGAATAGAAATTTTTAATCAAAAATTTATTGCAAACCTTTACCCAATGAATCTGGCAGGATTTGATATTGTGTTAGGAATGGATTGGTTAATAGCCAATAAAGCCAGTATTTTATGTGATCAAAAGTTAATCCAAGTAAATTCACCAAAGGGTGAAAAGATCACAATTAAAGGAGATAAACCATCTAGATCCACTAAATTCATCTCTGTGATGAAAACTGCAAGTTATATAAGAAAAGGATCTATAGTATATTTGATTTCTATAATCACTAACACTAAAGGAAAAGAACTAAAAGACATTCCAGTAGTGTCTCAGTTTTCAGATGTATTTCCAGAAGAATTGCCAGGACTACCGCCAGTCAGGGAAGTTGAATTCAGAATCCATCTACTACCAGGAACAGCACTGATTGCCTAAGCACCTTACCGTTTGGCACCCGATGAAATGCAAGAGTTAAAGAAACAACTAGACGAACTATTGGAGAAGGGATTCATACAGCCAAGCTCATCGCCATGGGGAGCACCAATACTGTTCGTCAAAAAGAAAGACGGATCAATGTGTATGTGCATTGACTACCGTGAATTGAACAAGGTCACGATTAAGAATCGGTACCCATTACCAAGGATCGATGATCTGTTCAATCAACTGCAAGGAGCTCGATTTTTCTCTAAAATCGATTTAAGATCAGGATGCCATCAATTAAAGGTACATGAAGAAGACATTCCTAAGACCGCATTCAGAACAAGGTATGGCCATTATGAATTTACTGTCATGCCATTTGGTTTAACCAATGCCCCATCCGCATTTATGGACATGATGAATCGAATATGTAAGCCATATTTGGATATATTCATAATTGTTTTTATTGATGATATTCTCATTTACTCTAAGAATGAAGAGGATCGTGCAAAGCATTTGCATGCACTTTTAAGTCTATTGAGAAAGGAAAAGCTTTACGCTAAGTTTTCAAAGTGCGAGTTTTGGTTAGAACAGGTACAGTTTCTTGGACACTTAGTTGATCGTGAAGGAATTCATGTGGATCCAACAAAGATCGAGGCAATTACCAAATGGAAAATCCCTGAGTCGCCAACCGAGGTTAGAAGTTTCTTAGGATTAGCTGGTTATTATAGAAGATTTATTCGAGATTTTTCTAGAATAGCCATTCCTTTAACCAAGTTAACCTGTAAATCCATTAACTTTGAATGGGGACCAAAACAAGAAGAAGCCTTTAAATTCCTTAAGCAAAGATTGACCCATGCACCCATATTAGCGTTACCAGAAGGAACTGAAGACTTTGTAGTCTATTGTGACGCTTCTAAGTTAGGTTATGGATGTGTATTGATGCAACGTCAAAAGGTTATAGCTTACGCATCTAGACAACTTAAGAATCATGAAGAGAATTATTCAACCCATGATCTAGAATTAGGAGCTATAATTTTCGCCCTTAAGATTTGGAGACATTACCTTTATGGTAGTAAGTTTACCATATTCACATATCATAAGAGTTTAAGGTATGTTTTCAGGCAAAAAGAGTTGAATATGAGACAAAGACGCTGGATGGAAATTCTTAGTGATTACGATTGTAATATCCAGTATTATGCAGGAAAAGCCAATGTAGTGGCTGATGCGTTAAGCCGGAAGTATCATGAAAAGCCAAAAAGGGTACGTTCTCTTAAGATAAATCTACAAGTAGATTTAAATGATCAGATTAGAAAAACACAAGAATCAGTAATCAAGGATGATACTGAAAAATTAAAAGGAATGATTAAAGAATAAGAACAAGGAACAGATGGAATTTGGAGATCCCATAAAAAGAAAATGTGGGTACCTAAACTAGGAAACCTGCGTCACCGTATATTAGAAGAAGCCCATAAGTCTAAGTATACGATGCATCCAGGAAATGATAAGATGTACCAGGATTTAAGGAATAATTTCTGGTGGATAGGAATGAAGAAAGATATAGCAACTTACGTTTCTAAATGTTTAACTTGTTCTCAAGTTAAAGCTGAACATCAGAAACCCTCAGGATTGTTGCAACAGCTAGAAATGCCAGTTTGGAAATGGGAATGGATAACAATGGATTTTGTTACTAAATTACCCAAAACAAGAAAAGGTAATGATACAATCTGGGTGATTGTAGATAGGCTAACCAAGTCAGCTCATTTTCTACCAATGAAGGAAACTTTTAGTATTGAACAATTAGCCAAATTATATGTAAATGAAATTGTTTCATTACATGGAATTCCTTTATCAATTATTTCTGATAGGGATAGCCGTTTAACCTCTCATTTTTGGGCAAGTTTCCAAAAAGCAATGGGAAGCAAGCTGAATCTAAGTACAGCTTATCATCCTCAAACGGACGGACAAAGCGAAAGGACAATTTAGACAATGGAAGACATGCTTAGAGCTTGTGTAATTGATTTCGGAGGTAATTGGGACGATCACTTACCTTTAATAGAATTTTCTTATAATAACAGTTATCACACAAGTATCAATGCTGCACCATTCGAAGCACTTTATGGACGAAAGTGCAAAACCCCAGTTTGTTGGGCAGAAATTGGGGAAAAACAACTATATGGACCTGAGATAGTGCAAGAAACAACCGACAAGATCATTCAAGTCAAGGAACGACTGAAAGCAGCACGTGATCGACAGAAGAGTTACGCTGATAATAGACGTAAGCCGTTAGAATTCCAGGTAGGTGATAAGGTATTGTTAAAAGTCTCTCCTTGGAAAGGAGTGGTAAGATTCATCATACGGGGAAAGCTAAGTCCCAGGTATGTTGGACCTTTTGAGATTATCAGAAAAATAGGACCTGTAGCTTATCAGCTACAACTGCCCTAGGAAATGGCAGGAATACATGATGTATTTCATGTATCAAATCTCAAGAAATGCTTAGCTGATAAATCACTGGTAGTGCCTCTTAAGGATATAGAGGTAAATGAACAACTCAAATTTGTAGAAAGGCCTCTACAAATTGAAGATAGGAAAATCAAGAATCTCAAGCATAAAAGATTAGTTCTGGTCAAAATGAAGTGGGACTCCAAAAGAGGACCTGAGTATACATGGGAGCTTGAATCAGAAATGCAAAGGAAATATCCACACTTGTTCCAGTAGACCTTGAGAACGAGCTCTAAAACAAGGTGGGGAGGATATAACAACCCTAAACGTAAACCGAAACCCTCGAATATTTTCCGATACCCTAATATATTTTAAAATATCCCAATATGTCCCTAAAAATGGGCCCCGAATACCTTAAATATTAATAAAAATAATTAAAAAAATGAAATTTGGTGCGCTCGCGGGCCGCGTAGCCCTTTGGCTACACCTACGCGGGCCACGTCAACTTAAGGATCAAGCTAGCCCCGGTGTTGACACGTGTCGTAACGCGTGTTGTGTGACAACTGGCACAAACCGATAATTTCCGTACACTTTAATTCTTATTTAATAACTGCAATTATGTTCTTAAATGTCAGTATTGACTGAATACATGCTAAACAAGTGAATTCATGCACGTTGTATACTACAAAATATTGCTTTAAGCATATCGAGAGCGTTGCGTCAGAAATACTAGTAAACTCACTGGTAAGACACAATGTGTCAATAAAACTGCAGAAAGCAGTCAGACATTAGAAATAGGGCCTAGGTGTAGGTCCAACGACAAGAATACATTAAAACCTAAGAAGGGTTTATGTATAAACTTTAAGAAAGCTAAAATACGCACTAAAAGGCACCTGAAACGCACTTTAAGTGCAGAATTTTATTAAATTCAGCACAATTCAGCTTTTAACAACATAAATAATGTGCAGAAATGTCGTTTTATCATCCAGAATATTTCCCTAAGTGACGGAAATTCTTTGTGTCACTAAAAATAACACTAACGACACTTTAAATGCTTATTGAGCACTTTAATGGATCAGTATCCAACCGAACAACCGGACTTTACCCGGAACATAAAAATAATGTCAATAACATTGTTTTTCTTTTTCTGAGCTAGTTAGGGTCCCCGAATACCCTAACACCCGTTATAACTTACAACACACACCATACATTAAATAAACTCCTAACTTAACTAATTAGCTTAACTATATAGTTAGAAACCAACCCATGAACCCCCCCCCCCCCCACCCACTTGTAACCGAGTTCGGTTCCCCATAGGGGACACCACCTTACAAAGTTGATTATTTTAATCCCTTGCCTAATATCTTCCATACATAATATCTCTTGGATAATTAGAAATGGTGGTCTATAAGTAAGAACAAAGGGTAAACACTTTCATTCATTAACCCACACAACAAAACTTGATCATCTCTCTTTCCCTCTTGGCTATTCTCGGCCGAAACCATAGGCACCACCACCACCACCACCACTTTTCGATTTCGATCTTGCTTTTTCAAGCACATACAAGGGTGAAGGATCACGTATAAGGAAGCTCGGTGCTTACGGTTTTCCAATGACCTCACCACAACGCTATTAACCACCCGTTTTTCGTCTAGGTTCTTCCCTAGCCTTGAGCTAGTTGTAAGTGCTTCTAATCACCTTCTTGATCTTGTCTAAAGTGGTTAATAAAAGAATTGTCGGTTGAAAATCATAAACACTCAAGAACAAAACTAAAAGTCTTGTAAAATGATGAACAAAGTGGTTAAAGAATGAATATTGGTGTAAAACTTGTTAAACTTGTTTTGTTATGATTATTTTGTGTTGTTAGTTGCTAGTAGTAGTTCGGATCGCCATCTAACCCGGCTAAGTCATGTTCATAGAACATGGAGTAGTGTATGTTAAAGTATGAAAAGGGCTAGATGATGAACACTACTACATAATAACATGAACTTGTGTAAAAGTAATTTTTCTTGTAAAATGAAGTTCTAAACTAGTAGATCTAAAGATCTACAAGTGGTATTTTCGAAGAACCAAGTGTATGATGAAATCATGTTTTAAGGCCGGATCTTTCATAAACAAAAGATGTTTTTGTGAACAAACAAGTGTGTAGGCACTTGTGTAACGAAGGTTTTAACAAAGAATTATTTTTGTAATATTTGACCTAGAAGTTGTAAAAATGTATTTTCTTCAAGAATAAAGATCACAAGGAACCGACTTTATTTATAAAGATGGAAAGTTACTACACACTTTTACATAACCCACAAGTTCATATGTTTGCGATTTATGTATATTTTGACTAGTTGATGTTGAAATATTGTTTGTTGATGTTGGGAAAATTATTGATTAAATTTTGAAAAGAAAATGATACGCTAGAAAGCGTGGCCACCTCCAGTTACAGAGGAAACTCTGGCGAAATTTTTCAGAAATATAACACTTGGAAATATTTTTACGACGAGTGTTATGAATATATTTTAACTTGCTTTTCCAAATAAATCTCGCCATGACTTTGTTACAAAATTTCCAAGTGTCGGAGGTGGGTTTTCGTAAACGAAACTTGCTAAATATATATTTAGAATATATATTATTTGATCACCAACTTTTGTGCTAAGTGTATATAGTATGTGTTATACGTGCTAGTGTATTAAGACTTAAAAATACACCAAATACTCATGAGCAGTATAAACATAAAAATACACTTACAATATACAAGACACATAATTCGGGTGCAAAGTGCAAAACACGAGATAATTATATTAATTTTTGAGAAAATAATATAAGTAAGATACTTAGTTAAAAATATAAAATATTTTTAAAACAACAATACGAATACAAAAGAGAGTGACTGTACTTGTGCGACGCAAGTCTAGTGACTAACGTTAAGAAAACGCGTATAGGTCACGACGTTAATTAAGCAAATCCGGTGAAGTTTACGACGCACAGGAACGCAAAGTTGTGAGTTCATGCTCCCCCTTTCCTTTAACTGTTTTCAGTTTTATAACTTCGGGGGTGAAATACATGTACAAATATTACTATGTTTATAAATGGTATGATAACAAGAAACACACTTGGTGAGGACGAGAACCAAGTATGATGTGATATGAGAAATGATACGAGAAATCGTGTCACGAATAGGGTACCATAAGCACCATTAATCAACTATATACCTAGACTGCAGAACAAAAGGTTAGATCTAACGGGCGCCGGGCAGCCACACTCTTGGTGAGGGCGAGAATCGAGTAGTGCTTTTGTGTCTCAGAATATGCCAACTAGGAAAATGCCTAAGGTTTGGTGACTTCCTATGTCGTGTCACATGTTCATGGCTTTGCAACCCATTAACAATCCTGATACTTACAGGAATACTTTATTTACATAAAAATTCATACCATACTAAAACTTGATTTAAACATGGGTACGTGGGGTACACAAGTAAACTTGAATTATACATGAGTACGTGGGGTACACATGAAAACTTGATTTATATATGAAAACTTGGTTTATACATGACACAAACTATGTTTTCATACAAAGTATACAAACGTGAAATACAAAAACTGCATGAATTCACACCAACATTATGTTGACGTTTTTTTATTCCAAAACTCACATGTATTTCAGGTAACTAGGATGGATGTGCACGTGGTCTCACTAGTTCTCGTGGATGTCGCTTTGTTTATCGTTAAATAAAGTTGTAACTTTTAAGACAATATGTTATCTTATGTTGTAAACACTTAACATATGTTTTCAGTAATGTAATGTTTGAAGTTATTATTGAGCATGTAGTATGTTTACCTTTCGTATGCAATGAGAACCTTTCATGATCACACCTCGTGCTTCCGCCGCAGAATGGGGTGTGACATGTTGAACCTATTGATGACCCGGATCACCTACGGCCCTATTCCCCTACTACGCGGGCCGCGTAAGCCTATGCTTACATTTACGCGGGTCGCGTGAAAGTCGAAAATCAGCCCTATAAATAGAGGCCATCGGGTTTCATTCAGAAATCGTTCAAAATCGAAATCTCTCTCTCAAATCTGAATATTAGGCAATATAAGCGGGTATTATACCCCCCTAAATAGCAAGGTTCTGCTACGATGTAAGTATCATAACCCGTGGAGATGTATTAGATACTCTGCCCGATTGATCTAGGGTTCCGTAACAGCTGTCGTGGTTTCGCCCGACGTAGTCGTTGGAATGCCGTCTCGGGGAGGGTATTACTAATGTTAAATTGGGTTATTATACTAACACGCGTGCATTTGTGTAACTTATATATTGTCACTAGGAAACCCTTACGGATAATCTAAGACAGCAATGTGAGGAATCCTCTTTTTGTGTAAACCTTTTTGTGAGTAATCTCCTTTTTGCAAATTGTTTTTACAAAACCTCACTTAATTAATTATACATTAAACAGTTATTGAGTATTTGTAAGGATACAATTACAGTTGGTAAATTTGGGGTTTTGTATACAAAATTTGTTACCACCTGGTAAAGGAGTAACATGACCATAAGTCGGAACGACAGTACCGTGTGGTGGTAATTGATATGACTTGGAAACAAATGTAATTGCGGATGCGCCCTCAATACTGTATTATGGTTTTTATTAAAAACTTGATTAAACTGGGATTTACTCACCAGTATTTCCCACTGACAAAATGTTTTCAAAACGCGTTTCAGGTAACAATATGTGAAAGCCAAATAGAAGCCAGCTGGACAGCACTGAAGGCTTGGAAAAGTGGCAATAAAGTTACCTAAAAGAAATAGATGTTTTCTTAAATAAAAATAGGATTTATTCCTATGAAATGTGTGTACTGAAAACTTGGGTTTTACCCATGTGTTTAATGTTATGAAAATGTGGTATTTTACTCTGATAAAATATTTCCTAACTACAGTCCTGATAAAAAATTCCGCTGCCAAATTAGACAAACAGGATACCACCGAAACTGGCTCACGGCCCCCGCTCCCAGGATAGGATCAGGGGTTGTGACAGCTACAGGCGCAGCGCCTGGAACCAAGTCAATGCGGAACTCGACTTGTCGTTGTTGGGGAAGTCCTGGCAAGTCTTCGGGGAAGACTTCAGGATATTCCCTTACCACAGGGATATCTTCGAGCTTTGGTTCTTCGGCTTCTTTATCGACTATGTGAGCCAAAAAGGCAACACATCCTTTACGCATAAACTTTCGTGCCTTCAAACAACTGATAATCCGTAGGGGCGTATCCTGCTTTTCCCCATGAATCACGATTGTCTCTTCATTCGCCAACGGGATACGGATAATCTTCTCATGACATACGATCTCAGCTAGGTTACTTGACAACCAATCCATCCCAACTACTACGTCGAAGCTTCCCAACTCAACTGGCAGTAGATCAAGCGTAAACTCACGCTCTCCAAGCTCTATCACACAGCCTCTAATTAGTTTACTAGCTTCTACTAGCTTCCCATTAGCTAGTTCTATCGAGTACGGGATATCTAACTTACTTGCAACTAACCCAAGTAAATTCTTAAACTCTAGAGATACGAAGCTATAGTCGGCACCAGTATCAAATAGCACAGATGCAAAATGTTGATTAATAGGGAACGTACCAGTGACTACGTTCGGATCCTGACGAGCTTCCCTAGCTCCAATGTTGAAGACTCTTCCCTGGGCTTGATTATTCTTTGGGCAATCCCGCTTGAAGTGCCCTACATCACCACAGCCAAAACAACCTTGGCTGCGACCATTCCCATTACCGCCTTGATTGTTGTTATTATTCCCTCCGCGGTTTCCATTTCCCGCCTAGTTTTCGTTTCCATTACCTCCGTGGTTATTGTTTCCTCCTTGATTCCTATTCCCATAATCGTTTCCGCCACGGTTTCCATTGCCATTACCATTACCATTTCCTCTCTGACCACTATTTCCACTACCATTTCCAGCCCAGCTGTAGGATCGTTGCGACGACCAAACCAGTCGTTCAGAAGAGATCTCGTCCAATACGAAAGGCGGAATCAGTCGTATCGAAGTTATTTCAGCTAGATACACACTAGAATCACTTTAGTTGTCTCTTGTATTGATTTCAGATCGTTTTACAATGTTGGAGACACTTTGGCAGAGCTTCGCTACCGGAATCACACACGTTACAAATAAATTGACATGACCTCCTATATATAGCCACTGCCACTTCGCATGAACTGGCATGTACCAGTTCGTGCGAACTTCCAGTTCGTACGAACTGGTCTTGTCACTTCGTGTGAAGTGGCTTGTTCAGCTATGTTTCCCGTTTTTCTCGATCTACGTGACTTGATCTATCAATTCTATTACAAGACTCGATACAAGACGAAGTCGACAGACATATGCACCAACAGACTCCCCCTTGGATGTTGACGAAGTCTTCGGTACGAGTCTTCAGTAAGTCAACTCTTCAGTCTTTATCAGTCTTCTCGCTCTCTCCAAAGTATTTGACATTGTAAGCCTCAATCTTTCTCTTTCTCTCTCTTTTTCTCTTTCTCTCCCAGAATCTCAATCCTGGCTCTATCCTTTTTCCGCATCAGCAGCTTCTATCTTGAACACAGTTCCATGATTAGAAACTGGCTTTTACATCTTCAGACTCCCTCTTGGATGTTGATCCAAAATCTTCAGAATTAGCAGACAAGATTCGAACCTGGCTTTAATGTCTTCAGACTCCCCCTTTCGATAAGCTGGGATCGAAGTCTGGAATTTACAATCTACAGGCTTTGAATCGGAAACCTGGCTCAAACTCTGCTCACGCTTTGCAGCTTTCATAGGTTCAGGAACGTTTCCTGGCTCTCCGTAGCAACAGGATCTGGAACCTGACTTTAATCTGCATATACTTCAGGAGTCGAAATCTGGCTGCTTCTGCCTGCACAAACTCTACCTAAAAGTAAGATTTTTATTTATAACAAAATTAATCTCTTTTTACCACTTGTAAAATCAAACTCAAACCATCACTAGTAGATATCATTCAAAATGATTTAACATTTATAATCTCTAATGACCACTTGTAAGAATATCATTTTTCTTATTTCTAAACAAACTCTCCCAAACCTGTTCATCATGTTTAGCACTAGGAATTTTGAAAATCAGCTTTTCAACATCAGTTGTCAAAAATAAGATGAAATAAAATCTTTTTGGTTTTTCAAAATTTTACGCTAAAACACATTCTTTTTGGGTTTTTGTTTTTAATGGAAAGTAGTAAAGAAATATTTACAGACAATATTTTTGTGAGTTTATGTAAGAGGATCATATTAGTTTTTGAGACAGATCACTAACACCGTTAAGCTTTAAACATTTTAAGTTCTAAACGATTCACTTAGATTGTCAGTATACTGATCCACTTAAATTTTCACACAAAGTTCAATTGCTTTGAGATACGAGATTAGTGTTTTAAGGACTTAAACTTATTCGCGTGTCCCACCTCAGAATATACTCCCGTATCCAGACTCCTATCTTCAGTCTTACAGGTGAATGTACACTAATGATATCTGTAAACGGGTAAATGCGAGACCATGAGAGCTCAGGCTAGAACTTCCGTTCAATCAGAGAGATGATGGCTCGTCTTTCGGTGTGTCCCGTTTGGGGATCTTTTCTTCAACAGCACATGATTAGCATTTTTCAATGTTTCATCATTTTTTTATGATGAGGGTGGGCTTTATGATTAAAGCTGTGCAGAGCATTATACGAGGACTAGGCTATTGCTCCCGCAAAATCAGAAGTCCTGGTATAATACCCCAGATATCATCACGCACAAAGACCTAGTATGTCAGAAATAGAAAGCCTTTCAAACAAGATTTCGGGGGTTACCCATATATCCGAGCGATGTTCCCCACGAGATAAGTATATTTATATTTAGGTTTATATCTCGAAAACAATCTACTGAATGTATAAAAACCTACTGGCATATCATCAGTAAGATCGTTTATCACCTTTGACTTTCCATTTCTTTAGCGTGTTGTGATAGTCCACTGATGTACTATTATTTCCTCTTTTTCACAACAAAACTCATTTTGAATTTTTTCAGTGTTTTTGGATTTTAGATTTTATCATGTTTTTGGATTTTTTAAATTTTCGAAATTTCTAAAAATTTTTACTCCCCCTAAAATCAAAAATATGTTTCAATTTTTGATTTTCTGGGAAAATTTGAAAATAAATTGCAATAAACTGAACAAATAAAGTGACAAACTGATTTTCAAGCTTCAATTCTCCATCCACTTGGCATAAACAATCAGAACTCCCCCTGACAACAAACTATTTTCCCATTATGATTTCAAAACACCTAAGTTTGTTTTAATCAAAATGGTTTTTCCGGAAAACTAGTTTTGTTGATTTCACTTGTAAGATCGGGGATTAAATTCATCACTTTGTTTTCTCAACCACTTGTATGAAAGTTAAATCAAGTTCAACTTAATGACCTTGGTTAACCACTTGTAGGTTCACTTATCAACAATACCATTTGTAAATTGAAATATGACAATTTTTAGATTCTTAAGAAAGATGTCGATTCATGCTCCACGATTACCAACTTGGGAGCTCCGGCAAGTCAGGATTTTTATTCATAGAGATTTTCCCAAGCCTGACGGTCCTTGGGAGATTCCGAGTCATCAACACTCGATTTCTACTCCTTTTACAAGTTTTCATCAAATTAACCAAGATTTTACGGATAAAATGGCTTGATTTTCTCATATTATACGCGAAACATAGTTTTAATTAATCCTTGAAAGAATTAGATCTAAAATCGAACTAAAACTTGATCAATTTTGACAAAAACTCATCCGATCGTTCAGAGATATGTCAGTTCGTTTGAATTAGAGTTCCATTTCACACGAATTGGATATAATTGACTCCGTTCGCTTGAATTGAACTTCCAATTCGCACGAAGGGGGAGTAAAAATCATAATTTTTGATGAAATCAAGCTGAAATTGTAAGAACTCTTCCTTCTGAGCTCTGATACCACTTGTAGGATCGTTGTGACGACCAAACGAGTCGTTCAGAAGAGATCTCGTCCAATACGAAAGGCGAAATCAGTTGTATCGAAGTTATTTCATCTAGATACACACTAGAATTACTCTAATTGTCTCTTGTATTGATTTCAGATCATTTTACAATGTTGGAGACACTTCGGTAGAGCATCGCTACCGGAATCACACATGTTACAAATGAATTGACACGACCTCCTATATATAGCCACTGCCACTTCGCATGAACTGGCATGTACCAGTTCGTGCGAACTACCAGTTCGTATGAACTGGTCTTGTCACTTCGTGTGAAGTGGCTTGTTCAGCTATGTTTCCCGTTTTTCTCGATCTACGTGACTTGATCTATCAATTCTATTACAAGACTCGATACAAAACGAAGTCGACAGACATATGCACCAACACCAGCACGTTTCCTTTGAATGACCATTCTTTCCACATGTTTCATATTTCCTAAACCTACACTGGCCGGCATTATGAAACTGACATACATCACATTTGGGCAGAGTGCCCATGTATCATTTTCCTTTGTTCTCAGAACTTGCAGCACCAGTCCTGACCTTGGCTGGTGGATTAGCATCTCTCTGCTTGTTAGCAACGTTGTTGTTTCCTTGGGTACCCTTCTTGAAATTCGAGAACTTCCTTTTGTTCTCTCCAGATGACTCGACATGAGTTTCTTTCTTCGTTCCCTCAGAAATCGAAAACTTGCCCAATCTGATTGCTTCTTTAGTCAGAGCCACACACAAGTCGATGGCTTCAGTGATCGTTGGAGGCTTGGATGTCGTTACCATGCTCAGAATTTGGGGCGCCAATCCCTCAACTTGCTTAAACTCTGGTTCTACCATGTAGGGGACAACACGAGACAAATCATGGAATCTTTGCACATATTCTGCTATCTTAGGACCATCCATTTTCAGATTCCAAAACTCGGTTTCCAACTTTTGAATTTCAGCTCTTGAACAGTACTTCTTATGCATCAGCTCTTTCAACTCATCCCACGACAACGCATACGCTGCAGCTTCACCTAGAGTCTGAACCTGAAGGTTCCACCATGACAGGGCTCCATCGAGAAACAATCCAGAAATGTAGGTGACTTGATGCTCTGGCACACACTTACTCATTCGCAGCACATAATCTGTCTTCTCAGCCCATATCACAAAAGCTACGGCACCTCCAGTGCCGTCAAAGTTCAGAGGCTTGCAGTCCAGGAACTGCTTATAAGTACAGCCTGTACAAGCAACATCATTCACAGAAAGTATTAGCAAACGCACATGGAAATGTCCAAACGTATTGTAATGTGTCTTAATTGACTTAAACATTACCGTTAGGTGGGTTATTCCCTGAGGTGCCTCCGATGTGTTTGGAGCGTAGGGCCTCATGTTGTGCGATTGCTTGTGAAATTCGTTCTTGTAATTCTGCCTCGGTTGTGGGCAACTGAGTGTTCCTTCGAGGAGACATCTTCTAAGAAGAAGATTGTATAGGTCAGGTCTTAATCGTATAATAAATAGTACGTATACATAATAGCGTTTATTATAGCAAGCAAGCATATAGCATCACAATCATAGCACAAACATGTAAATCAACAACGTGTTTAATGAGAACATGACGATTGATCTTTCATTAATCATTGACCACAAGTATTGTTACATGTTTTACAAGTGTATCATATGTTAGTGCATGCATCTGTCGACTTCTTCTTGTATCGAGTCTTAGTTTTCTGTGTATAGATTAGGGCACGTTTTACGAGAAAATAGGATTGAGTTAGTGTGGTTTATGCTGATTTCGCTCCTAGGGTCATAGAGGTGATTTCGCCCGAAATCACATCTTGTGATTTCGCTCCTGTGGTCCTGTGCATGTTCGGGCGAAATCAGGTGCCTATAAATAGGTCACCATGAGCGAAATCAGGGAGAGACACCTTATATTCCATGCCGAATTGCTGCCGGTGTGAAGACTGAGTGTATTCACGTTCTAATCAATACAATCAGTGTTAAAAGTGAAGATTAAGCTGTTTCTACGTCAATTACTTGTTTTCCGCACCTGTAATTGATCAAAACTCCTCTGAACGACTCATTCGGGTCAGTCGAACGATCTAAACAAGTGGTATCAGAGCTCAGGAGGGGGAGTTCTGCAGAGATTAGCTGGAATTCATCAAGTTTTCTTACTTCTACACCTTCTTTTATCAGTATAGAGAGATTTACCGGTCAAAACTTGCTCAAAATTTCACAGATTGTGTATAATTGGACATAGACAAATCCCTGAAAGTTTGACACTAAAATTCACAGTAAAACTAGACAAAATTGACATCCGAGTTGATTTCGCTCGAACTGGACATTGCTGATTTCGCTCGTAATTAGGTTTTGATTTCGCTCCAGGAGACAAATTTGTTAATTTCGCTCCAGAATTGGTTGTGATTCCGCTCCAGGGATACCAACTTTGGGATTTTGCTCCAAAACTCTGGTTGATTTCGCTCCTGACATTGATTCCGCTCCAAACTTAGCATCTGATTTCGCTCCTGATTAACAAAGTCTGATTTTGTTCCAGTGTACATCTTGATTTCGCTCCAAGCTACTAATTTTAGATTTCGCTCCTGATTACTATCAGTGATTTCGCTCGAACTACATCAGTGTTAATTTCGCTCGAAAGTGACTGTTCTTGAACAACATGCTGCCAAATCATGGATAACGATTTCTACAATGCGTTTGCTTAGGCCGTGAATTTGGAAAACGAGACAGGAACTACACAAAAGCCTCCGAAATTGATGAGTATCGAAGAGTACTACGGGTGGAAAGACAGATTCGAAAATTGGGTCCAGGCAAACCATCTAAGGTCTTGGGAATGTATTCTGAAGAAATATGTGTTGCCTCGAACAGAATTGCAGGTCATCAAAGATCTATCAGAGTTTAATGATCAAGAACGGAACATGTACAAAGCCGAAAAAATGATGATAAGTCTTCTTCAACAAGCCATCAAAGAAGACATATTCTTACTACTACAACATGACAAAACATCAAAGTCAATTTGGGATGCTCTTCGTGTTAAGTTTGAGGGTAGTAAGAACATGATAAAGAGCAAAAAGGCATTGCTTAAGAAAGAGTTTGATCTGTTTAGCAGTTTACCAGGAGAAGATACGAAGAAACTGATTGAACGTTATTGCCACTTAGTGCGATCCATGTCAATGCTGAGTATTACTAAAGATCGTGAAGAGTGGGTAGACAAGTTAGCTGATGCTTTACCACAAAAAGAGTGGGGAACTTATTTATTGATTTTGAAGAATACGGGTGTTTATGATGGGTTGACTATTTCTCAGTTTATTGAAAAGATTGAAAGTCAGGATCTGGAACAGCAAAAGATCGCGAGGATGAACAGTCCAAGTGGTCAACAAGATGTAAAGATGTATTACAAAGGTAGTGTTCCAGAAACTGAGAGATGTCCGAAAATCTAGACTGCTTTTAGTGCTGAGGATTCAACAGAAAAGGTTGATCAGGGTTTAAACAAAAGCAGCAGTGG
The DNA here is from genome assembly GCF_002127325.2 of Helianthus annuus. NCBI lineage: Eukaryota > Viridiplantae > Streptophyta > Magnoliopsida > Asterales > Asteraceae > Helianthus > Helianthus annuus. The sequence goes on along the minus strand of NC_035444.2, from coordinate 95,410,016 downwards.
ATTCTCTACATTTCCGAGTGTCAATCCGAAAGAGTCAACTACAAGTTTCCATTCTCAGAGCACAAAGACAGGAAATGGTTATGTGATCCAGTGCAACATCGCTTTGAATCTTCCAGAGGGTCAAAGTTTTTCTGAAGAAACTGCTAAAGACCACATGGCTTTACTTGGTTCTGTGTTACTTTCATATGAAGGTCTAGTTGCCGGTCGGATCGGGAATCCTATGCTCACAAAGGAGGATTACGATCAGATAGACGCCGAAGAGATGGTATTAATGGATATTAAATGGTGTCTAGCTAGCGTTCTTAGACGTGCTGAAAAGTTCAAGCTGATTACCGGAAGAAATGACTTTCTTGATGCACATGTTTCTACTTTAGGTTTTGATAAATCTAAAGTTACTTGTTTTCGATGCAGGGAGAAAGGCCATTTCAAGAGGGAATGCAAAAACAGGGAAGCTAGTGGAGCTCAGAATCCATTCGGAAAAGACGATTACTAAAGAAAAGCCATTTATCAGCAAGTGGGTCAGTAACAACTACAAGAACCGCAGGTGGCTCATGGTAGAAAGATCGAGGATTCTAAAAGAGCATGTTTGGTAGATTTTAACTGGAATGACTACATATCACCAGAAAGCAAAGTCTGTTTAGTTAATCAGGATGATGAAAGACTACCTGAAGGCTTTAGCTGGGATATGTGTGTTGATGAAAAGGGAGAATACAAAGCATTCATTGCTAAGATTGTTAGAGAACTAGATATGTTTGCCACATGGATGAAGTCTATTGGTAAGACTGTGAAGAATGTGAAGAAAGAATCTGTTGCATCTGATGAAAACTCAGAAAGTGCTGATAAAAGCTCACAGATTTCGGATGAGAGTGTACATAGTGATGATAGTTCTGAAAAAGAAATTGTTTTTGATAAAACTCCATCTGATACTGGTTCATCGGATGATAGTTCTGAAAAATCTGTAGAATTTGATCAGTCACCTACATATGACAGCAGTGACGATGAGGAAGAAAAACATATTAATATTGCAAAATCTCATCTGTCTCCTGAAAGTTTTCATGTGACAACCCGAACATTTAAGGTTCGTTTTATTTAATTCCTTGTTAGCTAGACAAGTTTCACCTGTCAGCAAATGCTTTAACCGCATGCATGTAAATTTAAAATTCGTTCACTGAGTTATATGTGATTGTTTTTAGTGTACGAGAGTTGTTGAATGATTTGGCTAGTCGCACGAAATAGTACCTGTCTCGTATTAATTAACCACCTTCGGCCCAGCTTTTGAAGTCCATATCGGAGTAAAACCCAAAGGGGTTCGGCCCACTTATTGCAACACACATAATAATAATATATGGCTCTCATGCATCATTTATAAATATTCAGAAACGAAACCCTAGCCTCACTCTAAAAGCACTCCCCTACCCCCTCAATCCAGAAATTCCAGGCGTCGGATCCGTTATTCTGGCCGCACGCTGATGACCCACTATCCGACAAACCGCACCCCAAACAACACCTTCCTCACCATTTGCGTTCACCCACATTTTCAGTCATCATCATCATCGGCGGAATATGGCGGCAAGGTGGAGAGAGAGAGAGAGGGATAGAGAGGCAGAGGAGGGAGAGGCGGTGGAAGTGAGGTTAACGATGGTCGGGATTCTCCTCTCCGCGGTAGTGGTCGTGGTGGTGGATTCTTTTCGTGTCCGAGACTAGGTGTCGGGTCTCGGAGCAGGATAAAGGCAACAACAGAATACCACACACATACACACTTCTACAGTCATGAGTATGTTCATCTCTTATCTATTTGCACTCCCTGTTATGTTGATTTTGGCATGTAAAGTATATGCATGAGGGTTAGCTGTTTGTCTACATGAATGCATAATATTCGAGAGTTATATTAAAACTGCTGGAATGAATGTCGCCGCAGGCTGATTTGAATGTCTGATGGTTATTTGCATTTTGAAATTCTTAGCTAGGTTACGACTATAAACTGTATCAGTTGTGATAGTAGGGTTTTAATAGAACATAAGCATGAGCTGTTTTTTTTAATGTAAATTGAAAAGAGGATAAGATGGGTGTAGTGTGACGGTTTGACCGTCCCATGCTTATTGTAGAGATTCATAATATATTCGGTAGTAACATTTGGGTGCTAGATGTGAATATATATACAAAACGTATATATACACAAAACACATATATATGAAAATAAAACATGATAAATAAACATAGACATATTTATAATAAAGCTGATGTATTATGGATTATCAAGACTTAATGGGGATATTGTAGAGATTTATAATATTATTGTGTAACTGATTGTTGTTAAATTTCGTAACAAAAATGATCGTGGTAAACAAAAGTTAAGGAAACTTCATTGTGTACACACACTTCCATCAGGCCGCAACCATGTCTGGACTTGGACATGCTGATGGGTTAAAGACTAGGCCGTTGGGCCTTAGGAATTATTGGGTCTATGGGCCACGAATGATGAACGGAGCCGCATACAGGTTGAATGTTTGATATTAGTTGCTACGTGAATAATTGGAACTTGGTATGTGTAATGCAACTTAGTATGGGTGGAACCTAGTACGTAAATACACTTTAATAATGGAGTTTCGTGATACAATTAAGTGATATACCATGCCCATTGTTAGGCGTATACTATTTGTGATATTGTGATGATGTATGTTGCACTTGCATTGTATGGACAACTGTTACAACATGTGTGCTAGTATGTGCGTTATTTATACATTGGACTATGTGGTATGTGAATAGGGAATATGTGAATTAATCATGCGTGAAACATCTAGAGTTTGTGCACTCGAAACTGACTGTTACTGGTACCCATGTTAGGGCGTGTTTGATCACCTGTTAAACAAGAAACTAATCTAACCGAGCAAATCTAAGGTGAGTTCACTACATTCGAGCATGCGTCCCAGTTGTTGGGGACAGTCAGTGGGTATCCCATGGGGGGATAAGTCTTTGGGTAAAAACGGGTATATTGGTTAATATTCTCACCTATCATCTTTTGTAAGTCCCTCATCGGGTATTAGTTAGTAGCGCTACTTAGGTTTGGCACCCTCACCCCGTGCCTGTAGAGGACGGAGGTGAACTAATGACCCAGTCTGGCCCAGTACTAGATAGGAGTACGTGGGAAGGGCAGTCGTGTATTTCAGGAGCCGTCATTGTTCGGAATTGAGATATTAACAATATTACTTGCATTTGTCAGTGAACTATTTTACATATAACTGGTAACAAACGTTTTCTTAAACTGTGAACTCGCCAGCTTTGTCTGATACACTTGTTGCATGCTCGCAGGTCGTTAGATATCTTGGATTTGGGAACTTGCTGTCTGGAGTAGCTGGAGTGGTCATGGGTCGACTGGAGGGATTCATGTGTCTGAACTATTGATACTATACATTGGTTTTGAAACAGTATACTTTGGTTTACTAATTGCTTCCGCTGAACATGTTGATTTTCATTAAAACTCGTTGATGATATTTGTAACTAATAATCGGGGATTTTATTTGGAAACTTGTTTGGGTTCAACGTAATTAGTGGCTCGTTGTTGGTACGTCGCACGCCTAACAGGGACATTCCCTAGGTGGTATTTTGGGGGTGTGACATTTCATTTCTATTTTGCAGATCGCCTGGAAAAGCTAAAGGAGAAAAGAGCTGCAAAAGAACAACAGGAAATGATGACTGAAAATGTTGCTAAAGAGATTGTTGAGAGTGAGCAAGTGAAAGAAGAAGAAAAGGTGACTGAAGCTGAGAAAGTGATTGAAGTTGAGAAAACAATCGTAGTTGAAAAGATTGTTGAAGTTATCAAGCCTTGCACAAAGTGTTTTGAACCATGCAAAGCATGTGCAACTAAAGACGAGATGATAGCTGAATATGAGAAGAAAAAAGAGCAGTTGTTGTTCAACCTCAACTATGTGAAAGAATCTTCTGATGTCTTGAACAAAACTGTAACCGGTCTTCAAAAGACAAACTCTACAAGCATTAACGATGATGAATGCTGTTGTGATGACAAAGCAAAAAGCTATCAACTTCTACATCGAAGAAAGTGCAAAGTGGAAGCAAGAGTTGGAAGCAGAAAAGATTGAGAATGAGAGAATCGGACGTTTGTTACAAAGCTATTCTAGTTCTGATTATCTTATTGATTGAATTTATCCGACTGTTGCAGGTATGGAAGCTTTTCAAGATGAGAAGCCAAAGAAAAAGGATACTGGTAAGAAACCGACTGTTAGCTATAACAAGTGTCCGCCTCCAATCTGGGAAGGGTATTCTCCTAGAAAACCAAACGAGGAGCAACTTGAAAAAGCAGTCAATATAAAGTTAAAAACCGACACAACTGATGAATTACCAGAAAACATTGATGTCACGTTTACCTCGTCTGACACTGATCATGAGTCTGAGTTAATCAAAAAGGTGGTCGATCAGGTGTTAGATACTGATGAGGAGTTTGAGTCAAAGTCTGAACCTGGAGGGTCAAGTTCGTCAGTCAATGGTTCAAAGTCGTCAGTCAAAAAGGCTTACAGTAAAGAGTTTTTGTTATCAAAATCAAACTTGAATGATGAAACATTCGAAGTTGCGTACACTTTGAATGATTCTGACAAGTTATACTCTGACAAAGAATTTCCAATAAGAAGTGTTCGTTTTGACATGATCAAAAAGGTTTTCAAAATGACAGAAATTAATATTTCTGAAATAAAAGACTTAAATCTTACTTGAAAACCTAAAAAATACACTTCAAGAGTTCAACAACGTTTAAACAAGAAAAAGGGTTACAATTTTGGTTCTGGTTTTCAAAAGAAACCAAACCAAAAGCTACAAAAAGAAAGGTCTTGGTTTTATTCCACAAGAAAATTCTAAAAATGACAAAATTTCTAAAACAAAAACAGAATTTGTTTCAGGTGGAAGTGCTGAGGATGAACAGAAGAAACCATTTTGGAAACAATCAAACCAGGAGTTTCTTGCTGAAAAGAAAAGGAATGGCACTGGAGTGTTTCATCCAAGAGAGACTCGAACCTGTTACAAATGCAATGAAGTTGGTCACATTGCATGGAACTGTCTGAAAAATGCAAAGATAAAACAGGGAGTTTCTGAAAAGCTTAAAGAGAAAGTTGTTGATGTTGAACCCCCAACTGAAAACTTCAAAATTTTTGAAAATTATATTCATGAAGTTGGTGAATGTTCAAAGAAAAATGTTTACAAAAAGAAAGCCAAAGACAACCAAGTGTGGGTTATTAAAAAGGTTGATGAGAAAGTCGGCGCCAGAAGAGCCACAGGTTGAAGTGAAAAGTTCAGTGAATGATGATGAGTTTCCATCACTATAATTTGAAAAGGTTAAACAACAAATTGGTAAGGTTGAAATCTCGAGTCAGTTTTATACCAAGAAAACTAAGTTTGATGTCGAGAAAACATTCAATGGGAATGTTAAGAAAATTTTTGGGAAAATGCTTAATGGGAAAGCAAAGGGGGTTAAAGACTTTTATGCAACCAAAAAGGCAACTTACAACCCTACTGCGCAAGAATTGAAAACCATCAAGTCTGAAAAGACTTGGATGGAAGTTTGTTTTCCTTGAAGTCTTAGGACTATGCCGGAGATCCCAAGTTTGTAATCGTGGATCAGGAATCGGCATCATTCTTATAAAGTGTTTTTGTGAAAAGATTTGAAAATTGTTGAAATTTTTACAGGGTAAGGACTACGCCGGAGCTTCCAGGTTGGTAAGTGTGAAGCAGGAATCGGCATCGTTCAAATTGGTAAAATGGTTTATGTAGACGTGATATTCCTACAGCTGGTATTGTTTGTATTTTCTTCAAGTGGTACGGAGATTGCTTAATTGCAAAACGGTAAATCAAGGACATTAAGTTGTACTTGATTTACTACACATGATAAAACAATGAATAAGATGATGAACCATATCCCCGATCTTAACAAGTGGTAAACATACATGTGATAAAAACAAACTCATTTTCCGGAAAAATCATTTAGATTAAAACAAACTTAAGTGTTTTGAAATCTAAATGAGAAAATAGTTTGTTGAAAGGGGGAGTTCTGATTGTTTATGCCTAAGTGGATGGCGATTTGATGTGATTCGATATCGGTTGTCAACTTACTGTATAGTTTTGTTTTACAATTGGGTCAAGAGTCTAGTTGTGTTTTTCAATTTTTCTTTAATGTGTTTGCATTTTAGGGGAGTAGAAAAATTTCTGAAAATTCAAAAACATTAGAAAATTTTGAAAAAGCCAAAAACATTATAAAATCAAAATGAGTTTTGTTGTGAAAAAGAGGAAATGATAGTACATCAGTGGACTGTCACAACATGCTAAAGAATTGGAAAGTTAAAATGTGATAAACAATCTCACTGTGAATGTGTCAGTAGATTTTTGCACATTTAGTAAATTGTGACGAGATATAAACCTAAGCAAGTTTGAATGAAGCTTATTCTGTGGGTAACAACTTCTTGGATATATAGGTAACCCCTGAAATCTTGTTTGAAAGGTCCCTTATTCTGAGATATTAGGTCTTTATGCTCAGTGATATTTGGGGTATTATCCCAGGACTTATGTTGTATGGAAATACTGACCTAGTCCCCGGATAACGCTTTCTGCAAATGCTTTGAAATATAAGCTCACCCTCAGCAAGTTGATGAAACAATAAAATTGATAGTCACTGCTGTTGTAACAAAAGATCCTCTAAAGGGGACACACCAAAAGTCGAAGCCGTCATCTCTTTGCGTATACGGAAGTATCGACTTGAGCTCTCACGGCCCTCGCATTTTAACCCCTGACAGATATCATCTGTGGTATACTCACCTGTAAGACTGAATATTGGGATCTGGATTCGAGAGTATATTTAAGTAGTGGGACACGCAGATAAGTTTAAGTATCTAAGACATTAATATCGTATCTCGAAACAGTTGAACTATGTGTGAAAATTTAAGTGGACAAATATACTGACAATCTAGGTGAATTGTTTAGAACTTAAAATGTAATCAAGCTTAACGATGTTGGTGATTTGTCTCAAAAACTGATATGATCCTCTTACGCAAACTCACAAAAATATTGTCTGTAAATATCTGTTTACTGCATTTTTTTTCAGAAAATCCAAAAAGATTTTAGTGTGTTTTAGCATAAACTTTTGAAAATTCAAAAAGATTTTTGACAACTGGTATTGAAAAGCTGATTTTCAAAATCCCGAGTGCTAAACATGATGAGCAAAATTTGAGGGGGAGTGTGTACTTTGAAATTAAATGTTTTCTAAATCTAATTCTTCAATTGGTTCATCAAAATTTTTTGTTTGATTTGAGGGAGAGTTAGTGTTAGTGCAAGTCTCTATTTCTGAAAAGTGTGATAGTTACTTTGAGGTAGAGGTTTTGCAGATAACATGAGATAGACAAAAGCCAGATGTCAATGTTGAAAGCAAGGCTGTATACTAGTCTGAGCCAGTGGACTCTGAAGACAAAGTATGAGCCAGGCTATCAATCGTGGATAAAGTGTGAAAGCCAGACAACGATCCTGAAGCAGATGTTGCTGAAGAACAAAGAAATGCCAGCACATTGTTAGGGAGAGTCTGTTGATGCTGTTAGTGAAAGTTAAGCCCAGAGACTGATCAAGATTGAAGACTAGAAGACTCGACACTTGCGACTCGTCAACATCTGAGGGGGAGTCTGTTAGTGCATGCATCTGTCGACTTCGTCTTTTATCGAGTCTTAGTTTTCTGTGTATAGATTAGGGCACGTTTTACGAGAAAATAGGATTGAGTTAGTGTGGTTTATGCTGATTTCGCTCCTAGGGTCATAGAGGTGATTTCGCCCGAAATCACATCTTGTGATTTCGCTCCTGTGGTCCTGTGCATGTTCGGGCGAAATCAGGTGCCTATAAATAGGTCACCATGAGCGAAATCAGGGAGAGACACCTTGTATTCCATGCCGAATTGCTGCCGGTATGAAGACTGAGTGTATTCACGTTCTAATCAATACAATCAGTGTTAAAAGTGAAGATTAAGCTGTTTCTACGTCAATTACTTGTTTTCCGCACCTGTAATTGATCAAAACTCCTCTGAACGACTCATTCGGGTCAGCGTAACGATCCTACATCATATCAAAAGGAACACAGGGTCACACTACCCTTGTCCAACAAGTCTACCAATCTACAAAAGTCATACAATCAAAAGGTGATCTCCATAAGGATTCACAAGCTCAGCTCAATAGTGGTGCTCACATCAAAAGTAATGCAACCTACATAAAACCAAAAACCAACTATGTTGATGGTGGTGGTGGAGGAAAGAAAAGCAAGCTGCGCACATGCACAAGCTCCTCCTCAAGCTTATAGACATGACGCAACAGATAACTGATATGCTGCTCGATAGTGAGAAATCGAGAATCAAACTCTGGAAAAGGAGTAAGAGGAGTAGGTGGATGTGAAAATGAAGACGATGATGAACGAGGGGGAACAAAAGCAGGCTGACAAGGACATGGTAAAGGACGCGAAATCAGCTCAAGCTCCTAAATCCTGCGACTCATAATCTCATACTGAAGCTGAAGTGATAAAAGTAACTCATCCCGTGTATAACCAACAAAATAAGAGGGATGGTAGGGATCCGAAATCGGCAAGGAGTGTGGCGGGAACCATCGGAATGGCTCATCAAGTGGTGAAGAAGTAAGAGGAGAAAAAGGTGCAGACTGAGGGGCCTGAAAAAAAGCTGTTGAGACATAAGGATCATGACTAGGTTGCTAGCCTAAAGTACCCTCTCCTGGACGGGGTGCGGGTATATCCTGAAGGAAAACAATGGGTAAGTCAGTGCAATGGACGTCGGACTCCACAGGATGAAAAGGAGCAACATCAGCGGGTGCAGGTGGAGGAATTAGTGGCTCAATAACAGGAGGGTCAACGGGTGCAGGAACTGGGTCAGGAATGAGGGGTGCAATGTCTGGTAAACCAAAAGGAATAGGATCATGATCAGGTAAGGGCTCAGGATCAGCAGGTGCAACATTAGGTTGATCAACAGGAACAAAATCTGGCTCAAGACCAGGCTCGAGGTTGTGTGGAGGAGATGGTGCAGTTGACATGGTCGTATCATCATCAGAATCAGTGGCATAGCGCCGTAATCTAACTGCCTGTAAGGCGGAAGACGTCACAGACTCAAAGGAATCCGAGACAGAGTGCAAACTAGTATCAGAGGACAACTCAATAACAGGGATCTCAAGAAGTGGAACAGCAACAACGTCCTCGTCTAGCTCTCCATCGCCATGGGAATCATCAGGAGGACCATCAACAAACAAATCAACATCATCATCAAACAGATCAGCAAAAGGCCAATCCTCAGGAGGGATGACCACTAAAGGAACAGGAGCGAGGATCGGTGCCACAATATGCTCACCATCGGGATGCCCGATGATAAGATGATCATGGACTGGAATGGGGACAACAAAAGGATCCTCGTCTAGAATACCATCAGCAAGCGGTAAGTCATCTCCAAAGTCAGGCAACGCGAACGGCTGAAAGTCGTCCTCATCATCAGATATCATGTCTGGGTCGCTCTCAGTATCGGATGTAAGGATCTCTGGCTCTAGTGCGATCTCGTCGTCGGAGACAATAGCCATAGGGCCATCGGTATCGGACAATCCGCTCTCGGATGAAGACATAGTGTCTGTAATAGAACAATCATAAAATATGCACATATATTAACCACTATCATTTAATATGCAATCAGAGACAATGTATCATGAAATCATGTATCCTCGTTATTCCTCACGAATCCTTTCTATCCTTCCTAGTCTCCCAGACTAAACCACAAAAGTAAACCTTGCAATCGTGTTTCTTGTCTTTCCGTTTGTAAAAATGTTTGTTTCCCTGGATCTAGGCATTTCGTGTATGCAATGAAAACATGTTGTAAAAATATTTTCGTGAGAGCCCTAATGATTGTAGTCTAGACTCGAGAAAGAATCCTAGTTTGCTACAATCGAAGCTCTAATACCAAACTGTCACACCCTGACTTTTGCGGAAGCGTGATTATGTGTGACTTGCTTAATATCATTGCATTCAACCATAACAAACAACTATATGATAAAACACAAGATGTCCATCCATTACTTAAGTTTTATAACAACAACATTGTTTAGAACTCCAACACAGACTTTAAATCCATAATACAGACCATGCAAATTGTTTAGAGTTCCATAAGGACTCGACAAAAGACTTTAAATAAAACCAGGCTTTGCAAGATGTGTCTTATCTAGGATAAGACACACTATCCAAACCCTTAGACTCCGGATGACATCTTTTATTTCCATCATTACTTGAAACCTCCAAACGCCCGCCAGATCCACATTTAATTCCCTGAAATACATGTAGTTTGAAAACATCAACAAAAGTTGAGCGAAGCTCATGTGTTTTGTATGTGTGCACAAATAAACCTTTGAAATCATTGTAAGTATGTATGTTTGTAAACCCGGTATGAAAGCAAACAAGGAAAACAGATCGACTAATGGTTTGCAAGGCCATTAATATGTGTGACGTGATGCAGGAAGGCTCAAACCTAGCAGATTTTGCACCGGGCTTCCGGCTGTAAGACATATTCACCTCATGGGCCAAACCCCGGTCCACATGGGTGGGGCTCGCTACACCTAAATAGATCTATCACTCATGTCCCTCGGTCCTACAACAAGGATTAATGGTCTTAAGCGTTGTACCCACCACTCACATGATCAAGCAGTACCTTTCCTTAGCTAACCATACCAAATGTAATCATATGTAAACAGTTTGTAACATGTACTTCACTCCCGAAGTTATAAAACCAAAAACAGTTAAAAGAAAAGGGGGACATGAACTCACGGTTTTGCGTTCTTCGTATCTGTTCGTAACCCAAAGATGCTAACTCGCGTGCACGACTACCTACAACGTACTAAGGTCTATTAGACGAGCGGGCCGTGCCTTGAGTTAGTATTAATTAGTGTCCTTGAGTTACGTTTCATTGTGTCTTCAATATTATTCCAAGTTATATAATTATTTGTTAAAATAATAAATATTTTAACTTAAATTATATTTATTAAATTTTGGAATAATAGTTAAAATAATATATTTTAACTTGACCTTTTTATGCATTTATACATGTATATCCTTCACAAGGATGGGTGTATTTGTATTCGTATTCTTATTCTTATATATTTTTGCCAAGTATCGGTGGCGCATTCCGGTGTGTATTTATACGTACGAGAATACGTATTTTTATTGTGTTTATTAAGTATCCTTATACTTAATTTTTGTATTAACTTTTCCGGAATAATATTTCTAATAAAACTCATCAATATATATTCTCAAAATATATATTTAAGAAATATCACATAGAAAAATTATTTGTAATTTTTCCCTTGGCAAAAATATTTATAAATTTCATACAAGCCTCAAAAATAATATATTTTCAAGTCTAACTTAGAAAATATATATAAACTTATTTTTCACCAAAAATAATGTATTTCATGTTTATTCAAGAAAATATATATTTTCTTCCCAAAAATAATATATCTTCTAATAGATAGAGGATCCTGTACAAAGTGAGACTTTTGTGAGAAGTATAAGAAATAATTCGGGAATGACAAGTGTCCTTTATCTTAATTAATTCAAAAGGGTGTATTAGTAATTTTCCATTATTATCAATTAATTGATTTCCAAAGATAACTGCCAAAAACTGGCGATGAGATATATCAGGCGAATTCGAATTGTTCTATACTTTTAATTGTTTACGGTAAGTTCTTGTTTTAGTGTTATATTCCCCAGTCAATAGTGTTATATTATGTACAGGTCATCTTTAATCTCCTTTTCATAGTGTTTTATCCCCATCAATAGTGTTTTATTCTATATAGTGTCTTACAGTAAACAGATAGTGTTATATCTTTCTATAGTGTTTTATCATGTAATATACTGTTCCTTTCATAGTGTTTTATCCCCATAAATAGTGTTTTATTCTGTATAGTGTCTTACAGTAAACAGATAGTGTTATATCTTCCTATTGTGTTTTATCATGTAATATACTGTTCCTTTTCATAGTGTTTTATCCCCATCAACAGTGTTTTATTTATGTATAGTGTCTTACAGTAAACAGATAGTGTTATATCTTCCTATAGTGTTTTATCATGTAATATACTGTTCTTATAGTGTTATAAAAGTTGTTGTGAAGGAAATCGAAGAATTTATTCTGTACGAGAAATTCGCTGATTTTTAGGGGATTGATGGGGGTTTTGAAACGGTTACCATAAATTCGCTGATTTTAATGAGAATGATGGGGGTTTTGAAACGGTTACCATATTTGAAACGTTGGAAAAGTCACTATTGCCCTTCAATTTTACATAAGATCCTTCTAATTAAAACACAATTTACATTTTTATACCCTATTGATCTCAACCATTAGATCAAATATCCAATGGTTTAAAACTCTTCTTACTCTTCTCACATTTTAGACACTTTTTACCATATCCCTACCCTCTTCTAATAAGTCCAAAATATATATATATATATACTTGCAAAAAATAATATATTTTCTCCTTGTTGTAATAATTGTAAAAATCATATTTTTGTTCTCTTGGTGTCCAAAATATTTATTACCAAAATATACTTATGAATAAATTTTCCGGAATATTTTGTAAGTTATATTCCTTTGTTTGGTTTCTTCAATATTTTGGGTATAATTTATATGTTCATTCTCTTGGAATTTTGGTAATATTTTGGATTGCAATTTTTGGTATTTTGATGAGTTATATTATTTCAAGTCCTAAAATAATATAACTAATACACATAATATACAAATAATCACACACATATGGTGACTTCTGAATGTATATTTCCTAACCACATATTTAGTCACTTTTATTTATAAAACCAACCTCCAATATTTATAATTTTTGTAACAAAAATTATGGCAAACTTTACATGAAAATTCATGGTTACAAATATACTTGTAAATATTTGTTTAAAAAATATTTTTCTAAGTGTTTAATTTTTAGAAAAATTCTGCCATAGTTCCCCCTAAAAATGGAGGTTTCCATGCCTTTAAGGCATATCATTTTTTTTTTTGTAAATCAACACAATCAACAACAAATCAATCTACGCTTACCATTTTGCCAAAAACAAGCATAAACTACTACCTCATGAACTTGAAAATTTATAAAAATGTGTAGTAACCTACTAGTGTATTTAGTAAGTCTTGTTACCCTTTAAAGTGTGGTTGTTTATTTAAAAATTCCCTTTTTGAAGAAATTAGATCTTCACAACTTGTAATTAAATTTTCTAAAAATGTTTCTTCTTGGATTTTTCTTGTTAAATACATGATCCTACACTTTATTAACCACCAAAAATGTGGTTTATTTCTTGAAGAACCAAGATTAAGTAAACTTTGTATTTTTGACTTGATTTCTTGAAAAACCATTCTTGATATCATAGATTTACAAGACTTTATACACACTTTAATCATCACTTAACAAGAAAATAACTTATTCTTTCAAGTTCATGATTTACATGAGGATGATCTATTGATCTTTAACATTTTCATCCTCTCATCTTGCTAGATTATGTTTTTAATCATTAATCTAGCAAGATCATATGATGATCTACATCAATATCATGAGTAAACAACAATCAACAAGCATAACAACACATAAACATCATGATTTCTTATGATTTTACGCTTATGTTCAAGTTTCAAGTTTAAGATTCTTAGTGTTCTTCATGATTAACAACATGTATCATTCTTTAACAACTTAAACAAGATGTAAAATGAAGTGTAGAGTGTTCTTACTACTAGCTCAAGGCTAGGGATGATCACTAGTTGATGAAGATGATAAATGTGGTGGATAAAAGCACAAGAGAAGGGTCCTTCAACTTCTGAAAGCTCCAAGCTTCTTTGTGGACCTTCTAACACCTTGGTATATATGTGGATTGGATGGAACTTGAAAAATGAAGGTGAGTGTGTGTGGGGGTGCTGTCGGCCGAGAATGGAGGAGGAGAGGGAGAGTTCAAGTGTGTTGTGATGATGGTGATGAGAGATGGTGAAGGACTTGAGGTTAATATAAGCAAACTCCCAACATAGTGTTATCTAGTGGTCTTAGTGTTTCTTAAGGATCCAACATAATCTAATAAACAAATTAAAGAACTCAAGGGGTGGGTCCACCCCTGTAATCGTAAGAATGAGGGGGGGGGGTTTGGTTAAGATGAAATTGTTAGTTGGGTTTATTTAGTTAGAATTCAAGTATCTAGTTAGGTGTTTAGTTATTTGTTTGTTATATAGTATGTTATGATGTTCAGGAACCATAACTAGCTTGGTAATATTAAAACAATGCTTCTAGTGAAAATTTGGTGTTTCTGGTAGTGTCCGGTTGTTTGGTTGGTTAGTTACCGGTTCGTTAAGGTGCTAAACTATTCAGTTTAGTGTGCTTTATGTTACTTTTTGTGACAGTTTTGATTCCCGACACTTAGGAAAGCATTCAGGACCATTTGACCATATTTCTGCATGATATTAGAGTGTTTAAATGCTGAATTTTGCTGATTTCTGCAGAATTCTGCAGTTTATGTGAGTTTTAGGCACTTTCCGGCATTTAAACTATCACTAGGAAGGCAGTTTTGTGATCCTTACTTTCCTACACACTATACTAGTGTAATACTTGGTTTCTGGCTCATTCTGTGTCTCAATACAATGTATGTCTATCTAATGAACTCCGTCAGCATTTTTCTGATTTGTCTGATAACTGTGCTAACTGTGTTTTGTGCATCATTCAAATCAAAAAAGTTTGCATGCAATCATGATATGTCATTTGCAATATATGATGCACATGTATGTATATGGCAATAATCAGAAAGCAATTCAAGTCATTAATTGTAATTCAGCACAGTCATTAAGCACTAATCATTGTTTAATAATTGTATGGATACCTGGAATTTTGACAGTTGACACACCCTTGCCGGTGGAGATGACGATGTATCAAAAAGTGACAATGTACTTTGGGGAATCTAGAGGTCATTTACATTTAACAGTGCTTGTTTGTAGGATTAATCTAGAGATGACGATGTACAAAAATGTACTTTGGTGGTAGTTATGTAGGGGTGGTTGCCGGTGGTGTGTGGCGCCGTGACGGTGGCCGGAAGCCATGATGGTGGCGGTAGTGGTGGTAGAATCTATAGAGATAAGAGTGGGGTGGGGTGGGATGGGGTAGGTAATGTGGATTATATAAGCATAACAATTAATATAAAATACACATAAAAATGGGAAATGATAGTAATGCCCTCACATGCAACACATGTGAGGGGAGTTAACAAGAAAAACAAACGAGGTTAGTGGTAAAGGTTGACTCTGTAGTAAAACATGAACATAAAGGTTGGTTTTTGCCGATTTCATAGTGAAAGGTACGAAGTGCAGTTTGTGTATAATATAAAGGTTGATTTATGCAATTTAGTCTAAAACTTAATTACAATCATCTTTTACCTAATTACCTATATATTAAACTTACAATTGAATGAATAGTAATTTCATTAAGAGATTAGCGAATGGTATTGGGTACCGGTATCGGTATCAAATTTACAAAACCGGGTGTATTTTCGGTACCGGTTCGACATCGGTTTTTACCCTCAAATATCGGGGTCATACCAGTACCGACCGGTACCGAACTGTAACGTACCAGGTATATTCAGTACCGGTACCCACTTTTGGGGATTTCGGTAACGGTATTTTTGGTAACGGTTGGTACCGAGCTCATCAAATCCTGTAGCAACGTAGAAATGCAAGTAATTGCAGCGTTTAGTTTACTTTTCATACACACAGTAAGTAAACTGTATTTCGTTTGAATGGGGTTTTATATACACAACAACTTATTTTGCTTTTTTTTTTTGTCTTTTTCTTTAATGAATGAATTGTAGTATATAAAATTAACTTGGATATTTATATTATTGATTAGCAAATCGTATCAAATCCTGTAATCAATTCGGTATCGTATCGGTATAAAATTTACTATACCAAATCATTCTCGGTACCAATTTGGTACCCACCTTTTGGCGTTTTCAGAATCGTTACTTTCGGTTCGACACCGGTCTAGCACCATACCTGTATTTATTGATTTTTACCTTCAAATACCATACCGTATTATACCGAGCATTTTCGGTACCGGTACCTAATTTCGATGATTTTCCGGATCGGTACTTTCAGTGCTGTTAGCGATACCGAGCTCATCCATATTTTAACGTGTTAGCACCGTAATAACTGAACTGAAAACAACTGAATTTCCAACGTGTAGGACGTGTGGGTCCTATTATTATATATTAGGTTATTTAAAATCATTTTTTTAGGACGGAGTGATTAGCCTTGCCACTTCATTTTTATTTATGTTTTGATATTCGGTATCTGCTTGACATTACTAACACGCGTTTTGCAGTCATTGGATCCCCGCCGCAACGCACGGTTCGGAAAATCAACTAGTTGCAATTAAATACAAACACTCCACCTTGTTTTTCTTTACCTTAAATATTAAACAAATTATAATATTATTTTACAATTAAATACTAATCACCATCATCCTTCAACTGTTTCTCTAAACAATTGACATTTAATTATTTTCTAAAAAATTATTTAATTAAATATTTCACTAAATATTTAGTTTCCCTCATTAAACAAAACTGCTTTTTGTGAACTAATATTTAACAATTAAAAAATATTTATTTAATTAAATATTTCACAAAATATTTTATTTCCCTTTGTTAAATTAAACCGCATTTCGTGAACTACTATTTAACAATTAAATATTATAACTTGTTTGTTGTCCGAATTGTAACTATTTGGATCGTATCTTGATAGTAACGTTATTTAATAAATCATCAGACATCCAATATCCAATAAACTTGACCATGAACTTTGTAACTATTTCAAGTTTGTATGTTGTTTTGTGCTCATGATGAGTTAAACCCTTGTAATCACTTTGATTTAGATGAAGTTTAGTTAACATTTGGTAATATTATGGATTATTGGCAATGATTATGTTAACGTTATGGTGATTTTATGATTATTCCTCAATGATATTGTGTATTTGAAGGTTTGTTATGATATTCAAGATTTGTAGGTGTGTTAGTTATGTAATGTTGGAAAACTCATGATTTGAACATACATCCATTCATGGATTTGTATATGTTTATGCTAGTCTGTGGCTTTTGAACAAGGAATGGTGAATGAAGTCATGATTATTTATGATAAACTTTTAAATGTGCATCCTTATGCTTATGTTTGGAAAGATAAAGTATTTTTTTAATGATTGTCATGATAAGTGTTATGTTTTTCTAGGGTTTGTTGACTCAAACTTTTAATTTATGTAATCTTGACATGAACATGATAAGTTGAAGAAGTGCATGATTATCGTTTAGTTTAATAAACTGTAGGTGGATATGTGTTTTTAATGTCGTCTTTCCAAAGAGTTATCAGATTACTTATCCTTGATAGGAAACTAGTCCACATTTATAAACATTGACATAAGTGTATCACTAGGGTTTATATGAATGATTTTAGGTGGTTAGTTTGTGTTTATCATTCTAAATTTCCCGTTAAATCATATGATTAGACATCTTTAGCAAGATTATAGTCACATATGCCATGTACCTATGATTGTCGTCATTGTTAGCTAAATGGATTTGAGGTTAAAGTGATATTCGTCTTCGATTGATTTCATTTATGCTTGTTAGTTTAGTTTATCATATTTTGTATGCCATATTAGTTAAATACCAACCATTCTTTTATTAATTTGTTAAACGGTAACAAAGATTTAGTATCAGGAGCTATCGTGTCCATACTTGAATCTGTTAGTTACTATGCCAAATATATGATGGGTATGCTTGCCTATTTGTATGTGGTTTAGTTATGAGATGAATATCATTTCTATAAATTTAAAATCCAACCGTGTTAAAAAACGGTATTATATATACACACACATACCGCAAGCATCATTTTGAAAAACTTGTTGCTGAGGTCGATGGTTCTTGTTGCATGGTTGTCTCGGAAGAGGTTAGCAAGGTTTATCCAATCATGACACGCAAAGGTATCAAGTTTGAGGATAGCGAGCAAGAGCTCAATGGATATCATGCCATATATACACTGAAGTACTATCGAGACGAGTGGATCCCATGTTTCAGCCGAGGAGTCAACCTTTTCTTTATCTTTATCCAAAGATAATGCAATAGGGGTAGGTTTAGGTTTCAGGTGATCAAAACCCTGAAAAGCCTACAGTGGATCTTGAAGAGTTCTGACCATGTACATATTGTAAAACAAGGTCTCGGATGTCGAGTACTCTCCGAGTAATCGCTACAAGATAGGCTACCGATGCGATTTTCTTCAACTCCGCCTAATTACTCGGAATCGATCAAATGCGGTCATCCGCAGTTAGAATCAGATCTAGTAGGTCAACTCGGGCTAAGTTTGGCTTAAAAAATAAAACATTATTCCTATATCTATCATGTTAAAAAATAATATGAATTTTTGAAATACCTTATTATCTGAACATCTATTGGATTTATTTATATTGGTATTCATGTATTTTGTTATAAATCTTCCTATACTAATAAATGAAAAAAAAAATTGACACATGTCAATCTCTGATGCCTCCTCATCTTATTTTTTAATTTCTTTTTCCTATTAAACATTAATAATATTAAACAATAGTTTAACTAAATATAATTTAGATAAGGATAATAATTTTTTTATCAAACTTTAAATTAATTTTTCCTTCCTTGTAGGAGATAAAAGTTTTTTTTCTTATAATTTTTTTTATCAAACTTGTATTTTGTCCTTCTCCGTAGGAGATAGAAGAACTTTTTTCTCTTTGTAGAACCAGAAAAAATATAATTTTTATTCTCATTTAAATTTGATATAGTTACATTATTTTTTAAATATTATTATTGTTATTATTTAACATTTAATAGGGTACAAAAATAAGAAAATAATATTAAATTACAAACTTCCGGATCTTTCTTATTTATTTATTTATTTATTTATTTATTATTTCTTTTATTTTTCTGCTTATTAATTAAAATTTTAATAAGTAAATAGTAAATCAAATTCATCATTTAAATACATATCTTGAAGCCTGTGTGCGTTAATTGATTACATTATTTTTATTTAACTCGTGCAATACACAATGTATTTTAAAGATATAACTATATTAATTATAGTATAAAATTAATTTTATGCAACTCGTGTAAAACACAGGGTTCTAGGCCGAGTATTAGGAATAAATATTAATAAACTTATGATATTTTACATATATATATAATTTCCTAAAAAGTCATTTTTTTATAATTTAACATGTCTGAGTACTCCCCACGTACTCTCTGCCTACGCCAAGTACTCTCAAATCCCCAATCGACCGACTAGAGAGCGCCTAGCGACTTTTGCAACCATGCATGTAGTATAATGGCCAAATTCGATGTCCAGAGTAACAGGGATGAAGGTTTTTATGTTAGATACAGTAACTGCGGGATGAATAGATGCGGCCATGGGTGAGACAAGGTAAAAAAAAATTGGAGGGAAAAAGAAGCAGATTATCGTAGGGAAGGGAGAAAGAGGTAGGGTTGGCTAGGATCGGATACCATGAGAGAGATGGTATTTTGGTGAAATTTACATTCCATAATACAAAGAAAAAATTACACCGTTGGTCCTTGTGGTTTCTACCAAATTTTAATGTCGGGTACTAATAGTTTTTTGTTGCAAAATCAGGTATTAATGTTCTAATTTGTTACAACATTGAGTACTAAGGCTAAATCTTGTCACAATGTTTAGTACTAAGGCCAAACCTTGTTAACTTTTTTTTTGTTAAGTCTTATTAAAATGACTAAAATGCCATTTAATATCTAGAGAGTCTATTTTTTAATTAATTATATTTGACTAAAATAATTTAAAGTTTTATTTATATTTATATATTTTCTATTTTATTTATATTTTCTATAAAATTAAATGGATTTGAAGTTTATTATTTATAAACTTTGAGTTTATATGTAATAATATGCTAGTAAAATAAACTTTTTAACTTAATCTAAATAATATTATATATAAACTCAAAGTTTATAAATAATAAACTTCAAATCCATATAATTTTATAAAAAATATATAACTAAAACAGAAAAATATAAAAAATTTAAATATAAATAAACCTTTAAATTATTTTAGTCAAATATAACTAATTAAGAATAGACTCTCTATTTATTAAATGGTATTTTAGTCATTTTATTAAGACTTAACAAAAAAAGTTAACAAGGTTTGGCTTTAGTACTCAACATTGTGACAAATTAGAAAGTTAATACCTGATTTTGCAACAAAAAACTATTAGTACCCGACATCGAAATTTGACAGAAACCATAAGGACCAACGGTGTAATTATTTCTAATATAAATGTATCAATCCCTATTTTAAAGTAATCTATTATCTATTATAATTAATTTTAAAATCCACATGTATATGCAATTAACAATGATAGTAAAACAAGAAACGGGATCAGGAGAAAACGGCCAAAAGTGTGAGAACGCATCATGGCCCAACACGTGTCACGCGACATAGAGAAGGGCGGAGGGGCTTTTTTGTCCTTTTATATTCTTTTTTTAAACGTGTGTCACATCACCTTTCTATTTTTTGGCGTTTAACAAATACACGGCGTTTTTATTGTTTTTAGATCACGATCATAGTAAATATTTTGGCGTTTTAATAAGTATGGCTTTGATTGTTGTGCCAAGTAGGATGCAGACCTATAATGTAAAAAACATCAGTAATTTTCTTGATGTTTATTTTTTTTTTCTATCAAGTGTTGTGCCATGTAGGATGCATGCCTATAATGTGAGAGACAATTATGGCGTTTTGAAAAGATAAACAAATTCAATTTTCCATATAGTGGCTTTTAATGTAATGTTACCGTCTCTTCATTCTACTGTTTTACAATTATTGTTTCGTTCAATTTCATCTATCAATTAATGTTGCTTTTTCCAGTAATACTTTGTTTGGCACTTTTTGGCGTTTTATATAGCAACAATATGCTTTGCTAGCATCCGCTCTCACAGTTTTCACACTATCAGACGTTTTGGTGTATGTAGTTTTTGGCGTTTTATACACAATTTTTTTATTAGTAGAGAATTAGATAATAAACAACAGAGAATTAGATAATAAACAATAGAAAATGAAAAAAAAATTAAAAATTCTAATCTAATTTCTCATCCAAATCTTCACTGTCATCAGTCTCTTCTACTTTAACCTTTTTGGCGTTTTGAACCTGTTTTGAATACCTTATGTAGATCCTTATTTTCCTACATAACGCCCGTCTTTAGAAGATGCTTATTTTTAGTGCCATCATGTATTATGGTTTGATATATACTTGTTAGGTGACATTTTGAAGATCAACGCCTGCTCGAATGTATTGATCCCTTCATGCCATCCATATATCCATCAAGAACAAAGTGACATGATGACATATCAGTGTCATCAGTCTCTTTTTCATGAATATTTGTCTATCTCATTCAGCAAAAGCTTATAGAGATACTCACCTCAGAGAAGAATCCATTCAGTGAAACTTCATTCAGAACGATACTCAATATAGAAGAAACGAGGTTCCCCATCTGTGGCTTTTTTAACTATTTTTTGGCGTTTTAAAGTGAATGGTTTCTAGGAAACATGGCGTTGTTTTTGGTGTGTGATCTGTTGATTGTGCAGAGACGTCTCTCTTATAGGATGTTTTTGGCGCGTAGTTTAGGCGAGATTTTATTTATAATAAATGATATTAATAATGTGGCCGTCTTTTCAGTTACTGTGTGTATTTTTACTGTTTTTGTTCAGCTTTTTATGAGTTTTTAGGGTGATAGATGTTCCATCTTCTAAGTTTGGCATTTTTAATGGTTTTAAGTAGTTTTTGGCATTTTTTTTTTCATTTTTAGCTTTTAATAATACTTCTCCAAATTACTTTATCATAGTTTGGGATTTTTTTGGCGTTTTACTGCCTTATGGCATTTCACAATCATTATGACTGTTTGGCGTTTTATTAATATAATGTTTTTTTTGTTCGTAGCTGAAAAATACATAACAAACAACAGAAAAAGAAAATTAAAAAAAAATAAAAATAGAAACAATTCATCTTCCAAATCTTCACTGTCATCAGTCTCTTTCTTCTTTGAAACATGTTCACTGGCGGTTTGAGTTTTTGTGGCCATTTAGAAAGACAAAATGACGTGAGTTTTTTGTTTGAATATGTATCTTCAAACCACTCATCAGTATCATTCGTCTCTTCATGTCATTATAATATTCATCAATAATAAAACACAAAAAATGACATAAGTCTGACACCAGCATCTTTTTGTTTATGATTTGTCCATCTCATGCAACAAAATGTTATTGAGTCACAGCACCTCAGGGAAGAATGTATTCAGCGAAACTTCACGTAGAACAATATTGAATATACAAGAAACGATCTTTGCCATTTTTGGCGTTTTACTGAGGAAATAGTGTATCTGAAAGAAACGTCGATTTTTTGGAATCTTTGATGTTTGAGTGTTTTGGCGTTTTCTAAGATGATTGGTATATAGTAAAATATGGCGTTTTTGAGTAGGTGTGTTTGATGTTTGGGGTTTTTAGCGTTTGTAAGATGAATGGTATATAGTAGAAAATATGGCGTTTCAGGTTTGCGGGGTGTGTTTTTATGTCTGAGATGTTTTGTTTATATAGGGATGTGTTTTGGCCCGTAATGGCGTTTTATTCATTAGTTTGGCGTTTTGGTAGAGAAGTGTAAAGGCCCTTTTACCCTTAATGAAGCGCGTCCACTTAATAGAATTCATGTTATTTACGAAAACGCCACCGCGCGAATCTAGTCCATAGATTGTTTTGATCGGACGATCCATAAGCGTTCTCACACTTTCCACCGTTTTCTCTAAATCCTGACCCAGTAAAACAAATGGAAAATTTGTGCCATGTTTGATTACACATGTTTTTAACTAGCTAGTAGGTATGTAACATGAGAACGGGTATGGGACTAGGGTCCGGGGACGATACGGGTACGGAGAACGGCAAAACTCAAAAATTTAAGATACGAATACGGAGAAAAAATATAAAAAATAGCTATTTATAATTTACATATACACATATAATGTTAGCTTTATACTTTTCATGTAACTAGGTTTATCACCGTCGTCGCATTGCGGCGAACTTCTTTTGTCATTACGCTTGTGTTTACATGTGTTTTGAAATCACTACCGCAATGAAACCGCCGAGAAGAATAAAAAGAAAATGTAGAAAAAACACTAAATGGCAACCGAAATTAAATCAACCAAAAAAGTTTTATGGTAATGATGTTGTTCGTATGAAACCCGTGATCAGAGATGAACAAATGGTAATAGGTACCGGTACCGAATTTCCAGAACCAAAAGCTCTTAAGTACCAATTTGTTACCGACTTTTGACGTTCTTGGTACCGGTTTGCTACCGGTTTTTACCTTCATATACCTGTACCGTAATCGGTATTTTCGGTACAAGTACCGATTCGGTATCGATGGCACCAAGCTCATCCCTACCCCTGAAACTAAAAAAAGAAATCATTAATAGTTGAAGAAAATCAACAAAAAAAATTGTACAATACCATTGTTGTTCGTACGGTACCCGTGATCAAGGATGAGCAAATGGTACCGGGTAGCGGTACCGATTTTCCTGAACTAAAAGATTTTCAATATAACTTTGGTACCGACTTTTGGCCTTTTTTGTACCAGGCTGGTGCCGGTTTTACCTTCATGTACTGATACCAAACAGGACCGTACCAGCATTCTGATAGAAGGTGGATAAATGAAAAAAAAAATGATTGCCATGTGACAAGTATTGAATGGTGTAGGTACTATTCATTAAGTTGGTTTTTTAATATATAGATAATTTTTAATTTTTAATATATAGATAATAATTTATAAACTTAAGGACCAAATGTAAACTAGTGAAAATAAAGGGGGTTAAATGTTAAAATGTACAAACTAATTTTACACTTTTATGTAAATTTTTACAAGTTTTAGAGAATAAATAGAAACTAGTGAAAGATAGAGGGGTTAAATGTCAAAATACATAAAGTTGCATAACCCTAAAGCCTAAAAACTCAGTCGCTGCCCATTGTTTTCCTCATCTTCTTCTGCTCTTCATCTTCTTCTTTCTGGAAACCCTAAAAATGAAACGAAACGTTTGGTTGCCGTTCCCCGATTTCAAGATAACGTCCCCGCGGCGTTTCCGTTCCCAAACCGTCCCAGGGATGGGTACTAGAGACTCATAGCCGTCCTCATGCTTCATAGGCTAGTAGTAACTCACTGGTATTTGTAACGCCCCTTGAAAATGCAGAAGACCCTATATGTTGATGACATTATTTTGGTCACTTCTTCAAATGCCCTTCGTCATACCTTCATGAAATTGTTAACTGCTGAATTTGCTATGAAGGATTTAGGACCTCTGAGTTACTTTTATTAATAGTTTGTGTTAGTTAACTTTTTTTAAACTATAGTATTTTTTGGTGTCTTAATTTATGTGAGTGCCGCTACCATGACGAACCGATTCTGACCGATATTTGTTATTACGGTTTTCAATCAATTTAAAATACGTGTCAATGTCCTTTTGGCATATTAAGATTTTATTTTATGGTATTTTATCTTTAAGTTGTTATAACAAGTGCCGTTATAGTAAAAAAAAACTGAATCGATAACGACTGAACTCTCGCAGGGTACTGCAGAGATATCCCACTAGTTAACTTTAAGAAATGCAATACTGCAAGTGGAGATGGCTGATCCACAAAGACAGCAACCCAACCCAAATGGTTGTAAATTCAAAACAAAAATATAGAGACATGCAAAACTAATGAGTTTGCACTCATGCACTAGTGGGTTGCAAGTCGTCAGGAAAGACTTCAGGAAAGTCTTTTATCACAGGAATGTCTGTCAGCTGCAGCCCCTCGGCCTTCTTGTCGACAACATGAGCCAGGAATGCAAGACAGCAACCCAACCCAAATGGTTGTAAATTCAAAACAAAAATATAGAGAGATGCAAAACTAATGAGTTTTGAGTTTGCACTCATGCACTAGTGGGCTGTTGATTACCAAACCATGAGGATAACGGGCGTGTGGGAATAATGGGGGTGCAACTGTTGCTTGATATCGGACGCACTCAACCTCTGCTTTAGCCATTAAACTGGGATGCGAGTTGATTAAGGATCCATGTATGATACGATCATCCTGGGATCAAATATATCATTTACAAACCTAAAAAGTCAATGTTCATGTCTGAATAAGAAAGTCAACGCTCAGTTGAAGTTAATAATTGTCGACGAAGATGAGCACATAAACAGAATTGAAGCCATAAACAAACTGCAGTTGCATTATTCAAGAAAACTTTACCCCATAACTAGTTGCAGGGATCCAAACACGATTGGGTCTACATTTCACATGATTAACCATACAAATTGAAAACCCATGTTGAATCAGTATCATACTATCATATAAGTTATAACAACCACACCACAAACAAAACAAAGGTTTCGCGCCTTTATCAATTGGCAATCATCAACTAACATCTTCCATCAGCTGGGTAACCTTTTTTCGAATATGAAAATAGTCAAATCCAAGGGTAAAGAGTATCGTCAAACATTCATCAACATAGTCTACATAAAAATAGTCCAAACAGTCGGTTGCAGCAGCTACACGAGTGCTGGGTATTGCTTTGCTTGCTGGCGGACCCGTCTCTTGTACTCCACCGTGTCCTGCGTTCATCAATCAAAACCAAGATCAACAACATTTTTCCAATTTCTAAATTCACACATTACATTACATAAATGTTAAATTGAAAGGTCGGTGCCAACCACCTTTCTGATTTAACAAAAATCACCCCTCAACTTTTCCAAACATACAAAATTCACTGCTCAAATTTCTAACTTGACAAAAATGACCATCCTACTTTCCAACTTGACAAAAAAGGCCCCCATACATTCTAACTTCTTCTTAACCCTCCAACTTTTGACATGTAACACACTCTACCCCCAAAACGTTGCTATAATGAGGTAACCCTCTTAACTTTGAAAATGTCATTTTGACCCCCTCAAGTTTCTAAAGTTTCAAGCTTACCCTAAAACTAATTTCTTAAGTTTTTATTTTTATGAACATGTCGGTATAAAATTCGAGTTCGTCTACGCTTTAGCGTAATTTTTGTCTGAAAATGAGCCAGGTCAATTATAAAATGTTTTTTTTTATGTATGCTTTGAGTTGGACTACGATTTGACGTAAATTATATTTGGAAACAAATCGGGTCAAATGTAATACGTTTTGATTCGAAGGTATAAATCTGAGTTATCATACGATTTGACGTAAATTTAGTTCGGAAACGAGTCTAGTTGATTGTAGTCTATATGTTATCATTTCACGTATGGCGTCGCCGCCGCCGCGCGGCGGGTAAAAGAACTAGTTTTAATTACGAAGAAAGACGCGTGCATACCTGGATAAAGAGATGATATCCATCAGTCTGGGCGGGATCAGCGGGATTGGGGGAATCCAGCAAGTCCTGGATGCCAACTAGAATTTGTTTAACTGTTATTGCTGGCCTCCAACCCTAAAGACAAAACATACTTAATTGCTATTTAAAAAAAGTATGTATAAGAAATTGATAAGTTTATTTAATGAAAAAGGTGGGCTGGACGTACACTATCTTCGTTAAGGATGGACAAACAAACGGTCCCAGAAGGGTAAACATTGGGGTGGAAGAAGCCTTGAGGGAATTTACACTTTGGTGGTTTGCTCGGATAATCCTCGGTGAAGTGGAGGGTAAGGGGGTAAAAACCGCCCTCCCAGTCGGTCTGCAATCACAGGCTATATACAATAAAGGCCCACAAAATCATACATTCAAAGCCCAGGAAACTATCATTTCTCAATCGTTTGCGAGTATTACATATATAACTCACGTACAACATAAAGAAATTATGCAAAGAATACAAAAACTGGAAGAACATAGATCACAAATAGGGAAAAGAGATACGTGCAGCTAGTAAAGTTTTATGTGGACCATAATAATATCAAGATATTAAATTATTAATAATAATGTTAGCTTTCATGAAAAATTGGATTAATCTGCACGCGAAGTGGAGGCAATAACACGGTAAGATTTAGGTTTTGGAGTGCTGAGTGCGTTAATCTTGTGGTCACTACAAAAAATTTTCCCATTCAGTGGAACATGTTTTAAAATGGCAGCTTTTGTGTGTGCTGTATTGTATTTTTAATGACAAATATATATATATATATATATATATATATGCTGCTTCAAAAATGAAGGTTTAATGGCACTTCACATTTAGTGCAAGTAGTGTATATACTTTTTGTTGGCACAAACGTTCATAAACCAGTAAAACATAGTACAATTTGTGATACTTCAAATATGTTAATTTATTTAAACTAGAATTTATACCCGCGCTTCGCGGCGGGATGACGTTTTTTTAAAGTTGTGCGTACGTCAAAATGTAACTTAAATTTATACCATATGTAACTAAAGCTAAACACATAAAACTAGATTACAAAAGTATTTAGAAAGTTAAATGGTTGTTAGTGTCAATGCCGAAAGTTGAGAAAACACAAAAAAAAATTATGTCGAAATGTAAATCAACTTAAGTTTATATCGGCACGTAAATAAAATAAAGACTTAAAACTCGATTAAAAAGTATTTAGAAATTTAAGGGGTTGTAAGAGTCAATGCTGAAAATTAAGGATTAAAAGTAAAAAAAAACAAAACAAAAAAAAAATTACGTCGAAACGTAAATCAACTTAAGTTTATATCGACACGTAAATAAATATAAATACGTAAAACTCGGTTAAAAAGTATTTAGAAAGTTAAGGGGCCGTAAGAGTTAATAGTTAAAGTTAAAGGTTAAAAGTAAAAAGAAAGAAAACCAAAAAAGACAAAAAAAAAAAAAAAAAGTTACTGTAGCAGTGCTACAGTGAAAGTAAGTTGTTCTTTAATATATATATATATAATTGTTTGTTTCTATTTTTTCCTCAGATCTCGCTCTTTCTTAATTCGAAAATATTCCATCTCATCCTTCTTAACCTATGCAGTTATAGCGGTCCAAAATCGAATAGCGGTCAAGGTCCGCTATATGATATATAGGTTATAGCGGTGGTATAGCGGCAATTTTTATACCATGCATAATTTATGTGTATATATATATATATATATGTCTTTGAGAAATATTAATAGTAATATCATTCCATTATCAAAAATCAAAAACCTGTTGCAAATCTAACATAACTTAAGAATTAACACAATCAAACACCTACCTGCGTTACTGTGTTGCCTCATTCTACTGTGTTACTGCTATAACTGCTATATAGGTTTCCAAATAGCGGTATTTAGCGCCGCTAATAGTGGAACCGCTAACCACTATAGCACCGCTATTGACTGTTTAGTTCTTAACATTCAATTCTTTAATTTTCACAACCCGCTCTTTATATTACAACCCTTGACGACACTAAACAAACCGGAAAATTGATTTGCCTTCACCATCTATGATTTTTAACTTCTTTTTTTCCGTGGCTCAAATCCTCTAACAAACAAACAGGAACTTTTATCTAATTATTTTTCATGGACATTGATGATTCATTTCGGTTTCCAATTGATTTTCTTCTATACAATTACGCTTCCATGTGACAAGTTATGAAAGATTAGATGTTGGGATTCCGATTCCCGACTATAACTTGCTTTTAAAATAAGCATATTAATACATTGATGCATTGGCAGTTACCGTTACAATTTACAAGATTTCATACCAATTCAGTTATGTTAATTCAACTATTCAAGAACTAAATTAAAAGAAAACAGAGAAAATGTGTATTACGTAATACGTATATATCCTTGCATGACCACTGATATGTGGAGGTAGAGATCAAAAGTTAGGAGTGAAAGGAAACCGAAACTTCAGAAAGTAAGGTTACTAGACTAAACAACAAAACTATTGTTACAAGTTTTATAAATATTAACCGTTCTTACACGTTGTTTAATTTGAGCATAATACCCAAATTGGCCCATAGGCGAAATCTTTTCGCCTAAGTCAACTGAAAGGTCCATACTTACCACCCCTAATTACAAAAGCATACTAGCTTAAACTTTAAACATCCAATCTAACCGAGTCAACTCCAGAAAGTCAGAAACAATCTAAAAATGGGACCAATGATTTTTATTTTATATAGCATAATGTTCAAAGAAATAATCGAATCATAAAAACAGAGACGATTACAGACTAATGGCAGGTAGACGAGCAACAAGTTGCGCCGCTACCCCCTTCTGAATAGCAAACCCTACCCTGCTAAACACAAAACACGCGTGTGTTGATTTGACAGGTGTGTCCCCCCTTGTTAGGCTAAGGGACCATGGGTTTGTGGCGGGTCAAGCAATAACTAAGGCAGAGGCGGCCAAAGTAGCTAAGCATGAGAAAGCTTGCATCGAGAATCAGCACGTGTTTGTCCCATTCGCTTTCGATACTTTTGGCGCTCTCGCCCCTGACGCGGTGCGGTTCCTCAAGCGGGTTCAGCAGGTGGTAAGCAGTAACACCGCGCATGTTAAGGGGCAGAATTTTGTGTTTAGAATCTAAAATAAGTCAAAGAAAAAATCAAAAATAACATACTTCTAATCCCTAAACTCCTAAAATGTTCTATCTTATAACTAGCATTCAAATATTTCAATCTTCTAGTTATAGCTCAATTTTCAACAAGCAATTTAAGTGTAAAACACAAAAACAACCTTCAAAACCTCACATAATAATTCTTTAAATTCCTAAATCAAGTCCTATTACACACCAACAACAGACTGAAACAGCACGAATGCTTTCATAATGATATTAAGACATAATAACAAGATGTGTTGAGAACTTACCCCATTCTTACCAGGGATGATACAACTCCAAATCATCAAATTAACCGTACCGCCAGGTAGAGTCTCCGGTTTCGCCACAAAACCCTAATTAACACAATTCAAATCAAACAAAACCGATCAGAAATTACACATAATCACAACTTGAAATTAAACAAATGGAAGAGAGTATAGAAGATGAACATGAGGATGATTCTTGCGCCATGCTTTGCGTTCCTCGGTGAGACGGCCGCGAGCAATTCCACCGGACATGGTGCTTAGGGTTTCCGAGAGTGTGTGTGTGAATATGCTGCAATGGGTTTTATTGTGGTGAAGAAGATGATGATGATGAAAGTCGTATTTATTCTTGGTCTTTACCTCAACCAACACCGTAGTCACTAGTAAATTAATAATGTCAAAAGATAAGCTCGAATCTCTAGGTTTATTATGATGTTAAATAAACTAGTTGGATTCTTTGCGTTTCGTGGGGGCTTTCGGTCTATGTAAGTCTAGTTCTTGTTGACATTAGGTATAGAAACCGAAAGAGATAAAAGTGTCTATCCGAACTGATATTGACGTTTTTTGAACAATATCGGTTTGGTTGGGCAAGATACAGATACTGTACGGACACTCGTTGTAGCTTGTGATAGAAAAACATATTGTATTGTTACGAATAAAACTTTTATTTAAAATTGTTTATATATTTAACATGTCCCTTGTATAATTGATGTGTCTTCCTTCTTAATTCTTTTTGTTAATGTAATTCGGTTAGAAATCGTGTATTACATTGTGTTGAATAAGGGAAATGTTAATGTTACTTGGCTGATTTGATTGCACGAAAAAAAAATTAAGGAAGCGATGATTTGATTGCAGAGAAAATTAAAGAGATAATTAGGGAATTTCAAAAGAAGCAGGTCAGGCTTTTGTTCACGAGCGCGTAATATTATTGGGTCGTGTCACCAGCATCGTCTGCGTTAATGAGCATGTATGAACTTTTGTAATTGAGTTTATCCGGATGATCTGTCTTTTGTTAGTCGTTAAAAGATTATAGCAAATTATTAGTGTATTAATAAAAATATAATAATTTTAAAATACATGTATACTATTTTCAGAAGTTAGGAGAGTAAACTGTCATTTTGGTCCATGTGGTTTGGTCACTTTTGCCACTTTAGTCTAAAACTCAAACTTTTTGCATCTGCGTCCCTGTGGTTTCAGTTTTATTGCCATTTTGGTCAAAAAAATTAAATAAGGTCATATTTGTCTTATAAAATCCTGCTATTTTGTTATTTTTCGCAGGTGCAAAATGATCATTTCTTTTTTTTATAAATAAATACCATATTTTATAAGACAAATATGACCTGATTTGCTCCTGAGGAAAATGACAAAATTGTAGGATTTTATAAAACAAATATGACCTAGTTTCATTTTTGGACCAAAATGGCAATAAAACTGAAACCATAGGGACCCAAATGCCAAAAATTTGAGTTTTGGACTAAAGTGTCAAAAGTGACCAAACCACTAGGACCAAAATGGCAGTTTACTCAAGAGCATAAATGGAATATGATATTGGTCATGTGTTAATTTCTTTCTATGATACCAAATGGGGTCTACATGTTAGATACTCAAATATAATTGGCAGTGGAAATAATATTTAATTCAGCGTGAAAACCACGCTACCACTTGCATACGTTTGATTTGATTCGGGTCGGATGCTGTGTTCCGAATCTGCCGTGTGATTTATAAGGTTTTCTGCAGGTCAAATGCTTAATTGCCAAGAAAAAGGCATTTGTCCTGGAGTTGGTAAAGGAGGGTCACTTATCAATATATATTTCTTTAATAAGGGGTTTTATATTTAATTTTTACAGGTTATTAGTTATTGTCTAGAAACCATACGAATTATAGCTTAACCATGCCATTACAGGTTATTAATTATTGTCTAGATATCAAATAAATTATAGCTTAACCATGTCAAGGTGTATATTTAAAGCTCCATGAGCCCATTGAAGACTTAAAACCAGTTGATCCGACCTGGTTAGAGTTATAGCTTCAGATGACCTAGCAAGAACCTGCAAGATCACAAGGAACCAAGCACACCGTTAGCCTCGTCACAGGGAGGGGGGCCTCTCTGTGACCAAACTCGGGCGTGAGAATAGGTATTTGTGTGGAGGGAAAAGGTGAGGGAGAGAGAGAGGAGAGTTTAAAGAAAGAAAGTAGCGATTACCCCTTTTTGGAAGTTTAAGTGTGGTATTTATAGTCTTTGGGTGTGCTGATGTGGTAAGTTAGTTAGGGGTGGACCAGTCGCTGTCATGGCAGTTATGGCCGTGGGGCCCAGTTAGTTGTGGCGTAGCAATGTATTTGGTCGTTCCATCTATGGTATGTGGTCCGACTAGGGACGTGTCCGATCTTTATATATGAGGCTCGGTCCCATGTCTAGTGGTGATACGGTCCGACCAAGGACGTATCCTCATCAAGTCCCCCTAGTTCGTAGTGTTTGTTTAGCAAAAACTTCGAACTATATGGCGAAGTGTTTGGAGGTCCGGGGTTCCCACTGTTGGTTTTTGCTGATTTCAAATTTTGAATTTGGGCGGTGACCTTGGTTGCATAACCGTCAGTCGTTTTAACTTTCCCCTTGACGTGACGCTTGATGTACGCCAGCTGTCGTGACGTGTCGTTCTCTCATTGGCCCTTTTTAAGGCGGTGTATTGCCCCTATAAAAAAGAGAAAAAAGGGGGTAACTTCCACTTTTTACCTTTTTCACTTCATCTTCTTCTTCTCTAAGGCGAAAACGACTTGTTGAACAGGTTAGTGTCTTTCATATAATGGCGAATAAAAACATTCTGTCTGGTTGTTTCAATATTCTGAACAGGAATGGCTTAGCGTGGTATGTAGATAAATATGCCATTCCTACCTCTTTACATCCCATCCTTCCCGAAAAGAACACGCCTATTTACCCTGTTCCTGAGGGGGGAAAATAGGGATTTATACTCGTATGTTCGACTACTGTAACTATCATCTACCTCTGACGAAGTTTCTGATCGATGTTCTGCTATTCCATGAGGTTCACCTTTCTCAAATGAACCCCTTCGGCCTTGCCAAGGTGTGTCATTTCGAGTTGTCCTGTCGTAGCTTGGGCTCCGACCCGGATTTGGATGTGTTCAGGGCTTTTTACAGGTTGAATCGGTCCGGCAATTGGTTTACTTTTGAAGTTAGAGATAAGAGCTCATGTTGCTACTCATGGATTACCACCAGTATAAAAGACTGGAAATATCGCTTCTTTTGGGTCGATGACCGTTGTATTCCGGCCGAGATGACATGGAGATTGAAGAGGTCGCGCCTCCCAGCCCCTCTTCCCGAAGATTTTGAATACAATACAGATCTCTATGCGACTCTGATTAAAGAGGCAGGGCGTGTACAAAAGCTTTCGGAACACATTCTCGTCATGGGACGGATCAGCACGATATGGAATCAACCGGAGTGGTACCCTACCCTTAGGTGGAACGGCAAGGGTTAGTCGTGTCTTTAACTTGATACGATGTTTCTTGAGTCTTGTCTATTTTGTTCATTTCATAAGTTTTACGCCGGATCAGACTGTAGATATTATTTATTGCTTTTTTCTTTTGGTGCAGCTATGGGCTTAAAAGAAGCGTTAAGACTGAAGTCTTTTGATTCCAAAGAACTCGATGTCCGACCCACTAGGACGCCGAAAGATGAATCGCCGTATCTCAGCGTTGTACAGGAAAATCTTTATTCGATACGGGAACCCGAGGCTCCGGGTAATTAGGGAGGTTCGGCTGGTCAAGGGGGGTCGGGTTTGGTGAATGTTGTTCCGGTTCAAGCGGTGGTGGTTGCTGGTGATGATAAAGGCAAAAATGCGAGTTTGAGTGGAAGAAAGGGTCCGACTCTAAAATTATTATAGAAGACGAAGGCATACATCTTTCTATAGAAGACGAAGGAATTCATGCTGAAGAAGGAGCAGAGGGTGATGATGATGGTGGTGAGGAACGTCCTCAGGTCAGTTTGAAAAGAAGACGTGCTACCTCTTCCAAGTCAGATCCGAATCTTAAACTGGTGAAGAGGAAGAAGTTGGATTTCCATACAATCACTTTGGATGATGACGAGGTTGATCAGACTACTGGTTTTTCTGCTGCTGGAGACTTGCTGGAGAATTTGGATGCCCACCTCCATGGTGGCCGTACGCCCAGGGATCGTCCAGTCAATATTCCATCGAGCATGTTATCTTTCGGAGGGCCAGCTACGAAAGTTGTGGAGGACGTTCATATGTCCGATCTTTTATCTTTTAAAAGGATTGAGCATTCTCCTTTGGGTAAGCCAACAACTGGGGTTGCGTCTAATGTATCAAGGCCGAGTCCACAACCATTTGATGGTGGAGCTAGTGCCTCTTCTTCTCCTTTATGGTTTAAAACTGAAGCTGCTTTCTTGTCCCGGGAGCTAGGTTCGGGTGATGCTGGGGATTTGGATTCAGCTCGAGCTTTGGAGAAGTATGTACCGGAATGGTCGTTGGTGAACAATGATAGACTCGTGGATGCTTTGTCAGCAAAGATGGCTTTGTTCCATCTTGGGACTCCGGCCGAACATGCGCATTACCGTAAAATGAGTGGCCCGGATGTAACACCTCGAAATTTTGTGTCCAATAATGTGTTGACACGTGTCATAAGTTTACACGTGGTATTAAATACTAAATAAAGGACTAAAGTTGACAAACCCTGAAAGTATGTAAATTCGAGGGTTATAAATGTCGACGAAGGGTAAATATACTGTATAGTAACCCTAAATGATGCTCGTACCTTCAAACGAATAAATCATGGATCGTACGGAGCGAAACGCGGGAGAAAGTGAGAGATTACAAGCTACAGGGGTTAATTGTGTCAACATGTTTAATTTATACCTCTGAGTGACCCTTTGACGAACCCGAGGCTTTGTAACAGTAAAATACGCTCACTAGAATATACGATATAAATTTCGCGAAGTTCCGTTTTAAAACGAGAAAGTTATGATCAAATTCGTATGAGAGGGGTTAAAAGCGTCAACAATAAAAGTTAAGGCTTTTCGGGTAATAATTAAACTAACCGGGGACTTAACAATGCGGGTAAAAGGCACGAGGCCCTTAATTGTAAATAATCGAGGGCCAAATCGCAAAGTTACCCCTTCGAAACCGAAAGGTCAGGTTAATCATTACAAAAGATTTGAAAATCTTGGAAATCAGGTCTAATGCAGGCCGCGTTAAGGTTATGGGTAATTTAATGCGGGCCGCGAGCCAGCTGCTGATTCGTTTTCTGACATTAGGATTCATGCGGCCCGCGTCCGAGTTGCTGAATCCTAATGTGGGCCGCATACGAGTCCCAGATGCAGAAACTTTGGACAGATTCAATGTTTAAGCTTATAAACGATCATTGAAGCATTTATTGAAGCATGGGCACCCTCTACATGCCCCCTAGCACTTTAGGACACCTGCTGATCATCCATGAACCCTTGTAGGTTGAGTTGTAATGATCTTGAGCTAAGTTTTTCACTATAAAAGCCAATGCATTGTGCACAATTGAAATACACCTCAAATCTGCATTCTAGTTCATCTCTGGAGCTCTAAACCATTCTTCCATCATCCTTAGTCGTGCACCAAGCTTCTGTAAGTGTGCCTACCCTTTTGTAGCTTTGTTTTTGCTTAGTTTAGCTTAAAAGTCAATCCGTCGTAATTAACGATTGACTTTGCGATAAATCACAAATGGTCCAGTGGTTTGTCGAATCAAAGATAGTTATATGTTGGTAATCATGTGGGCTTTAAACCCCTAAAAGGGCACCCTCTGATTCCCACTCTAACTAGTCCGAATGTCGAGTCAAACGTGCTTAGAAAAAGTCAACAGAAATGCTATTTTGCGATTTCTTGCATAATCGGTAATGTAGATGATATGTAACCTATTTAAACACTCATAAAACATGATAATAAGTATATTAACTAGTCTAAGCTTGTTTGATCCGACCATTTACTGTTTTGACCCGGTTCGGAGCCGAAAGTCGCAAAAGCTTTGACTTTTGCTTTGACTTCAGTTCTGACCCGTTAAAGTATGATTTAGATATGCCTTAGGACTCTCTTAGGACCAGGTTACATGATGGTATAACCCTCTGTGACCGGTTCGTTGTTTGTCCGAGTCTTTTACACATTTCCGTTAAATGCTTAAAAGTTGACCGTAACGCCCTTTTTGATTTA
Source organism: Helianthus annuus (assembly GCF_002127325.2). Classification (NCBI taxonomy): domain Eukaryota; kingdom Viridiplantae; phylum Streptophyta; class Magnoliopsida; order Asterales; family Asteraceae; genus Helianthus; species Helianthus annuus. The sequence continues at coordinate 95,373,908 of NC_035444.2, read as the reverse complement.
AAACGAGAATTTCGGACATGTGAAAGAACCATAACCTTAGTTACTGATTTCTAAGCATGTACCTAAAATTTCACGTCAATCCGAGGTCCAGAATAGGAGTTATGCTAAATAGCGCAAATTACGGAAACTTTAGTAATTTAATAGCGCAATTAGCATAACGCCTATCTAAACCCGGATTTCGACACCAAACCTTTTACTCACTGATGTAAAATAATATTTTGGGATTTTTAAAGATTTTTAATTATTTTTAACCTGCTCATAATAATAAATAAAGTATTTTAGACTTTATAAACTGTTCGGGAAACTCAGATTTCCTGTAGAACTCAGAAACCTCTTTTATAATCTTTAAAAAGACCGAAATACCCCTACGGGGCATAATATGAACTTAAGCTCGTTACGGGCATTATGGAAGGTATCCTACTGATACCACAACCTCTTTAAAGCATATTGACTTAGGAAAACAGTGTAGGACTCTTACGGTTACCCGTTGCGCCTTTTGCGCGCACGGTTCGGCTTACGTAACTAGTTTACATAAACTAGCCGAAACGGGTCAAACCATATGGTTTTGACCCCAAAATCTAGAGTGTGATTATTATACCCATATAAAACAAGTCTTCAAACTTGTTGGGTCAAAATCACATTCCATTCCCGGTTTTCGCCTTTCACGCGATTAAACCGTAACTGTCCGTTGAAACTGACCGGTCTAAGCTACGGCTAAATTAAAGACCCGTTAGGATTCTAATAGGTTAATTTAAACCTTCGTTCCAGAATAGGGGACCAGTAAAAGCTATCTGCAATTTATTTCAATTAAGGATTAATACTTGCAAAGGTAAATACTTTTAACTTATTTTCCGTTATACGGGCTTGGGTTACGGTATATAGCATACCGCTTGATCGGGCATCAAATTCTCCACCGATTGAGTGGGTAATTGAATAAATTTGATCGGCTCGTTTAAACAGTCTTGTTACTTAAAAGCCTTTGGGGGGTTAATGACCATGTCCCGGATATCCCTGGCATCATTTTACGAAATGGCCACGACCTAAGCGCGGAGTGTAGGCGTACACTCGTCAGTGCATAAATAGTCGCTGTGGTGTGTCTATTGATCTTTAACCCGGACTTGATCCGGGCTACTGAATGCATAAGGAACATGTAATTCGTTCACAAGATTATATATTTAAATAATTCTCCCAAGTTATAAAAGAGTTTGTGCCTTGTGCATTCAAATTAATTTTAATAAACATTTTACAAAAGTGTCGGTTGAATGTATTTACCAGTGTAAACTGACGTATTTTCCCAAAAAGACTAAATGCAGGTACTATGCGTAATTGGCTGGATATTCTCCTTAGCATCATAAAGAGTCTCGCAAGCTTAAGATGCCTTCGTCTGTTGAACAAAACTTATATTTTTATTTGATCTCCTGTGGATACTTTTCGACTATTCGCAATACATTTGATATTGCAAACAATGGTTGAAATATAATTATCTTTATGTTCCGCTGTGCATTCATATATATTGTGTGGTTTAACTATATTGTTGGCAACTACGTCACGATAATCCCCCACCGGGCCCACCGGTGAGACACGTGGAAATCGGGGTGTGACACCGGAGCTTGGAAATGCTCTAATGCTGAATCAAGCTCAATCGAATTCTTTGGTGGTGGAGACTTATAAGCGTTGGATTGAGTCAGAATCAAGCCGGTGTAAGCTTGAGCATGAGATTGCCGGTTTGAAGAACGAAAATAATGTCCGATCGAAAACCAAGCAGGAGCTTTCTTCCCTTCGATCACAAGTAGACCGTTTGAAGGGTCAGGTTTCTGAAGCAAAAGAAATTAATAAGTCCTCCCAGGCTTCAGCCGCAGCGGCCCACGAGGCCCGAGACAAGGCTGTTCAAGACTTGGAAACTTTCAAGTTAAAATTTGGTGATTTGGAGAAGAAATTGCTTGATGCGGAGAAAAGGCATGCGGCCGAATTGCAAGAGATGCAAACTTCCTACGACCAGCTTCTAGCCGACCACCACCGTTTGATGGATGGTACGTTTGCAACCTTTCTTTTTTTTTACTAATTAAATTTCATTTTTCTTTAGACAAAGATGAAATTGAAAAAGCTCGCGACAGAGCGATCGAATCACACAAAGCAACGATCGATGAAGCGAAAGGCATGTTGGCCCGTACTGACGGTGAGATGGTTGAAGTGTATGCCCAGGTGTCGGAGCTCATGCTGACTAAGAAGTGGTTTTTAACGGAAGGGGTTGCTTGGGTGGTGAGGCTAGTGCATGAGAGTCCCGAGCTGGAAAAAGTCGTCGCAGACCTGGTCAACAGTGTGAATGCGGTGGGAGCAAATGAGGGGATTAAACAGGGCTTCAAGGCCGCTCATGACTCGGTCTGTTCCGCCGAGGAAGTTCCTGGATATGACGTGGGAGCCCAGGATGCGCTAAATGCTGCAATAAAGGCCTTTAACAACTTTCATATCTCTGTTCTTAGCAAAGTTGCAGATTTGGTCGATAAGCCTCTGTCCGTCATTAAACAAAGGAGTGAGCTCCCCATCGTTAAAGAAGATCGTGAAGTTAGATTTGGTGTTTGCCTCTGCAGTCGTATGTTGTTTTGTTTTTCATTGCGGCATGTACCAAACAATTTAATTTTTCTGCTTTCAGTTTAGCAAACATATTTTCGTGGCATGTAATCGTACAGCTTAATCTTTTACTTTGGTGTGTAGTCGTACGACTTGTTGTTTTATTTTGCAACTTTGATGGACATGTCCCTTTAGTCTGGTATGAAGTCATGTTTTTCTTGACTAAACATGTTTACATCTGGCCTTTCAGCTTTTAAGTTTGCGTCCAAACTTTTTGCTGTTCGGCCGTATTACTGTTCGGCCAACTAAGCGGCGGAACCTAGGTGAGAAGTTCTGTTTGTAATTAACTTCTTGCACCTATCAAATTTCATTGAAACCGGACCGCATCAGATGCGTGTCTTTTGCTTAATAGATTTTTATGACTTGAACTATTTAAGCCTTCTCGATCGGCGCAAGGCATGGGTCGAGGCCCGTTTGTGCACATTTTATTTTTGTTCGAACTTATGTATATACGTGTTTGTACGATGCATTTTTGTACTTGTAAAGATATAGATCGCTTTATTCATTAAACAAGACTCCGGGGCATTACCCTCCCGGTTTTACAAAGGAAATTAAAATATTTCTCGGGGCATTACCCTCCCGAGTTTTTACAGGGAAACTAAAAATAAAGGAGTAGGAGATAGCGATCCTTCTTGGCCGCAGCAAGCCGCTCACATAAAAAAAAATTTTAAATGCACCCCGTTCCATGTTCTGGGTACGGGGGTTCCGTCGATCTTTTCCAATACGTACGAGCCCTTCTCACTTGCTTCTTTGACTCGATACGGCCCTTCCCATTTCAGTGTCAGCTTCCCGGGGGCTTCAATGCGGCTCGCATCGTTACTTCGGAGCACGAAATCTCCAACTTTGAATTTATAAAGCTTGGCGCGAGCATTGTAGTATTTCTCAATCTTCTTTTTGTATCGGGCTTCTTTGATTGCCGCGATGTTCCGACGCTCTTCTAGCAGATCAAGATTGGATCGGAGCTCCCATTCGTTTTCCTCCCAGTTTTTGCACCTTTGATTTGGGAGTCTGATTTCTGCGGGAATTACAGCCTCGGTTCCGTATGTAAGACTGAACGGTGTCTCCCCGTTGATAGTCTTGTGTAACGTTCGGTGGGCCCATAAAACGTTTGGTAATTCATCCGCCCAACCTTTGCCTTCGTATCCCAACCTTCTTTTTATCCCGTCCACGATCCGTCGGTTTATCTGCTCGACCTGCCCGTTCCCCTTGGGATGGGCAACCGAGGAGAAGACTTGCTTTATCTTTAAACTTTCACACCAGCGCTTGAACGGGTTCTCCGCGAACTGTTTTGCGTTGTCGCTAACAATGTAGAGTGGCAGGCCGAAACGGCACACAATTTGTTCCTAGAAGAATCTCGTTACATTGTAACCGGAGATGACTGTGAACGGTCGAGCCTCCACCCATTTGGTGAAATAATCTACTGCGACTAACAAATATTGAGCGCTTCCACTTGATCGTGGAAAGGGGCCGACTATGTCGATGCCCCACTTTTGGAAAGGCCATGCTGCGGTTACCGGGATCATTTCATTCTTAGCTCGAAGGCTTATTGGTGCGTGCTTTTGGCACTCATCGCATTGCTGGAGTTCTTTAACTGCGCTTTCGTGCATCCCGGGCCAATAATACCCTGCATTCTTTACCTTCGTCACGATCATCTTGGGTCCCGCATGAATACCGCAAATACCGTAATGAATTTCCCTGATGATGTAGCTAGCCTGTTCCGGATCGAGGCATTTTAATAGTGGGCTGAGAAAGGTCTTTCGATACAAACCTCCTTCCTGCATCTGATACTGGAGGGAGTTGATTTGAATCTTTCTCGCTTCTGTTTTATCGACTGGTAAAACATCGTGCACTAGATAGTTGATTATAGGTGTCATCTATGTCTCGGACGGGGCTTCTACTTGCATAACATGGGGAGTAGCAATCGAGGGTGCGGTTAGCACTTCTACCCTTACTTCCTTGGCCAGGTGACTGAATGACACGGACGCCAGTTTGCTCAGTGCATCGACCTTTTTGTTTTTGCTACGGGGAACGTGTTCAACTTTGCATGACTCGAACGAAGCCATAATTTTCTTTACTTGTTCGAGATATTCGATCATGTTGGCTTCCCTTACTTCATAATCTCCGTTCACCTGATTTGCCACGAGCAATGAGTCTACATGGGCTACGACGTTTCTTGCTCCGACTTTTACTACCAGACGTAGACCTGCTAATAAGGCCTCGTATTCAGCTTCGTTATTGGAGCTCTTGAATTCTAAACGGAGCGCATACGTCATATCCGTACCATCTGGATCGGTGAGAATAAGCCTGCCCCTGACCCTTCGGAGCTCGAAGCTCCGTCTGTGTACAGGGTCCAGGGTTTGTCTGGAGCTTTCTCGGCTTCTTCGACTACTTTTTCTTCCGGCATTTCTACTAGGAAATCGGCTATCACCTGCCCTTTCAAGGGTCCCTTGGTTCTGAAAGTAATATTGAATGCACCCAGCTCGATCGCCCACTTTGCCATACGACCTGAAACTTCGGGTCGCCGGAGAACATGCTGGATTCTTTGATCCGTTCGTACCTCAATTGGGTGGGCCTGAAAATACCGACGAAGCCTTCTTGAAGCATGAACCAGTGCCAGGGCTAGTTTTTCCAGGCTTGAGTACCTCGTTTCATAATCTTTCAACATTCGGCTCACATAGTAAATGGGGATTTGCCCCCCGGTTCGGTGAGCGACGAACACTGCACTGATTGCTCCGCATGATGCAGCTAGTTAGACCATCAATACTTCATCTTTTTCTGGTACGGTGAGTGTCGGCAAAGTGCCGAGATAAGTTTTAAGTTCTTCAAAGGCTCGCGCGGCTTCTTCGGTCCATTTGAACTCCGACCTGAAACTTTTTCTGAGTACGTCCATGAATGGGAGAGATCTGTCTGCTGCTTTTGATAGGAACCGATGGAGGGCAGCCAGTCGTCCATTTAAGGACTGAATCTCTTTTATCGAAGCTGGAGGTTTCATTGTAAGGACGGCATCGATCTTGTCTGGGTTGGCTCGTAGGCCTCTTGACCCGACCATGACTCCCAAAAACTTTCCTTCCTCTACCCCGAATGTACACTTTTTGGGGTTTAGCTTCATGTTAATGCTTCGGAGTCGGGTGAAGGTTTCGAGTATGTCTTTCAGCATGGTGGCTTCATCGTGACTTTTGATCACTATATCATCAACATACACTTCTAAATTCCGTTCGATCTGGTCTTTGAAGGCTTTGCTCATTAAACGCTGGTATGTAGCACCAGCGTTTTTCAATCCGAACGGCATCTTAGTAAATCAGTAAACTCCTTCTTGGTGACAAAGGCTGTCTTGTCCTCGTCTTCGACTGCCATTTGTATCTGGTGATATCCCTTGTAAGCATCTAAAAAAACATTTCAATCTGAACGTGGCGACAGAGTCGATCTTTTCATCGATTTCTGGTAATGGAAAGCAATCCTTGGGGCACGCATCGTTTAGATCGGTGAAGTCAATGCACATTCGCCATGAATTATCCTTTTTTCGCACCATAACTGGATTCGATACCCATGTTTGATATCGGACTTCTCGAATGATCCCAGCGTCTAGGAGACTCTTCACATCTTTTGCAATTGCCTTAGCTCGGTCCAGTGCCATGTGCCTCTTTCTCTGTGCTATCGGCTTTATCGATTCCTTTACATTCAGGTGATGCTGAGCCATGGACCTGGGAACCCCTTGCATATCGGAGTGTTTCCACGCAAAAACATCAATCGAGTTACTTAGTAATTCCCACATGAGTTTCTTTGTTCGTTTTGAGAGCTGGGCACCGACAGCCACCTGCTGTTCGGGATAATCTGGGTTGATCGTCCAGAGTTCTGTGGGTACTTCAGACTTTTCTGAGCTCGATTCTGCTGCGTGTCTTACCTCAGCTACGAACGAATTTGATTCTGAAAGTATAGTGGCGACTCTAGCTTCAGTGGGGAATTTAATGGCACCATGTATTGTCGAGCTAATCGCCCCAAGAGCTCGTAGCCCAGGTCGTCCGAGTATTATGTTATGTGATGAGTGAGTTCCAACAACCATAAAGGTTAGTTGAACAGTTCTGCTCCTGTCATTGTCTTTAAATGTAGTCGGAAGGGTAATCTGCCCTATCGGACGAACCACCTCTCCCGAAAAACTTATTAAGGGTGTGGACACCTCGATCAACCTCTTCTTTGTCTGGGGGTTTAGCTGTTGGAAACACTGTAAATACATTATCTCAAAGGCGCTTCCTCCGTCCACATAAATTCGCCGGACCAAGTGTCCTGCGACTACCGCTGATATCGGGATTGGTCCGTCTCGAGCATCTTCCGGATCAATCGGAGGGAAATATGTGGGCTGGTGCATCCAAGCTGCCATATGCTGATTCGACTGTTTTACCCCTCTTTGCTCGGTAGACCGAATCATATTGATTCCGGCCTCGGTGTTCGGGTTATCATTCGCTGTTGCGGACTTCTTCCCATCCTTTACCTCTTTTACGAGATGAGAGAGTTTTCCGGATCGTACGGCCTACTCGATTTCTTGTTTTAATGCCCAACATTCATCAGTTGTATGCCCCTTGTCTCGGTGATACTCGCAGTACTTCTTGGAGTGCTTATCCGAGGTGGGTCATTGCTTTGATGGTGTAGGGAACCGGGTGGTTTCCGTACTAAGGATTTCACTCGGTGACTTTGTCAATTCGGAGAAGGTGTTAAAACGTACGTTTCCAGTTCAGAAACTGCTTCGATCTGATTTTTGGTACGGGCCACGACTCCTGTTCCAATTGTTGTTTCTATCCTTTGGTGGCGACGCGTTCCGTCTCCATGATGTGGTTTGAGCTTTGGAATTTCTTGCGGCTGTTTCGTTCGGCTTACCACAGGCACTCTTCCCTCGAACAAAGGCTCGAGCTCGCTCCATAAGTACCTCCATGGTTTTTGGGAGATCTTCATGGAGCTTTTCCACCAACTGATTATTCCTTACTCCGTGACAAAATCTGGAGACTCGGAGCTGATCAACCGCTCCACTTATCTGCATGCTCTCTCGATTGAAGCGATCTATAAAATCTTCTACGGACTCTCCGTTGCGGCGCTTTATGTGGTGTACCTCAGTAATGTCTTTCTTGCAACGACGCTACCGGCAAAAGTTTTGCAAGAATATCCGCCGGAAATCTTCAAAGTGATCAATCGACCCTTTTGGCAATCCATCGAACCAAACTCTTGCCGATCCGGTGAGAGTTTGAGCGAACATGTGACACCAAGCCGGCTTGGGCCATTGCTTGACCTTGGCCACTCTGGCGAATGCAAACATGTGGCCGTCCGGGTCAGACGTACCATCATAAAACTTCAGCGTGGGGGGCATCTTTAACTTAGCCGGGAGTGGGGCGTTAACAATCCGCATCGTGAACTTTGACTGAGAGGTCATAGATGTGGGATGATATGGCATGATCAACTCCTGATCCTGAGGGTTCAGACCCATAGATCCCTGGCGAAACAGGTCATTGAGACTATTATTCATCGAAGCATTCGTAAGCGAGGAGAATTGTGCAACACATGTTATGGGAGTGGAGATTGTAGGACTTACCATAGATCCAGAGGTGAAAACTCCGACGGAAACGGGATTATTCCCTGGATAGACACTGCTGAACAAGTTCGTGCGGAGGCTCTGCAACATTTCTTCTCACTGCTGCTGCTATTGTAACTGTCGTAACAGGTCGGCGTTCCGCAATAGGAAAGCATTGTCAAAAGTAGGTAGTGGTGTAGCAACTGGAGCAGTAACCGAGAGCGTAGTGACAGAACTCACGATTACAGAACTTGCAGCTGGAGATGTCGATGCTGTTCCCATAGAAGCTACTGCGGCGGCAACTCCTGTTGAGGCAGTTGTGGGAGCAACATTTCCTTCCCAGATGTCGTTGAACGACGGGAAAGTGCTTGTTGGAGCAGCTGTTGTGGATTCCATGTCTTGGAATAAACAAAGTTAACAAAAAACGAATTGAGTGATTTCGAGGGGATGGCGCCACTGAAGACTCAAAACCAGTTGATCCGACCTGGTTAGAGTTATAGCTTCAGATGACCTAGCAAGAACCTGCAAGATCACAATGAAACAAGCACACCGTTAGCCTCATCACCGGGAAGGGGGCCTCTCTGTGACCAAGCTCGGGCGTGAGAATAAGTATTTGTGTGGAGGGAAAAGGTCAGGGAGAGAGAGAGAGGAGAGTTTAAAGAAAGAAAGTAGCGATTACCCCTTTTTGGAAGTTTAAGTGTGGTATTTATAGTCTTTGGGTGTGCTGATGTGGCAAGTTAGTTAGGGGCGGACCAGTCGCTGTCATGGCAGTTATGGCCGTGGGGCCCAGTTAGTTGTGGCGTAGCAATGTATTTGGTCGTTCCATCTATGGTATGTGGTCCGACTAGGGACGTGTCCGATCTTTATATATGAGGCTCGGTCCCATGTCTAGTGGTGATACGGTCCGACCAAGGATGTATCCTCATCACCCATGTCAATAAAATTGAAGATCCATGTGTTACGAAGGTTATGTGAAAATTTTAGTCAGCTCCAACGGTCGGATCTTTGGGAATCAATAATTCTTTAACGATGCGCGATTATAAACAAAGCTTGTAAAACTCAAGCACATAAGTCAATATTTTGACCGCAAGCTTACCATTGCCTTGAAGCGTCGATAGATGGTTTTGGGTAAAAATCGAGTCGTTGAACCGCCACAACTCCCCCCCCCCCTGACGTCTCGGGCCACCACCTGCACTCTCTCCAGCTTTTTTCACCTTGTGTGCAAGGGCGGATCTACGTTGAGAGTGACGGGTTCGCACGAACCCACTCGGTTTTAAATTTTTAGTAGAAGTGTTAATAGAAAATTTTAGATGAACCCATAAAAGAAAGTTGGGATGAACCCATTGATGAAAGTGAAAGATGGCAGACTGGTTATGTCCTTCCCTTCCATGTTTGATGTCATGGGTTCGACCCGTCTTGTAGTTATTTTTTTGAAGTTTTTTTCTCCCCATGACCCATTTCTAAAACTCTAAAATCTGAGCCCCTACTCCCTTCAAGCCTTCGTCACTCTCAAATGTCTCGAATTCGTGTCCTATGAAAATAGATCCCTCACATTTATTTATTCTGAAACAACCACTTGACTTCAATTTTTAAGTGTTAGGATCTGAGTTTGGATTGATTGTGTTTTACGTTTGAAATAAGATGAAAGATGAATGAGTAATGCAGCGGAATATAAATGGAAACAAACTTTGCACACAATGAAACAGGAGAATTGCTTTCAACATACAAGTTTAACATTGAACCGAATGCTTGAATTTATTACAAGATTCAATTACAATATGCAAGTATGTAACAAACTCCCCCTCAGCCTGAGCTCAAAGTGATTGTTCGTACATGAATGAAAGTGATGAAGAGAGCTAATAGAATAGTACAAGGTACTGTTCTATTTATAGGCACGGACAAACCACTGTGGCATCTTTGCTGACGTCACCATGAAAGTGACATCTAACCTCGTAACAAATTCTAAACAACTGATCTATACAAACACTGCTATGCTAACTACTGATTACAATACATTATATAAAACAAGCTAAACTACTGCTTTATCCTTCCACTGTTGTGACTCCAGCAGTACTTGAGATATTCAGCAGTGCTTGACCCATAGCAGTAGATTGATTAGCAGAGCTTTAGTCTTTATCAGTCTTTGACTTGATCAGCAGTTTTAGGTCAGCAGTTGTAAGTGTTAGAGGTTATGAGATCGTTGGTACTTGTGCTGGATTAGTCTAGATAGTAGTTTGTATGTATTTTGAATGTTTAGGGGCTTATTTTGTAATTGTCTAGAAGTTGTGATCCTGACTTGGTGTAGTTAAGATTCCAGCAAATTTATAACTTTGCTGGCAAGTCAGGAGTCTACTATATATACCCCAAGCATTGTAACTTAGCCAAGCTTTTGGCTCTTGGTTGAATCAAGTGTTGTTTACATTCATATTGTGTGCTTAAATCTGATATCCAAGGTTGTTCATTGCTTTATCTTATTGTTTGGATTCCATACAAACACTAGTTGTATTCATCAATCCATTAGCTTCATCTTCATTCTTGATCTTTCTTGACTTTTCATAGTTCAAACACTTAATCAATAGGTGTTTTGGACTAAAACAACCAACCACTGTGATCCGGATACGTTTTGGGATCTACAATTTGGTATCAGAGCCTTTGTGCTCTTGGTTGTTGTGTTCTTGTTGAGATTTTTCATTGTTTTGAAGGTTTTTCAAAGTTTCAAGGTTTTTCAAATTTTTGGGCTTAAAATGGATTGATTTGGTGTGTTTAATTGATAGGTTGTTATTAATACTTGATTAGGGAGTTATTTTGGACATTTTGGTGCATCAAAACATGGTTTTTGGGCTGTTTTTGAGTGATTAGAGGGTTTTAGTTCGTGTTAAACCCTCTGTCCAGCGAATTTAACTTGAAGACAGCGAACAATTTTTGAACATAGCGAATTTATTTGTTGAAGATAGCGAACTCAGCGTTGAATACAGAGAATTAATTCAAATCGTTGAGTGTTTTATCGCATAATCATCAATTTCGCCGACCATTGTTCGAGCGAAATTGTTGATCATCAGCGAAATAGTGTCATTCGTCCCTTGAGCGAAATTATCGAAGGCGACTTCGAGAGCCGTGATAGCGAACCACAGCGTTCTTATCACGGTCACCGGTGAAATTAACCTAACCCTTGTTTGTGTTTGATTTGTCAGCGAAGATAAGTTGATCGCTCGTGCAGGATTTCATAACTTTCCAGCGAAGTTAGCGAACCAGCTAGCGAAGGTCATCAATCAATATCGTTCATTGGCGAAATTAAGCTCCTGTCAGCGAATTTAAGGTCTGTTCAGCTCATGTTTGTCTAAAACAAGGAAAGATGTCGCTGAATCAACTGAGTCCAATTGCTCAAGCGGAACTTGAAACTGGAACCACCACTCGCCCGCCAAAGTTGAAAGGGGCGGAAGACTTTAGCACTTGGAAAACTCGCATTCAATCGTTCTTCGAGTACACGGACTACAATCTGTGGCTCTCTGTTACCGCTGGACCTCACATTCCAACGGTAGTTAGAGGAGATGCAGTAGTTGCTAACAATGATGCTACTACCTTCACTGACGAAGACAAGGCTCTCATTCAACGTGATCGTCGCGCACACGCTGCTCTAACCATGGCTCTATCAACCAACGATTGCAACATGTTTGAAGAACACCGAACTGCAAATGCACTCTGGAATGCATTAATCGAGTACTATGAGGGAAATGAAGAACTGATCGAAAGCAAGAGAGATATGGTGCAGAAGCAATACGACATGTTTTGCGGAGTCCGTGGAGAAAGTTTGTCTGATCACATTAGCCGCTTCCTAAACATGATGACCAAAATGAAGAAGGCAGGAAATCCTGTTACCAATCGTGCTGCAATAAAGAAGCTGCTTGATTCGCTCCCCAAGGAATGGAGCCTGCAATGTATGATGATCAAGAAGGATTTCCTCAACAATCCTAATCCTGTCACTCTGTCAGATCTGATCAACACCCTAAGAGCCTTTGAAATGGATGTTAACAAGAGAGAGATGAACACTGCTGGATATCAACCTAAGGCAACTCAACCTTCAGCTGGATTGAAGAATGTGGCATTCCTCGCTTCAGGGGGCATCACTCCACAAGCTTCTGACTTAATTTACACAAACGCTTCCGCAAGCGCATCTAAAGCTCCACAACTTGTTGAGAAGACTATCACTGTTGATACTCAAGCGTTGAAAGTATCCACTGAAAATGTGGCACTCTTCAACACATTTCTGAGCAGCTACGAAGCCCTAATGTCTGGGGAACTGAAGAAGGAGATGTTTACTGCTGAAGACATGTATCAGGTTGATCCAGATGATATGGAAGAAATGGATCTGAAATGGCAAATGGCCATGATCACTCTGAGGTTAAAGAAATTTCAAGACAAGACAGGCAAGCGATTGGGTCTTGGAAAAGCTGGCTTTGACAAATCTAAGCTGAGGTGCTACAACTGCAAGAATCTAGGACGCTTCAAGCGCGACTGTCCGTTGTTGAAAGAAGGAAACAGTGAAACTACTCCTGCTGTTAAACAAATCACTGTTGAAGAGAACAAAAACAATGCATCTCCCAGCACGCCAAAGGCTTTAGTTGTTGAAGACTATGATTGGAGTGAAGAGATCACTGAAGCAAAGGAGCAAGTCAACAAAGCCCTGATGGCCAAGGTCACAGGTGAGTCATCTGCAAGGCAGTTTGAGAAGCAGACAACAGGAATCCCAACTGGAGACAATGATGCTGACAAGGGATTGAAAAGTATTCTTTCTTCAATGAAGCCTGGTGATCAAGCTGAAAAGGATGCTGCTAAGGAGACATCTGAGAAAGGGAAGGATAAAGTTCAAGCTACAGCCATGAAAGCAGATTCATCAAAAGAAAAGGCTGACAAGGACTTGGTAAATAGTATTCCACTCAGTTTTAAAGAAAAATTATGCTCCGAAGCATGCGTTGATGTCGTGGCACATTATAAATTCTTAAACCTGGAGTTTGAAAGGCAAAAAGACAAAGCTTTAAAAATTAACAACGAGCTTAAACAGAATGAGGCTGCATATCAGAGAAAGTTGAACTCAACTTTGGCTGAAATGCAAACCCATAAAGAATTTGTGTTTAGAAAAGATTTTATCATTAATGATCTTACAGAAAGATTAGAAAAAGCTTTAAATGAAAAGAACAAACTTCAAATTATAATAGATAAATGGAATGTCAGTCAAAAGGCCTTTGCTGACATCAAAAATTGCCAACGACCAACGTTTGTGAAAGATGGGATTGGTTATAAGGATAGGCACGGAAATGAAAGAAAACTTTTCTTTCCGCCTCACAGCAAAAACTACGTGCCTATGCCTACTCCTCATCCCGAAAATGATCTCATAAATGAAAAGGCCTCAGTTGAACAAAATGAATTTTATGAAAATGAGACAACTGCTAACTGCTCTAAAAGCAATGCAGATTCCATTGAGTGTAAAGAAGATGTGTGCGATGATGATGGAGACTGCGGAGGGTCAAAAATAGGAATTGGTTATTCAGGCGACAGTTATTCCACCGTTAACTGGTTCGTCTGGAATTGTTCTAAAAACAATGTTAAGGATGAATGTAATAGTTTAAGTAGGTTGGATGACTGTAGTGGCCAAGTGCCTAAAACTAAATCTGTGGATGACTGTAAAGGCCATGTGCCTACATTTGAGACCCGTGATCATGAACCTTATGTGTCTGAATGTCATGATTTGAATTATGCGTGTTGTGATGATAATGTTGCTTGTGAATCTCCTGTATTTGTGCCAGAATTAAAAAGGAATAGTTTTGGAAAATTCCTTACAAAGGAAATTCCCGAATTTATTCCTTCCAGAACAGGTATGACAGAATCGGAAAAGAGCGTTACTGAAGATCAAGATAATGTAGATTCAAGCGTCATTACCACAGAAGACAAACAGACATCAGAAAGTTTGCATTCAGAAACCTCAACTGAAGATCAAGCAACTAGTGATGAAAGCTTCGAATGTTCAAGTTATGAAGCAAGTGAAGAACAAAATTCAAGCGAGGACAACACGTCTGAAAGCTCACTCGATTCAGATAGTGATGAAGAATATCCCGAAGATGAAAGCAGAGTGGACAAGAAAATGAAGAAAGCAGAAAGCTCAAGACTCTCATCACATACATCATCTTCTCACACCAAAAGACCCAGACATAAAAGATGTTTTCGCTGTGGTCATTTAGGACATACAGCGAAACATTGTAAAACCAAAAAGTTTCCTAAACCAGAGCATGATTTTATTACAAACGTCACACAGCAACTAAATTATCTTAAGAAATCTGTTAAAAATCTGGTTGATTCAACTGCGTATCTTTGGAAACAAAAAGAGGTCAAAGTGGGTCAAAACCACGATAGATTCGAAATGAAACAGATCTGGGTTCCTAAATCAAACTAACCTGTATATTTGTGTATTTGTGTATATCAGAATAAACTCCAGAAATGGCTTCGAATGCTCATGGAATACATCTGGCACGTAGACAGCGGATGTTCAAGACACATGACTGGGAGAGCTGATGGGAGAGCTGAATTTCTTCTTGGGATTAGAAGTGAAGCAAAAGGAGGACGGAATTCTTATTCATCAGGCTAAATACATTCGGGACATTCTCTCGAAGTACAACATGAATGACTACAAAGTTGCAAGCACGCCATTCGCCTCGCAAACAGAACTCACTCTAGATCCTCAGGGAAAGCCAATGAACAAATCCTTCTATCGCTCAATGATCGGTTCTTTGATGTACTTGACAGCCAGCAGACCTGACATCATGTGGGCAGTTTGTCTTTGTGCTCGTTTCCAAACAAATCCCAAGGAATCCCATGAAATTGCAGTAAAGCGCATCTTCCGCTATCTCAAAGGAACTCCGAAACTAGGGCTTTGGTATCCTAAAGATAGTAATTTTGATTTAATTGCATATTCTGACAGTGATCATGCAGGTTGCAAAGTAGATCGCAGGTCCGTATCAGGAGGATGTCAATTTCTGGGAAACCGGTTGATTTCATGGCAAAGCAAGAAGCAAACAACAATATCCACATCAACCGCTCAAGCAGAATACACAGCGGCATACAGTTGCTGTTCACAAGTTCTTTGGATACAAAATCAGTTGCTGGATTACGGAATCAACATCATGAAGACTCCTATATTCATCGACAATGAAGCGTGTCTAGGAATTGTGAAGAATCCTGTGCACCACTCAAGAACAAAGCACATAGAAATTCGCATTCACGCAATTCGAGATGCTTATGAAAAGGGATACATTCAAGTGGTGCCAGTGGATACAACACAGCAACGGGCCGACATCTTCACGAAAGCTTTTGACAAAACTCGTTTTAACAAGTTGGTAACCTGGTTAGAAATGGTTAATTTCCTTGACTGGAAATGAATCTTGTGTTGATAAAAAAAAATTAATATAATAAAGTTTTTGCTTGTTGAATATAAAACTAGTATTGAAAGACGTCGCCCACCAAAAAGATTTTCTGGTTAAAATTTTATTTTCGGGCAAATGGACTCACGAAAATAAAAATTTTAGGGGGGATATTCAGAAAATCCTTGAAACGGATGCTTATGTCAGACTCCTGTTTGAGGAAGTGATAGAAAATTGCTAACACTTTGTCATTTCTTTGAACAGAATACACTATAAAATCAGGGTACCAAGCAACGATGTGTCGGTAGATTCAGCAACACCGACGAGTAAACTGCTATTAGGGAGCAAAACATAATGTCTACACAAGAATTCTGGCTTTTCTCAGGCATTACGCATCTCAGTGGGTAACACGTTGCGGCATATGGCTTAATGGTCTTGAATCTTGCGTTGACAGATTGCCAAAGTCTTAGATTTCGGGTCTTTATATTGGTATCTCATTCGGAGGATATCATAGTAGCTCTTCTGCTGTACGGTGGTACTGACCTAGACGCTATGATATTCTTTTAATAATAAGTGCCTAAAAAAAAGGCCAAACCCTTTCTAATAAGCGCCATTTTCGGCCAAAATCCATAATAAGTGCCATCTTTGGCCAAATCCTTTGATAGATCAGTTTGGCAACTCTGCTGTACGGTGGTACTGACCTGTTCGCCGAACTATCTATCTTAACCCTCGATAGTTCCTGGAATCTTTGTTGTACGAAAGTACAGACCTGATCTCCGTTCTATCGTTGAAGAGAATGAATCCAATATACTCACCCGTTATGAGGAATCTTTGTGCATACCTTGATCGCGGGGGTATGTCCTGATGTGGGACTCACGAGGGCGTAATGATTCTATTTTCAATAGCGTGTGTGGGGGCCATCGAAGACTTGTCAATATTACCGAAAACATGATAAAACACGCTCTCTGAAGGTATGTTGAAAGAAGGATGCATGGATTTAAGCGGACAAACATACTGACAGTTTTTCTTGTGCCCTGGTTAGTAATATAATAATAATAATATATAAAGAATTTGGGAAGTGTTGGCAGTATGATTCTCTGCAGGTAAGTTCGGTAAGTGTCAGACATTTCAAGAAATTCTGAGTTAAATGAATCCTCGTAAAGCATGAAAATTGAAGTTCGGAGTCAAAATGGCCCAAATTTTAGCATTTCTGTGCATATTCCGAAATAAACATGGTTTTTAAACAAAAATGGGCACGTTTTTCGAGAAAGTTTGAAATAAACAAGCAAAAACAAAAACAGTTTGATAAGATAAAAAGGGCGGCGAAATTAAGATACCAGCAAACTTATAAGTTCGCTGGTTATCTTTAACCGTACATATATGTACATTTTTTTTTACATCAGTTAAAATTTCAAAATTTCACTCCAAAAAAATCTCTCATCGCCGGTCTCCTCATCTTCCTCATCTCTTATTCTCCGATCTGTTCATAAACTCAACACAAGTTTCAAATTCCAGTCAAAAATCATCAGGTATTTCATCGATTATCTCTCATCTTATCACATCTGTTTTCAATTCGAAGGTATTTGCTTGAATGAGTGGGTTATGAAGTTTCAAATATTTACATATTATTCCTAACTTGAAATCAGTAGAACACCATGAATCTGATTTGATATGATTCTTTGATATGATCGGTTATTGTCACTCATTGGGACACCATGAATCTGATTTAAAAGATATGAGTACTTGTGAGAATCTGTGACATATTGATCAAGTCTGTTAAGGGTTTTTAAAAAGGGTTTATCAAGAAAAACTTGAATGTGGCGATTTTAACATGGGGCCAGCGAAGACAGCGAATTTATGTGGAAGAAGATCAAAAGTCTCGAACGCAAGTTCGAGCGACCAGCGAAGGATCTATTTCGCTCGGGTAGCGATTTAGATCGATACCTTCGCTGGTAAACCGTTTCCGGAAAATAGATGCTATCATCGCTATGTTCGCTAGCGAAGTTATCAGTGAACATGATCAAAAGTTGTCGTATCAGATCACTAGCGAACATAGCGAATTTAGCAAAGGATATCGAAGTCGGTACAGTTAGCGAAGTCAGCGATGGTCGTTCATCGCTGACTGATCCAATGACTGACCTCGATAACAAACATCAGCGATGATTCTGTCTGACCTGGCAGCGAAATTATCAAGCTTTTAAATTTTTCTATTTGTTTATTATTGATAATTAATATAATTGTATATATCAATTGTATATTCCATTCTATGTATAGTTTATCGCGTATTTACTCTTTCTAACTTGCCTCGTTTTCCGTGAAATTTGCAGTATGGTGAAAATTCTGGAATGGGACAAAACGCTCAGGCACAATCAAAGCATAGATCTCGATGCAGTGCCTATTGATTTTGAAGACGTAACCAGATGGGTACGTAACAGCAGGATCGTATACGCTGTGGAGACCTCTGTTGCAGTCTACCCAATACACATTCAAGACTTCTGGAAAAACGTGAAGCTGGAATCCATCAACAACAAACCAGGGATAGTCTCAACTGTTCGTAACAAGAGAGTGGAAGTGACAGAAGACAGGATTCGTCAAGTTCTAAGGTTTCAAGACAACAGTGAAGATCCGTTAAGTCTTAGTCAAGATGATATCCTTGATGGTTTTAGAGGAATGGGATATGTTGGAGACTTCCGCAACAAGAAAGAAATCAAGAGAGGTGGACTCACCCGAGATTGGAGATTCATTGTTCATGTGATCTCTATGTGTCTAGTTCATCGAAAGGGTGGTTTTGATGGGTTAAACCTGGAATGGTCGGCAGCCATGTTGAATTTATGCCTAAATCAGAAATTCAACCTGTCTGGGCTAATATTCAACTACATGCGTGAAAATGCAAACGGAGCTACGTGGGCAATGTACCCTAGATTCATTCAGATGCTCATCAACGATCAACACAAGGATCTCCCTAATGATGGAAACACTTACAAGTTTCATGTACCTACCAGCCGACAGTATACTGAAATAAAGACCAATGAATGGGTGCTGCTACATGATTGGATGTATCGAGCAGAAAGATTACCAATTGTCAAGGCTGCGTATCAGAAATACAAGGAGGGAGTTAAAGCTAAACAGCAGAAAGCTGCTCAGGCTCAGGCCGAAACAGCTGCCAGAGAAGAACGAAGCAAAGGGAAAAGAAAAGAGAAACAACCTGCTGAAGGAGAACCCCCAAAGAAGAAAAAGACAACGGAAGGTTCTGAACGTCTCATGAGTTCAGCAATAAGGGCAGCAGATTCTGAAGAGCAACGTTAACACATCCAAGATCTAAAAGCAATTCATGTCATGCAAGAGAAGGAGAAAAGAGAGAAAAGATTAAAGCGTAAAGAAATATCTCCCTCTGAAATGCCCGAAACAATACCTGAAGAAATTCAAACAATTAATGATTTCGTTGACAACATTCTTGTTGATCCATATGAGGCCCAAGCAAGTCAAGGCCCATCAAAGGTGTCTCCAGTCAAACCCACAAGGATTTCAAAACCTCTAGTTGTTCCGCAAAGGCTCCGCCCATTTCAAGACTTGTATGACAAATTGATCAAAGACACCGGGCCTTCAGTGGCAAAAGAAATCTGTTTATTAAAGAATCAAGTGAATGATACTAACATCCTGAGGGAAAAACTCAAAGACCAGAGGAAGAAGAACAAGGATATGACTGCGTACATGGCCAAGCAGTCCAAATTTATCAGATTCCAGCAAGCTGGTTTGGAGAAAATATACAGGATGATGCGAGGGATGTGTGAGAAAATGAAGATCGAGCCGATGTTCACGTTCGACGAAATTTTTGACTTCAATGCTTTTATTGAAGAAGAAACAGCTCGAAAAGAAAAAGAGGCTGAGGCAAAGAAAAGGCGGTTAGAATCAGTTGACAAAGTATCTGAAGGTAATGAAAGTGAAGAAGAAGAGGTAGATCGGGAAGACATGCCATCCAGGTTCATTGAATGGGGGCTCGAGGATGAAGTTCTATACGAGCAAGAAGATGGAAAAACATTCGCTCCCGAGCACCCCGAATGGTTCAAAAAGGAAAGAGAACGACTTCCTGATTTTTATCAAGTTATAAAAGTTGAAAAATCTGAGGCTACTGATAAGATTATCAGTTGGATGTATGATAATCTTAGAGGAATGTTTGTGGTAAAAAGGCGCGGTGGCGTAATTCAGTATTTTGAAACTGGATTTGATCTCTTCTCTCTCCCAAGGTGGGATCTACGAGAACTTGGGCGTCTAGATCTGCTAAATCATGAAGACAGAGGAATTGGGAGGGATTTTGAACGGATAATCGCCAAAGAATGTAACAGAGGTTTTCCGAATCACACTCCGCAGCGCCCTAGACGCAGAGTATCAAAAACCACCGTCGATCCTATTACTGGCAAATGAAAAGTGACGTGGGTGATCAACCCTGCTAAAGTTGTCACTAGAGTTAAGCTTCCAGAAGAAATCGTTGTCGCTCTCAAGGATTTCAAGAAATGGTTTTACGATAGCAAAACCGGTGAAGCTGTGATCAGGTCGAATGAAAATGTTGATATTCGCATTTTGGATCCGATGGATGTGTTCAAGTTCGGGCTCTCAGATCTCACCATGTTGAACGCTAGCCGTATTAATGTTGGAGCAGGCAATGCTAACCTTGAAGAGGCAGCGTTATTTCAACGAGCAGTAGAACGTGCCTGGAGACTGAAGAGAGATATGCTGGATGTGGTTGACAAAATAGAAAAGAGAAAAGAAAAGGATGCAAAGAAGAAAGAAGCAAGAAAGAAAAAGAAGCATGAGCGAACGAAAGAAGGGAGTTCTGCTTCAACAGCTGATCCGGCCACCATAACCTCACAATCAACACCAACACCTCCGGTCTCATCCACATATGAGACCGCTAAGGAGGACCAACCATCAAGTGAAGCTAATGTTACTCAGGAAACTCTGGAAGCACCGAAGGAGACTGTTGCACCACCAGAAATGATAGTTCTTGAAGAAAATCCAACCGAGTCCGAAAATCAAGCTACTGAAAATCCAGCAGTTACTACCGAACAATGAGAAGACAAGCACGCAACGATCTAGGGGGTATTGTTAGAGCTTATGAGATCGTTGGTACTTGTGCTGGATTAGTCTAGATAGTAGTTTGTATGTATTTTGAATGTTTAGGGGCTTATTTTGTAATTGTCTAGAAGTTGTGATCCTGACTTGGTGTAGTTAAGATTCCAGCAAATTTATAAATTTGCTGGCAAGTCAGGAGTCTACTATATATACCCCAAGCATTGTAACTTAGCCAAGCTTTTGGCTCTTGGTTGAATCAAGTGTTGTTTACATTCATATTGTGTGCTTAAATCTGATATCCAAGGTTGTTCATTGCTTTATCTTATTGTTTGGATTCCATACAAACACTAGTTGTATTCATCAATCCATTAGCTTCATCTTCATTCTTGATCTTTCTTGACTTTTCATAGTTCAAACACTTAATCAATAGGTGTTTTGGACTAAAACAACCAACCACTGTGATCCGGATACGTTTTGGGATCTACAGTAAGGATCAGTGGATTGGAGGTCATTGGATGTTGAAACCACTTTCAAGGGGAGAGACTTGTATACATAACATCTGCTTATTTTGGATCCACTGCTCTGATCCAGTTTTGGCTTTAATTATATGTTCTTCTGATAGGGTTCAATCCCAACAATATCCCCTGGAACAGATAATGCCAAAACCCTTCATTATTGTGGAGCTTTATTGCTTCATCAACAGTTCCCTTATTTGCCCTTTGAGTTGTAACTCAAAGTCTAAGGCATCTGTGTCATCTTCATCCCTGCACAGTGGAAGATCAAGGAGATCCTGCAGATCTTCAAGACTTAGGCCAAGTGCTTGTTCCCTTGATATTTTCTTCACTTCACCACTAGACTTGATCACAGTCAGTACATGGGACTGTTTATCAGTTTTCCACTTTAGTACTTTTGAGTCTGGTGGGTTTCTTGTGAGATTTTTATTAGATGAGGAGTTTGGAGATGCTGGCCTGGTGATGACTGATTGAGTAGTGCTTTGAGCTTGAGCAAGTTCAGGAATATCAGCCATCATCTGTTTGTAAACCATCTTTATCACTTCATTACCAACAGCTATTTCTTCTGCTGTTTCAGCATCCATCTGCTTTTTGCCTTCTTCTTTGATAAAGAAAGGCACCAGCTGGAGTAGTGGCTCTTCTGATTTGCAGCTTTGGTGGTCTTGTTGAAACCTCTGCTTCAGGGTAGTCAGGTTTTTGTGGAATCTTTGGATTTGTCTTCCTTAGATCCTCCAACTTTTTGTAAGTGAACCTGACTTTGTCTTCTTTCCACCTCATCACTTGATTCTTTGACCCAAACTCAGCTGCTATCAATTCCTCTTTCATTATCCTTAGCTCCCATGCCTTATCAGGTACATTCTTCTTGTACTTTGCCCAATCAGGAGGAGTGTGTTTGACCTTGTTTTTAATCATTTCTTGAATCCTGGCTGCTTTAATTTCAAGCTCAGGAATGGTCCATTCTTTGTACATGTGTTTTTCTCCCTTATATTTCTTATAAGCCATGATATTCTCAATGTAATCTTTTCTCAGGGATTCATCTGCTCTTTCTGATATTTGCTGACAAGCATTTTGTGCAAATTGCTCCAAAGATCTGACTTGTGTGAGTAGAAATTGATAATGCCTTTGTATTTCTTTGTCAAACTTTCCTTGTGAATTTTTCTTTGAGATATCCTCTGCCTGTTGAGCCTTAACTTTTAAGTATTCTTCAATGTTGTTAGGCCTGGGATATCCTTCAACTGATGGCAAACTCCTTTTAGCATGGTCATCCTCAAAGTAGAAGGATTTGATCTCTTCTCTGACTGCTGCAAGCTCTAGAGGATATTGGACACCTGCAGGAGTAATATCAGTGATTGTCTTTTGAACCTGGGCTGATGAGAGAGGAACAGGAATTGGTATTGTAACAAGTGATAAAGGTTGTGAAGATGTTGGTGGTGGTGAAGTATCATCATCTTTCAGAATTAACCTTATCCTTTTTGGTTGAGGAGAGGCTGATGATGTTTTTGATGGATCAGTGGTGGTGATTCGAGTGGTGGTTATTGTAGTGGAAGTGATTGGTGGCTGACTAATAGTTGGTGAAACAACTAGTGTTTCAACCACTGTTGCCATTACAACGGATGTTGTAACATCTGTTGTCTTCTGCTTTTTAGCAGGAGATGAAGGTGGTGTTGATGATGTTTTTGGTGGTGAGGTGATCTTTGGAGGTGATGGTAAGACAGTGGTTGTGGTGTGTGTTGAAGTGGGGTCAGGTGTTTGGCTAGCAGTTGTTGAAACTACTGAAGTATCAGCAGTTGTTGATACAGCAGGTGTTACAACAGCTGTTTGGGTGGAAGATTGATGTGTGAGATTTTTGGTAGGTTTAGGAGTTTGCTTTGTGGGTCTGGATGATTTTTGTTTGGGTTCCCTCACTTTTCTAGTGGGATTCTTTCTTTTTGGCTCAGGATTTTGGTCATCCTTAGGCTCAGAAATACCCTGCTCATTTAGTTCCATAAATGCTCTTTTCTCCTGTTCCCACCTGGCATTATCCTTAGCCTTTCTATCCCTTTTTACCTCTGCTAATGCATCAGCAATGGCATTAGTGCTAACATCAATCTTTTTGGACCCATCTAGCAAAGGGATGTCTTTGAGCATACTATCTTGTTGTGGCTTAATGTAAAGACCATCTTCAATTCCCTTCTTCTTCCGCTGCTTGATTTTCTCCCCCTTTTTGGCATTATCTGGTGGTGGGTTATCAATAAAGAGAACAGTGGGAGGAGCAGTGCCAGTGGTGTTCAGTATGTGGGCCTTTATCGCCTTGATGTCAGCTAGGGTATCTTTAAACCTTGACTCCATCATGTTTCTCAGCTTTTGAACATGTATCTCATGCTGCTGATCAGCCAATTGTCTTTGATGTTGGAGCAGTGGTTGAAATAAGTTCCATAACTCATTTGCAACAGGTGCAGGTTGTGTAGGTGCTTGAGCTGGAGCAGCAGTGGTTGGTACCTTTTGAACTTTTAACTACTGTTGCATCATATTTTTAAGTTCAGCAACAGATGTATCAAGTTTATCAATTCTACCCGTCAATTCTCGGTACATTAAACCATCACCCAATTTAATGGGATCATCTGATTTCCCACTAGCAGTGGTTGTAATAGTGGTTGATTCAGGGAGTGTACTCTAAACATCATCCACCGATGCCCCTTTGTCTTGGAACTGGGGATTTCTTCCTTCAAAAAGAGAAACACTTTTTAGTGAACCAGTGAATACTGGATACACAGGTGTTCCCAGAGAAGGAATTGCCTCCAAGGAAGTCTTATTGATGTAACCACTGTCCAGATGCAAACCAGTGGGTTCAGCACTTGTAGTGGTTGCTTCACTTGGACTACCACCAAGAGTTACTTGTAACTCAAGAGGTGTAACCTCCTCAGGTGTTGTTGGTGGGTTAGCAATGATTGGAACATTAGACCCAGTCACTTGTTGAGGTATGTTCTCATTGACAGGTGAGTGAGAAGGACTGGTTTGTGCCTGGTTCAAATCAAGAGCATCCAACAATATTTTTGTTTGTGGGGGAATTGAGGAGGTAAGGTTGGGTGTAAAAAGAGAATTGGCCCGGGCATTGGGCTTTGGATAATGGAAGCAAGTGATTCCAGAGCATCATATTGTGGTGTCCCTATATGTACAACCTGTTCTTCTTTAGACGAAGCAGGAGGAGTTTCAGGCATGGGTTGAGATCTTTCTACCATCTGCTGTGAGGAAGTAGCAGCAATGGTTTCTTGTGACTTTTGTGTTATCACTGTCAGTTGCTCTGGGATCTCATCTTCCAGAGTTGCCTTTTTTGTAGGTTTGGGGGGGTTTTGAGTTTTCTTTTGTCGTGGATTTTTGGTGATTTTAGGTGTGGGTTTCACAACAGTTATTTTGCTCTTGTGATCACCTTAAGCAGTGGGCTCAGCAGCAGATACCTGAGGAGCAGTGGTAGCTGCTAAATTCTGCTCAGGCACCTCTGCTTGTGTTTTGCAAGGTGTTGAAAGTCTTGTAAAAGTTTCAGCAGTTAAGCTGTTTATTTTGAAAGAATCACCTTGGATGAGCACATGTGCATCATCTTTTCCAAACTTCTTTTGAAAGTAATAACTTAAGAACCTTGGAAATAATAAAAATGATTTTGTTGAAACATTTTTGACCAAGCCATCAAAGATTTCCTGGGAATAGTTAAAATTTTCATCTTGTAAAATGGCATATCCCAGGTATTGAATCTTTAATGGTATCTCATTAAAAGCAGTTGTTTTGTTTGAAACACACATTAACAGGGTATGGAATAAAAATCTTGTTGAAGGAGGGAAGTTACCTTTTTGTAAGGTATCCTTCTTCATTTGTTCTGCATACCCCCTTTCAAGAAAATCAGTTTGATATTCGTTTTTAGGGAAAAAGGTTTTACCTTGCTGATCATCAAGTTCGAATACTCTGAAATGGATTGTGGAGTGATGTGGACCTTTTTACCCATTATTAAAGAATTAATGGCTATTGCTTTTTCACCTTGTTTTTCAAGTGTGGCATTTTTCCAGAATTCTCTTTGGGTTTTTAGGAAAATCGGAGCATCTGCTGTCAACAAAGTTTTGTACTTTGAAGCTGACATAATGTCAATGATGGAATCGTAGATATCGATGGTGCCGGGTTTTGTAAGGAGACCCAGATAATTGTGAGGAGCCTTGTATGGAATTTTGATTGGTGTGGTAGCCATTTGAGTGGCATTTTTAGAAGATGATTTTGAAGTGGATTTTGCAGATGACTTTGATTTTGTCATTTTGGAGAAGAAGATCGATGAAGGATTTGAGAGAAAGAGATGGAAACTGCTTTGAGAAAGGAATTTTTGTGAATTCGATTCGATAGTAAAACCCTGTTTGGGGGTTTTGAGAAGGGTTTTATAAAGGAAAAAGTGAATGCTGACGTGGCAGCGATTACAAAAGATCTGACCGCTAATTACTGTTCATGTGCCAACCCCTGATAAAATGAAGGACAACTGTTTTATGAAAACCACTGATGGAACAAGATCAGTGGTTGTAATGGTAATAATGAAGGCAGTGGGTGATTTTTACTATCAGTGGATAAAACACTGATTTTGAACAACAGTGCTTATCAAGGAAATGAGGGAACAGGGGTTGACTTTCAGCAGTGGACAGATTTTTAAGCAGGACAGATGTTTTAACAAGATAGTGGTTATGGCAGACTTTTAACGATTTAATGAAAAATTCATTTTTAACTATTTTTAAGGATGGATTTTTGATTTTCTGAAAACATTTTAATGCTTTTATACATAGAAAAACAGGATTTTGCCTGTTATTCCATGTTTAGCATACCAATCCTAGAAATCAAGCTTTCAAAGGTGGATGTGTCTAATGCTTTGGTTAGCACATCTGCCAGCTGATCTTTAGTTGGAACATGGTGCAGAGAAATCAAACCTTTTTCATAGCAATCCCTTACAAAGTGATGTCTGATATCAATGTGCTTGGTGGTTGAATGGGAGACTGGATTTTTGATGATATATTCTGCTGCCTGACTGTCCAACATGAGAGGTGTCTTTAGGGCAGTGATACCAAAATCCAGCAACTGATTTTGAAGCCAAAGCAGTTGGGCTGTACAACTTGCAGCAACTATATATTCTGCCTCAGCAGTGGATGTGGAAACAGCTGCTTGCTTTTTGCTTTGCCAAGACACTAAGCAACTGCCTAGGAATTGGCACCCTCCTGAAGTGGACTTCCTTGTCTTGTCACATTCGGCAAAGTCACTATCTGAGAAACCTGAAAGCTCAATTTTACCATCAGCTGGCTACCAGATACCAAGTGTAGGAGCACCTTTTAGGTATCTGAATATCCTTTTTACAGCAATAAGGTTTGACTTTCTAGGGGCTGACTGGGATCTTGCACAAACACATGTTGCAAACATGATGTCTGGCCTAGATGCAGTTAGGTACAATAAAGACACAATCATGCTTCTATATAAAGTTTGATCAACCAAATCATCCTTCTCATCAGACATAACTATTTTATTGGTTGCAATGGGTGTACTGCATGGCTTACAATCATCCATCTCAAATTTCTTCAACAGTTCTTTGGCATATTTGCCTTGATGGATAAAAGTGCCATTTTGCAGTTGCCTTACTTGGAGACCAAGAAAGCACTGGAGTTCACTCGTTGCACTCATTTCAAACTCAGCTGTCATGAGTTTCCTAAACTCTTCACACATTTTGTTGCATGTGCTTCCAAAAATGATGTCATCCACATAAATCTGGACAATCATCAAATCCTTTCCTCTCCATTTTAGAAACAGTGTTTTATCTATTACCAAAGGATATATCACCCCCTCCATGGATTTTGAAATCTTTGAGTAGGGCTTTACATCCTTTCATGTGCCTGGAGCCTCCACTATCTACATACCAAAGGCTATCTAAGCATGCAGAAGCTCCCTGCATATGAAGTAAAAGGATTAGTTCATTAGGGTCTCCAAAGCCAATAAGGCTTTGGATGGGGTCTCAACAGTGTCTGGGATGAGTTCAGGTGGATGGACAGTGGTTAGCTCATAAACACTGTTGGGGTTCTTGACCAATCACATGCTGATAACCAAAAGGATACCTGTTCACCCTTGGTTTAGAAGGTTTTTTGTAAACCTCATAAACATGTGGGATCCTTTGGTATGATGGTTGGCCCTTACCTCTTCTGTATTGATTTAGAGGGGGTGCATCAGTCACCTGAACATCTCTTTTGACAGATGTTTGGTTTAGCTGTTTTGTAACAGCTGTTTGGACTGGCACAAACAGTGGTTGATTTTTGGTGAATTTGACAGATGATGTTGATGAACTTAAGAATGTTTTTGCAGTGTACTCATTCTTTTTTACATCAAAGTTTTTGAGATACACACATTCTTGAGTTTTATGGTTTGTTTTACCACAGATGGTGCAGCTCTCAGCAGATTCAATTACACTTGTTTCTTTGAGATCATATGCTTTTAGATGAAAACAATCTTTTATTAGATGGTTTTTCTTTTCACAAAAATCACAAAACAGGTTTTTGATCTTTTCCCTTTTCTTTCTCTTTTCAGATTCCTTAGCAACAGAGTTTTGAACCACTGTTGGGATATCTTTGAGTGGAATGACTTTTGCCTTGAGAGCTTTTACACCATCAGTGGTTGTGAAATCCATTGGTTTGAAGTTTTCAAAGATGTCACACTCATCAGACCATGTGAGTTTAAATTGGTATTTCTCAATTTCCTCAAAAGTTGAGGACCCCACAGATCTTTCCAGAGTTATTTTGTTACCAAGTTTGTCAGTTATTTTAACCTCTTGGCCATCCTTGTTTGTGGGAATAACTTCAACAGTGGATTGAACAGATTCTTTTAAAGCATTGTTTTCAATTTCATCATGTTTTCTAAAACCAACACCAAATTTCACATTGCTTTTGATCTGTTTTTCAAGCATGACCTCATAACCTTTGCAAGACTCCACCCATTTCTCACAAGTGATTTGGGTGGATTCCAACTCCTTTTTACAAACTTGATATTTTTCTACCATAGTTTGGAGTTGATTCTTGGTTATGCTCTGCTCTTCTTTAAGACTGCAGATCTCTTTATCTTTTTCAGCCAATTTGTTTTTAAGTTCTTTTAAAGACTTTCCAAATTTGACTTCATCATTCAACACTCTATCCCTAAGATTTTCATTCACCTCTTTAATGTAAGCAAATGCTATAATGCACTTGTCTGAACACAGATTTTCAAGAACCTGAGATAATACCTTAGCTGCAGCCATCATGGCACAATCACATTGATGATCATTTTCTTCATCAGCTCTCTCTTCTTTCTCACCTTCTTTCTTCTCTTCTTCTTTGGACCAGGGATCATTCAATGGTTCAATCAGGGTTTCAGAATTTTCTTCCAGCAGTAGTTCACCAGCAACAGCAGTAACCACTGCTTCAGCAACGTCATCCACTGTTTCATCACTTATTTTCCCTTTTTCAGCATTCAGCTCTTCTGGTATTGACTCTAATGTCATAAGACAAAATTCATCATTAGAAACATCATTAGTAGCATAGAGTGCAAAATTTTCATCACCTAGTTCATCAGGTAAGCTGCTCCAGTTAACAAAGCCTTGGGTGAAAAAGCTTTGCTGATCTGGTTGAACCACTGCTGGTGGTGCAGCTTGTTGTGGTGCAACTGGTTGCACTTGAACCTGAGGTATAGGAGCCTGAACATACTGAATTTGAGGGACAGTGGTTTGAACATAATGCACAGGAACAGGGTTTGCATAATGAGCAGTGTTTACATGGGCAGCAGGGGTATAATGGAAATAGTGCACAGTGTTTTGATTTTGTGGCCTAGGGTTTGAGCTGGGATGAGTAACAATTGGACTAGTAGTTTGACTCCTACATTTCCTAGCAAAGTGTCCTAGCCTATTGCACTTATAGCACTTGATCTTAGATTTATCCAACCCCACTTTTAAATTCCCATGTAACCCTGGGAATTTTCTCCATGTCCTTTTGTAAAATTTGCTTGTTCTTACACTAAGCAATGCCAATTGATGCAAAATGTCCATTTCTTCAAGGTCAGTTGGATCAAAGTGCTGTAAGTCATTGAGTTCAAAGCACAAGTTATCTAACATCTGGTTTTCACCATTTGCAGTAAAAGCATAATTTGCAGAGTGAGAATCAGAGTTATTAAAGTTTCCACCAGCAGTTATGTCAATAAAATGATCATAACTCTGATCCTTACTACTGCTACCAGATTCTTCCTGACCAAAAAGAGTTGTGCTGCCAAATGAATAATCATCAGCAACTTTACCAGACTCTTGCAACTTCTTTTTCTGGTTTAACTCCCTTTCATAGGTCAGGAGTCTACCATGAAGTTGGGTCAGGGTCAGATCTTTGAACTCAGCAGAATTCCTAGTTACAAAAGCAATTGTATCCCATTTTTCAGGTAGTGATCTAAGAAACCTGCTATTTTGTGTAGAATTAGCAAATGTAACTTTAACAAGTCTTAGCTCACTAATGAGACAACTGAATCGCTCAAACTGTTGAGTCAATGATTCACCCTTAATGTGACAAAAGGTTTCATACTGCTGATTCAGCATTTCCCTATTATTTTCAATAACTTCTTCAGTTCCCCCAAACTGTTCCTTAAGTGCATCCCATAATTCATTGGCACTGTTACAGTGTAACAGCCCAGCATAAATTTCATTGGGTAATGCAGATGCAATGATGCTAAATGCTTTGGCATCGAGTTCGAACTTTTGGAAATCAGTTTCAGTATAATTTTCAAGTTTTTTAGGTTCGAACTTCTTTGTATCCTCAGCACTTGGCACCATGGGAACATGTGGTCCAAAGACAACAGATCTCCAACATCCGGTATTCTGTTGAGCAAGGATGTGACCCATCCTTCTCTCCCAGATGTTGTATTCATTACGTTTAAGCATGGGTGGTTTGAAAAGTGAACCGATGTTATTCTTATCATCTTGTGATTGCGAAGTCATCCTGGTTGTTTTACAGGCACTGATTAATCAACTTTGATGGTGATTAAACCTTGCTCTGTTTTTCAACAAAAACGAACAACTATCAGTATCAACGATTGTGAGCTGAACTATTTATGTCAAAATAATTGTTAAATCAAATTTGACTGTCCGAGCTCTGATACCAATTGTTAGGATCTGAGTTTGGATTTATTGTGTTTTACGTTTGAAATAAGATGAAAGATGAATGAGTAATGCAGCGGAATATAAATGGAAACAAACTTTGCACACAATGAAACATGAGAATTGCTTTCAACATACAAGTTTAACATTGAACCGAATGCTTGAATTTATTACAAGATTCAATTACAATATGCAAGTATGTAACAAACTCCCCCTCAGCCTGAGCTCACAGTGATTGTTCGTACATGAATGAAAGTGATGAAGAGAGCTAATAGAACAGTACAGGGTACTGTTCTTTTTATAGGCACGGACAAACCAGTGTGGCATCTTTGCTGACGTCACCATGAAAGTGATATCTAACCTCCTAACAAACTCTAAACAACTGATCTATACAAACACTGCTATGCTAACTACTGATTACAATACATTACATAAAACAAGCTAAACTACTGCTTTATCCTTCCACTGTTGTGACTCCAGCAGTACTTGAGATATTCAGCAGTGCTTGACCCATAGAAGTAGATTGATCAGCAGAGCTTTAGTCTTTATCAGTCTTTGACTTGATCAACAATTTTAGGTCAGCAGTTGTAAGGATCAGTGGATTGGTGGTCATCAGATGTTGAAACCACTTTCAAGGGGAGAGACTTGTATACATAACATCTGCTTATTTTGGATCCACTGCTCTGATCCAGTTTTGGCTTTAATTATCTGTTACTCTGATAGGGTTCAATCCCAACACTAAGCCTTCTTGATTCTTTGAAGATGTTTATGTTACATTTTTTTTCTTTTTTGTGGTATCTTTATTTTGAATTTGTGATTCTTTAAAGACGTTTATGTTATTTTTTTCCTTTTTTATTGGTATATTTATTTTGAATATGTGTTCAGTTTGATTTTTATCTTTTACATCTATATGGTGTTTGGTTTCTAAATGAATCCTTTAACTAAATCAAGTATAACATAATATGTATTTTGTTTGACTTTGAGAATCAAGTTTAATCAAGTCTTTGACTTTTAATTGATGTGGTTCGTGTTTCTGTTTCGTTTAACTTAATTTTTGTTTACACTGTGAATCGAAGATCATGTCTGTTAATTTTGCAAGCGAAAATTTTGGCTACTAATTTTCTTATGTTCATAAATCGAGGGTCTTATATTTTTAATTCGCCTTAGGCTCTCAAAATGATTGATCCGCCCCTAAACCTTAACCGACCGGAACCGTCGAACCGACCCAAAAATTTGATGTCCAGTCCTATGAAATTGGAACATCTAAAAATAGTGAACCCACTGGAAAAAAATACTGGATCCGCCACTGCTTGTGTGCATGTGTTGGATTGGTGTAAAATGAAAAAAGCAATATGGAAAGAGTTATTATTCATAGTGGGGTGACCCTGTGGTCTCCGATCCCGCGCCAACCTCTCGCTTTAAGCGAACTCGCTATATCAAGTGACATAATATTACCCAAATATAATTCGTCAAATTTCATTCTCAACTTATTTTAGGCCCATTGAATTTTTTTAATAAATAAATTATTATCGGTTGTTACACAGTGTCGGTTCCACGTTAATCCAAATCTAACAAGAACAATCTCGTAGTTTTTCCCATAACTATTTGAATCGACTTCATCAAATTCAAAATGATGAAGAACACGGCTTTAACATATTTAAAGTCATCAACATGAATTCAACATATCCAAAATCATGAAGAACACGACTTCATAAGATTTTTCAAATGATTTCCAATCAAACAATTAACATGACTTCAAAATCATTAATGCTAGTATTTGTGCTTATTCAATACGAAGTCACAATAAACGCGAAGAATATGACAAATAAGAAGAACACCGTGAGCCATGGTTGTAAAAATCCCGACTAGGTGTCGATTAATCCTGATTAATCTCAGTTAATTCCGATTAATCCCTGATTAATAGTTAATCGCTAGTCCACACCTCACCGCCCGACTAGCGACTAGCGATTACTTCAACATATGTAAGTATGTTGTTACATGTATCTAATTTACTAATTTCGAACAATATGATGAATTTCATTTCACACGAAAAAGACAATTACAAAGCAATGGCAGGTAGTCGGTCAACATGTATCTAATTTACTAATTGTATTTTAAAAATGGGCTTTTCTCATGTAATATTTGAGGATGACAGGATTTTCTTTTTACGCTAATATTTTTAAGAATTAAAGGGAGGAAAATGTCTTTTCATGATTATATTTTTAAAAATTATGTGATTACATTAAAAAAAAAAAAGGAGAGAGAGATTATATCTAAGAGATATTGAATGCTCACCAAGGCACCCA
The DNA here is from genome assembly GCF_002127325.2 of Helianthus annuus. Taxonomy (NCBI): domain Eukaryota; kingdom Viridiplantae; phylum Streptophyta; class Magnoliopsida; order Asterales; family Asteraceae; genus Helianthus; species Helianthus annuus. The sequence continues at coordinate 95,341,287 of NC_035444.2, read as the reverse complement.
ATATTAAAAGGAGAGTGAAATCAAGAAACTCACATACTAAACTAGTAACAAAAGTTATAGGCAAAGTTTTAGTCTTGTATCATTGTATGAATTTTGAAACCATTTCTTTTCCTTATTTTCTAAGCAAAACGTTGTAAAATATTAATCTTGACTCATGTTCTTTTTTTCTTTACACTATATCATAAAGGAAAGGTCACCTTTTATTAATGATATCTTATGTCTGCTGAGGTTTGACAATTGAAAGATGTTCCCTTTTTTTCTTTACACTATATCTTTCCTTAAAGGTCACCTTTTATTAATGATATCTTATATATCCACAGTTTATGGATCTGATATAGATTTTAAACATCATCTCCAATAATTAAAAACCTTCCATTTCAAACAATAATGATTTAGGGAATGTTTGTTTAACTCTTAATGAACCTCTTATTGGTTCAGCACTTAATGGTTCAGACTGTTTGTTTCGCGAATAAATGTTTGAGTGGTTCAGACATTTGCCTCTGAATGGTTAAGCATTATACTGAGTCTGAATGGTTAAAATCTCTAATCTGAATTGGCCAGACATTTGCCTCTGAACGGTTAAGCATTATATTGGCTCTTAATGGTTCAGACCTCTTACAGGTTCAACACTTAATTGTTGAGACATCTTACTGATTCAGCACTTAACCGTTCAGAAGTTGTCAAACAGCCCCTTAGTCATTGAGCACCCCCTCAGTCAGATAGCTTGAGTTATGAATTTAACTTAAAATATTGAAAAATAGTTTGTTTGAAATTTTTGAGCATACATGTTTTGCGTGTAAATCAAGGTTTTTTTTTATTGTTTTGAGTTAGCGTTGGAAAAATCATTCAAGTATGCAGTGGCGGATCTAGGATTCACGCCAAGCCGTAACGTTTTATAAATAAGCCGTAACGAAATCGAAAAAACATCAATTTTTTCCAAAATTTACACTAAAAACGTCAAATTTTTCCGCGCCAAGCCGTAGCGGGGGTTGCCCCCCGGTACATGCTACATCCGCCCCTGCAAGTATGTACTAATAAAAAGTAAACTAGAAGTTGTAGATAACTATAAGTGAATTAGTATATAATCGCATTTAAATCATGTGTATGGTGTACGCCGCTATTGGGCGTCCGCTACTGACTGGTCGGCGTCTGCTACCGACTGGTCTTACCTTTAAGATTAAAGAGGTAAATCATATGTCTTGGAGTAAAGCGGCTGGCATTAGGGTTTGATCTCTATACATCTGAAGAGGTATGGTCTCAAACCCATGCACACATGGCAAGGACCACACCACTTTTCTCCAGCTTAGCGCCTACATCAGCAGGAAACATCCAGAAGCTTCTGGAAGAAATCGCAGGTGACAAAGAAGATGCTCTCCCAGACATAAAGGACGACATGTGTCACCTATAGATGGACGCTGTCGCAGCCCCCGACCCCTACCCCAGGAGTGGGCGCCGCGAGAACACAGAGCGGGTGGTATCGGTGTTTATTTATTTGGCAGCGGAATTGAACATCAGAACCGTAGTTAGGAAATATTTATCAGAGTTTAAAACACCAAACTTTTATAATAAATAAATGGGATAAAACCCAAGTTTCATTCATACATTTATAGGGATAAACCCTAATTATTGAAAACAAAATCTCATTTTTATTTAGGTAACTTTTATAGCCACTTCTTTAAGCTTTCAGTACTCCCCTGCTAGCTTCTACAGGCTTCACATTAAGTTACCTGAAACGCGTTTTAAAAAGATTTTATCAGCAAGAAATACTGGCGAGTGCATTCTAGTTTAATCAAAACAGCTTTTATAACTTTATAGTATTGAGAGCGATTTATATCTACCAATATACTCATTCAGTATTTGTGATGTTCACAGTTCCATGACTGTGGTCATGTTATTCATTGGCTAACTCACTGTCCAATAGTAACGGATTACAAGTAATGTATATAAAACCCCACATACCGGCAACAATTGTAGAATATATAGACTCAATCACTGTTAAGTATAACTGAAAACATTTGAGGTTTTGTAAAAACAGTTTGGTAGAAAAAGAGAATGACTCATATTGTTGACTTAGGTAATACTATTGCTTCCTGTTGGTATTCCTGATTATTATCTATTAAAAATTAAACAATGCATACGTGTTAGTAAGATAACCCAAATCACATTAGCCATACAACACGAGACAGAACTCCAACGAACTGAGTCAGGCAAAACCTTGACATGCGTTACGGAGCCCTAGATCAATCGGGTAGGGTAACTAATACGTGATCGGGGGTTATAATACTTACAATGAGGCAGAGCTTCGCGTTTTAGGGGTATAATACCCGAGTATTTTCGCATTAAAGCTTTGAGAGAAAAAAGAAATTTGAGCGACTGAAGACTGAGGCTTCCGCCTCCTTTTATAGGCTGATCAGCCACTAGCTCGCGCCCCGCGAGCCATCTTGCTCACACTCTCGCGGCCCGCGAGAGTCCTAGGCTAGAGCCTAGCTTGGGTTAGTCACCTATATAGCTTCGACACTTGTCCGGACATGTGGCAACCTGAGGGCTTGCCAGCCGCTACTCGGTCGCGCCCCGCGACTCCCCAGGTGAACTGTTTCGCGGCCCGCGAGAAGCCCACATAATTTGTTTTATTTGATTTTTGTTGAAATTAAAATTATATGGTTATTATTTTGCGTCTACTGGGTATATTAGGAGCGTTTAGGGGTAATTCTGAGGGTTGTTATAGAAGCAAACTAGACCTACAAGATATTTGGAGGACAGACCGACAGCCACTGCCGTAGTACGCCTAGCTGGACTAATGGGCGGGCGCCACGTCACCCACTACCCTGACGACAGCAGAGGGGACAAAGAGGATATTCCCCTTAGTCGGACAGCTGGCACCCATTGGCTAGCTGGCAATTATCCTCCCTTGTCACACCCCAACCGATGGCGGAATCATCGGGGCGCGACACTAAGCGAATCAGATCGCTCAAGAGAATCCATAACGACTAATTTAGTGACAATATTTAACAAGTTCAATATCCCATACTGTCAAACAAATATTTCAACAAAAGTCATAACAGATTTCAAGTCTCTCAGACAACCCAACCCGACAACTTAGATTTTTAGGTGAGTTTCTAGCAATCCTATCCATTTGCAGCAAAACAATCCATAAACCTGTTACATACGTTAAAATAAAGTCAATATAATAATGTAAAGGTGAGTACACAAGTTTGCATAAGTATAGCATTAAAAGTGTTTACGCATAACCAGCATGTAACAGGTAAAATGGCGAATCAAGTAAGCTATCAACAATGATACAAGCTAACCACAAGACTGCGAGTAGACTATGCGCGACACGTGTTCACCAAAGCGAACGCGTGAAGTAAAGTTTGTGATCCTTAACAACCCCCTGAATAAACAGGTGCTGAGTCCAAACTATAGTACTATTGTTGCTAAGGGCGGTAGGGCAAGTCATCACTGCGTAACATAGCAACAAGTATTCAACTAATCACGTATAACATGCGAATGCGGTTTGCATTTAATAAGAGTGTTGTGTGTTTTGTTAGAGAACGTATGTAACACCCAAAAGTGCGTTAAGCAAAAAGGGTTCGAGTATACTCACAGTGAGTGTTTAATAGTAAACACGATCTGGAATGGAGTGGAGGGAGCGCCGGATCAGCCTGCGTATGGGAACATAAGTGCATCAGTCTTCCTAGTGCGGAAACGGTCAAAGTTGGAGTGTCGAGAGGGAAACAGACTCCTTGTACGAAGGGAGTGCCTTCGTAAGAAGGTGCTGGCTTCGTAAGAAGCCGTGGCTTCGTAAGAAGCCGTGGCTTCGTAAGAAGCCGTGGCTTCGTACAAGCGGCTGTTCAGCATTTTTGAGTGTTCGGACTTGCGTTTTCGCCTGAATCGGATGTATTTTTTAGTTCTTTTCATGACGGTTTCGACACCACTTCGCGCCCACTATTCAATGAACGAAATATATGTCGGTTTTGGTCCGGTTTAGTGTAAAAATAGAGTTAAAAAGAGTTTTTCTTTGGATTAAACACTTGGTGAGTGCGAGATTCTCATATCTACATCTTGGGAAGCCAAGGCTAAACCCAAATTACTCGTTCAAGTGTAGATCCGTAGTAAAATAAGAAGTTTTGATAAAAAAAAAAAGATGAAGGTTTTGTAAAAAGAATGAAGGTTTTCATAAAAATAAAGAAGTTTAGATGAAAAAGATGAAGTTTAGATGAAAATAGAGAAGTTTGGATGAAAATAGAGAAGTTTTGATGAAATCGGAGATAAATTCATGTAAAATCGTAGTGGAAAACGTTGTGATATACGTAAAAATGATAAATTTTACTTGAAAATCGAAGGTCAGCAGTTCGGGAGCAAAATGGCAGCAATGAACGAAATGGAGAAGTGAGCTTGCTATTTATAGAGGAGGTGGGATCGCACAGGTGGCTTCGTTCGAAGCTGGATGCCTTCGTACGAGGCCGCTGGCTTCGTTCGAAGGGCCTGTTTTGTGCAATTAGTTTCTCGTTTCGCGTGTAGAATGCTTGTTAGGTGCGTTTTGTTGCGTTAGTTAGTACGAGTATGTTAAGTATTTTAGTAAGATATTAAGTATTGCGTTGTGTTGCGTTTCGGTGCGATAAATCGAGTTGCGAGTGTGAGTGTTTTAGCGTTTTAAGCGAATGCGTTGATAACCACATAACATACTAAACAAGTAAACACACAAATGACACAAATAATAAAAATAATCCGCGTTTCGAGTTTGCGTTGAGTTTGCGTTGCGATAAGCGTTCAAGTAATAAGCGTTTAAATGCGATAAATAAGCGATAAAATGTGATGTAAACTGCGTTTAAAATATAGTTCAACCCGTTGTATTAATCGAATCTCGGAGTACAAGCGTTTACGATTGAAATAATGGTTACAAAAGAACAATCAAAAGTTCGGGTTGTTACATCCCTCTCCTTCATCCTTCGGCTATAAATAAGAGGACTCCTCCTTCAGGTTGAACAATCAGCTCTCTCTCTCTATTTCACTCTTAACACACACTATTATCCTCATAACAGTACTTATTCTCACGCCGGAGGGTGGTCACAAGGAGAACCCCCTATTCCCCTTCTTGTGGCGAGTCACCGGTGTTCTGTTTTGCAGGATTCCAGCGATTTGCAGGTGAAGGAAGAGATTGAACCCTAGTATTGTTAGGATCGGAGGATGTCATGATTGTGTTTGTTTGTATAATTTGAACAAGTCAACAGAAATGAATAGAGTTTAAGTGCAGCGGAAATGAACAACAAACTTTGTAAACACAATCAAAAGAGAAAATAGTTTTGATAAACACTTGCTTTACTTTATGCTGAATGATTACAATAGTCAAAAGATTACAAAGCATGCTTACAAAACTAAGCTCCCCCTCAGCCTGATACTCCAGGGTTGGTTGCACAAGATGAAAGGATTGAATTGAGGAGAATGACTCACCCAAAACGATCAAATGTAACAGTACAGAGTACTGCTCCATTCATAGGCAATCCAAACTACTGAGGCATCTCAGCTGACGTCACAATGAAAGTGGCATCTAACAGACTAACAAACTCTATCTATTGTTCTACAACTACTGACCATACAGACTCTAATTATATTCTAAACACTGGTGTATAAACACTGACTCTTCATTCCACTGATGTAGTCAACCACTGTTGTTTGAGCAACAGTGCTTCCTTCAAAGGATGATCAGGCCTTGAATTGGGCACTGCATTATCTCTTCAGCAGTACTTGGATTTCGTCAGTAGATTGAGCTTCAGCCTTTAAACTCCATCAGTGCTTTGGCTTAACAGTAGTTTACAGGATCAGCAGTTGTTGATAAGGGCAGTACTTGGAGCATATCAGATGTTGGATTCACTGTCAAGGGGAAAGCTTAATGTAAACAACTGCTTATGATTAATCCACTGTAGTGATCCGGTTTTGGCTTTCATTATCTGTTCCTCTGGTAGGGTTCAATCCCAACAATCTCCCCCTGGAACAGATAATGACAAAACCCTTCATTATTCTGGATTTTTATTTCTCATCAGAAGTTCCCTAACTTGTCTTTTAAATTCCACTTCAAAGTCCTTGGAACTTGAGTCATCCTCATCCCTGCACAGTGTAAGTTCAAGGAGATCCTGCAAATCTTCAACACCAAGACCTAGTGCTTCTTTCCTTGATATGTACTTCACTTCACCATTGGATCTGAACAGGGTCAATACGTGGGTCTTTTGATCAGACATCCACCTTAGTACTTTTGAATCCAATGGGTTTCTTGGGAGAGATTTATTCAAAGATGAGTTTGGTGATGTTGGTCTTGTGAAGAGTTGTAAGCTATCAGACATTTGTTTGAAGGCCATTTCAATGACATCATTTGCTGCAGCTATGTCTTCTGCAGTCTCTTTTTCAATCTGCTCTTGTCTCTTTTGTTGATCTGGCTCAATGTCTGATATTTCTGCTGAGTCATTTGGTGATGCAGGTTTGGTTAATACCTTTTTGGCAAGGTCTTGAAGCTTTGCTGATCTGTCTTCTTTTAGATCCATTTTCTTAATGGCTTCTGTGAAGTACTCAGCTTCCTTTTCTTTCACTTATTCACTGGTCAATGATTTCCCTTTTTCTTGGTTTGTCACAAGGATAGGATTGTCTACTGATGTGACCAGTGATTGAAGAGCATTTATCTGTTGTTCTAGCTTTTTGTAGTCGGGCTTGATTGGAGTGCCTGAGATAATTATCCTCCTTTTCTTAAGCCTTTCATAAGCCTCATCAATGTACTGCTTCGTCCATTTTGCTATGGCTGTGGCAGAGTCCACCTTTGCATCCACCAGTTCTTGCTTCTTTCTTTTATATTCAAATGTGAGGTCAGCAATGAGCTTTTTTGTATGTGATCCAATTTGGAGTTGTCTTCTTCTTTCTTGGATCATTTTTAATTCTTTCAATCCTGTTTGCCTCATGCTTTAAAGCAACTATTGGCCATTCTTCAAACTGTTTTTCTTCAGCAGGATAGAATTTTTCTTTCATGATATAAGCAAGGTATTCTTTTCTCATTTTATTTCGTGGATCTGCTTTTTCTTTGCTTAGATCTTGTGCATAATCTTCCATCTGCTTAACTTTTGTGAGCAAGAATTCCAATTTTTCAGAGATGGCTTCGTCACTTTGACCTTCACATTCAATCTTAGCTCTTATCTTAGCCTGCCTTGCTTTGAGCTTGAGATACTCATCCATATCTTCTGGGACTGTGAAGCCTATGAGTGGCGGGAATCTTCTGTTTGAAGGATCATCCTTAGTGTAGAATTGTCTCATCTCATTTTTTATAGCTTCTAGTTCCAGTGGATACTTTGCAGCAATAGGATCATGTATATCCTCATCGGCCGAGATTGGTTTCCTTTTTCTGGTGTAAAGCTTTATGGATGAAGGAAATTTTGGTTGTGATGTAGGAATGGTGAGAGCAGTGGTGGTTGGTTGACTAACAGCTATTGAAACAATAGGTGTTTCAACCACTGTTGTCATTACAACTACTGATGTGTTAGCAGGTGTCTTCTGCTTTTGAGCAGGGGTTGAAATGGCAGTGGTTTGAGTGGTGGAAAGTGTCTGACTAACAGCAGTTGAAACAACTGGTGTTTCAATCACTGTTGTCCTTACAACAGATGTTGTAACATCTGTTGTCTTCTGCTTTTTGGCAGGAGGAGATGGTGGGGTGGCTGTTTTCGGTGGTGAATTTGGTTTTGGTGATGGTGATGTGATAACAGATGATGATGATGGTGGAGCAGTGGTTGTGGTGGTGTGTGGTGATGTGGTGTGTGTTGACACAGCAGCTTTGGTTTGGCTATCCTTTTCTGGCTCAATGTAGATACCATCTTCAATTCCCTTTTTCTTCCACTTGATCTGCTCCCCCTTTTTGGCATTATCTGGAAAGGGTTCATTCATGAAAAGGACAGTGGGAGGAACTTTTCCAGTGGTACTTTGGATATGAGCCTTGATAGCTTTGATGTCTGACTGAGTATCTTTAAACCTTGATTCCACCATGTTTGTCAGCATTTGTACATGTATAGCATGCTGCTGATCAGCCATCTGTTTTTGTTTTTCCAGCAGTGGTTGGAATACATTCCATAGCTCATTTGCAGCAGGTGCAGGTTGTGCAGGTGCTTGAGCTGGAACAGTAGTGGACTGTGCTTTCTGAGCTTTTAATAGCTGTTGCACCATATCCTTTATTTCAGCAACTGAGTTTTCAAGGTTATCAACTCTGCCCGTCAATTCCTGATATTTTGAGTCATCACCCAAGTTAATGGGATCATCTAAATCCCCACCAGCAGTGGTTGTACCAATGTGTGACTTAGGAACTGAATCCCAAAAGTCATTCATTGATGCCCCTTGTTCTTGGTACTGGGGACTTCTTTCTTCAGCACTTGACAACCTTTTGAGGTTACCAGTGGGAATCACAAACTCACTGGTGGTTCTCAGTGGTGCTATTGAAGAAATTGCCTTCAAGGGAGTCTTATGAATGTAACCACTGTCCAAATGTAAACCAGTGGGTTCAACATTTGTAGTGGCTGCTCCACTTGAACTACTGACAGGAGTTACTTGTAACTTTTGCAGTGTAACCTCCTCAGTTGTTGCTGGGATAGCAGAGGTATAGACATCAGACCCAGTCACTTGTGGGAGTACGCTCTCAGTGATAGGTGATTGAGAGGAACTGGTTTGTGTCTGAGCTATATTTACTGCATGCAACAAAGGTAGCATGGATTGTGGTAATGTGAGAGGTGAAGATAATGGTGTTGTAAGAGACATGTCCTTGGGATCAGGACTGAGGAAGATGGATCCGAGTGGGTCCAGAGCTTCATAATGTGGGGTCCCTGTGTTTACAACCTGATCCTTTTGTGAGGATACATGAGGAGTTTGAGGCAAGGGTGGAGATCTTTCTTCCATCTGCTGTGAGGAAGTAGCAGCAGTGGTTATTGGTGACATTTGTGTTGTCACCGGCAATGGCTCTAGGATCTCATCTTCCAGAGGTGCCTTTGTTTTGGGTTTGGGGGGCTTTCTGGATGTTTTCTTTTTGGTCTTTTTGGTAATGGCAGGTGTTGGTTTCAAAGCAGTGGTTGTGCTGCCATGATCACCTGGAGCAGTGGGCTCAGCAGCTGATATCTGAGGAGCAGTGTCATCTGCTAAATTCTGCTCAAGTACCTCTGCTTTTGTTTTTATAGGTGCCAACATTCTAGAGAATGTTTTAGGCGTTAAACCATTTATTTTAAAGTGAACACCTTGTTTGAGCAAATCTGCATCTTCTTTTTCAAATTTTTGTTCAAAATAGTAGCTTAGAAACCTTGGAAAAAGCAGAAATGCTTTGCTATCAACATTTTTCACCAAATCATCAAAAATCTCCTGGGAATAATTAAAATTTTCATTATTTAAAATAGCATATCCCAGGCATTGAATCTTTGATGGTATTTCGTTAAAAGCAGTTGTTTTATTAGAAACACACATCAAAAGAGTGTGAAATAAAAACCTGGGTGCAGAAGGGAAATAACCTTTTTGTAAGGTATCTCTTTTTTATTGTTATACATACCCTCTATTCAAGAAATCATTTTTCAACTCGGTTTTTGAAAAAGAAGTTTTACCTTTTTGATCATTGAGTTTAAAGACTTCCGAAATGGATTGTGGAGAATTTTGAATCTTTTTTACCATATATAGAGGAGTTGATAGCTGTGACAGTGTCTCCTTGTTTTTCAAGGGTAGCATTTTTCCAGAACTCTCTCTGGGTTTGTTGGTAAATGGGAGCGTCTGCTATTAACAAAGTTTTGTACTTTGATGCAGATAAGGTGTCGATGATGGAGTCGAAGGTGTTGGTGGTTGTGGGTTTTGTGAGTATACCCAAATAGTTGTGAGGGGATTTGTATCGGATTTCAATGGGTTCAGCGGCCATTTGAGTGGCGTCTTTCGGAGCAGATGAAGAAGATGATTTTGATTTTGATTTTGATTTCGATTTTGATTTCGTCATTTTGATGAAGAAGATCGAAGAAAGATTTTAGAATGAAGAGTGGGAAACTGCTTTGAGAAGAGAATTTTTGGAATTCAATTCGACAGTGTGAGCCACTGTTTGGGTTTTGATCAGGGTTTTATTTAGGGAAAAAGTGAGTGCTGATGTGGCAGCGGTTACAAAAGATCTGATGGCTAAAACCTGACCACGTGTCAACCTCTGATGAGAAGATGAATAATGGAGGACAGTTGTTTAGAGAGCCACTGACGAAGCAAATATCAATGGTTACAACGGTAATAAATGAAACAGTGGGTGATTTTTACCATCAGTAGATAGCATATCAGTGGATAAAACACTGATTTTGAACAACAGTGCATATCAAGAAAATGAGAGGGCAGAGGTTGACTTTCAGCAGTGGACAGTGTTTAAGAACCAGATTATCCTGATCTAGGATAACTTTCTTCACATCCTGCTCCGAACTCTCCACGATATCCTGGGCCCACATCTTTAATTGCTATGCTGTACTTGGTTTGGTCGAGGATTTCATTGAGGATGAGTAACATTCTTTCGCCTCCTGCTGATCACTATCGACTTTGACAACTCCCCAAGGGGTAGGGATCTTGATGCATTGGTGATACGTTGATGGCACGGCCTTCATATCATGAATCCACGGTCTTCCCAGTATGATGTTATAGCAGGATAGAGAATCCATCACACAGAAACGTTGTATCGAGTCGACTCCTTCAACATATACCGGCAACATTATCTCTCCCACCGTGTTTCTAGCTTCTCCACTAAAACCAACGAGCACAGTAGACTTCGAAGTAATGTCCATCGGAGACACATTCATCCTCTTCAATGTTTCCAGCTGAATTATATTGACAGAACTACCGTTGTCTACCAATATCCTGCGTACAAAATGGTTAGCCACATATAATGTTATTACCAAAGCATCATGGTGAGGATCCTGAATAGTATCCCTGTCATCACTATCGAAAGTGATCACTTTATCGGTTGTGAGGGTAGTCATCCTGACTGGTTTGTCTCCCTTCTCACTCTTAGCTTCTTTTGCATGTCTCTTAGCCGCTGAATATGAAGTCCCACAAATGTCGGATACTCCTGAAATAAAGTTAATTATTTTGGCATCTGCTGGGGGTGATGCTGCTCGCTCAGGATCCTTTTCGGGATCCTGCCCTTTATTTTTCTTCCTTCCCAGCAAGTCCTTCAGATATCCTTTGCTTAGTAGGTAGCTTATTTCTTTTCTCAAGGCAATGCAATCCTCAGTAACGTGTCCGAAATCCTCATGGAAGGCACACCATTTGGATTTATCCTTCCAATCAGCTTTTTGTTGATTCTTCCGAGGCCACCTGGCTTTATCTCCCAAACCCTGCATAGCATACATTAGTTCAAGTATATTAACAGAGAAACAATATTCGGATAATTCAGGATATTCTTCAGGATCCTCGTCTTCAACAGCGTTCACTCTCTTATTATCATTTCTGCCATATGGCTTAGAGCGGTAGGGTTTGTACGAGGATTCTGACTTCCTGTTAGTTGATTCGTATGTTGAGGATGCATTCATCCTTTCTTGCATTTTTTTGTCATCCTCTAATTGAATATATCTTAGAGCCCTGTTACGAGCTTCGTCGAGATTCCTGCAGGGATTCATTACAAGATCCTGATAAAACTGAGAATCCTTTTGCAACCCCCATCTTAAAAGCTTGCACGGCTGTTGCAACATCAAGATGTGGGATATCCAAGGATTCTCGACTGAATTTGTTCACATAATCTCTCAAGGATTCCTGGGGCCCTTGAGTTATCCTGTAAAGATCACTGGTTAGTTTCTCAAAACTCCGACTACAAGAAAATTGACTGTTAAATAAATTCACTAAGTGAGCAAATGATGTAATCGAATGAGGAGGAACATTTAGGAGCCATTTCAAGGCTGATCCTGTTAAGGTAGAACCAAAACCCTTGCACAAGCAAGCTTCCTTGAGCTCCGGAGGGATAGGGTTGATCTCCATCCTTTCCCTATACTGGGCAATATGCTCTTCGGGATCCGTTGTTCCGTTATAAAGCTTCATATTTGGAGTCTGGAATCTTTTTGGGATTTCAGCATCACAAATAGGACGTACAAACCGAGATATCCTGGGGCTATCCTTGGATACTTCAGGAATCGGCTGAACCACCCCAGGTACACTGGATATCATATCCTTTAGCTTCTGTAGCTCCCTGGATAATGCTGATGTTACACCTGTATCCTTCAAAGATCCAACACTGTTAGTGGCAAAAGTATTATTATTATTAGGCACGTTACCAGTCGGAGGATTCTGCCCATATCTTGAATCATATCCTGAGCTCCTCATGGTTGACATCCTAACCGAGGAGGATATTTCAGGAGTATGATTCTGAGGAAGGCCGGGCACAATATTCCCCCTATTATCCTCAGTATACACAGCTGAACTAAAGTTCAAAGCTCTGGGCTGTAGTGGAGTGACGATATCCTCGGCAGATCTGCTCGAGCCGGACTTCAGGAGTTGTATTTCCCTCAACAGCATTTGGTTTGTTTCCTGTTGCTGCCTCATTTGTTCATGCACACTTCCAAATAAGGTTAGAATTTCATCATTAGAAGCTAAAATCGGAGCAGATCCCTGAACACTCCGAGTGGGGATAATATCCTGAGGTTGTGAAGAAGATTGCATCCTTGGAGGAGGTGGTGGAAGCACCGGACCAGTAGTAGCAGAAGTTGTAGCAGACACAGTGGAGGAGCTCATGTTTGATCTCGAGGCCATTGTAAACAATGTGGCAAAAAGTTTTGAAAACAGAAAACTGATTAGCGATTTCACAAAAATTTTTAGCAAAGAGAGCACCACTTGCCCACGGTGGGCGCCAAATTGTTTTGGTCAAAAATTACCTAAGTAATTAATTGATCAAATTAGTTTTGTGAGGTAGTGTGCTAAGAGAATGTGTTCAAAAAAGGTGTTGATTTAGTTCTTTGCAAAAACAGTTTCAGGATACGGCTCAGGATATCGAGCTGTATCTATAATCAAACAATGAGTAGAAATGTAAAGGTTGACACGTGATGTACGAGGAAAGCCCTTGATCGATTTAGATCTCCGGCATAAAACCTCGGGAGCTGACAATCGCAGCTGCCTTGTTCTTGTTATTACTTCAAACTTCAGGATACAGTGCAGGATGTGGTGCGGATCGACTAAGTGTTACAATGTAATTTGAATACAAGTGCTTGAATGTGGTGTTTGCAATAAGCTAGAGAGTGAAAGTGTACGAGAGTGTCAGTGGAAAAATTGTGTGTCTTAAACTGATCCGCCCCCATCTATTTATAGTAAAGATAATGTAACTAACTATCCTCTAAAACCGGGATCCAACGAATATTCCTTAGCCGAACGTTGTAGACCTAGTCTTTCGGGTTCAACGTCTCTCCCTCAACAGATACGCCCGAGTCTTGAGGAGAAGAAGTCCAATTGACCGTTAGCAAGTCCCAGCCTTTAACCTGCACGTGATTAATTTGATATACCTCGGGATATTATCTAGGACGTGAGCAATATCCCCGTCCAGTATCCTGATTACAAATAAACGATCACAATCAGAATATTAGTCAGGATATACGTTCAGAAAATGGCCCATAACACTGTTGATCCGGTTTTATTTGAGAAAAACACCTTTCTAATAAAATTAAAGGTTATTTTGAAAATATCATCAAAAGGATCTGGTAACTTTCCAAGCAACCTCATAATCACATCAATCTCAAATTTTATGACCACTGTTTGGGACCACTTTCTTATCAATTGATTGCAGAGTCCTCTTTTAAGTACAATCACTAGAGATACTATTGTTACCTGAACATTCGTGAATTAATGAATGCCCACAGTTGCTTGATGACCATTGTTTTCCAAAATTTTGAACTCTTAAGTGTTTTACATTTATTCTCTTTTCCTTGGACTCTAAAAGTTTTGAGATAAATACACTTATGAGTTTTTATGATTTTGCTTCTTCCCTTTCTATCCTTCCCATTCATAAGTAATGAAATACTTACTGGGAGGTATTTATTGAAGAAATACTTAATCCAGAATCATTTTGGAGTAATGTTTTGAGAGATCTAGCCACATTTGTACATGTTTTATTACCAAATCTCACATTACGTATGATTTGGACTGTTTTGACCCCTGATTTTCTTAATATGTTTTGACAGGGTTGATTTGGTCCTTTTGAGGATTCTCAACCTGCCTTTTAACACATAAGATTTCATGACTAAAGTTTTATTTCCCTCTTTCTATGTTAGTAAAACACTAATGTTTATATGAACATAGGTTTTGTTAATCTGAGGTTCATACTTTAGCATTAAACATGATGAAATCATCACAAATTTCATAACAGTTGAAATCAATTTTGAAGGATGATAATCATACCATAGTTACCAGACATGTTTTCAGATCTGAAAACTATGGGTGATTGGTACATGACATCACTTTTTGTTTGAAATTTATGAATCTTATGTCATCTTGGTTGTTTTACAGAGCTTTAGAATAGTCACTTTGAGCATGATTTCTCGTTGCTCTGTTTTTCAACTAAATACAATCAACCTTAGTATCAATGAATTTTGAGCTGAACTGTTATGTCAAATTGATTGTTAGATCGAATTTGACTGTCCGAGCTCTGATACCAATTGTTAGGATCGGAGGCTGTCATGATTGTGTTTGTTTGTATAATTTGAACAAATCAACAGAAATGAACAGAGTTTAAATGCAGCGGAAATGAACAACAAACTTTGTAAACACAATCAAAAGAGAAAATAGTTTTGATAAACACTTGCTTTACTTTACGCTGAATGATTACAATAGTCAAAAGATTACAAAGCATGCTTACAAAACTAAGCTCCCCCTCAGCCTGATACTCCAGGGTTGGTTGCACAAGATTAAAGGATTGAATTGAGGAGAAAGACTCACCCAAAACGATCAAATGTAACAGTACAGAGTACTGCTCCATTTATAGGCAATCCAAACCACTGAGGCATCTCAACTGACGTTACCATGAAAGTGACATCTAACAGACTAACAAACTCTATCTACTGTTCTACAACTACTGACCATACAGACTCTAATTATATAAACACTGGTGTATAAACACTGACTCTTCATTCCACTAATGTAGTTAACCACTGTTGTTTGAGCAACAGTGCTTCCTTCAAAGGATGATCAGGCCTTGAATTGGGCAGTGCATTATCTCTTCAGCAGTACTTGGATTTCGTCAGTAGATTGAGCTTCAGCCTTTAAACTCCATCAGTGCTTTGGCTTAACAGTAGTTTACAGGATCAGCAGTTGTTGATAAGGGCAGTACTTGGAGCATATCAGATGTTGGATTCACTGTCAAGGGGAAAGCTTAATGTAAACAGCTGCTTATGATTAATCCACTGTAGTGATCCGGTTTTGGCTTTCATTATCTGTTCCTCTGGTAGGGTTCAATCCCAACAAGTACACGAGACAACTCAGCTGGATAACCTTATGTTAACCAGTGTTTCATAAACATCCACAGTCGATTCTCACCTTTTACTACCGATGCACTATCGTGTGGACAATCCCTTTACCGAGGCACTTGATGTGATAGTTTTTCTTCACTATATGTTATCTTGGTTCAGTTGTAGAATAGAAGCGGTGATGAGGGTGTACGGGAAGGACCATCATACGGGGCCCGTGACTTCGAGAGGCACGTATTTTTTTTAAATCCGATATATATATGTTCATTTTTTTATAGTATACGCATACCAACTCCAAGATAGGCCCATTTACAAAACAATTTTTGTTATGAACAAGAAGTTAGCCCATTGACATTAGGTTTAGTGAGCCCAATACCCATTTGATTTTAAAAAAATATTAATAATAAAACATTACGGAATGACACATTTTTTCGAGCTCGAATATGATACTTGAATTCTCAAAGACGCTACTCTTATTGAATACCAAACACCATTATGCTCCTAAGATGAATTGACACCGACACAAGCAACGATAAAAATTGATCAACATTTTTTTGTTAAAATAGTGAGTACATGCCATTGTAATTTTCTTCAAGTGAAGGTGACACTTAATACACGTGAAAGATTTAAATGTTTGACATCTTAATGATATAACTTATAAAGTCATAATTATATAACTTGCTTAAGTTTAAACCTTGCTTTCTTGACCAGTCTTTGAGTATTAAAAAGAGTGGTATGGATTAAAACTTAAACAGAGCGAATTTCTAAATTTCAAATGACTTACTAAATATGTTGGCATGTGCATTTCTATATAAGGATTGTTTGTAAGGCTAGACGGTGTGGCCCTGTTTTTAGTCCGTCCTCACGCGGCGACGGACCGGCACACCATGCCGCTCCCTGCCGTCCCGTCCTATACGTCCTTTCTTCGCCGTTTACGACGGAACTTTTTGTGGGGCCCAAGTTTAAAAACTAGCCGTTATTTAAAAAAAAATTATTTCTCATTTAATTTAATATTTCAAACGGTTATATTTTAAAAAATCACCAAATTCACTCCCACTTTTATAAGTACTCACCCCTTTTATACATTTTTTCACAACTTTTCACCCACTACAATATCATATCTCTCTCACATTTTATAACCCCTCTTCTCTTTTTTTTATAAAAACTCATCTATTTTTATACCATTTTTTATCCACTACCACTCCATCTCCCTCTCAAAAATTATCATGGCTTCACCTTCTTCCATTTCTTCAATTTCTTTCATTTCTTCATCATCTTCGTCTACGTGGTATTCTTCATCTTCGGAAGAGGATGCTATTATGCATAACATGATTATGAACGCGGCTCAGGTCATCATGGCGGGTGATGAAGTGTCGTCCCAACGGCTAACTAGACGAGCAAAATTAAACCGAGACCAAGAAGGTATTTTAGTATTTTTTTCCTTATGTTTTATATAGATTTGAAAATATATTTTATAATTAATTTTATTTATGTTTCGTTTTAAATTTATAGCCGCCCACGTTAAACTAGTAGCCGATTATTTTGCCAACGAACCCGTGTACCCAGCCGAGATTTTTCGACGTCGGTTCCGCATGAGTCGTCCACTGTTTTTACGTATTACAGGCGACATGGCCCAGTCTGATCCGTTTTTACACTGCGAAACGACGCTAGGGGGCAAAGGGGTTTCAGTAATTTACAAAAATGTACGTCGGCCATTCGTCAACTGGCATACGGTTTCGCACCCGATGCATTAGACGAGTATATAAGGATGTCTGAAAGAACCGCACGTCTATGTTTGCACAAGTTTTGTGAATGGGTTGTCAAATTGTATAGCAAGCGATACCTACGGAAGCCGAACGCAAACGACGTTCAAAAATTATATCAAGCACACGAACAGAGACATGGTTTCCCAGGAATGCTCGGGAGCATTAATTGCATGTACTGGCCGTGGCAGAACTGCCCAGTTGCCTAGCAAGGTCAGTATACTAGGGGAGATCATGGATATCCGACTATTATTCTAGAGGCTGTTGCGTCACAGGATCTCTGGATCTGGCATGCTTTTTTTTGGTCTACCTGGTTCGCTCAATGACCTTAACATCATATACCAGTCACAGATATTTGAGGATGTAGTGGCGGGTACAGGTCCAGACACAAGCTTTACGGTTTCGGGGGTGGAATACAGGCGAGGTTACTACTTAGCCGATGGGATATACCCAACGTACTCAACAATTGTTAAAACTATTCCGTAACCGGCGGACGATAAAAGAAAAAAGTTTGCGAAGTTTCAAGAGGGTGCGAGGAAAGATATTGAACGGGCTTTTGGTGTTCTACAAAAAAAATGGCAAATCATTGAACATCCAGCACGTTCGGCTACACCAAAGCGGTTACGAAACATTATGTACGCTTGTATCATCCTTCATAACATGATCATTGAAGACGAAGGTAGAGCGATATGCGAGTACGATGAAAACGCGTCTACTGGAAATTCTGTTCCAGTTAGTGGGGAACAACAAGATTTGAACATGTTCGCTCTACGTAACGAGTACACACATCATAACCTACAAGCGGACTTGGTGAAGTACATTTGGAACAACGCTCAAAACGAACCCGACAACGACATGGAAGACGAAGACTAGTAGCTTATTTTAATATATTAGGATTTAAGTTTATGTTTTTTTTGAGTTTATTTTTTTAAGCTTATGTTTTCTTTTTAATTTTTTTTAAGTTTATGTAATGTTTTTTAATATTAATGAAAATATTTTGTTAGTTTATTTGTTAAATGTTAAAAAAAAAGTAGAAGATTAAAAAAATAAAAAAACATAAAAATGGTGGGAAGGACTATGACTATGACCATCCTCCCATACCCTCTACTTTTGGAGGATGGAGCATCCTTGGGAGGACTATGACGTGACGCCTACGTAGCGGATGGTCCTCCAAAGATGGGATGTCACCATACCCTCTAGCCCAATAAAAGATTCCTCCAATACTTTGGAAAACATCTTATCATATCTAAGTTTAATAATTAGTAACATTTAAGTTGGTTTATAAAAGTATAACAAGTTTAATTTCGTTTGTTTAATAATTAATAACATTTAAGTTGGTTTATAAAAGTATAACAGGTTTAATTTCATTTATGAAAAAACTAGGTTAGAATCCCGTGTATTACACGGGTTGATTAAATATATTTTTATATAATAGAAAAGTTACATCTTTAATTACCCGTGTATAACATGAGTTGAATAAGCACGTGTACTACACGGCTTGAATAAATATAATGTAATCAGTTAACACACACAGTCGTCAAAATACGTTTTTGGTAAAAAGAACTTTGATATACTATTTACATATTAGAACATTTTACTTTGTTTTTTTTTTATTTTTCTATTATTAGGTTATAAACTTGTGTATTACAAAAGTCCATTAAATCCACTTATTTCTTCTTTCCCCATTTATGACCCATTGTTTTGTACCTAAATATTAGTTTTTATTCTTCCCTACTTAATACATGTAATCTCAATCAAGTAATCAAAACTAAAGAGGAAAACAATTACAAAAAATGATATGCACTTTTCAATTTTAATTCACATACAGAACTAACATGAGGCTATCAACCTGCAAATATGGCTTGTTTGGCATTTAGTCAGCGAAACGCAGGCTGGATCTCTCCTTTGAGTGGATGTTGATAGCTCGGAATGAAAAGGGGCTTGCTCCATGTGAATGGCCCCATAAATTTAAGAGATCCAATTATGTTTGGACTACATCTCCGGTGAAAACACAGGCAATTTTGCTTGGGTTTCAGGCAGTTTTGCGTTTGCACCACATCCCCATTCCATTTTGCGAGTCAGTTGATTTCGGTCATCAAACGATAGTGGGATCCTCACATGTTAGGCATGTGAGGGAAATAAACTGAGATAATTAACTTGGTTAGTCATAAAGGATTAAACCAGCAACAAAAATAAACTTAAAGGATGTTTTTAGCAAGTTTTAAATATTAAGGCTGGAACCTGCAAGTTTGAGAAAACATAAAGGACGTTTTGTGCAATTTACTCGCAAAATAATAAACTAAAGATAAGTATAAAGATTATATTAGGTTAGATCCCCGTGTATTACACGGGTTAATTAAAACAATTATTTAAAAAAAACTCGTTTATTACACGGGTTGAACAAATGTAATTTTATATATTAAATAATAAAAAAAATTATATCTCTAAGAACCCCATGTATTGTACTGAATAAATGTAATTTTATATACCAAATAATAAAAACCCGTGCATTGTACGGGTTGAATAAATCTAATTATATATACTACATAATAAAAAAAGTTATATTTTTAAAAACACTGTGTATTACACGTGTTAAATAAATGTAATTTTGTAACCTTGTATATTACACGGGTTGGATAAATGTAATTTTACAAACTAAATAATAAAACAGTTATACCTTTATAAACCCCGTGTATTATACAGGTTCAATAAATCCAATTATATATACTAAATCATTATCATCATCATCATACTCAGTAAATCCCACCAATAGCAAAGCTAAGGTAGGGTTTGAGGATGGTAAGATGCAGACAGCCTTACCTCTACCCCGTATGAATAGAGAGGCTGCTTTCAGTGAGAGCCCCTACTCGATAGTAGTTTTGCATCATGCCTTGGATATAAGGCACATAACACTCAACAATCAGGACAAAGACCGATTAGTGCATGGTCCCTTTTGTCTTTCTACTATCAACGCCACTACATGATGATGATACATGATTAACCATCCTCCGCTTTTAACGTTATTTTCATGAACTTAGTAAAATAATGTTAAAATTAGTGCAATTTCACTTTTGCCTTCCGAGCGTCCACACATATACATTATATGCACATACCGCAAGCGGGGCGAATCTATACTATATAATAAAAAAAGTTATATCTTTAAAAACACCATGTATTACATGGGTTAAATAAATGTAATTTTGTATAGTAAATAATATGCTATTTGATTCGTTTAAAAAAGCATAAATTTGGTTCAGTTTAATTCGAATCAAGTCATAAACTTGGTTAAGTTTAATTCGAATTGATTAGAACCCCAATTTGAAAAATAAAAAACAGAATTATATTATAAGCTTCTCTTCCTAATTAGTGTTTTTTAAAGTTTGATCTAAGGTCTAATAACTTATTTTGTATATTTTGTTTGTATTTTAAATTTTTTATGAGCATATTATTGTTTTTTTAAGTTTAAAATTATTGTTTTATGTTATTATTTAAAAAATCTTTAATTTATAATTTAAATTTGAAGATAATATATTATTAGATTAAATAGAATGATTCTATCCGACATTCAAAATAAGATAAGATTTAATATTAATTGATTATTTATTATTTAATTATTAATTGATATAAGATAAGTATGAAAATGTAGGAAATTAAAATGTAGACGCCTTCAATGAGTGACACGTGTCCCAAAGTTGGTTTCTTTTATTATATAGTATAGATAATTTCTAATCTAGTAATTAATATAAAGAAGAAAATCGTTCCCTCCATCATTGTTATGAAAATACTCGATATTTATTTTAATTATTAAGATATAATTTCTAACCTAGTAATTAATATAAATAAATAATAAGATAATTTATGGAACTTTATCTGTAATTTTTTAACATCTGAGCCCCCAACGTCTTTTTTTCTAACCCATTTAGCCCCTAACACTAACCTCATTCATTAAATGTTAGGGGCTAAAAGGGTTAGAAAAAAGACGTTAGGGGCCAAAAAGATTAGAAAAAAAGACGTTGGGGGCTCAGATTTTAAAATTCTTTTTGGGCTAAAAGGGGCCAAAATCGTAATTTACTCTATTAGTTAAATAAATCTATGAGAAGGAGATTAAACTAAATAATAATTATCCATAAAAAATAAACTAAATAATATTTAGTATAAGAATTATCTGTAATTAATTAGAAAAGATTAAACTAAAATAACGTTGGGGCTCAGATGTTAAAAAATCCTTTTGGGCTAAAAGAGTAAAAATGCTATAACCACAGGGGTCAAAATCGTAATTTACTCTATTAGTTAAATTAAATAAATCTATGAGAAGGAGATTAAACTAAATAATTAATTATCTATAAAAATTAAACTAAATAATATTTAGTAGGAGAACTATCTATAATTAATTAGAAAAGATTAAACTAAAATAATAATTATCTATAAAACATGGCCTAATATGATGATAAGTGTCCTCAAAATAGTTTCTTTTATTATATAGTATCTATCTATTATACTAAAGCAAAATAAAGGTTGACTATTTGACCATGATGTGGCAGCTCTCTTAGGCCAGATAATTGAGAATTTGGGCGCCATTCTCCTTTTCTTCCATATTCCTTCATTTTGTTCAATGCTATTAAATTCTCTGTTACCTTCACCGCTCTCTCTCTTCAATTGTCTTTGTTACCACCGCCTTATCTTCAACATATACTTCTTCCTTTTCAAGTTCATCATCTTCAGTCGAATCCTGAAATTTTTCTTTGATCCATTACGAAAAATTGTAAGTTTAGATTGTTTATTTCTTAGTTTAATCCTTCTTATTTTTTTGTCGGAATTTTATTTTGGATCTGAAAAAGTGTTATTCTGTACAACAAACCCTAGATCCGATTGTCATTATAGATTTGTTCTTTATGATTAATTTCTTTTTCTTTTTGTTATACATTTTATTGTATACTCATATCCCTGTCTCGGTTTATCTCTTCTGTTTTTTGATAATTTTTTTGAATAAATTTTGTATTGTTATTTGTATGAAACCCTAAGTCCGATTCTAATTCCAGATCTGTTTGTAATATTTAGTAACATTATTATGTTGTTATTAAATTTGATGTTTATTCATAATCCAGATCTGTATGTTATTGTTATTGAATTTGATGTTAGATTTATTAAAATCCCTAGAATGATAAGCTGATATCACAATTTCATGGTAAAAAAATGTGATATTTTTATTGAAATTTGTTGTTTATTCATATTCCAGATCTGTATGTTATTGTTATTGAATTTGATGCTAGATTTATTCAAATCCCTAAAATGTTAAGCTGATATCACAATTTCATGGTAAAAAAATGTTTAATTTTTATTGAAATTTATTGTTTATTCATATTCCATATATCTGTTTGTTTTTGATATTGAATTTTATGTTACATTTATTCAACTCTCTAAAATGTTAACCTCATTTCACAATGTCATGGTCAAAAAAACATTTAATTTTGATTGTTTCTGTGTTGTATGCACCATAAATTCTTTGAATATATTGTTTTTAATAGAGGATCTTTTTTATTTGTTGATTTTTTGTTCTTTTTTCTTTTTATTTTATTCTGTATCTGATTTCCTACGAAGATCTGTTGATTTTTGATAATTAACCTTACTGTTGCTTTTTGATAATTAACATTCAAACCTGCTTTTTGATTCTGTGTTAATCCTTTGTTGTATTATGATTTCTTACATCTGAGATGGTATGATTCCGATGGTATGAATCATCTCCAAGAAGACGAACAATAAACATTTCAGATCCATTATCCCTCTTCAACCCTACAATGAACCTCCGTCAGGTTTGTTTTCTTCAACATTTTTTCTTTAATTTCAAATGGTTGGAGTGTAATGCTATTTGGTTTTATTTGATTAACATTGTTTGTTGATTATTGTTTGTGTTCGTCAGAATGCAATTAGGGCTTTTCGGTTGAAGGAGCACAATTAACTCAATGCAACTTTTGGTGTCCCTTGATTATAAGAGGGTATGTACATTTTGGTGATTTGAGTTTGTTTGTGTTGGAAGGTTTTTTTTTTTTTGCTCATTTTGGTAGTTTGTACTTTTCTGGTTGATTGTTGATGGTTAGGAATTTGGCGAATATTCACATGAGTTTGTTTGTTGATGATTAAAATTATGGAAGATTGTTTAAATTCTTTGCGAATATTATCATGAATTTTTGAAATTCCACTTGAACTACTGCTCCTATTGACCAGACCCATATCATGAATTTTTGAGTTTTTAAAAAGTGAAACATTTACATAATTTCTGTTTGGTATATGATTTATGGAAATAAGTTAGTTGCAGACTTATTCTTTTTTTATACACTTTGATTTTTTTTTTGTTTCATTGCGGGTTTTATATGCGAATGGTGATGAAGAATTGCTCGACTATCCTTGGTGATTAAGATTTTAAGGTATTGTTGATTTTAAGGTATAGTTATGATTTAATGACTTTCTGTTGCTTTTTGATAATTAACCTTACTGTTGCTTTTTGATAATTAACATTCAAACCTGTTTTTGTAGGTTTATAGTATGTCTGTCCCTTCTTCATTAAGGTATAATTTTTTTTATTAACGTATTGTATTATAATATCCCAGTGACATATTCAGTAAGTTATATTTCGCGTTCAAACCTGTTTTGTTAAGAAGAAACGTTCAGTTGTATAAAAAAATCAGGGAAAGTGTTTTGCTTGGAACATTGAGGCGTCGTTGATGTTGCCAAGGAGTCTCAGAAAATGTTAAGTTATATAATTTTCTTACACTCCTCGGCAATGTCAACGACTCCTAAAAAAAGTTCCTTCGAATCTCTCTGACTGATTGCTTCATCGACAGATTGTTTCTTTTTCTCATCACATATTTCCTCTATATTATATCAATTCCTTAACCGCCCTATTTTCATTATATATGGAAAGTTGCCTTTTGAATAAATAAACTTTTATTTTTTTTAGGTAATTTTGGAACCGTTTCCATTTGTACTCCATATATACAAAAATTGTTTTTAATATAATGTTTCAATCGTTCACTTGAGAAGCGTTCTCTTTTTTTTGTTCTTCATCAGACATCCAAATACAAGCATCGGTAAGTATATTGCACCTCTGTTTGACCAGGGGCGAAGGTTTATTGGTGCCCGGGGGTGCACCCGCCCACCCCAATATTTTGGTTAGAAGTGTATAGGTTTCGGTTTTTCGTCCGGAAATTTTAAAAATTATATAGGATCGCCTCCTCCCAATTATTTTTCCTAAATATTTATACAATATATAAATTAAAGTTTGTTACCACTTTGTATATAAGTGATAGGTAGTTTTGTAAATATATTTTAACTCTTATTTGTTTAACCCTAAGTTACCCACCACACAATAAACTTAATCATAAATTTTTATGTCTAAGAACGGGTCCTTTGAATGAATGAATTTTTTTAGTTTTATTTGGAACTATTATTATTTGACTTGACCCGAATCGATAGCCGACCCGACCCGAAATATAACGATAGAAAAAAAATATTTGGGTCCCATCACTTTACGCCCCCTCGAAACATTTGATCAAGCTCCGCCACTATGTTTGACATTTGTATTTTTTATTATATATAACCACAATTATAGTTATTTGGTTTTTATGTTCTATTTAACTGTGTAATTGATATTTCAAGTGGTATCGATATCATAAACAATAATCACTATTTAGAATTTTCATTATATATAACCACAATTATAGTTATTTGGTTTTTATGTTCTATTTAACTGTGTAGTTAATATTTCAAGTGGTATCGATATCATAAACCCTAATCACTATTTAGAATTTTGCTAAATACATGTGTTATACAAATACTGATTCAACTGATTGAAACGAAAATTATATTATCTATTGTTATGAGATTTATATTTTTATTAATTAACTATTTATACAATTTTTTAATTTTCTTATTATGGTTATTTTGATGTTATACAACTCATTCTTCAACTTATTCATTAATCCTTTGTTTGTTAATTATTTTTATTGAAATATATTAGATCTGATGTCTTTTTTTTGTATCCTGTTTTTTTGCAGGTATTTAGTATGGGTGAACGTTCATCAAGGTATTATGTGTATATTTTTTATAGTTTCTAACAATCCCCTTATCGTGTTATATTTTCTTAACATTCTATTATGTAATTCAGTTACAGAGGACCCTGGTTCTGTAGGGTAATGAATCGAGCAGACCAACTTATTCTGGTATAGGAAAAAAATATTACTTTAGTTATTTGTTTTATCTGTTTTTCCATATTTTTAAAAACATAACATTATTATTCTGTTGTTTAAATCAATTGAAAATATTTATAATTCATTTTCCATTTCATTATATTATTAGTCCATTCCGGATGATGCGGCCTCCAAACTATGGGGTGTTGACAAAGGCCCTACTAATGTTATGATACACACTGAAGATGGTCGTGACTTTAATGTTTTTTTAAGCGCGTCTAAAGGGAAGTTATTTTTTTTCATGGATGGTCCAATGTTGTTGAACACTTGGGTCTAACTCAGGGATGTTTGGTAGTATTTAATCCTTTAGATCATGCTACGTTTAAGTTAACAACTTATCAGAATGGTGTTAGTCGTGGGTCTTTCTGGACATATATGCTACCTCCATCATGCAATTTTTATGTAAGACAAATGTGATTTTATTTTTCCTTAAGTATTTAATTATAATTTATAAATTTATAGATACTAACCTTTTTTTTTTTCATCCTACAGCTCATCCCTGAATGTATTTTGCCCAAGATTTACGATTTTTCGTCAAATGATGTAACCTCTACTGTGATGATCGACAACCAAACGTTTAAAGTTTCCATTGTAACTAATGATGGCAAAGTCGGTTTTTCCGCTGGTATGGATGTAATTATTAGTATGTTTCAGTTGGAGGTTGGTTGTTATTTCTTATTCACCAAAGGTTTTGGACATTTTTTCTATTTGAAAGTCTTTGGAAAAAACGGTGTTGAAATCACATATCCTAACTTAGATTTTCATGAGGTAAATTAAATATATGTACTTACTTCTATGTATTATACATATCAGAATGTAATTCATTTTTTATATATTAATTTGCAGATTGAGGTTGCACCTATAGATGTTGATAATGAAGTTGAAGAACAAATACATGGTGGTGTTACTCGGTTTGTTCGTACGGCTGGTGAAGATTATTTTGTAAGTTTTCATATCATCTTCAAAACTGATAAAACACATAAGTTTTATGTTATTTTATTTTATTTAATGAGTATTAATATTTTTTATTAATTTTATTTAAATACAGAGAATTCCTGATCACGTTTCACGCATGGCTAAGCTTCATGAAGGGTTAAAAGATTTGACCATAAATTTTTTGCATCTGGACCCGCCACTGCAGATTACTAACGGTACTAGACGTGAAAGAAGAACCAATGGTCGTGGTTATCGATACGCTTTAACCTCTTGGAAGAAGTTCATGAAAGCCGCTCAAATTAAGGTCCGTGACGAGGTTCACTTTTCTTTTGATGAAAATGAGCAGGTCTTGACTATTGAGAGGGTTGTACCTTACGTTAACCGTAGTAATTAGATATATGACAATTAGGGCATGTTTTTGGCCTTTCAAGTTTTTTTGGTTATAACATTGGTTTTGGACTTTAATTTCAAGTTTTTATATATCTTTCAATCTATTTCTTATTTTAACCACTGTAAGAAAATACTTAAAAGTATAATATATCATTTTACTAATTTATATTCCCACTAAAACATTTTATCATAGATAAAACCACGATATTCAAACTACTTTTATGGAAAAAATTAATCTTATATATTCAGTATAACATTGCTGATTATTGTTTACAACTAAATATGTAAAAAAACAATATATAAACTAACTTTACATATATGAAAAATTATTATGAACTTAGTATTATATCTTCAGCATATTACACTAATTTGTTACATTATAAACATTTTATAAACCTTCCAGAATAGTTTTTTTATTATATATAATAATTGCAGAAAGTCAGGTACGACATAGTAGGTTGCATATTTATAAATGTTTTCATTATTTCGAAATTTACTAATCATCAAATTTCCCTCCGTTCCTTGCAATTTCAAATTAATAACTATTGAAATAGTTAATATGCCCCATGTGTTTTTTATCCAGTGTAATCGTTTACAAATCTATAATAAGCCAAAAAATATACAAATTTAGTATACGTAGTTATGGCCATTATATGGATATGTTCGTCAATGTGTGATATGTCATAGTTCAATGCTGAGTTTAAAACTGCTAAAGTTGTAGAATGTTCCATAGTTTCAAGTTCAATTAAAGGTTATGAAGGAATTTAATATTGACAATCCGTATACTAAGTTGGTTAGTTACATTTCATTTTCTAATTTTTTATGACATATACCATATTTTTGGACATTTAGATTGATTGACTATATTTTTAGAAAATACCTTCATATTACATATTTCCATTTTCATCGTATATTATAATTGATTGTGTTCGATATTTTAAATTTTTATACTTTACAATGTTTACTTAATTAACTTTGCCTACCTATTATAAATATTCTTTAAACATTTCACATTTTAATCAGTCTTATCTATTCAGCATTTTTTCTATCATTTTTCATAATCTTTGGTAAGAATACCATTGACAGTTCTATACGATATTGATTTATAATTTATTACAATGTGTTAGTATATAGTGTTTTTTTTCTAATCTTTTCTTTGAATTTTATGCAGAAATGGAAGAAGGTGCAATCACATTGTTGAATAATTTGGACCTCAATGTTGATAACTATACCATAAGAATACGCATTGTTCGTTTGTGGACAAGAGCTGATTTCAATAACGTTAGAAAAGTGTATTGTTATGATATGATAGTCATGGACAGTGAGGTAAGTGTTCATATACGTATTTTATAATTTAAGTTTATATACTGTTAATTGTCAAAGTACGTATTATTTGTCTAACATAATGTTGTTGTTTGTCAGGGAACAAAAATGCAAGCTTTTGTCTTGGCTAAAAACGCTTCTGGATATCAACATCTTTTGGAAGAAAAGCGTTGTTTGACGATTAGAAATCCTTCATTGGGTGAGAATCGTCAGAAGGTCAAGTACGCAAAAGGTGGTTTGAAGATTAACCTTAATAACAACACCGTTGTTGAGGAATGCCACGAGGCTATTGGTTCTGAATGGGGTTTTGATTTTACTCCGTTTGATTCAGTTGTGGAGGATCCAACAGTTGACAACAAGTTTTTTAAAAGTCCAATTGGTATGATATACAATTAAAACTATATAACTAAACATAACACATTTTTTATTTTGTTGACACTATTGAATTTTTATCCACAGATGTAATTGGTTTTGTGGTCAAAAGTTTTCCCTTCGAGATAGACACGGAAACTAATAATGGACAAAACCAGAAGAAAGTCACCTTTATGCTTGAAGACTTGAAGTATTTATTTATTTTTTCTTCACTTTTATTCTTTAATATATTTTTTTTATATTATGTATTCTGAACAGCTACTTTGTTTGTATTGATTTCAATAATGTTCAGCAATAAGCAGATATTTGTGACACTTTGGGACGGTTATGCGGATCAAATAATGGAGTATGAGAGCAGCAATCGAGGTGAAAAAAATGTCGTCGTAATCATTCAGTTTGGGAAATACAGATTCTGGGGAGGTATCGTATTACTTCAAATATATTGTGTTTTTTTCTTTATGGTTACATTTTGAATAATTGTTTACATTAATTAAAATAAATGTATACATCTGTTCAGGGCATTTGTCTGTTTCAAATTTGTATACTGTCACCCGAGTCTTAATTAACAGTGATATTGATGAGGTTGCTGAGTTTAAACAAAGGTTCACTATCCTAATAAGTTTTTTTAAATTTCCTATGCATTTCTGTGAGTCTAAATTATTAAATTTTATTTTTTTACTAGATTTATCGAGAAACTTTCTCCCCAAATGTCTTCCAGTTATTCTGGCCTAAGTTCTTCTGTTGTGAAGTCTGCCACTGAAGAGTTCCTTTCTGACCTCACTTTTTTTCCCATTGGGTCGTTAAGCTCCATAGATACGGTAACACGGATAACAGATAGTTTTTATATGTTTTACACCATCCATTTTTGTATACTTTATATATATCTTAAACACAGACGAGGTTTGTTGTCATTGTTGGCACTATCAAGAGTTTTGCATCGAACAATGAGTGGTTTTACAACGCGTGCACAAACTGCAACAAAAAGGTTTCAACCGTTACTGTTGTTAAAGAAAAGCATGATGGTACTGATGGTTTTGAAGAGGTTACTGTCTTGGAATGCAAGACTGATATTTGTAATACAAGGACCGTTTCATCAATTCCACGGTAAATATTATCCATGTTAATTTTTGTTTGTCAAAATAAGTAAATCTCATTTATATTTGTTTGCAGAATTAGGCTTTATATACGTGTCCAAGATTGCACTGGTATTGTGAGTCTAACATTGTTTGAGCGTGAGGTGACAAAGCTTTTGAAGGTTAATGCTAATCAGCTTTTAGACAACAACATTGAAGTATGTACTAAATAATTCATTTTATCATAATTGTGTTTATTTTAAAAATATTAATTATATTTTATTTTTCAACAGTTAGCAAACGAAGGAAGCTTTCCAAAGGAGCTAAATTCATTACTCAATATGAAGTTTGCCTTCAAGATTGCTGTTTCTTCTTTTAACATCACCAAGAAGTCTGATGGATACTCAGTCTCCAAGATGACTGATAACCCGGTTGTTTTGTCCGAGCTTGATAAACATTTTGACACTATTCAGGTAAATTTATTCCAATTCACCTTTATACTATTATTACAATTTTCCAACAATATTTAACTACTAATTAATATCATATATTTTTTTAACTTAAAAAATTTTTAAAAATCAGCCTATTGATGAGGAAGCCGTCAATGTCGAACCATCCGATTCAAATCGTAATGATGATTTGCCTGTTAAGGTTTAGTATCCTTTACCTTATCTATGATTCAACTTTAGCTCATTATATGTTAAATGTATGTTTATAACTCACACCTATTTATTTATTTTATTTTACTAGGATTCTATATCCCAAACGGGAGACGATGTAACCCCTTGCTCAAATGTGTTTAAAGTTGGCTTTACAACATCGTTTGATCAGAAGGATGCTGACTTTGATACGAGCAGCGAGCGTGACTTGAAGCGCAATTTGGATACCGTGTATGACGTGGATGATGTATCTTCGCAGTCTTCGTCGAAGTCGCGTAAAGATGGTGGTTTGGATGCAGTTCTTCTAATTCCAAAGAAAGAAAAGTAGTCACCTATAATTCGAACATTTGATTTCATCGGCTGTTTTTTCTTAAGTATTTTGCTATTTTTGTTTATTTTGACAATGGTTTTAAGTGTGTGGTTGATTTTTATGAACATGGTTGTCTTATTGTTTAGTTGTTTGTTTTGAATATCAATTGTTATTTTGCTAATTTATTTTTCTAATCCCACTTTTTGTTTCTTATACATATGACATTATTATTCTTTTTGGTAACTAACATTTTAATATTATATTTTTTGAGTATTGATATTTTTATTTAAAATATAAGATCTAATATCATTTTGTTAATCAGTATTTAGAAAAAATTACACAGTAATAAGATAACAACTTTTTACGTTATTTAAATAATAAAAAAAAATAATCCGTGCTTTAAATAATGAATCTTACTTAAAATTTAGTTCCGAATATGATAATTCGTTAATATGGGACACTTAGATATCCATTTTTTTTATTATATAAAAATTTAATATTATTTGTTATTTTATGTAAATAAAACGTAAAATTTAATTATTGGTTGATATTTGAATTCAATTTAATTATACATGTAATGTAATGTATTTAAGGAATGTAGTTAATACATTATCCATTTTTAATATACAGTTACCATAAATTAATTCTATATATATATATATTAATTAGAATAAAATATATATTGTTTATACTATTATTTTTATATACATATTTTACCAACGAATTACCACAAATACTTAGCTGATTTCAACTGACCCTCTTCATTGTATGGTTAACAAATACATGGTAACGGTATTTTAACCCTTAGTGGAACATAAAAGGTTGTTGTGGTAATTTATGTTTAAATCCATGTTATTTTTGTCAGAAATCAAACTATAGGGGATGTATATGTAAATTTCATTATGGCGGTTCTAAATAAGGACTTTGTCCTTACCATACTCTACCATCAAATCATCCTTCTTATCATTCTTATCATCCCTAGGAGAACGCAAATCGCCGACCGGAACGTATCATCGGATTATCGCCGGAATCATCCATCTTTTAGGTTTCCGGCAACCGAAACTAGGGCTTCTAATCTTCACTTAAAGGTAACAACATTTATGTTCCTGTGATCAGTCATAAACTTTACTTTTAATCGTTTATATATTTGATTTTAGACCACTACATTGATGTACTTCTAAAGTTAACCATTAATATTGTTGATTTTTGTAAGATTTGATTCTTTAATTGTTTGAAAAATAGTGTTGTAGTTTAGTTTTGTTATGCTATGTTCAAAAGTTATTTATATACCGATCCTAATTTTTTCATAAACGTTTGTTGATGAATCTGTATTTAATAATTTACTTAAAATTTGATAGATACTGGTATTAAAACTTTAAATTGCTGATGCATTAAATTTATTTATAATATTGTATGTATATTCATATAAATTTTTAATTTGTTAAGCATATAACTTTGGGTTTTTCATTATTTTAGTCGTCATTTTTTGTAGTCCAATCAGTGGTATGTATATATTTGTTAAGATAGATATATTAGTGTTTGGTAAAGTACTAGAATTTGAAAATAATTTATTGTTGCAGGTTTCAAAATGTATACTTCATTTGTAAAGTATCTTCTAAACCCATCCTCATTGAGTATAGTAAGTATTCTTTATGTAATCTATAATTCCGCTTTTAGAGTAATATAATTTATAATTTTGTTATTTGAAACTTATAATACTAAATATAGTTAATATTAATATTGATATATATACAGGATGTACCTATCAGCTTTGTTACTCAATTCTACGGAGAGGATTGGGCCGATAGGAAGATGCGTATATATCACTCGTATATATCACTCAAGTGGGAAAATTTGGGTCGTAATGTTGAAACGATTAAAACGTATGCCAGTCTTAACTGACGGCTGGGAAACAGTTGTTTCAGATCTCAAACTTCAGAAGGATTCTCTCCTGACATTTCGTCCCATGAACCATTTTGGTCTCTATCTTTCATCTTTTGTTAATGGCGTCTGTGATCAATCTTATTTCACGATTAATCGTCATCTAAGATTGGGTTTTACGGTATGTAATCTCAATTATTTTTCCTTAAACTTTATATTTAACATGTATTTCACTTTTTATAATCTACCGTACATAGTCAACATTCAATTTGTTATGTTTCATATTATGTAGATCATTGAAGATTCATTTGTTCAACAATGTTTTGGAGACGATGTAATGGCTGGCTCATATGAAGTTAATTATAAGGGTTCTCCGTGGACGGTGTCAACAAGTAAGGTTAATTCAAACTATGTATTCTCACAAGGTTGGACTCAACTTTGCAACGATCTTGGCGTTCAGGAAGATGATTTATTGGTTTTTGAAAAACTTAATGATGTTATGTTTGATTTAACGGTGTATCGAGACGAGGTTGAGATAAGGTTGAGCAAGAAGGTTGAATCTGATGATGATGATGATGATGATGATGATGTAATTCAGATCTCTAGGGCCGATTACGATAAAGCACTTTTTAAGGTTCGAATCTATTAGGTATTATATTTTGTATCCATTTTTATTCTTCTTTCAATCTTTTTTTAATATGATTTTTTCAGGACATAGAGGTAGATGATAACCAGCCCACATCTGTTAAAAGTCCATCAGGAACAGTCCCGACAAGTACACCAAAGAATGTTCATGTTAAAGAGACGTTGAAAGTAGGTGATGCTTTACATTTCACGACAACACAAGATGTAAGTTTACACTCTCTATTATATTGTTATATTAATTTATTTATTATGACAATGACAATTGCCTATTATAACTAAATTTTTGAATTCAACCTACAATTAACCCATACGAACATTAGTACTGATAATAAACCAATTGTTGCATCTATATTATTACTTTTATAGTTTTTTTGTTTCTTTGTTTGTACAAACACATAGTTTAATCAATTTGCCTTATTAGTAATACCATGGGATAGTTTCAATCATCATAATAGTTGTATTCGAGTTGTTGGAACTTCATTATTTATTTCTTTGGTTTACAATTCAAGTATTAATTAAATAAACATGACAATGTACAATTAATTTAACAACTTTATTATGTCTGAAAAATAAACTCCAACTTGATTAGATCAATTAGAAGGTGAGTCTTGGATGTATTTTTTCCTTTTTTTTTCTAAAAAATTAGTACATTTTGTATATGTAATTTGTTGCTGACAAATTTTTGCTTTAAATTTAAAAAACATATAAGATGTAAAATATTTCATGTCCTAACTCTATTATTTCACAACAGCTCAAAGGAAAGGGAAAAGGTAAACTTTCTGTCGACCGATCCGTCACAGTTGAGAATTTCAACAAACAATGCAAAGGCCGAAAACGTTATACAACATCTGATCAAACTGTAAAGGTATTAAATAATTTATGTATTTTATTTTAACTGTACTAATATCCGTTTGTATTGTACATTATTTTCCTTATCAAAGGCAATTAAATTCTTAACTGTTGTTAAAAATGTGTAGCATCCAAAGAAGGTTTCAAGGAATGCAAAAAAAGTTTCCCGTATCTGCATTGATCCAGAATATTTCGACTTTAGCCGTAAAGCTGAATATAGGCTGGTACTTTTTCTTTTATACCTGATCAACAATTAAAAATTTTATAATTGTTTATATTTGCTTATAGTTTTTTGTTATTTTCAACGCATTTAGCGGCTTCCGGTTGAGGTTGTTAATAGAGCCGGCCTGTCTGAAAGATTGCAACCTATATCTGTCCAGAACTTGAATGGTGATGTTGAAGTTTATGACACAAAGACAGAGTTAAACAGTGGTACGTTACGTTACGCTGTGGATGGATGGAGGAAATTTATGGATGATAACCAGTTGCAGTTTGGACACATGTTGCACTTCACATATGTAACTTCACAGAGGAAGATTGTGTTGAACGGTGTAACTTCAATCTAATGAAGACTGCTATAAAGTGTGTTTAAAACAGCTATGGTTTGGTTAGTTGTTTGTTAGTCTTTTGAATAGTTTAACTTTTTTGGTTGTGTTTATGAACATGAAAAATTTGCGTCCTTTCCCATGGTTGACTTTATTTAGATCTTTTGTAATGATACTAATGTGACTTATTTTGTAATAGTTTTTAGATTTTGTTAGTGTTTTATATGTCTATTATATTAAGTAGTTACAATCTTCATATTTACACAGTTCATATCTTTTATTTATTTGTAAAGATGTTATAAATCTCAATTTCCTAAGAAAAATTTTAATATAAGGTAAACAAATTCATTTATGGAAACATATATAACAATTTACAAACTTATAAAATTAACGTATTACATAAATATATTTCCATATTTTTTATATTCTATCTCTATATATTATTATAGACTTCTTCCAATTTGTGATTTCTATATCCCCCTTTCATTTCTTATTGGATGATTCAATAAGAATTGATCAAAACACTCATTTTCCCTTGATTATTTCATCCTCGGTATTCAACCTTTCAACTCGGTTAGTTTGTTCAGTTTGTATTTTTATCTAATGTTATTTAATCATTTAGCATTTTATTTGAATCTGTATGTATTTTTGTTTTCACAATATTTGTTTTCGCACAGTATAATTCATTTAAGTTGTGCGCTGTCATTATAATGTATCTTTATATTTATATATTTATACATATATAATACATAAATTTTATGATTTAACACTCCGTATAAAATATAAACCATTGTACACAATTAACACCTTATTGTTTTGTTAAATTCTTTATATGAATCTTTATTGATTATTGATTAAATATTACTTAACATGTGTTCTAACATACCAACTATGTAATTTAACAATTCTTTTTCTAAATTCATAGCAATGCCTAAACGACCAAAAATTGTCTCCGTATACAATGACATTGATAAAGAAAACACTCAGCATGGTAAGTTATTTAAAGTTTTACGGTTTTTTTACCTTCTTAGTTATTTGATTATATTGATAGAGATGTATATTTTTTTATCCGCAGTTCACCGGAATGAAAACACATCCTCCGACATTGTTAACGGTATAGCACTAATTATTTCATTGTCCATTTATATTATTTTAGACCTACTTACTTAGCTCACTATTACGCTACAATTTTTTATTAATTCTTCCATTTTTTTTGTGTCTTTTTAAAGTTCGACGAGGCAGAAGACCTTTATCAAGCATAACGAATGGTATTATTTTAAGTATATATTTTTTTTAACAAAATGATAATTATTTTTTCCTTATCTACAATTAACTATTTTGATTTGTTATTGTTTGTTTATTATAATTTTTTCAATTTGTCTACGATTTTATAATAGCTGTCCTCCCAATTGTTACTCGAGACGAGGCATCTCATAGAAGAAAATTAAGAAAATTATACTTGGATAATAAGAAATCAAATGTGGGAACTACATCGTCATCCCTCAATATTGATTCCGCTAATATTAATTCCACTTCCACTCCGTGTGTTACATCTGATAACATAGTCAACAGAATTGGTTTTCACAATTTTGAATCCACTCCTGAGGTGACTAATAATGTTAATCCAAGTCCTTCAAGTATTGTAACAAGTAAGTATTTTTTTATTTTAATGTTTATATATATGGGAATATGTTCTTATTGTTTTGCATCTATATTTTTAAAATGCTTTTTGTCAATTGTAGCAGGTAACATTATTTGTAGTACCAGCAATCGTACAACGAGAAAAAACGATGTTGGGAATAATATTTCAACTGGCATCACATCAACCACCTGCACATCATCATTGAACCGTAATTTGCAAAGGCTATCATCTGGGAAACGTAAGTTGGTATCCAAAGCACGTATTTCGTCTCCTATACCAATGATCGACTTGACCACAGACGAAACCGTAGAACGAGATCCTTATAAAGGTGTTTCTACAGGTTAGGTTTCTTGATAAGTAGTGCTACATATTGTAAAAATACTAAGTCTTAAATACGTATATCTTTTTATTGTAATGAATGTTGTATATATAACTATAATAATGTTGTATGTTTGAACAGATTATTTGGATCACGGTGATCAAGTTATTACTTGTGAAGTTTGTTATGCAAAGTTATGGGACGCAGAGAAAGGAAGCGGAAGAAAAGAGGGTGGCAAAATATGTCATATGTTATGTTGTGGTTATGCCAAAGTTGTCTTACCGGATTACAAAACCGCGACACCTTATTATAAAAGTCTATTCATGTCCAATGACAATGAAAGCAAGCACTTTTTGAAGAACATTCGACGTTACAATTCTATGTTCGCGTTTACGTCAATGGGTGGTAAGGTTGACCAAACCGTGAATACTGGTAATGCTCCTTTTTGCTACAGAATTAGTGGTGAAAATTACCATTCTATTGGTAGTCTTGTGCCACCAAACGGAGGGAAGCCTAAATTTTGTCAGTTATACATATACGATACTGAAAATGAGTTGGCAAACAGGCAATCAGTTTTTAGGTACCATTCATGAACTAATTCTATTAATAACATTTATTTTAAGTATATATTTACTTAATATTTCAATTTGATGAAACAGGTCTTCAGACAATGTTTCCTCATCATCCACTTCAGATGAAACTGATAATAAGCTGATACAACAAATCAAAGCAATGTTTGATGCCGAAAATGTGCTTGTGAAAATTTATAGGATGGTTAGAGATTGCTTCCAACAAAATCCTAATACCACTTTAAAGCTTCGCCTAATTGGCAAAAGAGAACAAGATGGTCGGACTTATAACTTACCTACTTCCTCAGAGGTTGCTGCTCTTATTGTTGGAGATATCGATAACGCACTTGAGAAAAGAGATATCGTTGTCGAGACACAAACAGGTTATTAAAAAGAATAAGTGAATTGCATCCTTCCTATCTTGCACTTCAGTATCCTATTTTGTTCCCATATGGAGACGACGGTTACAGAATTGACATACCACATAGGGGTGTCATTGATGTTACTAACAAGAAACGTCCGAATTGTACAATGAGAGAGTTTTTTGCGTATCGTGTACAAGATCGTAGTAACCAGTTTTCATTGATTCTAAATTCCCGACGGTTATTCCAACAGTTTTTGGTTGATGCTTATACGATGATTGAGAGCGAGCGACTTAACTTTATAAGATTTCAGCAACAAGATCTCAGGTCTGATACATATGAGAATATCCGGAAACTAAGATATAACGGCCAACAAGATTTGTCTAAGGTTGGAAAACGTATTTTCCTTCCATCTTCCTTTACAGGCGGGTCACGATATATGATGCAAAACTATCTTGACGCAATGGCAATTTGTAAATGGTATGGTTATCCAGACTTTTTTATAACCATTACCTGCAATCCCAAATGGCCGGAGGTTCAAAGGTTTCTTAAGGACACAAATCTTAATCCGGAGGATAGGCCTGATATTTTATCTCGAATTTTTAAAATAAAGCTGGATTCAATTTGTAAAGATTTGAAAGACCGTGATTTGTTTGGAAAAGCTTCTGCTGGTATGTTTATAAAGTTACTTTTTAAAAATAACCTTAATTATAATTACAAGGTTTTTTTTTTTTTTGTAGTTGTTTACACTATTGAGTTTCAGAAGCGAGGATTGCCTCATGCGCATATGTGCTTATTCATGGAGAATGATTACAAACTTCCAACTGTAGACCATGTTGATCAGTTTATTTCTGCAGAAATCCCTGATTTAAACCAAGACCCGGAACTATATACGCTTGTGAAAGACCATATGATTCACGGTCCATGTGGTAATGCTAGAATGAGCTCTCCATGTATGGTTGATAGAAAATGTTCAAAAGGTTTTCCCAAGAAATTTCAAGATCACTCAACCTTGGATTCTAACGGATTTCCCTTATACAGAAGAAGAGATGACGGTTCCTTCGTTTTAAAAAATAAAATTCAGTTAGACAACAGAAGTGTTGTACCTTATAACAAAAAGCTTTTGAAAAGATATCAGGCGCATATAAACGTTGAATGGTGCAACCAAGCGGCGTCAATAAAGTATTTGTTCAAGTATATTAATAAAGGTCCTGATAGAGCAATAGTTGCTGTGGTTCCGAGCAATAATGAAAACGAGCAAGCAGAAAATGATGAAATTAAAGAGTATTATGACTGTAGGTATATATCTGCGTGTGAAGCCTCTTGGAGGATTTTTTCTAATGAAGTTAATTATAGGAGTCCTTCTGTTATGCGTCTTCCTTTCCATCTTCCTGGACAACAAACAGTTTGTTTCGGTCCTGATGAAGATATTAATCAAGTGCTAAACAAACCATCTGTGAACTCATCAATGTTTTTATCTTGGATGCAACGTAATCAAGATCCTAACGACCATGTTGCACGTACACTAACATATGTACAGTTTCCGCGTTTTTATGTGTGGAAGCTTGACAAGCGTATATGGGTTCCGAGAATAAAAGGAAAAACAATTGGAAGAATTCATTCCGTTTCACCTTCTACCGGTGAAGCGTACTATTTAAGAATTCTTCTTAACAAAGTTAAAGGACCAACATCGTTTGATGATATTAAAACAGTTAATGGTCGAGTGTACGATACTTTTAGAGATGCTTGCTATGCGCTTGGTTTGTTGGATGACGACTCGGAGTACATTGAGGCCATCAAAGAAGCAAATATATCAGGTAGTGCAGCTTATATTCGCAATTTATTCGCCACCATGTTACTGTCAAGCACATTATCTAGACCTGAAGTTGTCTGGGAAAGCACATGGAAGTATATGACAGATGATTTTCTGTACAGATTTTCAAAGTATCATCGTGTTTCAGGTAAAATTATAAATTTCATATTATGTTTTTGTGACAGTTACAAAAAATTTACCATTAAATTTATATGTGGTTTTGATTTTTCACAGGTTTATCAATTCCTGATGAGCAACTAAAGAACTACGTTTTATGCGAAATCGAGAAGTTTTTAACTCGGAATAATTCATCGCTTCGGAGATTTTTATCAATGCCTTACCCGGATACTTCATCTTTAGATAACTTTCGCTGCCGATTGATTAACGAAGAGCTTGTTTATGACAGAACAGAGTTACAAAATGTTTATCAAGGTCAGGTGAATTTGTTAACGGATGAACAACGTGCAGTATATGAAGAAATTATGAACGCAGTTCATGGAGACAATGGAGGAGTATTTTTTGTTTACGGTTATGGCGGGACCGGTAAAACATTTTTATGGAAAACATTGTCTGCTGCAATTAGGTCAAAAGGTGAGCTTGTATTAAACGTTGCATCTAGCGGAATTGCATCATTGCTGTTGGAGGGAGGAAGAACGGCTCATTCTAGGTTTCATATACCTTTGAATCTTAATGAGGATTCCGTTTGTCATATAAAACCAGACGATGATGTAGCTAAATTACTACAGCAGACCAAACTCATTATATGGGATGAAGCTCCTATGGTTCATAAACATGCATTTGAGGCTTTGGATAGAACTATGCATGACATTTTCAATATATCTAATCCATCCAGGTCTGATGTTTTATTTGGAGGAAAGGTAATTGTATTTGGTGGTGATTTTAGGCAAATACTACCTGTTGTTCCAAACGGTGGACGTCAAGAAATTGTGAATGCCTCATTATGTTCTTCTTATTTGTGGAGTAAGTGTAAGTTGTTGACGTTATCTAGAAACATGAGGTTAACTGTTGGAAGACCATCATCTGAAGTTGAAGAGATCAGTAATTTTGCAAAATGGTTGTTGGACGTTGGTGAGGGAAATGTTGGTGGTTCCAATGATGGAGAAGCAATAATTGAAATACCACCTGAGCTTTTAATTGATAACATATCTGATCCAATTTCTAGCCTGATTGATTTTGTTTATCCATCAATTTTGGAGAATTACAATGATCGTAATTACTTTAGTACAAGAGCTATACTTGCGCCTAAGAATGAGGTTGTTCACGAGATTAACGACAGATTGTTGGCAGTATTCCCTGGTGAAGAAAAAGAGTATCTTAGTTCTGACAGTCTATGCCCTACTGAAGATGGCAATGTTGATCAGCAAAAAATATACTCCCCCGACGTGCTCAATGGTCTCAAAGTGTCTGGTTTACCAAATCATAGGTTAGTGCTTAAAGTTGGTGTTCCAGTAATGTTGTTGCGAAATATT
The DNA here is from genome assembly GCF_002127325.2 of Helianthus annuus. Classification (NCBI taxonomy): domain Eukaryota; kingdom Viridiplantae; phylum Streptophyta; class Magnoliopsida; order Asterales; family Asteraceae; genus Helianthus; species Helianthus annuus. The sequence continues at coordinate 95,300,648 of NC_035444.2, read as the reverse complement.
GACCAACGAAATGGTTTGTGTAACGGTACAAGGTTAAAGGTCACAAAACTTTACAGCCGTGTTATTGAAGCTGAGATAATTTCTGGTGGTAATATTGGTTCTCGGACATTCATACCTAGAATGAATTTGGTACCTTCGGACCGAAAGATTCCTTTTGCATTCCAAAGGAGGCAATTTCCAATAACTGTATGTTTTGCAATGACGATTAACAAAAGCTAGGGACAGTCGCTATCTAAGGTTGGGTTGTACCTAAGACAACCAGTTTTCACACATGGTCAATTGTACGTAGCTTTATCCAGGGTTACAAGACGAGATGGAATCAAGTTACTAATACTTGACAATGATGGCAGGCCTACAAATAAAACAGCCAATGTTGTATATAAAGAGATATTCAATGGATTGTGACTTTTTTTGTCACACCCCAACCAATGGCGGAAACATCGGGATGAGACGAAGTGTGAAGATTGCTAGAGACATCATAACGCTATTTGTGACAATATTTAATAAACCGATTTCATTTCATATTTCTTATGTTAACATTACAAAGAAATCAAATAACGTCAAGTTCAAAGGAAATACAATACAACATAATCAAAATTGATACAACGATTAAACCTAAACGTCTATATGTGTATCTAGGCATCAACACTACTTCATTTCATAGCATCATCATCCTCAACCTGTAACATGTTTAAAATAAAGTTCAATGCAAAAGCAAAGGCGAGTATACAAGTTTAAGCATAAGTATAAGTATAAAAGTTTAAAACGAATCCACATGGCAACTTAGTTTATACGAGATCAACCTATCGTGGCATGCAATATTTCTAGCCAACCTCTGTTTACGCAAGAAAGTTTAATTAATTCAACATGACCCAAGTTCAAGGGGGGCGGTGCGTTACTCCTATAGCGCTATACATGTCGAAGGGAGGCTCGTGAGAGCTAATGACTAAAACATATCACATAAGTATGGTCCACGTAAGCATCAAGTATCATAACATAGTATTCATGTATAAGGATTGTTTTGTGCATTGCATATAGAATAAGTTTAAGTGTAGTTTAATAGTAAAACATGTTACACCCCAAAAAGTGGTAAACATAAAAAGGGGGTTGCGAGTATACTCACAAATTTGCATATGCTTTCCGATTATCCAATGTGACGAAGTTGATGAGGTTAGAAGGTTGAATATGTTCGTTTAGGGACTTAGGAAGTTAAAACACAAGAATATATGTATTCAAAAGTAATCATCCTTTAACGTCAAGTACTTGTTCTTGACACTATGAAACCTCAAGGGTTAATGTTTTCATGAGTAGTATACTCATTAGAATCGTAACAAGTCTTATGTCTTGGATGATGTATTCTAATACTTTGACGAATGAACACAAGTCCACCATCAAGAGTTCGAATAGTAAATATATGTATAAGTATTATATGTATTATTTAGTCCAATAATCAAGCATGAGGTAGAAGATAAATCTTCATTTAGGTACCTCTATTGTGTCATAGAATTCATGTAGGAGGTAGGAAGAACAAGCTTCCATTTAGGTACCTCTTATGGTTCACCACTACACTTGATGTAAAAACATACAAGGAGGGTCATGAACTAATATCATTACAAGAATAAGAAACATCTACACTATGAGAAATCATCAAGGGATGTGGGGATTTTATGTTGGACAACCCAAGTTAGTCCACAATCACACCTTTATCAAGCTTGAAGCTTGAACACCACTTGTGGGTTAAAAACCCTAAATAAAACAGAAAGTATTTGAGGGTTATCCTCTGATTTTGTATGTCTCAACCTTGTTTTTAAGCCTAACTAACCATGGGAGTGGTTATAAGCATAAGGACATAGGTTTGAGTGAGTTAAACTCGTATCTAAACAAAGATTAATGAAAACAAACTTAAACAGTGGACTTTGAAGCCTCTTTGCCAGAGTTCCAGGGACTTGTTTGCTGTGAAACACCCCTAGAATCGAAGCCAAGGTCAAGCCAAGCGTTCTGGAAAAAGAATCGACGAAAACGGACAAGAAATGAAGAAGTTATGCTTGTTTGAAGAACATGGTATGAATCTGTCCACTCTTGCGAAAATCAGCAGATTGAGAGGTGTTTGAGAGTGATTGTGAGGTGTTTGAAAAGTGTAAGAAGCTTGGGAATGACTTGGTATTTATAGGGAAGGGTTAGGGTGGTTTGTAGTTGGGTAATCAATGTTAAAACATGTTTAAACTCAAAAAAATCATCAAATCCCGCTCATAAAACGCGTCTGAATCCCTTTTTGCGCGCTGGGTTATCTTACTGAAAGAGTGGTTAAGTATTAAGGGAGCTGATTTATGAACAAAGTGAGGTTGCAGCAGACTGGTTAGGCGCGAGTTTGTGAAGGCTGGGGACCCGGGTTCGATCCCTGTTATCCTCAGTTTTTTTGTTTTATTTTTTTTTAAAACTCCACTTTCAGCAAATTACTCAATAGAACATGTATTTTTTAAATTCTGCACTTTAGTGGAGGGTTCAAATGAGAAGAAATTCTTTGTAAGAAGAAAAAAGAAGAAATTTCAACCAATAGAAATGCTTCATTAGACTTCATTTAATATTTGTACTTAATGTAACTATAAGGGTATATTAGTAAACTTACATACATCATTAATTGGTAGTTTCATCTTTAATAACTAACTATATTAAATTTGTAACTTATTTTTAAAATATATATTTTTCACAAAAAATAAAAATAAAAATTCATTTATAGTGTAGGATAAATACGAGGCGTGTAGGATAAATTACGAGTTGTGTAGGATAAATTTCAATATGTGTATGATAAATTTTTAAATATGTAGGATAACTTTTTGATGTGTGTAGGCAAAAATATTTAGTGTGGAGGATTATAGTCTTAATGACTAATTAATTAGTCAAACATAATAATAAATGAGATGCGAAAAAAACTATTTAGTGTTTTACAATTATACCCTTTTATTCTTTTTCTTCTCAATAAAATTTCTTCTCAAATGAACCTTTCCCCTGCACTTTATTCTAAAATCCCTTACATTTAACTAACTAAGTTATATTATAAAAGAAAAAGAGAACTAACTTTATGGATTAACTAACTAAGTTTGTTTACTAGCTTTAATACTTAACGAGACTAACTAGATATTATAAAATAAACCGTTTTTTATAATATTAATTAATTAATTTCATTAACTAATTAAAATAGGATCGATAAATAACCATTTTTATGAACGAATTAAAATCAGGATAAAAATCCTTAACCGATTATTTATTTTATGAAGCTTCCAAGTCTTATTATTTTAAGAGTTTCAACTAGTTTAACGAGTATCGAGTTTCGTTGATTAATAACGAACCAAAGTCTTGGATAATATATCGGTTGCAACGAAAGACGGCATGCGAGAGTAAAAGGTTTCCAAAAATAGGACTTCAAGTAAGGGTTCCCAAATATAGAAAGTACGAAAACGCAGGGCGTTACAATCTCCCCTCCTTTAGGAAATTTCGTCCCGAAATTTATTCAAGAGGAAGGCTTGAAAGAGTTTTGGCATAAAGGTGATCATTAATAATTGAAACTTGGGAAGTTTGAAACGTTTTGAAAAGTACCAAATTTTGGAGAACGTCAAGGTAGATTTGCAAGGGGAAGTTTTTAAGGATAGTATAAAAAAACATACTTTCGTAAAACATGTTTATTGAGAGGAACGAAAAGGTTTGTTACTTTAAATAAAGCGTTAACGGTCTACTAAGTACGTTTACAAAAGAATAAAGAATAGGAAGACGGTTTTAAAGGTAATGAGATAAGTTAGGATTCGAAAGTTTAAACAAACTTGATCGCGAACGAGGTTCGTATGAAAGAAAGGATAATGGAGAATAATAGGAGTATGGGAGTGAATGATTGACTCTTAACGAATGCAAGTATATGAATGATATAAGTATTGGATTGACGAAAGTAGCGTGTTAAAGATGAAGTGTCTTCGTGGATAATCGGATATAATGCGTTTGTGTGTTGTTTAAAGTTCGTATTAGGTCCAAAGGTCTGCAAAACACTGAATTTCACATGACACGTTTTACAAAAGTTTGGTAATGTGGTGAAAACACTTATATATAGGAAGTACCAGCGGCGTATCCAGCATGTTTTGACCATGTTACGTTTGTTTCGTATTCGGTGTCGTGTTACGTTCCGTGTCTTACCATACACAGTAGTACACTCTATGGTTCTCATGAGCCAATCGCTATAATCCCGTGTGCACCCGCGATTATTTTGATCGTCGCATGATCCGTATAGCTTGTACTAGTTGTGTATGAATCGAGGTATACATAATTTAAAAAGTAAAAAAAAAAGTGTGTACGTGTAAGAATATAGTATATAAGCAAGTCCATGCTTAAGTATGTATGGGACCCACGTAAGCGAATCACTCGGATTACGCTCGCGTATGGGTATGAATGTATGTATCACATGCATGAATGAAAGTATGAGCATAAGTTTAAGTATGAATATGCATGTAAGTATGAGTAAAAACATAAATCTTATGAGTAATATGAGTATAAATATAAGCATAAAAGGTATGATTATAAGTATGAAGCGTATGAGTATAAGTGTAGGCACGATTAATAAAGCTACGTATATAGTGTATGTTGAAGTATAACGAATTCGGCCATATACAATGCTTGAGAATTTGAAAATGTAAACCGAATGATGTAAGCGAACTCGCCGCAAGGTGATGATTAAAACGTGTTGTATGATTTACATGTATAGTTGTTTGAGTTTATCGAATCAAAATAGATTGAGTTGATGGGGAAGGTAGAGTATAGTTTGTATAGGTAAGGGAACATAAAGTACCCATTGGTCAAGCATAATGTATTTTGTAATGAATGGAATGCCACTTTTGTTCCAAAATAGTTTACGTAAACCGAAGATGATCGGTCCCATGAAGTCTTCTTGCCCACGTGGTTTGTAAATTGGTGTAGGAAAAGGCTTTCGATAAAAAGTAAGTCCGTTTCATTAAACAAGAAATTATGAATTTAGGAGGTTCTTTGTGAAATCGAGGATCCTTAGAAAATAAATTTAGCAAAAGGGCGTAGTGATTGTTAAAAGTTTTATCAAATGATTCGTTGATGTTGAAAAGAGTATTTGGTAAAACGACCATATAACATCTATGAGGTCTTACAAGTAATTGGGAAAGGTTAATTTGATTTCGATTAAGAGTGGAAGTCTCTAGTATGATGATATAATGTGAACGTGTTTTAGTAAATAAATTGGATGTGAAGTTCATGGGCAAGAGATTCATTACACCGATTAAATTGATAGGTGGCATTTCGTAAGGTTTGGAAATTCGTGTAGTAAAACGTTTAAGACATGATTAAGAATCTCGTGTATATGGTTTATGTGAAATATATAATGGAATAAGGAATACGTTTGATAAAATATTAAATTTTGAAAGTCGCATAAGTAGTGATTTGATTAATGACAAGCAATTTAGGTATAAAATATGATCGAGTTTGCATAATAAGATATTTGGAAGAGACGTTTTGGTAACGATCACCTAGGTAAGGGAATCACCCCTAACTCGTTGGTGAGGTCGTTTTAAGAAAAGGGGAGTGGAGTTAATCGTCAAGGTAAGGTAATCACTCCTATCTCGATGATATGTCCTCACTCGTTGTTACAAGGAATACGAATTTAAACTATATGAAATCATGCATATGTATAAATGTATGGAAAGATTCAATATGATGTGTGTGTGAGAAAAAAAAAACGTCGAAGGTAAATTCGAATTTGAAAGATTGCGTCGTATAAATAAATAGTAGAGCACATGCTTGATTAAAATTTGGGATGGTTCCAAACGGAACTTTGACTAACCAAAGTGGTCGAAAAGTCTTTCGAGTTTGAGGAGCATGCTTTGGCCTAATAGGTGAAATACTCTTGCCGACAAGTCGGTTAACGGTATTTACCCTTCCGGTTACTACATGTCACAAATCGATCGAAATCTCGAGACTTGGCGGGATCTATGAAAACAAAAGATCGAGGAGTGGAACTGGTCGACAAGGTGCGGGTTTCACCCCTAACTTGACGATTTCGTATCCCAAGTGTGGTTGGTACTCGTCGGGTCAAAAGTTAATTTCGACCCTTTGACGAGGGTCCACTAGAATTTGAAATTTGAATTTCTCCATCAAGGTGAGGATTTCACTCCTAACTTGATAGTGAATTTCGTGTAAGAAAAGAAAAGTAGAAGGATTGAGAGTCATTCACCAAATTGTGGGTTTCACGCCTATTTTGGTGAAGTCGTCTCGTTTATGTATTATGAGTGTTTTCGGATTTAGAAATATCGAGTAAAATGCATGAGGGAAAGAGTATGTTAAGGGAATAAACAAACAAATATAAACGCACCATGAAGCATATCAAGAATAGCACATAATGAGTGGGACAATAAAACATGTATTAGCACATAATATAGCAAGTATAGCATGTCAAGTGTTAACACATAAGCGACATATATGCATAAAAGATCAAAAGAGAATAAATAAGAGCAAATAAGGTAGCATGCAAGTAGTTTCAAGTAAAACATAAGAATAAAGCTCTAAAACTATAGACTAGGTTAAAGCATTCCTACTTTTCCTAATTCCCTATAGTTATGGCTCTGATACCAATCTGTCACACCCCAACCAATGGCGGAAACATCGGGATGAGACGAAGTGTGAAGATTGCTAGAGACATCATAACGCTATTTGTGACAATATTTAATAAACCGATTTCATTTCATATTTCTTATGTTAACATTACAAAGAAATCAAATAACGTCAAGTTCAAAGGAAATACAATACAACATAATCAAAATTGATACAACGATTAAACCTAAACGTCTATATGTGTATCTAGGCATCAACACTACTTCATTTCATAGCATCATCATCCTCAACCTGTAACATGTTTAAAATAAAGTTCAATGCAAAAGCAAAGGCGAGTATACAAGTTTAAGCATAAGTATAAGTATAAAAGTTTAAAACGAATCCACATGGCAACTTAGTTTATACGAGATCAACCTATCGTGGCATGCAATATTTCTAGCCAACCTCTGTTTACGCAAGAAAGTTTAATTAATTCAACATGACCCAAGTTCAAGGGGGCGGTGCGTTACTCCTATAGCGCTATACATGTCGAAGGGAGGCTCGTGAGAGCTAATGACTAAAACATATCACATAAGTATGGTCCACGTAAGCATCAAGTATCATAACATAGTATTCATGTATAAGGATTGTTTTGTGCATTGCATATAGAATAAGTTTAAGTGTAGTTTAATAGTAAAACATGTTACACCCCAAAAAGTGGTAAACATAAAAAGGGGGTTGCGAGTATACTCACAAATTTGCATATGCTTTCCGATTATCCAATGTGACGAAGTTGATGAGGTTAGAAGGTTGAATATGTTCGTTTAGGGACTTAGGAAGTTAAAACACAAGAATATATGTATTCAAAAGTAATCATCCTTTAACGTCAAGTACTTGTTCTTGACACTATGAAACCTCAAGGGTTAATGTTTTCATGAGTAGTATACTCATTAGAATCGTAACAAGTCTTATGTCTTGGATGATGTATTCTAATACTTTGACGAATGAACACAAGTCCACCATCAAGAGTTCGAATAGTAAATATATGTATAAGTATTATATGTATTATTTAGTCCAATAATCAAGCATGAGGTAGAAGATAAATCTTCATTTAGGTACCTCTATTGTGTCATAGAATTCATGTAGGAGGTAGGAAGAACAAGCTTCCATTTAGGTACCTCTTATGGTTCACCACTACACTTGATGTAAAAACATACAAGGAGGGTCATGAACTAATATCATTACAAGAATAAGAAACATCTACACTATGAGAAATCATCAAGGGATGTGGGGATTTTATGTTGGACAACCCAAGTTAGTCCACAATCACACCTTTATCAAGCTTGAAGCTTGAACACCACTTGTGGGTTAAAAACCCTAAATAAAACAGAAAGTATTTGAGGGTTATCCTCTGATTTTGTATGTCTCAACCTTGTTTTTAAGCCTAACTAACCATGGGAGTGGTTATAAGCATAAGGACATAGGTTTGAGTGAGTTAAACTCGTATCTAAACAAAGATTAATGAAAACAAACTTAAACAGTGGACTTTGAAGCCTCTTTGCCAGAGTTCCAGGGACTTGTTTGCTGTGAAACACCCCTAGAATCGAAGCCAAGGTCAAGCCAAGCGTTCTGGAAAAAGAATCGACGAAAACGGACAAGAAATGAAGAAGTTATGCTTGTTTGAAGAACATGGTATGAATCTGTCCACTCTTGCGAAAATCAGCAGATTGAGAGGTGTTTGAGAGTGATTGTGAGGTGTTTGAAAAGTGTAAGAAGCTTGGGAATGACTTGGTATTTATAGGGAAGGGTTAGGGTGGTTTGTAGTTGGGTAATCAATGTTAAAACATGTTTAAACTCAAAAAAATCATCAAATCCCGCTCATAAAACGCGTCTGAATCCCTTTTTGCGCGCTGGGTTATCTTACTGAAAGAGTGGTTAAGTATTAAGGGAGCTGATTTATGAACAAAGTGAGGTTGCAGCAGACTGGTTAGGCGCGAGTTTGTGAAGGCTGGGGACCCGGGTTCGATCCCTGTTATCCTCAGTTTTTTTGTTTTATTTTTTTTTAAAACTCCACTTTCAGCAAATTACTCAATAGAACATGTATTTTTTAAATTCTGCACTTTAGTGGAGGGTTCAAATGAGAAGAAATTCTTTGTAAGAAGAAAAAAAAAGAAATTTCAACCAATAGAAATGCTTCATTAGACTTCATTTAATATTTGTACTTAATGTAACTATAAGGGTATATTAGTAAACTTACATACATCATTAATTGGTAGTTTCATCTTTAATAACTAACTATATTAAATTTGTAACTTATTTTTAAAATATATATTTTTCACAAAAAATAAAAATAAAAATTCATTTATAGTGTAGGATAAATACGAGGCGTGTAGGATAAATTACGAGTTGTGTAGGATAAATTTCAATATGTGTATGATAAATTTTTAAATATGTAGGATAACTTTTGATGTGTGTAGGCAAAAATATTTAGTGTGGAGGATTATAGTCTTAATCACTAATTAATTAGTCAAACATAATAATAAATGAGATGCGAAAAAAACTATTTAGTGTTTTACAATTATACCCTTTTGTTCTTTTTCTTCTCAATAAAATTTCTTCTCAAATGAACCTTTCCCCTGCACTTTATTCTAAAATCCCTTACATTTAACTAACTAAGTTATATTATAAAAGAAAAAGAGAACTAACTTTATGGATTAACTAACTAAGTTTGTTTACTAGCTTTAATACTTAACGAGACTAACTAGATATTATAAAATAAACCGTTTTTTATAATATTAATTAATTAATTTCATTAACTAATTAAAATAGGATCGATAAATAACCATTTTTATGAACGAATTAAAATCAGGATAAAAATCCTTAACCGATTATTTATTTTATGAAGCTTCCAAGTCTTATTATTTTAAGAGTTTCAACTAGTTTAACGAGTATCGAGTTTCGTTGATTAATAACGAACCAAAGTCTTGGATAATATATCGGTTGCAACGAAAGACGGCATGCGAGAGTAAAAGGTTTCCAAAAATAGGACTTCAAGTAAGGGTTCCCAAATATAGAAAGTACGAAAACGCAGGGCGTTACATTTTTATTTTTGTCATTTTTTGTTCATCACGTTATTTGTATCATTTTTTATTATATGCGAAGAAACTTATAACGAAGTATTTACGCATTAAAGTATATTCACATTCTTATGTATTATTGAATCAATAGTTATTTCTGGTAATAATATTGGGACATGAACTTTTATTCCAAGGATCCATATTCCTCCGTCCGACAAACTAATTACTTTCAAATTATATAAAGTAACCGATTCACATATAAACAACAATAACTTATTATGTTAATATATATACATACACATATTAATCAACAACCTTTTATAGATGATACCAACATTACTTACATTCCAAAATATGGTTTTTTTTCATGATATATAACTAAATGTCTTTAAGGTTAACCACTTACTACATTTCCATAACAAAAGTAAACATAACATCATAACCACTGATTACATGTGCAAAACAAAAGTAAACATAACATAACTTGCATAATATAGTCCTCATTTCGAGTACACAAAAAACCTTCTTCATTAGCTTAAACATTTACCTTTCAACCTGCATTAACTTGATCCACGTCTGTTAAGATCAGCAGATTTCCTTTGCTTATGAATTTGAAATGCATTTTGTCACCCAGACGAAGCCCATTCTCTTTCATGAACATTGGCCATCCTTCGATTGCATACCTCACATCATCTCCATTCTTTTGGCGCCTAACATTCATATCGACTGTTTTTCCCTTCATGCTCCTCACTTTTAACACATGCACTTTGTTTTTTAATCCGCCAATTCTTACAACATTAGCAGGCAATCTCTGCATGAATATCATAATTAACAATTAAACCAGCCTTATGAATGTTATAGTCTTACCGTTTATCAATTAGTGTTGAAAAAACATACCATTCTGTTACCTCCCTTTTGTGTAAATTCACAGCAACCATCTTTATCTACAGAATTGTTCCTTGCAACACGTTTTCGTGCAACATCTGATATCTTCAATTTACTGCCCGATATCTTTCTAATGTCTTTTTCCTAATTATTACAGAAACACATAATGTTTATATAAAATATGTATTATATATTTTAATCTCTTTGAGTTAATCATAAGTAAATGTTGTTATACGTACCAACCGACTGCGTGTTCTTTTTCCAACTGTTGAAACGGTTTGCATTTCCACTTCTGTTCCGCATATCAGCACCTTACCTTCGTCTGCCTTACAATATCCCTCAATATGTTTTCCTTTTTTCTTAACCTGTTTACACAATTTCTTATTTTAGACATCAATGTCCAAGAAGTAAAAAATAAATATGGCTATACATATTAAAAGTACTACTCATGTATTATTATGATTAAAATTCTTACATCTTCTTTTGGCAGTTGGTTTATCTCTTCTCTCATCACACTCTTTGTTTCCACGTTCGAGGCTTCTTCTCCACCAACGTTCTTACTCCCCTCATCTTTGTAACCACTTTCATTCATCTATTTATCATACATTTATACTTAGTAAAATCCCAAAAGCTAATTCTAATTTATATTTATCTACATAAATGGATGCTTATTACCTCACACATAAACAGATCAACTGAATCATCGTCTTCACATAAAGTCTGTCATACAATAACATACGTAAGTAAGTCGGATTTTTTACTAAAGTCTTATAATTTAGTATAAAATACTTACAAAGTCAACGTTTTTGTAGTATGTGTGTTTAGGTATTTCCAGCACAGATTCATCATCACTTTCTTCTTTGATGTTAACATCTAACTCAACTCCTCTACGATATATCTTTATCTCAAATGTTGCGTTGTCAGTTTTCGTCAACAACAGTAAATCATCCTCTTCTATTCCAAGATCATGAAATAACTTCGGACAACCTTTTGTAAAAACATAGTTATCATTTATTTTTTCCGTCTCAACTTTCCAACTATGACCTGCTGCATTTATGTTGTAACAGTCGTTCACTGGGACGTACGAGTAACATTTTGTGACATAAGCTTCTGGAAGCACCTGAAAAGTAATGTAACATTTTATTGATATATATTTATGTAAATCATCTATATTTCAAGTATGACAAAATAAAAAATCATTAAGAAATAATAGTATACTTACTATTAACTTTAAAACGTTGTAACGATTGAATGTTACAAAAGATTCACCACTTATGTTTTCAACGAAGCAACTGATTTCCATACTTTTGTCCTCCATTATCCTTAATCGCAATATCGTCCTCTTTGTCAATTCAAGATCCCTTACTAAATTACTCCATCCGTCGGTTATAACAGATTCCCCACTTACACTTCTTAAAGAAACTGGCCAACTTCTACGACTTTCATGATTTATCATTATTTTTTTCCTTTGCCAATATTCTCCGTATACATTCTTAACAAAATCAATTGGCAGCACCTGCGGTTAAAGTTAGTCGTTACATAATTTTTAATACAGGTTATATATATTATTTTTTATCCTTTATACATACAAGTTTTAACGACGATGGCTCTTCTAAGATTGCAATGCATGAGGGACTCATTTTTTAAACCTGCATTATACCAACATATGGTATAAACATTTAGTGTTGAACTTCAATGGATACATATATGTTCATATCAATAAGAAAATAATATTTTAAACAGATGTTCACACACATTTTGCTGATACAATTAATATCTACAATATACATATAAACAAGACTAAAGCAACTTTTCCTGATCATTACATTTATATAGAGTATTAGAAATAAATAAACGAGTCAATTATTTTTTACCAAAAATTATCATTTTATAGTGTTCAAGATGAGTTAAATATAATCTTACTTTGAATACAAATCAACAAAAAAAAAAATTGGATCATAAATTTAAGATGATAATCATACCTATTCAATCATCCAAATCACACTATTAACTAACATTTTTTCTTCATAACAATATCATCAAAATATATCAACCAAATCAAAGTAATAACCGAAATTATATACACTCAAACACATGCAATACATATACTCCTTCTTAAACACAGATAACATACAGAACTTTCCAATTAATGAAAACCTAACTCTGATTTCACGTCCAATTCTTCAATAATCGATGGAAATAAACACAATTCTTGAGTTGTTTGTAATACCGTTGATAATTTTAGTTGGTAAATGAAAGTAACCATGTTCTTACAAGTGATCGGAGTTGAAGTCGGAACTTACCTTTACCAATTTTTAGAACCGGCGGTGAAGCTTTTCTTGAAGCATGTGAAGAAGGTAAGCTTATTTTCAAGAAGTTGATTTGATATATTTGCAATGATAATGATGATAGTTTTGTTAAAAGATATTATCATACATTCTTGCCGAAAATATTTATTAAAAAAAAGTAATTGGACGGTAAGTTTGGTAAGAATTTTTTACTTTTATATATTTTACTCAAAGAATTTTAATACATATTGTTTTGTTTATTTTAGGATATAAAATTCTTATTAGATTATTAGATGTTCAATTTTTTACAACTAATTTTAAATATATTTACAAGTTTAGTAATGTACAACTGATTGTTTTTTCAATTGGTCTAAACCGAATTTGAAGTTATTTGTTACGAAACTCCATGAACCATAAGTTTTAGAGTAACAAATTTTAAATATATATTGACATCCGAGAATCATATTTCTTACATACACATCATCTATCCACTTTTTTTACATTTGTAGTACGATGAATATTTTTTTTTATATTATAACTTCAAATTGATATGATAACAACGTATTCTGTTTTCAAAAAGTAAGAAACATATCATTGTTCAACACCGCAATATTCGCGGGTATTATCAATAGGCATCATTGATCATAATGTTCTGAGGTACTAACTTTACATTTATGTAGATTAAAATACATCATAATATTAGAACGAAGCTGTAATAAAGAATTTACGTTTCAAAGTATAATTTATTTGTTCTTTAGCCACCCGTGTATTACACGGGTACTTAGACTAGTAGATATATATTTGAATTCCTAAAACTCTTGCTTCGTTTGTGATCTTAACTTTGTGTTTCTTTGTTATACTTACTTCTTAGCTATATGTACAATTTTATATATTCGTTGATTTTATCATATTAAGCTAGTTACTATCATTAGATTTAGGGCTGTAAACGAACCGAACGAACACGAAAAAGGCCTTGTTCGTGTTCGTTCGTTAAGGAAATAAATGTGTTCATGAACGGTTTATGAACACTTACCGAACGAGATTTTATGTTTGTGTTCGTTCATTAAGGAAATAAGCGTGTTCGCGAACGGTTCACGAACACAAACGAACACAAATAAATTTGGCGAATGCGACGAAGGATAAAAATAGATATCCTAGAGAGTAGCACTCGAACTTGAATCCCTTATTGTGGAATGGAGGTCGATTGTATTCGTAGATGTAAATAATGAGAAATGAAAGGGAAATAATGTGTAAACAAGGTGAAAGTGAGTTTCCTAGTTTAATTGTTAGGAAAATAAAATAAATAAAAGTTTAATAATATAAAAAGTACAAATGAAATATAAGAAAGTAGAAATAAAATATAAGAAAGTATAAAGATCTTCAATTAAAACACAAACATACGAACATAAATGAACGCAAATCAACAAATGTTCATGAACACGTTCACGAACACCTTACCGAGCGTTCACGAACACAATCGAACGAACGGGACCTCTGTTCATGTTCGTTCATTTAACTAATCGAACGAAATTTCTTGTTCATGTTCGTTCGTTCATTAAACGAACGAACATAAACGAACTTCCCGCCGAATGGTTCACGAACTGTTCCCTAAACGTTCGGTTCGTTTACAGCCCTAATTAGATTAGAATAAAAAGAACACATCATTGTGTATAATATATATTAAATATTAATGTTGCAAGAACACATACCAAACCACCCATCTCCAATTCGACATGAATATACCAAAACCTAAAAATAACTAACATTTTAATTTTGTGGGGTTGGTTTGGTATAAGACACGTGTAGCTTGTATCAAAACACATAAAAAGTGGTAAACTTTTCACTTAGCAAATCAATACATGTCACGTCAACTCCTTTCTTTACCCTCATTTTGCACTCAAACACTTGAGGTGCTCCCATATGAGGAGTCCATTTCTTTTTCTTTTTTTTTTATTATTATTTTGTATATCTATAAATAACTTATATTAAACAAAATAAAAGTACATTTAATTAAAAAAAGACATTTTACATTAAATTAAAATAAATAGAATTACATTAATATAATAATAAGACAACATGTTAAAATAAAATAAATAAAATGACATTAAAATATAAAAAAGACATTTTAAAACTAAAACCAATTTAACTATTCGTCGTCGAAATCCGCCTAAGGTATGGTAAATCTTGTTCTCCAAAATGCTTCACGAGATCATATATTAGTATCCAATGCGTATCTTCGTCAATGAGCTCGTTAAAAACAGTATCATCGAAAACGGGCTCGACTGGAGGATCCCGAATGTGTACCGGTTTAATCGCGTTTCTGTTGTCTTTTAGAATCATATCATGTATAATAATGCACGTATATACGACATACCTAATCCTTTTTACACTCATAGCACGCCTTGGTCGACTAAGTATACCCCATTTTGACTTTAAAATACCAAAAGCTCGTACACATCTTTTCTTGCCGCCTCGTGTTGCCTATTAAACTTCTTTTCCTTGAGAATGTGAGGATGCGGAAATGATTTCACAAACACAAACCAAGTAAGGTAGGTTCCATCTGTAAGATAGAATCCACGCTTGGAAAAGTGGTTGTTCACGTAAAATGGGTATTTTGGTGCAGTTCCATTTCGTTGAGTAAGAAATAACGGAGATTGTTGGAGCATATTGATGTCGTTTTGTGAACCACAAAAAGCATGCCAAATCCACAAATCTTGAGAGGCCACCGTTTCGAGCATAATTGTCGGGTACCTGTGATCCCCTCTCATACACTGACCCTGCAACTCTGGGACACATTCTCTAAATAAAATGTGTACAATCAAGGCTACCCAACGTCCCAAGAAGGTGATGTTTCTCCTCATGAGCTTGGTACAAAAACACAACGACGTGGCTTGTTGGTCTACGTAAGAACTCGGAAGCGTATAAATTACATACCATTTGGCATAAATATTCTAGACACTCACGGGAAATACTTTCGGCCATATTTAAATACTTGTCGTTCTCGTCTGGAGGGTTACCGGTTGCAAGTTGTTTAATTGCCGATATAACTTTTTACAACGGTGTAACACTCTTCTTCATTCTCCCATTCATGCCCTCTTGAAACCACGAGTTATTCGCTTGCACATCACTCACAATTTTAAAAAACAACCTTGTTTGACATACGAAACCTATGACGAAAAACTTCTTCATTGAATTTGGGCTCCTCAACAAAATAATCTGCCATAAGGACTTCGTGGCCTTTCTCTCGATCACGACGGACAACTTTTTTTACTAGATGTGCCCGTGTCTTCTAGTTCGGCTTCCTCGATGAGATTTTTGAAAAAAAAAATAAGCTACTGTCGCTTGAGAAAAAATCATCATCTTCACTAATTTCGAATGGAATGAATAGCTATGTCATCCGCCATTTTAGAAAATAGGGTGAGATTTTTGGAATGTGAAAGAAAGGATTTGGTTGATAGAAGTTTGGATTGTGAAGAGAAATGAAAAATGGTGTTGTTTATAAAAAAAAATTGTAGTTTTTTTTTTATTTAAAACATAATGGCTATATATAACAGTTACGTAACGGCTACTTTTTGATCCTTCCCACTCAGTGACTACTCACCGTTCAAAACACTTACCGAATACCCTTTGGGTGCCGACGGCGGTATGCCCGCACAACAAACTCAACTCCTCGATCACTTTGCCGAAACGCCCCTACCACCCTTATAGTTTCTTTTTTATTTCCTGTAAACGGGGTTAGTGGTAATTTCAATATCTTGTACTTTTGTTGTTTTATTAATGTTGGAAATTTAACTATATCAAATAACTAAAGTATTTGAGATAATTTTTATAAAAGGCATTTTACTCTTATTTTATGTTACACAAAATCAACTTTAATTAACATAATATATAAGAAATTAACGAGAAGTCCAACTAAAGAAAACTTAAATAATATTGTGTATTCAACTTATACATTGTCTTTTAGAACCTATAATATAGTATTATAAAACTTAAATAATATTGTGTATTCAACTTATACATTATGTCTTTTAAAACCCATAATATAGTATTATAAAAATATTTAACAAAGAGATAAATGCCATTTTAGTCTATGTGGTTTCGCCATTTTGTCAGTTTAGTTCAAATGTTTCATTTTTCGTCTGTGGGTCCAAAAAATTTTCACCATTGTCATTTTAGTCCACTATGTTAACTTCATCCATTATTTCTGTTAACTAGAAAGACAATTCGGTCATTTTATATGGCCGGATTGCCCTTCTAGTTAACATAATTACATTTAAAATGACTGAATTGCCTTTCTCGTTAACAGAAAAAATGGATGAAGTTAACCCAGTGGACTAAAATGGCAACGGTGAAACCTTTTTGGACATACGGGCGAAAAATGAAACTTTTAGATTAAACTGACAAAATGACCCAAACCACATGAACTAAAATGGATTTAACCCAAACCTTTTTTTTTTAAATGGATGTAACTCTTTAACAAAAGTATGATACAATTTTCACTTTCGGCATACAAGTGGTTCAACCGTATGTGACAGTTACATTTGTTTTATTAAAGTTACATAAGATCTTAACATTTGTGTACAATGGAGTCATGTATGGGTTACTAGCTTATGTGTCAATATTAGGGAAGTCTCGTTGGGTCATCTTATTAGGCCTATAAGCTAAAATACATTTGCAAGGTTAGCATTCCGAAATGTATAACTTAAGAAGTTAGAAAAGTAAATCCAAACCTTAGAATTAAGAAAAGTTAGGTTAAGAAAAGTTACATCGAACATTAAAACCTATACAAAGAAGCAACCTCTTAGTGCATATGTGAGTTGTAAGTTGGGTTTTGAGAGTCTTTTAAAAAAAAAATGGAAATTTTCCTTTTTAACCCTAAAGTTTTATATTTGACAATTTAAGTTTAAACTTGTAATCTTTTTCTTTTTAACCCTAAAGTTTTAATCTTTGACAATTTACCCTAAAATTTTAATCTTTGACAATTTAACTTTACAATTTTTAATCTTTCTTTCTTTTTTAACCTAAAGTTTTGATCTTTAACAATTTAAGTTTAAAGTTTTAATCTTTGGTAATTTAACCCCTTTGATTAATTTGATTTTTTACTTCTAATTCAAACGTTTCCATCTTTTGCGATTTAACCACTTTGATTTTTTTTACTTATGTGTTGTAATTTTGGTTTTGGGGTTTTTCAAAGAAAAATGGTTATACATATGGTTGTTGTAACCTTGGCTTTGGGGCTTTTTCAAAAAAAATTTTGATTTTTTTATTTTTCACCCAAAAGTATTTCATAAATTACTTTTAACCCAAAACTATTTGTTTTTTTTTTACTTTTAACACAAAACTTTTTATCTTTTGCAATTTATCCTCACAATTTTTTTACTTTCAATTTTGGTCCTTTATAGTTTTCATTTTCCGCAAATTTTTCGCTTTATGATTCGTTCTGAATTTTGTGACTTAAAACATCGCAACGTGCGTCTATGGTTTAGCATTTTTCACGTTTCGTTCTAAACTTTGCGAGTTAACACGACGCAACGTGCGTGTGTGGGTGAATGTTTTTACATCGTCTATTTTTTCCCGTTTGACAGGTTCAACATAACGTGCGCGTCCTAAATCGACTTAGTTATAATTAAAGAATCCCCGCCGCATTGCGGCGGGTCGTAATTCTAGTTAGAATTTAAAAACGTTACACCAACTATCTCACTTGTTACCATGCTCCTGCGCTGACCGTTTGTATACGACTTGATCACTGCTTACCCTTACGGTTTAACAACTACTATTAGCACTTTCTGTATTTATAGTCGGCGGTCTCATTTGAGAGCCCAATAAAATTTGCTCTCATCTCACGCTCCCTATACCCTACTTTTTTATCAAGATTTTACTAGGTAGTTTGTGTGTTTGTTAAATCTTCAAAAAAAAAAAAACTTAAATCAACATAAGTTTTCACAAACATATAGGGTATGTTTGGCAAAAGTAGCTGGTGGCTAAAAGCTGGTAGCTGGTGGCTGGTAGCTAGTAGCTGTAGCTTTTTAGATATATTTGGTGTTTGCCAGAGTAGCTGGAGCTTTTAATAAAATGTATAAAATGACCAAAATGGACATTACTAAAAAGTTAAAAAGTTTGTACATTAAAAAGTCTATTATCTTTAGAGGTTAAAATAGTTATTTTTTTCCCTAAAAGCTTGTAGCTCCTTCTAAACGCTACTAGTAGGAGCGTTCAACCAAAAGCTTCAAGCTCCTAACCTAAAAGCTTCAAGCTCCTTCAACCAAACAACTTTTTAGGTTCAAGGCTTGATACAAAGCTACAATCGAGCCGGGGGTCTCACTGAAAGCAGTTTCTCTATTCCAACAGGATAGAGGTAAAACTGTCTACATCTTACTCTCCTTAGACCGTAGGATTTTGTGAGTATGACATATTAAGAAAACAAACATACAATCGTTATAAGTTATCTATATATAATAAGTTTGTTTTTTTTTTTTTTTTTTTTTCAAATACTCATATTTTTTTCATTAGTATACTAATTAGGTGCAAGAAGCTATATTACAGATGAAATCTCACAATCAAATATGGTGCCTTAGCCATTGTAGCGTCTCCATCAATCCCTTTTGCTTCAACCCTTATTTGCTCCCCAATCCATCTTCCTTCTTTATATTCACTCAAACCACCATCTTCCATCTCACAACACCAAACATGAAGAACACCATCAACAATGGAGGAACCAAGCTCATCCTCCTCCACCCTTACATCCAAAAACAAGGCTCTTCAACCCGCCTCTACTGGCTCATCGCCGCAGTCTCCATTTTCGCCATAGCCTCCCTCCTCACCTTCGTTTACACCCGCGAATCTTTCATCACAACCACAACTTCCGTCGCCACAGCCTCCATCACCACCGCGGCAACCACCCTGGACCACCACATTCTCCCCAAATCAGTCGCCAAAGCGTTAATGTACTACGCTGCAAACACCAACTCCTCGGATCACATGTCGCACACTGATATTAAACAAGTGTCCGACGTTATCCGACAATGTCCTTCACCATGCAACTTTCTTGTTTTCGGTTTAACTCCGGAAACACTGCTGTGGAACGCGTTAAACCACCGCGGACGCACAGTTTTCATCGATGAAAACCGTTACTACGCAGCCTACATAGAGGAAAAACACCCGGAGATTGAAGCGTATGATGTGCAGTACACAACAAAGATCAGTGAGCTTCATGAGCTTGTGACTTCAGTTAGGGAACAAGCGCGAAACGAATGTCGTCCAGTGCAAAATCTGTTATTCTCCGAATGTAAAATCGGGTTGAATGATCTTCCTAACCAGTTGTATGAGTTGGATTGGGACATTATACTAGTAGATGGTCCACGCGGGTACTGGCCGGAGGGGCCCGGGAGGATGTCAGCGATCTTCACCGCTGGCGTGTTGGCCAGGAGTAAAAAGGGTGGTAACCGAAAAACGCATGTTTTTGTTCATGATTATAAGAGGGAGGTTGAGAGGGTGTCTAGTGAGGAGTTTTTGTGTAAAGAGAATTTGGTGAAGTCTTCAAAGGATTTGTTGGCGCATTATATGGTGGAGAGAGTGGTGGATGATGGCGGCAGCCACCAGTTCTGCCGGACGGCAAAGGCTAAGGCTAAGGCAAAAAGGAGGGCGGCGTAGGCAGGTGGTGTTGGATCTCCGGCTGGCTGCGAGCCGTGTGTTTTATGATGGCCGTTGTAAAATTTGATTATTTATCATCAAGATTTGAAATTTTGAGTTCGGTTTTAAATAAACATTCTTGGAGGATTTGTGTAAATGTAATTTCTTGTTATGTAAAGAATTGTTATGAAATGGAAAACATGGATATAATTCAATACGTCTATCTCTTTATTAGTTTTAAAAAACAACGTAAGCGCCACGTTATAATCCTTGGAGGATGCCTCTCCAAGGATGAAACCAAGGAAATGGAGGATAAGCCTGCCCGTTAATGTTTGAAAAAGGGAATTTGATTTTTTTTTACAATGGTCCATGCCCCAAACGGATATATTTTTTGTCTTATGCGAGCGTCCCCAACGTCCCTGACTAGACGACGGGCCGGGGAGGGGGGGGGGGGATGGTGTGCAGGGCGGCGACGGGCCGGGGACAGTCTCCATACCATCTGGCCTACTTACCAAGTGTACTTGAAACGAGTAACAAGTCAAGCGTAAGCTTGTAAAGACATAAAACTAGAACTATTATGCAACTTTCCAAGATCTACATGATATACAAGTGCTAACAAATCTAATTAGGGCTTTAACGAGCCGAGATTTTATCGAGCTATTAGAATTTGAATTCGACATGAGCTCCTTAGAGTCGAGAATCATAACGTCAATAATGATGTTTTTTCATCATATTATCACAATTGACTACCCAAAAATGGAGATAAATACCAGGTTATTATCTTTGGTCTAATAATAAACCAATGAATTCATGTAAATTAATAGAAAAGTGATTCCCCTTTCAAATCCAGTTTCTAACTCTCTGCACAATGAACTTGCACTCCATCTTCGTCCTCAGATGCAGTTTCCGAAACAGTTTCTTCACCAAGATCACGAAGCCGATTAACCATATCATATAAAAACTCAAAGCTTAATTTGGACTGCTTGTTAAGATCTTCCCGTACGTGTGGATGAACCCTGAACCATTCCCCCAACATCTTATGAACATGAGATCTAATCATCCTCCATGGCACAGGATACTTCTCACAAAGCTGCAAATACTCAACCACCAAATCACGCTGATCGACGGTTCCGAATCCCGCAAACAGAGCCGGGTTTTCAAGAAGCGATTCAGCTGAAAGTACACCATCCGCGCCAGTATGCTCCAAGCAATCGTTCACATCATCCATGTGACGGATGTTTCCGTTTGCAAGAACTGGGATTCTAAGAGCGTGTTTAACCGCACGTATGGCGTCCCAATTCGCTCTGATCTTTTTCCCGTCTTTTTCGTCTCTAGTGCGACCGTGAACTGCGAGAAGAGAGCAGCCTGCATCTTCTAGCATTTTTGCGTAGTTTAGAGTGTCTTGCAAGTCTGGAAAGATTCGAATTTTGCAAGAAACGGGAACGTGGAGGTTATACGCTAGCTTTTCAACTAACGATCTGATTACTGGAAGTTTATCCATTAGAAAAGCTCCGTAGTTTCCGCGTCTAGCTATACGTTGTGGGCACCTGCATATGGGAAACGATTCGCAGGTCATCACTAAAAGGTAATATACTCAATGAAGCTGATGATGAAAGCAAACCCTAAATATTTAAAATTTAATAACCATGTTCTAGCATTAGTTCAAGCATCATGTACATGTATCACATACAGAGGTAAGCATATAACCAAATTAACCGAACTGTAACAGAAATAAGTAAGTAACCGACTCAAGCGGACCGAAATAACACAACCAAACAATTAACTTATGGTCCGCTTAAGCCATAACCGATTAACTGAAATTTGTGGTTCAGTTTTGGTTTTGATGTATGGCATAACCAAATTAACCGAATCAAAACAATTTGATTATACGTATAACACATTTTTCTACTCCATTGAACATCCATTAACAATTTTTCTCAACATTATGCTTCATGAATATCAATCAAACAAAAAACTTGCAAGTTACCCCAAATTAATGTCAACGTAATCACAACACGCCTCCACTCTACGCGCTGCTTCTAGCAACGTCTCCGGATCATTCGCACAAAACTGAACAAACAACGGCCGATCTTCCTACAATTTCAATACATAACAAGTTCACTACAACACAACAAAAGTCATCATACATTCTCTAAACACACACACAACATAAATGCACCTTGCAGGTAGTAAACTCCTGAGACCGATACTTGGCATTCTCAGAAAATATCCGAGAGTGAAGCATAGGACTATATGCAGCTTCAGCTCCGTATCGTCTACAGAGGATTCGAAAAGGTAGCTCCGAATTATCCACCATCGGAGCAACAATCAGCTTCGGTTGACCTAATTTTCTCCAATAAGATAAAGCTTTCTCGATCCGAGCCTCTCGGTCTGAACTACCAAAAAATGAACATTCTGTTATCAACGGCGGCGGTAAAGGGGGAGCGGTTTCTGTGGTTTCGGAGCAGATGCGGTCGTCGGAGTTAGTTACGGTGGAGGATTCGGTGGTGAGTGAAGTTAGGGTTTGAGTGAGAGTAGATATGTTGTTGTTCATGAGTGAGGTGTTGAGTGGTGTGGATGAAAGGTGTTTGGTGAAAAGGATATTGATGATGGAGGATTTGAATTTCATGATGCGGAGGAGGCGGCGGGAGGTGGAGCTCCGCCCATCGCCGCCGTGGATCGGTGTGTGGTTAAGGTTTCGGGTGTTTACCGATGGGTCGAGTCGGGTCTTGGGTCGAAATGTTACATCCAAAACGAATTTTTGAAATAGGTAAAACGATATGGGCCGGCCCCAGCATTTTATCATATACAAGCTAACCAACATTAGCACAAAATACAACCACCAATATTTTACCAAAAAATTAAACAATTACACACCTACATATGAAAAATCAAATCGGCACCCTTGGTCCCATGTAAGCGTTGGGACCTTTACTCGGTTTTCTAGCCACAGGTAGGCCACCATTTAGCTAAACATGACCGCATTCATCTCCTTTAGCGACCCAATCCCAAATCCCACCTGACTCTTTTGGCTTTATGATGTTACATCAGACTACCCAACTGTTCCGATTATGTTTATACGACGCCCCCCTCAAAGGATATCCCTTCTAAGCCTTTCAAGTTCATAAATGACTTGCTTTGGTGCTTTAAATCGTGAAAAGTAATATGTGGACAATGAATATAAAACTGATTCGATAAGCGTAATACACCCCCCCCCCATATGACAACGTGTTAGCTTTCCAATTTGAGAGCCATTTTTTAAAGGTATTAATAATCACTTTCCAATTTTTAACCAAGTTCATATTTTCCCCGACTTACAGCCCTAAATATTTAAAAGGAAATGAGCCTCTCCTAAGACCTGAGGATCTTGGCCATTTGTTGCAATTGCCCTTATCCACACCTAATCTAGTACAAGTTACTTTTTACCAAATTCACGTATAGCTGAGATGCAAGATAGAAACATCGCATAATTCTACTCAAATTGATGGTGTTCTGGTCCACCCATTCCCCAATGAACACTGCATCATCCGCAAATAGGAAGTGTGATAATAATTAACCATGGGGAGTACACTTGACCCCTTTAAAGAGCACCAACGAGCACGTGCGTTTAACCACCTCGGATAATACCTCCATATCATAATATCATAATAAACAAGAATGGAGATACATGGATCACCCTGTATAAGGCCTTAATGACACATGAACTCTTGAGCCGGAGCTCAATTAACAAGCACGAATGCCTTAACTATCGTGAACATTGTCGTGATCCCATTACACCACATCTCTGGGAAATTCATTTGGCACATGATTGACTTCAAGAACCCTCCCCCCCCTCCCCCCCCCCCCCCACACACACAATCTAGAGAATCATATGTCTTTTTAATGTCTGCCTTAAATGATGATGTTTATTTATTATTCTATCGTATTTTTATTATGTGATGAACCTTACCCGACCTAACCATCAAAGTGACTCGAAATTTTTATGTCTGGTCTATGATATTGAAGCATCCAATGAACCCACCGAAAAAATTCTTGAATCCGCCACTGGGGACATAAATTTACACTTTACATCACATAGTTTCCTTAGCATAGTTTGTATAACAACCCTTTTAGATGTTATCTCTTGTCAATGTATAATTGTATTTATGCTTTCTTTTTCAACCTAAGTACATCCATAACCCCTTATTACTCAATACTGATTATCAATGTTTACTTCAATGACTTATAAACATCACAGTGCTTATTCAACAATTTTGGGTCACAACTCACAATATTACACACAAAACCAAAGGATTCGTAAATGAACGTTTAACACCTAACAATGATGAAAAGCGGGTTGTTACGTAGCTTGATTTTGCCTTAATCATTAATCTTCTAATTTTCGCTTTGAGTATGTGTTGGTTTGTTAAAATAATATTGTTATAGAATCAGTTTTATGTTTTATAAATATTTTTATATGTGGTTTCTAATATTTGTGTTTGTTTTTGTCATGGGCTCGAGATTGTCTAAAGTACTGGGCTGAATCTACGGAGCAGTTATTGGGCTTATCAGTTGCGAAAGGGAGCAGATGGGCTTAGGGTATCGGTCTGCTATATTAAAGTGTTAGATATGGAAGATTGTCAAGGATGGTCCATTAGGTTCTCTCGTTTTTTCTTTCCAGCAGTCTCTTTCACAGTTCGGTTTAGGGTTTGAGCGAATATTGTTTTGTTAACCTGTTAGATCGAGAGCTGTATGAGAATAGGTCATCGTGTTGGGGTGATCGATTCGTGAGCTGTGAGTTTGTTGATAAAAGATAAAACTATTAGGAATTGAGATTTTCTACGGTTTTTTGTTGAAACACGAATTTGGTTGATCTGTACACATGTTGATAAGTAACATGTTTTTTTTTTCTCATTTGTTGTTATATAGTAGTTGGTTTTTTGATTGCTTAACAACTAGAGCTGTAATCGAATCGAGCCAGAGTGGGCTCAAGCTCAAGCTTGAAATTTATTGAGGCGGCTCGACTCGGCTAAAGCTCTAACTTGGAGTTGAACGGGCTGAGCCATGAACAGAGTCGAGCTTGGCTTGGTTACAAAATGAGCCAGCTCTGCTCACATCATCTAAAACTGAGGTTTTTTTAGCTAGTTTTTCTCTAGCTTTTTTGGAGCAAGTTACGAGCCGAGAGCTTTATAAACAACCCTATTAACAACATTAGCATATTTCTAAATCTTTCTAGACAATTTTTTAAAGTTATTTATGATGAACGGAATTTAGGTCTGATCGTGTTTCTGCTGCAACTTGTTAAAAGGTGGTCAAATGGTTTCTTGTTTTTGAAAAAATGTCAATATTGTGTTGGATAAATAAATATATACTTACGTACTGTCTTTCTAAGCAAAGCAACTTTATTGGTGTTTAGTTTTTCTTCATAGTCAAATGACCCATATCTCGTATTTTTTTTTTTGGTCTCCGTTGGTTTTTTGGTTTTTTTAGAAAGGTATATCAAACAAATTGGTAAATCGAACTTCTGACAGTTTCAAGTTTATTTGTATCAAAATGTTTTGTCCAAGTAATTACACATTCAAAGTTAAAAAGATTAAAATGGATATTGTTGTTAACTATCTTTAAGAGAATAATATATTAAAGTTGACAATGTTCTTTTAACCATAATAATAGATAATAGACAACAGTTAAAGTAAATTGGACCTTAGTGGTTATTGATGACATTTTGCGATTTCACGACAATCCGCTATTTTTTTTTTTTTTGAACATGTTAAAAATTGTTCATTTTGCCATGTCATCAGCAATCTTATGTTTGTTGAATGTTTTTTATGTGGCTATTTTCATGAATGTTTGGATGGTAAAGAAATATGAGTGGTTCTTGTTTGAAGGATTTTTTTTGTTTTTTCTTTTCTATTTTAGTCTGGTTAGGAATATAAAGTACTCTGATCTTGTAGAATTTACTGTAAACAATCTCGATTGTTTTCTTCTTATACGGAATGTACTTAACATGCCATTCAAAATAGTTGTAGATATTCAAAAAGTGTTGTTACTGTGATCTATTATATGTTTTTTTTTGTCGAAAGTGAATTTGGTTTAATTCTATCTAGTTCAAATTCAGAGTGTTTTTGTGTTTATGTGTGCTATTACTTCGATTATGGCTGAATTATTATTTTTTCAAAACTCTCAAGAAAGTTTTCTCTAGATTTAGGGTTTGTTTGAGTTTAACTAGGTTGTTCGAGCATCAATCTGTTAGATCATTAGAAAGAGTGAATACAAAATATTTTGTTGTTCTGTTAGGAATTTTTTTGATCCTCGTAGTTATTTTGTATTCTATAGATTTATTGAAAGTGGTTTAGATTTCATCCGATTACCATATTTTGACATGACTATATGAGTTTTGAGCTTTGTCTTTGATGTAGGTTGCTAAACATAGGAATCCTAGGTCTTATTACTGTTCTAGAAAACTTTGTCTTGAACTGTGTTTAAATGTCTATATGCAAGGAGGGTCTCTTGAATGTGTTTTCATTTTTACAAGTAGTATCATGTATGGAAGGATTACTAGCACTTTTGGTTTCATTGTTGTTTGCTTGATCCTCATGCCTTGTTTGTTACTGTTATACGATCTTGTTCCTGGCTGTTGAACCACGTGGTTCATAAATTCAACCAGTTGTATTATGTTCAAGATTGTTTCTTGAATGTTATAACAACCTTGTTTGCTCTTTTGTGAAATGGTTTTTTTTCTAATTGCAAAGTCATATGATTTATAGTTACAACTAGAATGTGTTTTTGGTTGTTAATTGTTGTCTGATGTAGAATTGTGTAATTCTCATTTTATCAGATTTGTTTTGAATCATGTGATTCAGGTTTTTGGTTCAATTATTGTGAAGGTGTGAAAGTTCTTTGATAATATCAATCGAGTCTTTATGTTCTTTGCATGTTTTGACCTGGTTTTTATTTCAGATGTGATTCTGAAATTTTTTTAGTCGTGTGACTTTGTTTTATTAGATATATATCTAATATTGGTTTAAAGTTTCAGTTTTTGTCATTCTGTGATGTTACAGGAAGTCGATGTGTTTTGAAACTTGTTTAGTATCTTGGTAGTGGATTTAAAGTTCATTTGCTAGTTTAAAGTCATGTGACTTTGTGTGTTGTCAGATGTGTATCGGATAATTGTTATACAGTTATATATTTCTATGTTAATTGGAATATACTGTATGATTGTTCTCTTCAGTGGTGATTACTGAAATTTATGATAGCCTTGTGTTTTAGTCTCTTGTGTAAGAGATATTTTCTGGTCATAAAATCTTGTGATTTTGTGGATTATCAGAATTTGTTTAGGCTATAATTCTTGTCTGGTATGGAAGTGTGTACTTGTTATTTTTCAGACTTGTTTCTTGAATCTTGTTTCTCTCTACAACTTGTTAGCCTCTCGAGTACGCATCATAGATTTAGGGTTCTTATTTAGAAATCTGTTAAATCTGAGTGTTGATGATTGTAGGTCCATCATGTTGATGGTCCAAGTTGAGAGTGCTATGTATTATGTGAGAGATTCGTAAGATTTTTTGTAGCTCTCGTACAGTTTGTTCCCAAAAGTATCTAGGGTTTCACAGATTGAGTTGATCTGCTTGATTCTTGTAGATTTAGTATAGATTATCGTGTGGTAATCTGTAGGGTTGACTTGTGAGAGTTTCTTGTTATATTTGGCTAGAGGTTTGGTGTATTTGAGTATAGTTTCTAGTTTCTATAAGTTAACGTTGGTTGTTGTTCGATACTCATGTTTACAAGTCTTGTCTTAGTTCTTAAAAGTCATGTGATTTTTATATGACATCAGATATATAGTTCTGTTATGCAATCATATGATTCTTTGTTATTTGGATATGTTGTATTATTATATTTTCAAGGTGTTGACATGAATCCAATTCTTTTCAGATTTTTTAATCACATGATTCAAAATTTTCAGATAAGTCTTTAAAGTTGTGTGATTCTTTTTTTCATCGTATATGATTCGCATATTGTAATTGAATCGTGTGATTCATTGTTTTTATTAGAAAATTGTTGTTTCTAATTCTTTGTTGTTTTATGAGGCGTGTGTCTGATATGCTTGTTGAACGGTGTGATTCACTTTTCTGATTTGGTTTCATTAAATGTTTTAGAAAGTTGTTAAAATTGTCTATAGATGAATGATTTAGTCATTTGTTTTTGAAGTGGATTATAAGTTCACTATTCAAAAAAAATTGGTAGTCTTGTGATTTGTGATAATTGTTATGGACACGTTGATTCTTGTTTTTTTTTCATATCTCGCTGATCTTTTATAACTATACATAATTGAAGTTTCCTTGTTTCTTCTAAAGTGGAAATTTGTAATTCAGTTATTTTATTCATTTTGAGTGAACAAATGTTTAGTCATTTGTTTGAAAAGTTTCTGGAAAAAAAACAAACAACAGTTTTGTGATCTACTATAGAAGTAGAGATCGTGATGTGTATCATGTTGTTTGTGAGGTTAAGTGGCTGGTAAATGTGCTCGGTGAACTGAACGTTGTATATGCTTAGAAAGTGTTTATTGCCACAATTTCATGATAATATGTGTTAGCTCCTAGGCCTTACTAACATGGTCGAAATATAAAACTGAGGGCGGGTATTAAAAATAATATTGTTATAGAATCAGTTTTATGTTTTATAAATATTTTTATATGTGGTTTCTAATATTTGTGTTTGTTTTTGTCATGGGCTCGAGATTGTCTAAAGTACTAGGCTGAATCTCCGGAGCAGTTATTGGGCTTATCAGTTGCGAAAGGGAGCAGATGGGCTTAGGGTATCGGTCTGCTATATTAAAGTGTTAGATACGGAAGATTGTCAAGGATGGTCCATTAGGTTCTCTCGTTTTTTCTTTCCAGCAGTCTCTTTCACAGTTCGGTTTAGAGTTTGAGCGAATATTGTTTTGTTAACCTGTTAGATCGAGAGCTGTGTGAGAATAGGTCATCGTGTTGGGGTGATCGATTCGTGAGCTGTGAGTTTGTTGAGAGTTTTACTTTGGTTTGATTAGATCTATCTTTGTAAAAATGTTCAGATTCGTTTGATTTTGTAAAGATATCATTGTTTTTGACATGGTATCAGAGCTATCAGTGTGCTCTGTGGGTTAATCAGTTCTTCGCTTCCGTTTTTATTCTTTCACCGGGTATGATTCTTCGTTCTAGGGTTTCGTATATTGGAGATTTGGTGTCTTATTGGAAGGTTGCACAGGTCTTACAAGATCCTTGTTGTTCTTGTCGGTTGAAGAAGATTGATCGGAGTCAGTCTTGGTCGTTCGGGTGAAGATTTAGGGGTTCTTGAAGTATTGGTGAATCGGAGCTCTTCTAGAGTTCTTGGGTGAATCGGAGTGTTAGGGTTCCGATTGTTCGTCCGCTGACTTGGCTTGGGTGTTCTTCTACAGATCTGTACTGGAGTTCTTGATTTGTGCTATCATTCAAGTATCCACTGTTAAGGAGTCTTGGTTGGTCAGGCACATCTGCCGATTTCAGATTGTGTTCTCGAGAAGTGTGCTGATGTGCGTGAAGTGCGAAATATTTTTGACGTATATTTTAAGACCTTTTTACACTTTTAGCCAAGTTTTAAATTTATAAAACACGATATTTACTAACACTAAACACACATATGGGCAAGTGCACCCATCGTGGACGTAGTATAGTGTTGGTAAGATACCGAGGTCGTCCAAGGACACAAGAGCTTTTAGTATCGGTTTATCCTCAACGTCTAATCAAATCAAAAAGTTAGAAAAGGTTTTTAAACTAAGAAAATAAAAACTAACTAAATGCTGAAAAATAAAAATAAAATAAAAACAGATAGACAAGATGAATCACTTGGATCCGACTCGTGTATTAGTATAACCTTTGATTATTTTCACACTTTTGCACTTGTTTAAGAGATTATCTTAGTTATTGTAGTAGGCCCCTCTTTTGAAGGTGACGTTACCCTCAACCCAGTAGTTTGAGTCAGCAAGGATACAATCCTAAAGGGTCGGATTATTGAAAGATAATGAATTAAGTTATTAATGCAAATTATGGTAGGCCCCGCTTTTGGCGGTGACGTTACCCTCGGCTAAGTAGTCTGAGTCAGCAGGGATACAGTCCTAAATAGCCGGGTTATAGTATTAATAGTAGTTAACTTATGAGGGGGTCAAAGAGTTTGGATCCCCGCCATCCAATACCTATGGGCATTGAAGGAGAACCTACTAAATTTGACCCAGGTCCCTTGCAGGACCTCTAAACGCTGAACAAGGGCAAGACCCTTACCAAACCGTTCCCTTAACCCCCGACCAGGTAGCCAACATACCTCCATATAGACCGTGGAGATATGAATGGTGAAAATCTTTTATTTTATATAGACAGTAAAATAATGCCAAGACACCACGGACAAACGATAAGGAAAGATCACCTTCAACATAAGCAACTAGTTATTAAAGTCATTAATACAAAACCAAATAAAAAGTGCAAAAGATTAAAAATAAAAAGTATTATACTATACACTTGTCTTCACCAAGTGATGTAAGAGACTTAGGCAAACATGGCCTTGAATGTCAAGAACTCTTACGATCAATCTTGGATCTCGAGACGACTCACACACTCTATGATGGACAATGGATGATGGTGGTGGATGATGGTGTTATGGTGGTGGTGGGTGGTGGATGAAGTGTGAGAGAGGTGGTGTGCCAAGGGATGAGTTGAAATGAAACCAAGCACTCCTATTTATAAGCTGAACAGAAGGCTGGGCACGGCCCCGTGTCCGCTGGACACGCCCCCGTGCCCGTCTGACACTCTCTCTCTTCATTAATTGTAATTCACAATTACAATTAATGCGCCTGCTGTACTTTCGCCACGCCCCCGTGCTCACTGGACACGGCCCCGTGGTGGGCAATAGAAGCTTCTATAGGTTTGTCTTTTATGCTGCTTCTTGGGCACGGCCCCGTGCTGGCTGAGCACGGGGCGTATTCAGTCTTCTGACTTCTCTTTTCTGCTTGGGAGGATGCCGTTGAGGGGTCGGGCAATCCACTTTTGTTCCTTTTCTTGTATTTATGTTAGATTTAGTTGTCTTTTTGCTTCTTTTGTGAATTTAAGCTCATTTCATCCTGAAAATACAAAAGGAAGACAAAAACACTCTTTTTCCAACATTAGTACTTAAAAAGGGTTAGTTTTATGCCTCATTTGATGTAATTTATATGTTGCATTTTACACACATCAAATACCCCCACACTTGAACTTTTGCTTGTCCTCAAGCAAAACTCTTTAATATGTGGCTTACACTCCCAAATGGAATGGGTAGAAGAGAAGGTTTTTGGCTTGTCATAGAGTGTCGGGAATCCAAGATCTTTTTGGTTTTATTTTTATTCATTTACAATCCTATTCGTTATGATTTATTTAGAACGTTTCATAAGAGAAATTACTTATTTGGGCATAGCATGCCTTTTTAAAATTTCATTTATATACAAGTTCACATACCTCACGGGAGAAATCACTCAACACTCGGCCGAAGGTGTATTTTTAGTGAATCACTCAAGAGCGATATGGAACTTATTCCTACCATAAGCTTGCCAAGCAATCAATCCTCCTCCTTTTTAACTATATACCTTTGTAAATATCAAGAGGGCTTTTTGGGTGAAGGGTTAGGCTTGGGCTAAAGGTGGGTGGTTGGGTTAGTGGTTAGTAAAAGGGCGAAAAGCGTAAAAAGCGTCGGTTTTTGTAAAACACTTTGTTTTAGTGACTTTTTATTTCGAAGTATTTCTCCAAACAAGCCTTTTGTTTTAATAGCTTTGTTTGTTTATTTCTAACTTCATCATTTTTTTGTCACACGAAAAACCAAGCTTGTTACTAAAATAAAGGGTGAAAATAAAAAGGGGTTTTGGTGGGTGAAAAGGTTTTAGGGTAAAGAAATGAAAGGTTTAGGCTCAAAGGGGTTAACTAGGGGGATTTTGGGTAGGTGGTAAAAAAATTGAAAAATAATGGTGTAGAAAGAAAAATGGTTAGTCCTAATGCCTCAATCATTTACTTACTTGGGTTTAAGTTGGTAAGGACTGGGAATGAATCGTCGTGGCAAGTTCTAGAGTCGTAAGAACCAAGCGGCTATTCACACAAGAAATGAAAAATGAGCATTTAGTCTAAAGATGTAAATTTGTATGCTCAATAAAGGCTCAAAACTCACTTTTGTGGGAAAGGGGTTTTTTATGTGATCAAGTATATATAATCGAATTTTAACCAAGCTTGTCATGCCGTTTCATAATTTTCTAATGTTGGTTCTTGTTATCACGACGCTATCGGTTGTAAATTTGTAAAAATATAACCTTATTAAAACTTGTTATTCCCAAATTAGACCCAGACAAGTAAAAAAAAAACGAAAAGTTTTTGAAAAAAATTTGGGGTGATTAGCGGTTCCAAATAGAGTTTTGTGTAAGGCTTGTTAATAGGACTTGCAAAATTTCAAGGTTTTAGCTTCCCCCCACACTTAAATTACACATTGTCCTCAATGTGTCCCAAAAATAAATTTTTAGGTTGATTGGATGTGTAATGTGGTGTTAAAAAGCAAAGATTTATGTTACTGGTAGTCTGGACACGGCCCCGTGGGGACCGGACACGGCCCCGTGTTCAGGTGCCAGTAACAAAAATTAAAGAAATGAGACAGAAGCCTGGACACGGGGGCGTGTCTGGTGAACACGGCCCGTGTCCAGTTACCTGAACTGGGCATTTTTCTGCAGGGGGTTCAGCACGGGGCCGTGTTGGTTGGACACGGCCCGTGTTGAGCCTTCTGTAATGGAGAAATTCATGTCGGGTTGCCTTGTTCTTGTGCATGGGGCCATTTTTCTCGTTCCCCTTTTCATCCTTTACCACCATGAGTGTGTTTTATTCCTGCAAAATTGAAACTAAAAGATTAAACTAAACTAAGGATAGTTCCGCGGAATGCCTCCGTGGTGCGCCACGTTTATAAGGGTCCTTGGCTAGACCCAATGTGACGTTATATATTTTCTGAGTAGGATGTTTGGCATCCCATGTTACACCGTCAGAGAGCCGCATCCAAACTCGAATCAATAACCTTCATGTAGTTGACCGGGTCGTCGTCTTCTATTCTCTTCCCAACTCCGAATTTTACTTCATCATCCCCGTACCTCAGGGTGAGCGTTCCATCATTCATATCTACCACTGCTTGTGCGGTGGCAAGAAATGGTCTCCCTAGTATGAGGGGGACCTCGGTGTCTTCCTCAATATCGAGTATGACAAAGTCGGCCGGATAGACGAATTTGCTTACCTTTACCAGGACATTTTCGATGACACCTTACGGGAATTTGACGGATCGATCAGCAAGTTGTATGCTCATTTTTGTAGGACTCGTTGTTCCTAGGCCGAGTCTTTTAAACATTGATGAGGGCATGAGGTTAATGCTAGCCCCAAGATCGGCTAGTGCATTACGAACGGGGGAATTCCCGATTGAGCAGGGAATCATGAAGCTTCCGGGATCGATTTTCTTTTGGGGAAGTTTGTTGAGTACGAGAGCAGAGCATTCTTCGCCTAAGTTAACTAATTGCAAAGTTTCAATTTTCTTTTTATGAGTGAGGAAGTCCCTCATGAACTTAGAGTATTTGGGCATTTGGGTTAGGACATCAATAAAAGGAATATTGACATGCAATTGTTTTAATAGACTTTCGAATTTTGCGAATTGCTCATTGGTCTTTTGACGAATTAACCTACCGGGGTACGGAACTCGAGAAGCCTTGGTAGGCTCTGATGACGGAGGGGAGTTCTTCTCCTGCAGAGGCGGGGGTACAGTTTCTTCTGTCGGCAGTGGTGCCTCCGCAGGCCCTACGATGCGGTTTCGTAATGTGATGAGATGAACTTGCGCTTTTGGGTTTGTTTCGGTATTGCTTGGTAATGCACCTTGTGGTCTCTCGGAAAAATTTTGAGCTAGTTGATTTAATTGTTTTTCTATGTTTTGAATACTAGCTTGTTGATTTCTAAAATTTGACTCTAATTGTAGAAACCTTTCCGAGTTTTTCTTTTCAGTGTCGGAGATGAGGCGAGATACAATATCTTCAAGCCTTTCTCGTCCACCTTGTTGTTGAGTGAAATTTTGTGACTCGTTTCTTGGTTGTTGAAAGTTTGTTCGTTGGGTTTGTTGGTTACTACTATTGCCGGGCTCTCTCCAACCAAGGTTTGGGTGACTTCGCCATCCTTGGTTGTAAGTGCCCGTTGGAGGACCCGACGGCCTAGGTCTATTATCAATGTAGCTTACCGACTCTTGTTGATCGTCTGTTTCTTTCATACAACTCCAATTTTCATGTGGCCCACCACACCCTTCACAAGCCATAACCGAGACTGTTTTTGTCATTTCTAATTTTTTTATTTTTGAAGAAAGGGCCTCGATTTGGGCTTGTAAAGAGGTGCTTTCATCAACCTTATGGGCGCCCGGGGCAATAGATTTATTGCCTCGGGGGGTGTGCCACTGAAAATTGGTTTGAGCAATTTCCTCAATTTGGTTATATATTTCATGCGAGCGGCGATTACCTAAAAGTCCCCCGGAGCTAGAGTCAAGTGTCTGCCTTGTGTGTGGCAACAACCCATTATAGAAAGTGGATACTTGTTGCCATATCGCAAGGCCATGATGTGGACACTTGCGTAATAGTTCCTTGAACCTTTCCCAAGTTTCATATAAGGATTCCCCGTCCTCTTGTGAATATGTATTAATTTCAGTCATTAATTTAGCCGTTTTAGCGGGAGGGAAATACTTATATAGAAATTTTTGGGCTAGTTCATCCCAGGTGTTTACCGATCCAGCTGGGAGGGCGTTGAGCCAAGCTTTTGCTCGGTCTTTTAGTGAAAAAGGAAACATTCAGAGGCGGATGGCGTCATTTGATGCTCCATTGATCCGAAAGGTATCACATATTTCTAAGAAATTAGTAATATGTAGATGGGGATCCTCGTCCGCAAGCCCATGGAAGGTTGCAGAGTTTTGGAGCATTTGTATCAAATGCGGCCGAAGTTCGAAGTTATTGGCTTCAACATTCGGTGCATTGATAGCGGCGCCTAGGTTACCTACGGTGGGTCGTAGATAATCCATGAGGGTACGTTGGTCCGCCATAGGTGGATTCCCCGAAACTTTCTCTTGGTTTTTAGCTTTTAGTCTTTTTCTGAGAAAGCGTTCAGGTTCTTCTAGAGGTTCTTTTATGTCCTTATTAGAACTGGAGCTCATACACTACGTAGGATGGCGTCTGGTTCCAAGTCCTGCAATAAAAACAGAAAAGAATGCTGGTCAGACGGTTCACCACGGCCCCGTGCTCAGCGAACACGGCCCGTGGTCGGAATTACAGTGATTGTTTTCCAGATCCCAGTTACTGGAAAGTTGGACACGACCCCGTGTTGCACCGACACGGCCCTGTGGTTAGCCTTCTGTAACTTGGAAAACTAAAAACTGCCAGTAACGATGCTGGGCACGGCCCGTGTCCGACCAGGCACGGCCCGTGCTGAGCTCTGCAGAAGCTGAAAACTTAAGAAAATCCTAAAAAATTAAAAAGAAAAATAAAAATATGATTAGGCCGTGAAGTGCGATATATTTTTGACGTATATTTTAAGCCCCTTTTACACTTTTAGCCAAGTTTTAAATTTATAAAACACGATATTTACTAACACTAAACACGCATATGGGCAAGTGCACCCATCGTGGACGTAGTATAGTGTTGGTAAGATACCGAGGTCGTCCAAGGACACAAGAGCTTTTAGTACCGGTTTATCCTCAACGTCTAATCAAATCAACAAGTTAGAAAAAGGTTTTTAAACTAAGAAAATAAAAACTAACTAAATGCTGAAAAATAAAAATAAAATAAAAACAGATAGACAAGATGAATCACTTGGATCCGACTCGTGTATTAGTGTAACCTTTGATTATTTTCGCACTTTTGCACTTGTTTAAGAGATTATCTTAGTTATTGTAGTAGGCCCCTCTTTTGAAGGTGACGTTACCCTCAACTCAGTAGTTTGAGTCAGCAAGGATACAATCCTAAAGGGTCGGATTATTGAAAGATAATGAATTAAGTTATTAATGCAAATTATGGTAGGCCCCGCTTTTGGCGGTGACGTTACCCTCGGCTAAGTAGTCTGAGTCAGCAGGGATACAGTCCTAAATAGCTGGGTTATAGTATTAATAGTAGTTAACTTATGAGGGGGTCAAAGAGTTTGGATCCCCGCCATCCAATACCTATGGGCATTGAAGGAGAACCTACTAAATTTGACCCAGGTCCCTTGCAGGACCTCTAAACGCTGAACAAGGGCAAGACCCTTACCAAACCGTTCCCTTAACCCTCGACCAGGTAGCCAACATACCTCCATATAGACCGTGGAGATATGAATGGTGAAAATCTTTTATTTTATATAGACAGTAAAATAATGCCAAGACACCACGGACAAACGATAAGGAAAGATCACCTTCAACATAAGCAACTAGTTATTAAAGTCATTAATACGAAACCAAATAAAAAGTGCAAAAGATTAAAAATAAAAAGTATTATACTAAACACTTGTCTTCACCAAGTGATGTAAGAGACTTAGGCAAACATGGCCTTGAATGTCAAGAACTCTTACGATCAATCTTGGATCTCGAGACGACTCACACACTCTATGATGGACAATGGATGATGGTGGTGGATGATGGTGTTATGGTGGTGGTGGGTGGTGGATGAAGTGTGAGAGAGGTGGTGTGCCAAGGGATGAGTTGAAATGAAACCAAGCACTCCTATTTATAGGCTGAACAGAAGGCTGGGCACGGCCCCATGTCCGCTGGACACGCCCCCGTGCCCGTCTGACACTCTCTCTCTTCATTAATTGTAATTCGCAATTACAATTAATGCGCCTGCTGTACTTTCGCCACGCCCCCGTGCTCACTGGACACGGCCCCGTGGTGGGCAATAGAAGCTTCTATAGGTTTGTCTTTTCTGCTGCTTCTTGGGCACGGCCCCGTGCTGGCTGAGCACGGGGCGTGTTCAGTCTTCTGACTTCTCTTTTCTGCTTGGGAGGATGACGTTGAGGGGTCGGGCAATCCACTTTTGTTCCTTTTCTTGTATTTATGTTAGATTTAGCTGTCTTTTTGCTTCTTTTGTGAATTTGAGCTCATTTCATCCTGAAAATACAAAAGGAAGACAAAAACACTCTTTTTCCAACATTAGTACTTAAAAAGGGTTAGTTTTATGCCTCATTTGATGTAATTTATATGTTGCATTTTACACACATCAGTGCCAGTGCAGAATAGTAAAACCCTAACTCTAGGGTTGTGCAGACGTTTGAGAAGAAGTTAATACTCGTTGGTCTCTGTATTCGATAAGGATACAGGGCATACAAACAGTCTTGTTGCTGTACTATTCTTCTTGTAGTATCTTGTAGCCCTAAGTGAAGGCTACAAGGCAGTGGCGGATCTTGCCCATTGAACGTCCCAGGGCCGAAAGCCACGGACACTAAAAACATGCCCGTGCCGAACATAGTAGGTATAAAAAATTTCGATCGAACCGCGAAAATTAGCACTTGTAGCCGAAAAACGTGCTAGGGTCGTGGCCCTGGCACAAGCCTTCTAAGATCCGCCCATGCTACAAGGCTGTATAGCTTGGAGTTAACCGTTTCAAGTTGTTTCCGATTCTTGGTTGGATTGCATGACACAGGCTATTAGTGAAGTTTTATTGGCTAATCTTGAGGTTTTTTCCCCTGACTATAACTGTGTAGGTTTTCTTGGCTAATCTTGAGGTTGTTTCCAAGCTTTAATTTAATTTTGGGTTTTTTTAAGTTGCTTATTGATCCCTACGTGCTATTTGTGAAGATTCTTGGTTTGTTGTTTTTTTTCGTGGTTTAATGTCAATGTTAATAAAAGATAAAACTATTAGGAATTGTGATTTTCTACGGTTTTTTGTTGAAACACGAATTTGGTTGATCTGTACACATGTTGATAAGTAACATGTTTTTTTTCTCGTTTGTTGTTATATAGTAGTTGGTTTTTTGATTGCTTAAAAACTAGGGCTGTAATCGAGTCGAGCCAGAGTGGGCTCAAACTCAAGCTTGAAATTTATTGAGGCGGCTCGACTCGGCTAAAGCTCTAACTTGGAGTTGAACGGGCTGAGCCATGAAGAGAGTCGAGCTTGGCTTGGTTACAAAATAAGCCAGCTCTGCTCACATCATCTAAAATTGAGGTTTTTAGCTAGTTTTTCTCTAGCTTTTTTTGGAGCAAGTTACGAGCCGAGAGCTTTATAAACAACCCTATTAACAACATTAGCATATTTCAAATCTTTCTAGACAATTTTTTTAAGTTATTTATGATGAACGGAATTTAGGTCTGATCGTGTTTCTTCTGCAACTTGTTAAAAGGTGGTCAAATGGTTTCTTTTTTTTGAAAAAAGGTCAATATTGTGTTGGATAAATAAATATATACTTACATACTGTCTTTCTAAGCAAAGTAACTTTATTGGTGTTTAGTTTTTCTTCATAGTCAAATGACCCATATCTCGTATTTTTTTTTGGTCTACGTTGGTTTTTTGGTTTTTTTAGAAAGGTATATCAAACAAATTGGTAAATCGAACTTCTGACAGTTTCAAGTTTATTTGTATCAAAATGTTTTGCCCAAGTAATTACACATTCAAAGTTAAAAAGATTAAAATGGATATTGTTGTTAACTGTCTTTAAGAGAATAATATATTAAAGTTAACAATGTTCTTTTAATCATGATAATAGATAACAGTTAAAGTAAATTGGACCTTAGTGGTTATGGATGACATTTTGCGATTTCACGATAGTTCGCTATTTTTTTTTGTTTGAATATGTTAAAAATTGTTCATTTTGCCATGTCATCAGCAATCTTATGTTTGTTGAATGTTTTTTGTGTGGCTATTTTCATGAATGTTTGGATGGTAAAGAAATATGAGTGGTTCTTGTTTGAAGGATTTTTTTGTTTTTTCTTTTCTATTTTAGTCTGGTTAGGAATATAAAGTACTCTGATCTTGTAGAATTTACTGTAAACAATCTCGATTGTTTTCTTCTTATACGGAATGTACTTAACATGCCATTCAAAATAGTTGTAGATATTCAAAAAGTGTTGTTACTGTGATCTATTATATGGTTTTTTTTTTGTCAAAAGTGAATTTTGTTTAATTCTATCTAGTTCAAATTCAGAGTGTTTTTGTGTTTATGTGTGCTATTACTTCGATTATGGCTGAATTATTTTTTTTCAAAACTCTCAAGAAAGTTCTCTCTAGATTTAGAGTTTGTTTGAGTTTAACTAGGTTGTTCGAGCATAAATATGTTAGATCGTTATAAGGAGTCGAGCTTGGCTTGGTTACAAAATGAGCCAGCTCTGCTCACATCATCTAAAATTGAGGTTTTTTAGCTAGCTTTTTTGGAGCAAGTTACGAGCCGAGAGCTTTATAAACAACCCTATTAACAACATTAGCATATTTCTAAATCTTTCTAGACAATTTTTTAAAGTTATTTATGATGAACGGAATTTAGGTCTGATCGTGTTTCTGCTGCAACTTGTTAAAAGGTGGTCAAATGGTTTCTTGTTTTTGAAAAAAGGTCAATATTGTGTTGGATAAATAAATATATACTTACATACTGTCTTTCTAAGCAAAGAAACTTTATTGGTGTTTA
The DNA here is from genome assembly GCF_002127325.2 of Helianthus annuus. NCBI lineage: Eukaryota > Viridiplantae > Streptophyta > Magnoliopsida > Asterales > Asteraceae > Helianthus > Helianthus annuus. The sequence continues at coordinate 95,260,544 of NC_035444.2, read as the reverse complement.
GTTTTTCTTCATAGTCAAATGACCCATATCTCGTATTTTTTTTTGGTCTCCGTTGGTTTTTTGGTTTTTTTTTAGAAAGGTATATCAAACAAATTGGTAAATCGAACTTCTGACAGTTTCAAGTTTATTTGTATCAAAATGTTTTGTCCAAGTAATTACACATTTAAAGTTAAAAAGATTAAAATGGATATTGTTGTTAACTGTCTTTAAGAGAATAATATATTAAAGTTGACAATGTTCTTTTAATCATGATAATAGATAACAGTTAAAGTAAATTGGACCTTAGTGGTTATGGATGACATTTTGCGATTTCACGACAGTTCGCTATTTTTTTTGTTTGAATATGTTAAAAATTGTTCATTTTGCCATGTCATCTGTAATCTTATGTTTGTTGAATGTTTTTTGTGTGGCTATTTTCATGAATATTTGGATGGTAAAGAAATATGAGTGGTTCTTGTTTGAAGGAGTTTTTTGTTCTTTCTTTTCTATTTTAGTCTGGTTAGGAATATAAAGTACTCTGATCTTGTAGAATTTACTGTAAACAATCTCGATTGTTTTCTTCTTATACGGAACGTACTTTACATGCATTCAAAATAGTTGTAGATATTCAAAAAGTGTTGTTACTGTGATCTATTATATGGTTTTTTTTTTTTGTCAAAAGTGAATTTGGTTTAATTCTATCTAGTTCAAATTCAGAGTGTTTTTGTGTTTATGTGTGCTATTACTTCGATTATGGCTGAATTATTATTTTTTCAAAACTCTCAAGAAAGTTCTCTCTATATTTAGGGTTTGTTTGAGTTTAACTAGGTTGTTCGAGCATAAATCTGTTAGATCGTTAGAAAGAGTGAATACAAAATATTGTGTTGATGATCTGTTAGGAACTTTTTTGATCCTCATAGTTGTTTTGTATTCTAAAGATTTATTGAAAGTGGCTTAGATTTCATCCGATTACCATATTTTGACATGACTATATGAGTTTTGAGCTTTGTCTTTGATTTAGGTAGCTAATCATAGGAATCCTAGGTCTTATTACTGTTCTAAAAAACTTTGTCTTGAACTGTGCTCAAATGTCTATATGCAATGATGGTCTCTTGAATGTGTTTTCATTTTTACAAGTCGTATCATGTATGGATGGATTACTAGCACTTTTGGTTTCATTGTTGTTTGCTTGATCCTCATGCCTCGTTTGTTACTGTTATACGATCTTGTTCCTGGCTGTTGAACCACGTGGTTCATAAATTCAACCAGTTGTATTATGTTCAAGATTGTTTCTTGAATGTTATAACAACCTTGTTTGCTCTTTTGTGAAATATTTTTTTTCTAATTGCAAAGTCATATGATTTATAGTTACAATTAGAATGTGTTTTTGGTTGTTAATTGTTGTCTGATGTAGAATTGTGTAATTCTCATTTTATCAGATTTGTTTTGAATCATGTGATTCAGGTTTTTGGTTCAATTATTGTGAAGGTGTGAAAGTTCTTTGATAATATCAAACGAGTCTTTATGTTCTTTGCATGTTTTGACCTGGTTTTTATTTCAGATCTGGTTCTGAAATATTTAAAGTCGTGTGACTTTGTTTTATTAGATATATATCTAATATTGGTTTAAAGTTTCAGTTTTTGTCATTCTGTGATGTTACGGGAAGTCGATTGTAGGATCGTGTGCGGACCCGGAACGAGTCGATCAGAGGGGTTCTAATCTGTTTCAGAGGCGGAAACTAAGAAACAGACGTGAAAACAGCTTGTATTCACTTAAATTTGCCTTGTATATTGATTTGAATCAGATTACAATCAAACGGCACTTCGGCAGTACCTCAGTACCGGAAACCAGAACTCCCTCAACTGATTTCGCTCTAAAGGTATATATAGGGAACTGATTCCGCTTGAATCAGTTCAAGCGAAATATGAACCTGCCGATTCCGCTTGAAACTGGCCAATGGTCATTTCAAGCGAAATCACCCTTTCAAGCGAAATCACATATATTACAATCTTAAACATCTTATTTTCTCATACAACGTGCCCTGATCTAACAATCTAATACTAGACTCGATACAAGACGAAGTCGACAGATGTATGCACCAACAGACTCCCCCTCAGATGTTGACGAGTCTTTCGTGTCAAGTCTTTACGTCTTCAGTCTTTATCAGTCTTTGGGCTTCACTCTTTCTATCAGCATTAACAGACTCCCCCTAACAATGTGCTGGCATTCCTTAAGTTCATCAGCATCATCTGTTTCAGGATCATAATCTGGCTTTCTCAAGTTCAATATCGTTGCCTGGCTCAAACTTTCTCCACAGAGTCCTCAGGTATCGGAAACTGGCTCTCTAAACACAAGCTTCTCAGGATCGATCAGCCTGGCTCTACTAATGTTGTTCCAAGATCGTTCCCTGGCTCTTATCCAGCTCAGGATCGTCACCTGGCTCAGACTTACACCTGCACAGTCTCTACCTCAAAGTAAATCTTTCAAATTTAAACATTTCAAATTTAGGTATTCAGACTCCTCCTCAAGTTTAACTATAACCTTGATGAACCACTTGAAGATTTGATCAAAACACATTTGTTTTCAAACAGACTCCCCATCACAAAAAGTCATCATGTTTAGCACTTGGAATTTTGAATATCAGCTTTCCAACATCAGTTGTCGAAAATCTTTTTGAATTTTTCAAAAGTTTATGCTAAAACACACTGAAAACCTTTTTGGATTTTTTAGATTAACTAAAATGTAGTAAAGAAATATTTACAGACAATATTTTTGTGAGTTTGTGTAAGAGGATCATACCAGTTTTTGAGACAAATCACCAACACCGTTAAGCTTCATTTCATTTTAAGTTCTAAACAGTTCACTTAGATTGTCAGTATATAGGTCCATTTAAATTTTCACACAAAGTTCAACTGTTTCGAGATACGATATTAATGTTTTAAGCACTTAAAACTTATTCGCGTGTTCGATTTCTTGAATATACTCCCATATCCAGATCCCAATATTCAGTCTTACAGGTGAATATACCACAGATGATATCTGTAAAGGGTTGGATGCGAAACCGTGAGAGCTCAGGTCAGAACTTCCGTTCAGCAGAGAGATGACGGTTCGACTTTTGGTGTGTCCCATCTAGAGGATCTTTTCTACAACAGCACATGATTAGCATTTTTCAATGTTTCATCAGTTTTTGTACTGAGGGCGATGCTATATTTCAAGCTTTGCAGAAAGTATTATACGGGGACTAGGTCAAAATTTCCATTCAGCAGAAGTCCCGGGATAATACCCCAGATATCGCTGAGTATAAAGACCTAGTATCTCAGACAGAGGGACCTTTCAAACAAGATTTCGGGGGTTACCCATATATCCAAGAAATTGTTCCCCACGAGATAAGCAAGTTTGAAATTTATGTTTATATCTCGTCACAATCTACTAAATGTATAAAAACCAACTGGCATATCCACAGTGAGATTGTTTATCACATTTTTAACTTTCCATTTCTTTAGCATGTTGTGACAGTCCACTGATGTACTATCATTTCCTCTTTTTACACCAAAACTCATTTGTGATTTTATCGTGTTTTTGACTTTTTCAAATTTTCTAATGTTTTTGGATTTTCTAAAATTTTTACTCCCCCTAAAATGCAAACACATTAAAAGAAATTTGAAAATAAACTGTACAAACAACGTGACAACTGATATCGAATTGCTTCAATTTGCCATCTACTTGACATAAACATTCAGAACTTCCCCTTACAACAAACCATTTTCTCATTATGATTTCAAAACACTTAAGTTTGTTTTAATCAAAATGATTTTTCTGGAAAATAAGTTTGTTTTTACCACTTGTAGGGACGGGTTCATCATCTTGTTTGATTTAATCTTTTGTATGAAGATTATATCAAGTTCAAATTAATGACCTTGAGTAAACATTTTGTCATAACAAAACTCTGTACCACTTATAAGAACAACATCATGTCACACCCCGACCACGTAAAACAACAAAACGTGACGGAATCGTCGGGGAGTGTTGTAACAGAATCATTGTTTCATAACACATGGGAAATTGAAATGCTGTTTTATTGATTTAAGAGTTACAATGTCTTAACAAACAAAGAAGTAATACAAAATTTAACTAGTCTTGCATCTTTTAATGTCACTAAGGCCTCGTCCAATCCTATGTGAGCATGCGTCAAAATTATCATCAAATATAGTACCTGAAACACATGTGAAAATACATCAGCATAAAAACGCCGGCGAGTACATAGGTTTTATTGATTTAGGATTCATGACTTATAAGTTTAGAAAAAGTTGTTTAACAAAAGTCAGTCATGATCCTTGTAAAATGTTTTGTTTTATAAATCATTTGAAAAGCGATGATAGATATGTATATTTAAAAGAATAATGTAAGGTTAAATGAATAACCCAGTAAAATGAATTTGTCTAAATCAAACTGTTTTGTAAAACAATGTCTTGTGAAAAATATGTTATTTGTATAAAATGTATAAGTCCAAATTGAATGATTTAAATAACGCTACGACATGTAATATAATACAAGCACTTATATATAGGAAGTACCAGCGGCGTATCCACCATGCTTGTATCACATTACACACGTCTCATTACTCAAATCACTTACCCAAACAAACCATCAATGTAAATTGCCCATGTCTAAACCATTTGTCAAATGTCATAGTAAAAACCATGTCAAAAATGTCTATGTCAAATGTAATCATGAAATGTTTAAACAAAAAGTCATGTATGGCAAGTGAAATATGTATCAACTAAACCATAGGTGAAAATGCACAACACAAAGTATTGAAGTAAAACTCAGTTTAAATCAATGTTATGTTTTGTGGATGTGCATGCTATACTGATATAAACACTTATGCGGTATGTTAAACGCAATACATTCAAGTCTTGAGACAGCAGGATAACCTTAGAGTAAAGGTTATCAAAGTGAAAATGTTCACGGATTTAGTCATTCCTTACACCCAAACAAACCTAGCATGTCAGGAACGGGATTTGTCAAGTCCTATGGTACCATTACTTACTACCGAGCGGCGTAGCTAATGTTAATGAATGTAGTAAAAGAACCGTTTAAACGAACCAAATGTTTTACCGAATGTAAGCATGTGATGTGATGTGAATGTACTAAGTATGGACTAAATGAACATACATAGCATGAAAAAGGTAAATGTAAATCAAATGTACTAAGTATGCTAAGTAAACATGCAAAGTAGAAAAGTCATGTAAATCAATGTGCTAGTATGCTCAGTAAACATACATAGCAGAAAAAGTAGTGAAAACAATGTGCTAGCATGTTAAGTAAACATACATAGCAAAAGAAATGTGATGTAAAACAGTGTGCTAGCATGTTAAGTAAACATACATAGCAAAAGAAATGTGATGTAAAACAATGTGCTAGCATGTTAAGTAAACATACATAGCAAAACATAATGAAATCGTGTACTAATAGTGTACTAATGAAAATAGCAAGTATATGATATGAAAACATGAAAAGCATGAAAGTAACAAGTAGGCACATGTGTTTCACCCCAAAATGTTTGGAAAACCGTAAAAGAGGGGACTATGTACTCACCTGAGGGTGCTTAGAAGTCTTGAACAACAACCAAACAAAGCTAGAGGGATCACGGAAATCAAACGGCACCCTATATAGATAACTACATAAATAACCGGACCTAAATCGGGGGATTGGATAGTATGAGGTTTCGTAAACCAAATGAGTATTGGAACTCATATGATATGGTTAATCAAAGCCCACATAGTAGAATGAAACCTAACCTAAGTGCTTACGACCCATTACGACCCGTTTAGGTAGCTTACGCTACTTTAACGCGTCGTTCGCGTAAAACGCGTTCGGATCGCCTAACTAGTCCTATGACAAGTAATGTATGCCTTAACATGTCTAGTATTATTGTCTAATCAGTTTAGATGTCAAAACTTAGGTTACATATGCTTAAAATGAATTTATGCGTAAAAAGGGCATTTTGGTAATTTTCCTAAGGCATAAGAATTACTTATCATACAACTACTTAAATGACGTGACCATAAGGTATAACCTCGGAAGGTTATTCCTTATACAACTATGGTCTCCTAAAGTGTTTGGTCGGATCCTAATGATCGACCAAATGGGTCGGGTTCGAAAGTATAAGCGATTGATTAGATCGCTTACCTTTATGACCCTAAACAAGCACAAATCTAAAAGCGACGAGCTAAACATGCTAGAACATGTTTAGTAAAGTTAGAAAACAAGTTTGGTATCAAAACAAACGGTTTTGATACCCTAGAGTAGTTTGGTTACAAAATACGCAAGAAAACGTATTTTGGCCGAAACTACAACTCGTCACTGAGCCTAGATAACGTGGTAATCAGTAGGTATAGTCACTAGGGACTATAACCATCATGATTACGCTCACGTTAGGAAGTTCAAACGAACTTCGCATTGACCATAAACTGGTCAATGCAGAAAGTCAAACACAGTTTGACTTTAACGCTAAAACGAACGAAAAACGCGAAAGAAAACTTACAGAAGGTCCCCGCAAGATTGATTTCCGAGTATTTCTCAGGTATGAAGTGTTTATAACTCCAACTTAGAGAAAATCTCAGAATCAAGTGGGTTAGAATGAAGTTGGGGTTGGGTATTTATAGGAAAGGCACAACCGTTAGGATCGTTTCTCGATAATCGAGCTTCAATCTTGGCCATACAAGTGGGCACATGGTTTTGCCATACAAGGGGTACCCAAATACCAGCCCATAGAATCAAAATCAGGGGTTAAAAACCATGGGAGGATGATATAGAGGCCAGGTTCAATGTTTCTGCAAGTCTGCTGGTCTGGGACTCCTTTACGGACCGTAAGAGGTCCCATACGGTCCGTAAGGACCCTAGGTGCTGGCAGAAAGTTTGCAAAATTGGCAGAACAGGCCCCTGCACCTCCAAACTTGGTTTTTGATGCGATTTGACACGTTTAAGCCCCGTTAACCCATTTTAAGGCTCTAAAATGAAGTTAAAGTATAGGGAACTTGAAACATGCTCAAAAATATGTCGGATGTCGGTTCGTTTGGCCGTACAGTTGCGTTGTTCTGTTAATTACGACGGAAGTCGTAACGGACGCAAAAACGATCCAAATTGCGCGACGAATGGATTTTTGACAAGCCAATCACTAAAACATAATATTTTAATGATTTCATAAATTTTTGGATGTCCGGATGTATTCAGAACGTAAGATATGCGCGAAAATACAAACTTATGCATTTTTTGACGCTTTTAGTCCCTGAATGTCCCAAAAGTTTATTTTAGCACACCGAACACCTCAAAGCCTATTTCTAAGCTATTTCAAGGATATTTAGGGTATGTTTAACTTATGGTCAAGTTCCGAAATGTTCGTTACAGTACGAATCGGCATACTTTCGCAGTTTGTCGATTTTAGTCCCTGTAAGCGAATAAACTTGATTTCGGCACACCAAACCTTCCAAAACTTATTTCTAAGTTATGTAAAGGTTATTTAAGGTATGTTAAGCCTATGTCACTATTCCGGAGTGTTTGTTGCATTAAACTGGTTATGTTTACGCAGCAGTGCGCGTATAACCCTCTAGAAAGTGATCTAAAGCCCGAAATCGAACAAGAGTTGATATGTGCAAATGATACATATGTTTATACAAATCCCAAGTATGAAATACAATATTTCATTGGTTTGGTATTTGTTTAATGGCTGAAGTGACACAGGTGTCACACATCACCTGTACCAAGTGTAGGAATAACAACATCTACACTGAATCAATTTTACCAATCAAGATGTCGATTCCTGCTTCACACTTACCAACCTGGAAGCTCCGGCAAGTCAAACTTAACCTGTAAAATTTAATAATTTTAAGATTCATTTCACAAAAACTATTTTTAAGAATGATGCCGATTCGTGATCTGTCACACCCCCAAAATCCACACGCGGAGTATCACCGCTTGGGGAGCGTGACTGACCAGGATCAAGCCACCAATCATATAGAACAATGTAAATAGTAAAAGTAAATGTCATTTAACCAAACCAATCCATATGAAAGGTGTTCAAAACATAGGTATAAATTCAACGTTTAGCGGAAGCAAATGAGTAAAAACCCAATCATAAGTAAAGTATGAAATGTCAAATGTTTAATCAAAGCATTCACGATCCTTGTCCACAACGACCGCGCCTCCCTGTGCAAGCTCCATGTATACCTAACGTCCTGCAAGGCATGTAACAGAGAGTCAACAACTAGTTGAGCGAGTTCACAGTAAGTAAGTTCGTAATAGTAAGTATGTTTCGTAACGTGTGGCTCTACTAGGCCTATTGTATGTTCTATTAGTGGGGGCTTCCCATAGTTGCATATACACTAGACTATTTGTAACCATAAGTGTTCTTCTTAATCCCGAGAATAGTAGTACGTACAATGTTTACGTAGGTTTTACGTAAGTGTCCTTCTCAAACCGAGGACAGTGGTACGCGGGGGTTTACGTAGGTTTTACGTAAGTGCCTGTCACCATCTGAGGCAGTAGTGAGTATAAGTTTACGTAGGTTTTACGTAAGTGTCCTTCGCAACCTGAGGACAGTGATGAGTACAAGTATACGTAGGTTTTACGTATGTATCCTTCGCATCCGAGGACGATGGTAGATAGTCTAGTAATAGTGTAAGTACAATCCCATTCCTTCAATCCCATTCCCAACCCCGGGAATCCCATGCCTTGGTTAGAGTGTGAACTCACCTTGGTTTGCTCGGTATGTTATTGCTTCTAGTGTTAATTAATGGTTAGGTCCGTTACACACGACCTTTGATTGATTCTAGATGAAGAGAGATCAAAAGTGATGAAGAGCTTGCCACCAAGGATGATGAAGAAGATGATTGTAGGAGAGGATTGTAGAGAAATATTGAAAGTACGTATGATGATTGTGAGGGAGCTTAGTGTTAAGAGTTATTAAGATTTCACTAACTACTCTTCTCACCCCTAAGTATCATCTTTTACATAAAACACACCCATCACAATATAATTTACAGTTTCATCACCAAGTTCATGTATTTGTCAAATCATTCGTAAAATAACACATAACCATGCAACAATCACAATACACTTTATCAATTCAAAACGTATACAGTTACAAAGCAAACAAATTGTGTAAGTAAGCACTAAACAAACAGTGAACGTGCAATAAATGCGAAAGTGGAATCTCGGAAACTCGAGTTGTCACATTATCCCCAACTTGAAAGAAATTTCGTCCCGAAATTTAGCATGCGGTTACTGAGGAAGCTAGTTAGGTTGTATCGTTTACTGGTTTTCCTGGGGTGTCACATCATCCCCCCCGTTGATTTGGAATTTCGTCCCGAAATTCTGTAGTAGCTTCAGCCTCAGTAGTGGTTGCATGATTTCCGAATAACTGGGGATACTTGAGTTCCATTTGGTCTTCTCATTCCCAGGTATACTCTGGGCCACGACGGGAGTTCCAACGAACTCGTACAAGAGGTATTCTGGTGTTCTTGAGGACCTTGACATCCCGGTCTGTGATTTCAACAGGTTCCTCGATGAAATGCAACTGTTCGTCGATAGTGAGTTCCTTCAAAGGAACTATGAGGGTCTCATCTGACAGACACTTCTTCAGATTCGACACATGGAATACGTTGTGAACTGCACCGAGTTAAGCTGGTAGATTCAATTTGTAGGCCACTTTGCCTATTCTTTCAATGATCTCGAACGGTCCAACGTACCGCAGATTGAGCTTGCCTTGTTTACCAAAATGAACCACACCCTTCCAGGGTGAGACTTTGAGTAGCACTTGATCCCCAACTTGGAACTCGAGCGGTTTCCTGCGCTTATCAGCGTAACTTTTCTGACGGTCACGAGCTGCCGCCATGCGTTGTCGTATCTGTGCTATTCGTTCAGTAGCATCAACTACCATTTCTGGACCTGTGATTTGACTATCCCCCACCTCTGCCCAACAGAGAGGTGACCGGCATTTACGTCCGTACAATGCCTCGAATGGAGCGGCTTGTATGCTGGTGTGGTAACTATTATTGTACGAGAACTCTACTAACGGAAGATGTTTTTCCCAGCAGTTGCCGAAGTCGATAACACACGCCCGAAACATGTCTTCTAATGTCTGAATAGTGCGCTCAGACTGCCCGTCCGTCTGAGGGTGATAAGCTGTGCTCATGTCTAACCGTGAGCCAAAAGATTTGTGCATTGCTTGCCATAGTTCTGAAGTAAATCGTGCATCCCGATCCGAAATAATAGAGGTTGGCACTCCATGCCTCGAAACAACTTCTTTCAAGTATACGTCTGCTAATGTAGAGAACTTGTCAGTTTCTTTGATAGCCAAGAAGTGAGCAGACTTTGTGAGTCGATCCACGATTACCCAAATAGTATCATTCCCACGCTGGGATCTAGGCAAGCCAGTAACAAAATCCATGGAAATTTCTTCCCATTTCCACTGTGGTATCTTGGGTTGCTGAAGTAGGCCTGAGGGTTTCTGGTACACCGTCTTGACCCTCGCACAGGTCAAACACTTGCCGATGTAAGTTGCTATGTGGGCCTTCATGCTAGGCCACCAGTACGTAGTTCTAAGATCGTGATACATTTTATCCGAACCTGGATGTACCGAGTAGCGGGACTTGTGAGCTTCATCCATTACCAGCTCGCGTAAATTGCCATAATGTGGAACCCAAATGCGTCCTGTTACATAGTAGGCGCCGTCTTCCCTTTGTTCTAATTGTTGCCTTGAGCCGCGTAGGGCTTCAGCCCTGACTTTTTCTGGTTTCAATGCTTCTGCCTGAGCATCTCGTATCTGTGCAGGAAGACTAGACTGAATAGTGAGCTGCAAGGCTCGTACACGCCTAGGTGTAGTATCTTTTCGACTGAGGGCATCAGCCACAAATTGGCTTTGCCTGGATGGTACTTGATGGCATATTCATAATCGTTCAGTAGTTCAACCCATCGACGTTGCCGCATGTTCAATTCCTTCTGCTTGAAAATATGCTCGAGACTCCTGTGATCGGTGTAGATAGTGCACTTGGTACCGTACAGGTAGTGTTGCCATATCTTAAGCGCGAAAACAACAGCTCCCAGCTCTAAATCGTGCGTAGTATAGTTCCGTTCGTGAACTTTAAGTTGCCGCGAAGCGTAGGCAATGACTTTATCCCTTTGCATCAATACGCAACCAAGACCCTGAATCGACGCGTCGCAATAGACCACAAAATCATCCGTGCCCTCTGGCAATTAGAGAATAGGTGCACTGCAAAGTCTATCCTTTAAGTGCTGAAAAGCGGTTTCCTGGGGATTACCCCAACGATAGGTAACACCTTTCTGTGTCAGTAATGTAAGCGGCTGTGCGATCTTTGAGAAGTCTTTGATGAACCGTCTGTAATAACCCGCCAAACCCAAGAATTGGCGTATTTCCGTTGGTGTACGTGGTGCAGGCCAGTTCCTGGTCGAATCTACCTTGGATGGATCAACATGAATCCCATCCTTATTTACCACGTGGCCTAGAAAGTGGACTTCATGAAGCCAGAATTCGCATTTTGAAAACTTGGCGTACAGTTGTTCCTTTCGAAGAAGTTCCAAGATAAGTCGTAGATGCTGCTCGTGTTCCTCCTGACTCTTAGAGTAGATCAAAATGTCATCGATGAAGACAATCACAAACTTGTCTAAATAAGGCTTGCACACTCTGTTCATAAGATCCATGAAGACTGCCGGTGCGTTCGTTAGCCCGAATGGCATGACTAGAAACTCGTAGTGGCCGTAGCGAGTTCTGAATGCTGTCTTAGAGACGTCCTCATCCCGGACTCTCAGCTGATGGTAACCTGACCTCAGGTCAATCTTGGAGTAGTAGCTCGACCCTTGCAACTGGTCGAATAAATCGTCAATACGCGGTAGAGGGTAGCGGTTCTTCACGGTGACCTTGTTTAGCTCGCGATAGTCTATGCACGTGCGGAAGGTACCGTCCTTCTTTTTCACGAATAACACTGGAGCTCCCCAAGGCGAAGAGCTAGGTCGAATAAAGCCCTTATCCAAGAGCTCTTGCAACTGCTTTGACAGTTCTTCCAGTTCGGTTGGAGCTAATCGATACGGTGCGCGGGCTATTGGTGCTGCTCCTAGAGCTAGCTCGACTTGAAACTCGACCTGGCGATGAGGCGGTAGTCCAGGTAAATCTTCAGGAAACACTTGAGGAAAATCGCGTACAACTGGGATATCCTCTATTCTTTTCTCTTTCGTTGATGCATCAGTAACTAGTGCCAAAATGGCAGTGTGCCCCTTTCGTAAACACTTTTGGGCCTTCAGGAAGGAGATGATGCCAACCACAGCACCACTCTTGCCGCCTTGAACTTCGAGAGGTTCTTTACCAGGACGGGGAATACGAATGATCTTCTCTTTACATAGGGTCTCTGCTTGCTGTTTGGATAACCAATCCATACCAATGACGATGTCGAAGCTACCCAGAACTATAGGAATGAGATCGATAGAGAAAGTCTGACCAGCGAGGATAAGATTACAACCCTGAACTATGTGTGTGGCCTCTAGACTTTTACCGTTAGCTAACTCTACGACATGCTTGGTGTTTAAGGGAGTTGGTGCACGTTTTAACATTTGGCTAACTTTCAAAGACACATAACTGGTATCCGCACCCGAATCAAATAATACAGTAACATAAAAGTCGTCAAGAAGGAACTTACCCATAACTACGTTGGGATCATTCCTGGCATCACCCTGCCCCAGCACAAATGCACGTCCCCTAGCTTCGTTGCCGTTGTTGTTCCCACCGTTGTTGTTTCCGTTGCCTTGGTTATTGTTGTTGTTGTTGTTGTTCTGGTTTCGGTTTAACTGAGGGCAGCGTCTTTTGAAGTGACCTTCAGCGCCACAATGAAAACATCCCTTGTTGCCCTGTTGCTGATTCTGTGGTGCTTGTTGTTGCTGCTGATTCTGATTCGCAGGCCGCGGGCTCCTACAATCCTTGGCCTCATGACCTATCTTGAGACACCTCTGGCAACGATCCTTGTTGCACTGGCCACTGTGGTGTCTGTTACAATTGTTGCATCTTGGAAGGTTTCCTCGGTATCCACCCTGTCTGTGATTGCCCGAAGATTGCTGACCAGGGCTCTGATAGTTGTCAGTCTTTCGCTGTTGAACCTGAGACTGAACGGAAGCTGAACCTTTGCTGGAATCCCCCTCCCATTTTCTTTTGTTGTCACTGTGATGGCAGGTGTAGCAGAAGTGGTAACGGTAGTAGCAGCGCTGATACGTTTAGGCAGCCTGTCTTGTTCCACTGCCTGATCCGTGAGGCGATGAGCAAGGCGCTGAATATCCTGGATGTTAGCAAGGTTGGCCGATGTCACGTGGCTTTGAATTTCTGGTGCCGACCCCTTGAGATATAACTCAATGCGTCTGATAGGAGGGTCCACCATAGTTGGACACAGAACGGCCAGCTCGTTTGACCTTTTAGTATATGCCTCAATTTCCGACCTAGTCATCTTCAAATGAAAGAACTCCACTTCTAACTTGTGGATGTCGTCGCGTGTGCAGTATTCCCGTTTAATCAGCTCCTTGAAATCATTCCAAGGAGTGGCGTTAGCAGCTGCCAATCCTAAAAGTTGGACTTGCGCATTCCACCAAGTCAGCGCGATTCCTTCCAGTGTGCCAGTGGCGTACTTCACCCTGCGAGCCTCAGGGCATTCACACATTTCAAACACAGACTCGAGCTTTTCAAACCAATGGAGGAGTCCCACTGCTCCCTCCGTGCCACTGAATGTGCTTGGACAACAGTCCATGAAATTCTTGAAAGTGCAAACAGGTGGCTGAGCGTGTTGACCTGTTGTGTATATAAGAACAGGACAAGGTTAAACACAAGAGTTGGTTTAGGAATGTAGGATCTAAAGATCCTAGTGTGAGTTACGACTGCAGGGTATACCTCCTGCTTGTGCGGCTGCAAGTGCCACAGCAACTTGTTCGTTGATGAGAGCCGTCAACTGGGCTTGTGTCAAGTTAATGCGTCCAGCCATGATCTTCATAGCAAATATAACATATGTGAGAGAGGTTCGCGAATAGTGCGATGACAGAAGAGAGTGAGCACAAGTGTTCTCAAGCAATAACGAATAGTAGGCAATGTAATCTAAGCATACCACGGGCAAAGTTCTATGCAATTCTAGCATGTAGGCAATAAACATAAACCATATTACCTAGAATGTTGAGTCTTGCACGTGGAGCGAGGCGTCGTTGTGGATCGTCGAGCACTGTACTGGTTATAGTCTGGTTTTAATAAAAACATTTTTCCCTTATTAAAACCAAGTTCTCTATAACCAATGGCTCTGATACCAATCTGTCACACCCCCAAAATCCACACGCGGAGTATCACCGCTTGGGGAGCGTGACTGACCAGGATCAAGCCACCAATCATATAGAACAATGTAAATAGTAAAAGTAAATGTCATTTAACCAAACCAATCCATATGAAAGGTGTTCAAAACATAGGTATAAATTCAACGTTTAGCGAAAGCAAATGAGTAAAAGCCCAATCATAAGTAAAGTATGAAATGTCAAATGTTTAATCAAAGCATTCACGATCCTTGTCCACAACGACCGCGCCTCCCTGTGCAAGCTCCATGTATACCTAACGTCCTGCAAGGCATGTAACAGAGAGTCAACAACTAGTTGAGTGAGTTCACAGTAAGTAAGTTCGTAATAGTAAGTATGTTTCGTAACGTGTGGCTCTACTAGGCCTATAGTATGTTCTATTAGTGGGGGCTTCCCATAGTTGCATATACACTAGACTATTTGTAACCATAAGTGTTCTTCTTAATCCCGAGAACAGTAGTACGTACAAGGTTTACGTAGGTTTTACGTAAGTGTCCTTCTTAAACCGAGGACAGTGGTACGCGGGGGTTTACGTAGGTTTTACGTAAGTGCCTGTCACCATCCGAGGCAGTAGTGAGTATAAGTTTACGTAGGTTTTACGTAAGTGTCCTTCGCAACCTGAGGACAGTGATGAGTACAAGTATACGTAGGTTTTACGTATGTATCCTTCGCATCTGAGGACGATGGTAGATAGTCTAGTAATAGTGTAAGTACAATCCCATTCCTTCAATCCCATTCCCAACCCCGGGAATCCCATGCCTTGGTTAGAGTGTGAACTCACCTTGGTTTGCTCGGTATGTTATTGCTTCTAGTGTTAATTAATGGATAGGTCCGTTACACACGACCTTTGATTGATTCTAGATGAAGATAGATCAAAAGTGATGAAGAGCTTGCCACCAAGGATGATGAAGAAGATGATTGTAGAGAAATATTGAAAGTACGTATGATGATTGTGAGGGAGCTTAGTGTTAAGAGTTATTAAGATTTCACTAACTACTCTTCTCACCCCTAAGTATCATCTTTTACATAAAACACACCCATCACAATATAATTTACAGTTTCATCACCAAGTTCATGTATTTGTCAAATCATTCGTAAAATAACACATAACCATGCAACAATCACAATACACTTTATCAATTCAAAACGTATACAGTTACAAAGCAAACAAATTGTGTAAGTAAGCACTAAACAAACAGTGAACGTGCAAAAATGCGAAAGTGGAATCTCAGAAACTCGAGTTGTCACATTATCCCCAACTTGAAAGAAATTCCGTCCCGAAATTTAGCATGCGGTTACTGAGGAAGCTAGATAAGTTGTATCGTTTACTGGTTTTCCTGGGGTGTCACATGATCCACGATTACAAACTTGGGATCTCCGGCAAGTCAGATTTTTCAATGGAAGAAAATGTGCACCCAAGCCTGGTCAGCCTTGGGTGATACCAACTCATCTGCAGTCGGGGTGTAAGTTGCTTTCTTTGTAGCATAAAAGTCCTTTACCCCTTTAACCTTCCCATCGATCATTTTCCCAAAAAATTTCTTCACATTCCCATTAAAAGTTTTCTCAACATCAAATTCATTCTTTTTAGAATAAAATTGATTAGAGATCTCAACTTTCCCAATTTTTTGTTTAAAATTCTCAGTCCTCAATGGTGGAAAATTCTCATCATCCATTAAAGGAACTGAGTTTTCACTCTTTTCAACAACATATGGCTCCTCTGATTTTGTGGAATCAGATTCATCGCCAGTTTTCACATCAGATTTCTTAACAACCCATTTTTGGTTGTCAAGTTCACACTTCTCCTGTAAAACCTTTTCGAACATTCACCAACTTCATAAATTGAATTTTTGAACACTTTAAATTTCTCAATTGGTGGTTCGGTTTTATCAACAACCACTTCTTTTAGTTTTCCAGAAACTTCCTGTTTAGTTTTTGTTGCTAATGGACAGTTCCGTGCAATGTGACCAACTTCATTGCATCTAAAACAGGTTCTGGTTTCTTTTTTCTGAACTTCATTTTTCTTCTTCTCAGCAAGAAATTCTTGATTTGATTGTCTCCAAAAAGAACTCTTCTTTTCTTCCTCAGCAGACGGTCTTGAAACAAATTTTGCATTTGTTTTAGAAATTTTGTTATTTTTATGATTTTCAGGGGGGATAAAACCAAGGCCTTTCTTTTTATAGTTACCATTATGGTTTGATTTTTTTTGAAAACCAGAACCAGAATTGTAACCTTTTTTCTTGTTTAAACGTTGTTGAACTCTTGAAGTGTATTTTTTTAGGTTTTTCAATAAGATTTAAATCTTTTATTTCAGAAATATTAATTTCTGTCATTTTGAAAACCTTTTTAATCATTTCAAATCTGACACTTCTTACTGGAAACTCTTTATCAAAATATGATTTGTCAGAATCATTCAAAGTATATGCAACTTCAAATGTTTCATCATTCGAATTAGATTTTGACAACAAAAATTCTTTACTATAAACCCGTTTTCCCGACGATTTTGAACTCTTTTCAGAAGAACTCGAACTCGAACTCCCAACTGACAAACACGAACTTTCGGACTCGGACTTTGACTCTGACTCCTCATCCTTATCCAACACCTGATCGACCATTCTTTTAATTAATTCGGACTCATGATCTGTGTCGGACGCTGTGAATGTGATGTCAATGTTGTCTGGTAATACATCGGTTAACTCGGACTCTAACTTTATATTGACCGCCTTTTTTACTTGTTCCTCGCTTGGTTTTCTAGGCGAGTACCCTTCCCAAATTGGAGGCAGACACTTGTTATAACAGATAATCTGTTTCTTACCAGTATCCTTTTTCTTCTGTAGCTCCTTTTCTTCATCTTTAAACGCTTCAAAACCTGCAACAGTTGGATAAATTCTGTCAATTATATAATCAGAACTTGTATAACTTCTTAATAAACGTCTGATTCTTTCATTTTCTGCTTTTTTAGTTTCCAACTCTTGTTTCCATTTCGCACATTCTTCAATGTAAAAGTTTATCTCTTTCTGCTTCGACATCATTGTTGCATTCATCATCTTCAAAGCGTCTTCTGTTTCAGAATTAGTTTTCTGCAAACTATTCACCGTTCTGTTTAATACATCATATGACTCTTTCAAATTCTTGATATCAAACAACAACTTTTCTTTCAGCTTTTCTGATTCACTAAACCTCTCGTCTTTTTCTTCACATTGTTTGCAAGATTCTGAATATGTAAGACAAGGTTTTGTGACTTCAACTATCTTTTCCACTTCAATTATCTTCTCAATCACCTTGACTTCTTTCATTTCTTTTGCAGCTTTTCTCTCTTTAAGTTTCTTCAATTTTTCTGCAAAATAAAATTCAAAACTGTCAAAAGATAAATGAGTTTTTCCAACATTAATCTGTTTAATTTCTTCATCATCATCACTGCTTTCTGTTGAACTATCTTCTGAAGAAACAGATTTTTCATCTTCATCGGATAATACAGCCATCCATTCCTTCATCAACTCTGGCTTTTGAACAATCTGAGCAATAAAGGCTTTAACATTTGGATCAGCTGGAATGTACTTGTCCCAGCTAAAACCTTCAGCCATCTTCTCATCATCTTGATCAATAATGCCATAATAAGCTTTCTTATTTGTATCTTCGATCATTTTTCCATGTGCGGTTTGTGAATCCTTTTGTTGATGCGGTTGATTGTTGATTTGTTGATATATGGATTTTCGATAATAATCATCTTTTCCAAAAGGATTCTTTGCTTCGCTACTCTCCTGATTTTTGCACTCTCTTTTGAAGTGACCTTTTTCCCTGCATTTAAAACAAGTAACTTTAGATTTATCAAAACCTAAATATGAAAGATGAGCATCCAAAAAATCATTTCGTCCTGTAATCATTTTGAACTTTTCAGCTCTTCTCAGAACACTAGCTAAAGCCCTTTATATCCATAAGCTCCAATTCCTCTGCATCTATCTAGTCGTAATCTTCCTTTGTGAGCATCGGATTACCAATTCTCCCATCAATCAATCTTTCATAAGATTCCAATGCAGTGACCAGTAATTCCATATGATTTTTCACAACCTCTTCAGAAAAATTCTGTTCATTTTGAAGATGCAATGCCACATTGCACTGAATCATATGTCCATTACTAACATTTGCACTTTGAACACTTGGAGAATTAACATTTGAAAATCCACTAGTGTTAACTGAACTTTGACTGACTGGTCTGGATGAATTTCCTGCACTAAAAGCAGTTTGGATCTTTGGACTAGCTTCAACAGTTTGAACATTTCCTTTATAATACAGTTTAATATCTTGTTGATGAATTGAGCTGTTCATTCTGGCAATCTTCTGCTGTTCAAGATCCTGTGCCTCAAGTTTTTCAATAAACTGTCCGATTGACAATATGCTAAACTCTCCAGAATTCTTTAAGATCATGAGATAAGTACCCCATTCTTTCTGCGGTAAAGCGTCAGCTAGCTTTTCAACCCATTTTGCTGGAGTTTTAGTGATTTTCAGCTGAGACATGGTACGCACCAGATGACAGTATCTCTCAATGAGAGTCTTTGTAGTCTCACCAGGCATACTAGTAAACAACTCAAACTCCTTTTTCAACAATGATGCTTTACTCTTGAGCATTTCTGTGCTTCCTTCGAATTTCTTTTTAAGTGCTTCCCAGATCGAAAACGCACTCCCATCATGCTGAAGCAAAACAAATATATCCTCTTTAACTGCTTGTTGTAAGAGACTTATCATCATTTTCTCTCCTTTATAACTATCTCTTTCTTTGTCTGAAAATTCCGAGATGATTTTGTCAACATTCAACCCAGACTGTGGTCTAACATACTTGGTTTCAATACTTTCCCAAGCTCTTAGATGGTTTGCCTGAACCCAATTCTCAAAATGGTTCTTTCATCCATGATACTCCTCAATTCCCATAAGTTTCGGGGGTTTTTGCAAAGTTCCGGTTTCATTTTCTGCATTCATGTTTTGGGCAATGACAGCCGGAGTACTCGGGGATGTGGCAAACGTATTGTAAAACTCTTCTTCCATGATTCGGTATCACGTTTTTCAAAATCAGCACTTTCAAGCGGAATATCTTGTTCAAGCGGAACCTGTTCAAGCGGAATCACCTGAAAAGACAACTTCAAGCGAGATCAGTAGTTCAAGCGGAATAAGAAGTTCAAGCGAAATAACCTGATTTCGCTTGAAATTCAAGCGGCATAAAAATCTTCGAGCGGAATCAAATGATTCGAGTGAAATCACTGATTTCGCTTGAAACCTTTCAAGCGGAATAGGTCCTTGAAGCGGAATCAGACAGAATGTCAAGCGAAATAACAGATTTCGCTATTTTCAAGCGGAATAGTCAATCTTCAAGCGAAACCACAACTGCTCGTTCAAGCGGAATTAGTTCGAAGGTCCATTTTTACTATTTTTAGGCTGAATTTTGACTTGAAACTTTTAAGGGTTTGTTAAATTGCAGTTTTACACATTCTGTGAAAAATTTGGCCAATTTTAACCGAGAAATCTTGTTGTTTTTGAAAAGAAGGTGTAGAAACAGAAATTTTCAAGCTGAATCGGAAAGAACTCCTCCTCCTGAGCTCTGATACCACTTGTAGGATCGTGTGCGGACCCGAAACGAGTCGATCAGAGGGGTTCTAATGTGTTTCAGAGGCGGAAACTAAGAAACAGACGTGAAAACAGCTTGTATTCACTTAAATTTGCCTTGTATATTGATTTGAATCAGATTACAATCAAACGCCACTTCGGCAGCACCTCGGTACTGGAAACCAGAACTCCCTCAACTGATTTCGCTCTAAAGGTATATATAGGGAACTGATTCCGCTTGAATCAGTTCAAGCGAAATATGAACCTGCTGATTCCGCTTGAAACTGACCAATGGTCTTTTCAAGCAAAATCACCCTTTCAAGCGAAATCACATATATTACAATCTTAAACATCCTATTTTCTCGTACAACGTGCCATGATCTAACAATCTAATACTAGACTCGATACAAGACGAAGTCGGCAGATGTATGCACCAACATCGATGTGTTTTGAAACTTGTTTAGTATCTTGGTAGTGGATTTAAAGTTCATTTACTAGTTTAAAGTCATGTGACTTTGTGTGTTGTCAGATGTGTATCGGATAATTGTTATACAGCTATATATTTCTACTTTAATTGGAATATATTGTATGACTGTTCTCTTCAGTGGTGATTACTAAAATTTATGATAGCCTTAAGTTTTAGTCTCTTGTGTAAGAGATATTTTCTGGTCATAAAATGTTGTGATTTTGTGGATTATCAAAATTTGTTTAGGCTATAATTGTTGTCTGGTGTGGAAGTGTGTACTTGTTATTTTTCAGACTTGTTTCTTGAATCTTGTTTCTCTCTACAACTTGTTATGTGACAACTCATATTTCAAACCCTTCATTGTACTTGATGTGACTTGTTTGAACAATGTGTGATTACGTGATATGTGATTTTGAAATGAAATGTTATGTTTATATTATGTGAATTTATGTAATTCGAATCACACAACGCAACCCGATCGCACAAGCCCATTCGGGCCACACTCCTTGTATCCGAACCAAGGGCAACCCATGATGGGTTCGGCCCACTCCCTTGTGTCGCATAACTCATGAGGAGAGTGTATACTCCTCATTATTTGCAAATCTCATAGCACACAAACCCTAATTCTCTCTCTCCCTCTCGAACCCGATGGCAACAACATCTCCATCTCTTGAAGCTTTCTTGTTCGGATCCCTCTTCATTCTATCTTCTAATAGGTTAGTGTTTTTATTGTTGATTTCATGTTGAATGATGTTATGATCTATATGTATTACATGGTGGTTTAGGGATGGTATGTGTTTGATTGTGATGAAAATTGATGTGGTATGATGTTCATGAAAATCGGTTCACATGTGTAGTATATTTAGATCATTGTAGAATTGATAATTGTATGATGTTAAAGAACCGAATACATGATAATCGGCTGTGATATGTTATCACTCGGATGAATGTTGTGATGCGATGATAGGGTACATGCTAGTAATCAAGAACATGAGTAGGGTTAATGTTGTAATCATCGTTATGCCTTGTATTTGATTAGGGTTCATAGAGATTTGATGCTAAAACCCTTGTTTGATCGATTAATTGTATGATTGGAAACTGTTAGTGTTGTTAATTGATAAACTTCATAAATGGAAACCATATAACTAATTGCCATGAATTCGGGATATTAAAAACTGATCGCACAAGCTCCTTAATTGTACAAGAGCCAAACGTACAAGCTCCTTAAGCGTACAAGCCTTTGGATCGCACAAGGGCTAGTCGCACAAGACTGGGTACAATCACATTAAGCACGGGGTACTGTTTAGCTATGCATGATCGCACAAGACTTGTGGATCGCACAAGACAGTGCCGATCGCACAAGGATTGGGCCACACACAAACTACTTGGACTTTATTATACTGTTGGGCCTCAAAGCCCAAATTCAATCGCACAAGTCTTCTTCAGTCGCACAAGCTGAACTGGACCGCACAAGGTTATTAAACTGTTTAATTGTTTAGGCCGCATAAGTTGTTGGGCTTATTTATACTGGGCCGGGTATGTGTTGGATCGCACAACCCGTTGTGAGTCGCACAAGATGTGCTGGACGCACAATAGTTTGGGCCGGTTATCTTTGGGCTTCATTATTAAATGCACAAGATGATTGGGCTCGCATAAGTTCAACAGCCCAATCATCCGAGTGGCACAATGTGGGTATCATGTGTGTATTTGACTGTTAACATGCTTTACGTGTTTGCCATGATCATTACGTGTTCTTGACTTGATAGTTCTGTGTAAACTTATGTGCACTACATGAAACCAAGAACTGACTTGTATGGTAACCATGTTAGGACATGGTTGACCACATATAGCTCAAGTAACCTTTTCGTGTATCTGCCGAGCAAACCAAGGTGAGTTCACACTTTCTACAAGGCATGGGATTCCCAAGGGTTGGGAATGGGTTAATAAACTAAAACGGAATCTACATATCCTCCTTGGGTAGGATATGTACGGCCATCCTCCTTGGGTAGGATGCTACTATAACTCTTGCGTATTCTCCTTGGGTAGAACTACGTACGTTCGTCCTCCTTGGGTAGGAAACCTTACACTTACTAGACAAAACTCTATCATGATGTCCCTCCTCTTTATATCCACTTAATCGCCGAGGCCGATGGCGAGTGGGTCATTAGTTAATAGCGCTATTAGGTTTAACAAACCTCACACCATGTCGTTCGAACGGGCATGTACTAATGGACTATGGCAAACTGTCAGTGATGATAGACACTGATGTAGGGCACCACTTATTTTTCGTTAGTAGTCGATATGGTGTGGTCTAGTGGTTCATAGGGGAAGCCCCCCACAGATTATGGTTATGGTTTGGGAAACGGAAGAACTGGTTAACTCGTGGTTTACGAAACAACTTGTGATTTCAGAACAAACTGGTAAAACTAAACAACCAACTGTGAACTCGCTCAACTTTGTTGTTGACTCGTTGTTACATGCCGGCAGGTCGTTAGGTACTTTTGGAGCTTGCACGAGGAGGCGTGGACGTTTTGGGACATGTATGTACATTTGCCATGTTAAACAATTATCATACTTTTGACCTTATACTTTGGTTTTAAACATTATGCTTCCGCTTACAACTCAAACTATGTTTTGATTTAGACACCGATTATATTGTTTGGTTTGGACTTTTATATTTACTTATACGTTATGTTCAATATGATTGGTGGCTTGATCCTGGTCAGTCACGCCTCCAAGCGGTGATACTCCGCTAGTGGATTTGGGGGGTGTGACAGATTGGTATCAGAGCCATTGGTTATAGTGAACTTGGTTTTAAAAAGGGAAAATCTTTTTGATAAAACCAGACTATAACCTGTACAGTGCTGAATGATCCACAACGACGCTTCGCTCCACGTGCAAGACTCAACATACTAGGTGATATGATTTACGTTTATATTGCCTGCTTACTAGTTTACATAGAACTTTGCTCATGGTATGCTTGGATGGATGTGATAACTACTGTTTGAAACACATGTGTGCTTACTCTCTTCTGTCATCGCACTTTCGCGAACATCACTCACTCATGTTTTCTTTGGTGTGCATTAGACATCGTCACGAGACTCAACATAACGAAATCGAATCTCACCTCACACGTCTACTACTATCTAAAGCTTAGAATCACGTCGAAACACACATTACGTAATCTCATAGGCACAAAAGCACAGAATCCACATAACCACGGAAGCACATAGGCAAGTAGAGCACAGAAGCACATAGTCACGTAAACACAAAAGCATGTAACCATTTAATCACAGAAGCAGTCAGAAAACAGAAACCTATCCATCAAAGCTCGCGTGTCGTTCGCATAGCGATCGCGTATGGCATATCGAGTAGCACAGTATAGTATACCCTAACTTAGTCGTATAACACCTCATATCGTAATATTGTCTAGATTGCAGCAACTGGAGATCGATTAGGGATAGAATAACAGTACGAGTCGTGTGTGTCGGTTGAAATGATAGCAAAATCGAATAACATCCCAAAATATAAACACAAAACAGAGAAAGCACACATAAACACATAAAAATCAACGTGTCATCAGAGTACGCGGTTGCGGTTCTCAGATTCGAAACACATAAGATCGAGAGATAGATTGTCTGCGGCTACTAGACATCGACTACCCAAGGCAACTCGACTATTCACAGTAGACTTGTCATCATTTTCGACTATAGAGGTCGTGTTTCTGCCTCGATTCTTGGGCATTTCACACGCGTTCCCTAGGTCATACTTGTGAGTTCAGGTCGTTGGAGTCCGTCGAATGCTTTGGCGAGATAAAGTTCGGAACAAATTGTCAAGGTTCGGGTTTCACCCCTGACTTAAGGACCTCTGTTCCTGAGCTTTTTAATAAAATAAAGGAGATTATTCATCAAGATATGGATTTCACTCCTGATTTGATATAATCTCGCTTCTTTGTTGATGAAAATAACGAGATAAGCATGAATAAATGAATAAAATCAACATAAGTAAGGCAATTTGGTCAGGAGTTTGCGGCTTTCACACCTATTCCCAACCAAATCGTTGAACTTTAATTGGAAATTCGGGTGCAGTGATAGTGAAGAATTGCAGAATAAGGCACATAAACTTGGTCTGTTGGTTCCTAACTATAGCCTAGGTCTCTAAGACAGCGACCCGGACTAGGTCGTGTCTAACCTAATTCCCTATAGTTATGGCTCTGATACCAATCTGTCACACCCCAACCGATGGCGGAATCATCGGGGCGCGACACTGAGCGAAACAGATTGTTCAAAGAAATTCCATAACAACTATTATTACCGAATAGTTTAAATATCACGTCCCATACCGTGACCCATAAGATAAATTTAGTTATTACAGACATAGATATTCTTTAAAAAAAAACATGTTCCGACAACTCAGATTTAAACATATAAATATAAATTGTCTTGGTTCCTAGACTCTTTCCTAGCCTCGATTTCACAGCAGAGAAAGCAAGTAAGCATCCTAAACACCTGTCACATACGTTAAAATAAAGTCAATACATAAAATGTAAAGGTGAGCATACAAGTTTGATAATAGCATATAGAGTTCGAATAGTTTACGCATAACCAGCACGTACACAGAGGAAAACGAAGCATGTTAATTATCGACATGGACCTATCGACACCAATGACTGCGGGTTGACCGTCCGAGACGGTTCGCAATACATGATTACCATCGTAATCCATGCAAGTAATTGTCCTTAACAACCCCCGTGTGAACGGGTGCTGAGTCCAAACTATAGTACTACGTCGTTAAGGCAGGTAGACAGCATTCCACGTGTAAACACAATCAACAAGCATTCATTAAGTCACGTAATACATGCATATTGGTTAGCGTTCAAATAGTTTGAGTAGTGTGATCGTTTATGTTTTGATATAAGCAACGCATGTAACACCCAAAAGTGCTAGAAGCAAAAAGGGATCGAGTATACTCACAGTGATTGATTATGGATTGAAGGGAGCGCTGAGAGTAGGGTTAGCCTGAATAGTTTGATAGCACAACAATGAGTAACGTGGAAAATAAGACAAGTGTGAATGGATCGAATGGGCTGGTCGATCGAACGGCAGGTTCGATCGAACGGGCTGTTCGGTCGGCTAGTATGTCCGTTTGGACAGTCCTGTTCGATCGGCCGGTAGGCTCGATCGGCTGGGCCATTCGAGTGGATTGTTTCTTCCTCTGGTGTGTTTGTGTTTGAGGATTTGAACTTTTGAAGTTTTCGTTGTAGTATATGAGAACACAAAAATGTCTTACCTTTCAGGTCGATCGATCGAACGGTCCGTCCGATCGGCCGGCTTAATCGATCGGTTGGGAACTTTAGAAGTGGTTCTCATCAGAATGTCACTCGATCGAACAGACTGTTCGATCGGCTGGCATTCCCTACTACGAACGAGTTGTGAAAGCGATTAAGTGTTGAAGCATAGTATCTCATGATCCGAAGAGGAACAGGGGATGTTTTCAGTGTGGTGTAGAGGGTCACTTCAAGAGAAATTGTCCTCAGTTGAACCAGAACCAGAATAACCACAACAATCAGGGAAACAATGGGAACAACAACGGAAATAACAAGGGGGGAAACAATGGGAACAATGGCGCCCAGGGCCGTGTGTTCGTGATTGGCCAGGGTGAAGCAAGGAATGATCCTAACGTGGTGATGGGTAAGTTTCTTCTTGACAACTTCTTTGTTACTGTTTTATTTGATTCGGGTGCCGATACCAGTTATGTGTCACAAAAAGTTAGTCAAATGTTAAAGCGTGTCCCAACACTTTTGAACACCAAGCACATAGTAGAGCTAGCAAATGGTAAAAGTCTAGAGGCCACACATGTAGTTAAGGGTTGTAACCTCGTTTTAGCTTGTCAGACTTTCTCTATCGACCTCATCCCTATTGTCTTGGGTAGTATCGATATTGTTATTGGTATGGATTGGTAATCGCAAAATCGAGCAGAGATCATTTGCAAGGAGAAGGTCGTCTGCATTCCTCGTCCTGATAAAGAACCTTTAGTGATTCATGGCGACAAGAGTGGTGCAGTTGTGGGCATCATCTCTTTCCTTAAGGCCCAGAAGTGTTTGTGAAAGGGCCACACTGCTATTTTAGCCCTCGTTACTGACACCTCGAAGAAAGAGAAGAAGATAGAAGATTTCCCAGTTGTACGTGACTTCCCTGAGGTATTTCTCGAGGAATTACCTGGTATACCTCCTCATCGTCAAGTTGAGTTTCAAATTGAGCTAGCTCCTGGAGCAGCGCCAATAGCTCGAACACCTTATCGTTTAGCTCCATCAGAACTAGATGAACTGTCCACGCAACTACAGGAACTCTTCGATAAGGGTTTTATTCGTCCTAGCTCTTCGCCTTGGGGAGCTCCAGTATTATTTGTGAAAAAGAAAGACGGTACCTTCAGGATGTGTATTGACTATCATGAACTCAACAAGGCGACCGTGAAGAATCGCTATCCTCTTCCACGCATCGACGATTTGTTCGACCAATTGCAAGGGTCGAGCTACTATTCGAAGATTGACTTGAGGTCAGGCTACCATCAACTGAGAGTCCGAGGCGAGGACATCTCTAAGACAGCGTTCAGGACTCGTTATGGGCATTACGAGTTCCTAGTTATGCATTTTGGGTTGACAAACGCACCAGCAGTCTTCATGGATCTTATGAACAGAGTGTGCAAACCTTACCTGGATAAGTTCGTTATAGTCTTCATCGACGACATTCTGATCTATTCTAAGAGTCAGGAGGAACCCGAGCAGCATCTGTGACTTATTTTGGAACTCCTTCGATCCGAGCAACTGTATGCAAAGTTCTCAAAATGCGACTTCTGGCATCGTGAAATCCATTTCCTAGGCCACGTGGTAAACAAGGATGGGATTCATGTTGACCCGTCCAAGATAGATTCGATCAAGAACTGGCCTGCGCCCCGTACACCAACAAAAATCCGCCAATTCTTGGGTTTGGCGGGTTACTACCGAAGGTTCATCAAAGACTTCTCGAAGATTGCGTAGCCACTTACTCTACTGACTCAGAAGGGGGTCACCTATCATTGGGGTGATGCCCAAGAATCAGCGTTCCAACATTTGAAGGATAGACTTTGCAGCGCACCTATTCTCTCATTGCCTGAAGGCACAGACGATTTTGTGGTTTATTGCGACGCATCCATTCAGGGACTTGGATGCGTGTTGATGCAACGTGACAAGGTCATTGCTTATGCGTCACGTTAACTTAAGATTCACGAAAGGAACTACACTACGCACGATCTGGAGCTGGGAGCTGTTGTTTTTGCGCTTAAGATATGGAGACATTACCTGTACGGTACCAAGTGCACCATTTACACCGATCACAGGAGTCTCGAGCATATCTTCAAGCAAAAGGAGTTAAACATGCATCAGCGGCGATGGGTCGAGCTTTTGAATGACTACGAATGCGCGATTAAGTACCACCCGGGCAAAGCCAATGTTGTGGCCGACGCCCTCAGTCGAAAGGAGACAACACCTAAGCGCGTGCGAGCGTTACAACTTACCATTCAATCTAGTCTTCCTACTCAGATACGAGATGCTCAGGTTGAAGCATTGAAACCAGAGAACGTCAGGGTGAGTCCTTACGAGGATCGAGAAAACGTTTAGAACGAAAGGAAGATGGTGCCTACTACGTGACAGGGCGTATTTGGGTCCCACTTTATGGCAACTTACGCGAGCTTGTGATGGATGAAGCACATAAGTCTCGTTACTCGGTACATCCTGGTTCTGATAAGATGTACCACGACTTGAAGACAACGTACTGGTGGCCTAGCATGAAGGCCCACATAGCAACCTACATCAGCAAATGTTTGACTTGTGCGAGAGTCAAGACTGAATATCAGAAACCAGCAGGCCTACTCCAACAACCAGAGATACCACAACGGAAATGGGAGCAAATTTCCATGGATTTCGTTACTGTCCTGCCTAGATCTCAACGTGGAAATGACACTATTTGGGTGATAGTGGACCGATTGACTAAGTCTGCACACTTCTTGGCTATCAAAGAAACGGATAAGTTCTCCACTCTAGCAGATGTTTATTTAAAGGAAGTGGTTTCAAGGCACGGGGTGCCAACTTCCATTATATCTGATCGTGATGCGCGTTTTACTTCTGAACTGTGGCAAGCAATGCACAAATCTTTTGGCTCGCGTTTAGACATGAGCATCGCATATCATCCTCAGACGGATGGATAGTCTGAGCACACTATTCAAACCCTTGAGGACATGCTTAGGGCATGTGTGATTGATTTTGGCAACGGCTGGGAAAAACATCTACCGTTAGTGGAATTCTCGTATAATAACAGTTACCGCACCAGCATCCAAGCCGCTCCGTTTGAGGCATTGTACGGGCGTAAATGTCGATCACCTCTTTGTTGGGCAGAGGTGGGTGATAGTCAGATTACGGGTCCAGAACTCGTAGTGGACACAACGGAAAAGATTGCGCAGATACGGCAACGCATGGCAGCAGCTCGAGACTGTCAGAAAAGCTACGCTGATAAGCATAGGAAACCTCTAGAATTTCAGGTCGGGGACCGGGTTCTACTTAAAGTCTCACCCTGGAAGGGTGTGGTTCGTTTTGGTAAGCGAGGCAAGCTCAATCCGCGTTATGTCGGACCGTTCGAAATCATAGAGAAAATAGGCAAAGTGGCCTACAAACTAAACCTACCAGCAGAACTCGGTGGAGTTCACAACGTATTTCACGTGTCAAATCTGAAGAAGTGTCTGTCAGATGAGACCCTTATAGTTCCTTTGAATGAGCTCACTATCGACGACCAATTGCGATTCATCGAGGAACCAGTAGGGATTACTGATCGAGAAGTTAAGGTCCTCAAGCATACTAGAATTCCTCTTGTTCGAGTTCGTTGGAACTCCCGCCGTGGCCCAGAGTTCACCTGGGAATGCGAAGACCAAATGAAGCAAAAGTATCCCCAATTGTTCGAGAACAGTACAACCACTACTGAGGTTGAAGCTACCGCGGAATTCCGGGACGAAATTCCCAACCAACGGGGGAAGGATGTGACACCCCATGAAAACCATGCAACTTAACTAGCTTCCTCAGTGAGTACGTGCTAAATTTCGGGATGAAATTTCTTTCAACTTGGGGATAATGTGACAACTCGTATTTCAAACCCTTCATTGTACTTGATGTGACTTGTTTGAACAATGTGTGATTACGTGATATGTGATTTTGAAATGAAATGTTATGTTTGTATTATGTGAATTTATGTAATTCGAATCACACAACACAACCCGATCGCACAAGCCCATTCGGGCCACACTCCTTGTATCCGAACCAAGGGCAACCCATAATGGGTTCGGCCCACTCCCTTGTGTCGCATAACTCATGAGGAGAGTGTATACTCCTCATTAGTTGCAAATCTCATAGCACACAAACCCTAATTCTCTCTCTCCCTCTCGAACCCGACGGCAACAACATCTCCATCTCTCGAAGCTTTCTTGTTCGGATCCCTCTTCATTCTACCTTCTAATCGGTTAGTGTTTTTATTGTTGATTTCATGTTGAATGATGTTATGATCTATATGTATTACATGGTGGTTTAGGGATGGTATGTGTTTGATTGTGATGAAAATTGATGTGGTATGATGTTCATGAAAATCGGTTCACATGTGTAGTATATTTAGATCATTGTAGAATTGATAATTGTATGATGTTAAAGAACCGAATACATGATAATCGGTTGTGATATGTTATCACTCGGATGAATGTTGTGATGCTATGATAGGGTACATGCTAGTAATCAAGAACATGAGGCGGGTTAATGTTGTAATCATCGTTATGCCTTGTATTTGATTAGGGTTCATAGAGATTTGATGCTAAAACCCTTGTTTGATCGATTAATTGTATGATTGGAAACTGTTAGTGTTGTTAATTGATAAACTTCAAAAATAGAAACCATATAACTGATTGTCATGAATTCGGGATATTAAAAACTGATCGCACAAGCTCCTTAATCGTACAAGAGCCAAACGTACAAGCTCCTTAAGCGCACAAGCCTTTGGATCGCACAAGGGCTAGTCGCACAAGAC
Source organism: Helianthus annuus (assembly GCF_002127325.2). Classification (NCBI taxonomy): domain Eukaryota; kingdom Viridiplantae; phylum Streptophyta; class Magnoliopsida; order Asterales; family Asteraceae; genus Helianthus; species Helianthus annuus. The sequence continues at coordinate 95,230,028 of NC_035444.2, read as the reverse complement.
TGGGTACAATCACATTAAGCACAGGGCACTGTTTAGTTATGCATGATCGCACAGGACTTGTTGATCGCACAAGACAGTGCCGATCGCACAAGGATTGGGCCACACACAAACTACTTAGACTTTATTATACTGTTGGGCCTCAAAGCCCAAATTCAATCGCACAAGTCTTGTTCAGTCGCACAAGCTGAACTAGACTGCACAAGGTTATTAAACTGTTTAATTGTTTGGGCCGCGTAAGTTGTTGGGCTTATTTACACTGGGCCGGGTATGTGTTGGATCGCACAACCCGTTGTGAGTCGCACAAGATGTGCTGGACGCACAATAGGTTGGGCCGGTTATCTTTGGGCTTCATTATTAAACGCACAAGATGATTGGGCTCGCATAAGTTCAACAGCCCAATCATCCGAGTGGCACAATGTGGGTATCATGTGTGTATTTGACTGTTAACATGCTTTACGTGTTTGCCATGATCATTACGTGTTCTTGACTTGATAGTTCTGTGTAAACTTATGTGCACTACTTGAAACCAAGATCTGACTTGTATGGTAACCATGTTAGGACGTGGTTGACCACATATAGCTCAAGTAACCTTTTCGTGTATCTGCCGAGCAAACCAAGGTGAGTTCACACTTTCTACAAGGCATGGGATTCCCAAGGGTTGGGAATGGGTTAATAAGCTAAAACGGAATCTACATATCCTCCTTGGGTAGGATATGTACAGCCATCCTCCTTGGGTAGGATGCCACTATAACTCCTGCGTATTCTCCTTGGGTAGAACTACGTACGTTCGTCCTCCTTGGGTAGGACAACAACCTTAAACTTACTAGACAAAACTCTATCATGAAGTCCCTCCTCTTTATATCAACTTAATCGCCGAGGCCGATGGCGAGCGGGTCATTAGTTAATAGCGCTATTAGGTTTAACAAACCTCACACCTTGTCGTTCGAACGGGCGTGTACTAATGGACTATGGCAAACTGTCAGTGATGATAGACACTGATGTAGGGCACCACTTATTTTTCGTTAGTAGTCGATATGGTGTGGTCTAGTGGTTCACAGGGGAAGCCCCCCACAGATTATGGTTATGGTTTGGGAAACGGAAGAACTGGTTAACTCGTGGTTTACGAAACAACTTGTGATTTCAGAACAAACTGGTAAAACTAAACAACCAATTGTGAACTCGCTCAACTTTGTTGTTGACTCGTTGTTACATGCCTTACAGGTCGTTAGGTACTTTTGGAGGTTGCACGAGGAGGCGTGGACGTTGTGGGACATGTATGGACATTTGCCATGTTAAACAATTATCATACTTTTGAACTTATACTTTGGTTTTAAACATTATGCTTCCGCTTACAACTCAAACTATGTTTTGATTTAGACACCAATTATATTGTTTGGTTTGGACTTTTATATTTACTTATACATTATGTTCAATATGATTGGTGGCTTGATCCTGGTCAGTCACGCCTCCAAGCGGTGATACTCCGCGAGTGGATTTTGGGGGTGTGACATGTTAGCCTCTCGAGTACGCATCATAGATTTAGGGTTCTTAGTTAGAAATCTGTTAATCTGAGTGTTGATGAATGTAGGTCCATCATGTTGATGGTCCAAGTTGAGAGTGCTATGTATTATGTGAGAGATTCGTAAGATTTTTTGTAGCTCTCGTACAGTTTTTCCAAAAAGTATCTAGGGTTTCACAGATTGAGTTGATCTGCTTGATTCTTATAGATTTAGTATAGATTATCGTGTGGTAATCTGTAGGGTTGACTTGTGAGAGTTTCTCGTTATATTTGGCTAGAGATTTGGTGGCTAGAGATTTGGTGTATTTGAGTATCGTTTCTAGTTTCTACAAGTTAACGTTGGTTGTTGTTCGATACTCATGTTTACAAGTCTTGTCTTAGTTCTTAAAAGTCATGTGATTTTTATATGACATCAGATATATAGTTCTGTTATGCAATCATATGATTCTTTGTTATTTGGATATGTTGTATTATTATATTTTCAAGGTGTTGACATGAATCCAATTCTTTTCAGATTTTTTAATCACATGATTCAAAATTTTCAGATAAGTCTTTAAAGTTGTGTGATTCTTTTTTTATCGTATATGATTCGCATACTGTAATTGAATCGTGTGATTCATTGATTTTATTAGAAAATTGTTGTTTCTAATTCTTTGTTGTTTTATGAGGCGTGTGTCTGATATGCTTGTTGAACCGTGTGATTCACTTTTCTGATTTGGTTTCATTAAATGTTTTAGAAAGTTGTTAAACTTGTCTATAGATGAATGATTTAGTCATTTGTTTTTGAAGTGGATTATAAGTTCACTATTAAAAAAAATTGGTAGTCTTGTGATTTGTGATGATTGTTATGGACACGTTGATTCTTGTTTTTTTTTTTTCATATCTCGCTGATCTTTTATAACTATACATAATTGAAGTTTCCTTGTTTCTTCTAAAGTGGAAATTTGTAATTCAGTTATTTTATTCATTTTGAGTGAACAAATGTTTAGTCATTTGTTTTCAAAGTTTGAGGAAAAAAAACAAACAACAGTTTTGTGATCTACTATAGAAGTAGAGATCGTGATGTGTATCATGTTGTTTGTGAGGTTAAGTGGCTGGTAAATGTGCTTGGTGAACTGAACGTTGTATACGCTTAGAAAGTGTTTATTGCCACAATTTCATGATAATATGTGTTAGCTCCTAGGCCTTATTAACATGGTCAAAATATAAAACTGAGGGCGGGTGTTAAAAATCATATTGTTATAGAATCAGTTTTATGTTTTATAAATATTTTTATACGTGGTTTCTAATATTTGTGTTTGTTTTTGTCATGGGCTCGAGATTGTCTAAAGTACTGGGCTGAATCGTCGGAGCAGTTATTGGGCTTATCAGTTGTGAAAGGGAGCCATGGGCTTATGGTATCGGTCTGCTATATTAAAGTGTTAGATATGGAAGATTGTCACGGATGGTCCATTAGGTTCTCTCATTTTTTTCTTTCCAGCAGTCTCTTTCACAGTTCGGTTTAGGGTTTGAGCGAATATTGTTTTGTTAACCTGTTAGATCGAGAGCTGTGTGAGAATAGGTCATCGTGTTGGGGTGATCGATTCGTGAGCTGTGTGTTTGTTGAGAGTTTTACTTTGGTTTGATTAGATCTATCTTTGTAAAAATGTTCAGATTCGTTTGATTTTGTAAAGATATCATTGTTTTTGACATGGTTATATCCTTTAACATGGGTTAAAAAAATAAAACCCTAATCATGTTTAATCAACCAATAATATAGACATGAATATCAAATTAGAGATACTTACTTGTGGGAATGATTATCTTTGAAGAAGATGATGAAGCTATGATTCCTATTATGGTATTTTGTGTTGATGGATCACATAAGAGAGAATCTTACTATGTTGTTCTTGAGGAATTTTTCATCTCTTAGACCGTGGGGTATGGTGGGGCTTGGGTTGGGGCATTTGTTGACACGTGGAATGGGATCCCACCCCCCCCCCCCACCGCCTGGTTACGTGTCCGCGGGGTATGGCGGGGCGTGGGTTGGGCTTGGGTGCACCGCGTGGCAGAATATTAAAAAAGGATTACAAAAAATATTATAAAAAATCACACAACATTTATAAAAAAAACCTACAACTTCATTAAAATTTTAAAAATTACATAATCCTAAAAATTACATAATTTCTAAAAATTACAAAATAACAAACCTAGAGCGTTAAATAAATTTCAAAAAGGTCGATCTTGTCGAATGCCTTTCGCTCGTTGCCTCTCGTGGCTTAACTCGCCGCTCGGAACGGCTTCGTAGTAAGCCTTGAAACGCTCGAGCTTGGGCCGTAGCTCGCGCCATTTATGTTGGCACGCGTTGAGGCTGTGGCGGTCGTTACCGACGTTATGTCGGTAGGCTGCGAATGCTTCCGGCCAATATTTTGTTTGGCTCGGTGGCCGCCCCTTCATAGCGTCAACGACGCTTGTGACGAGAGCCATTTCTTCTTCATGGGTCCAGGATGCCATAGCGGGTTCGTGGGATAGGGGGACCAGTGGGTTAGCCGGTGGGATTGGGTTCGTGGGATGGGAGGACCAGTGGGTTAGCGAGTTCGAGAGAAGTGGGTAGCCGGTGGGGTTGGGTTCGTGGGATGGGGGGACCAGTGGGTTGGGGGTTACAATATATAGGGGTTGTTGGGAGACCCGGGTGGCGGTTTGGTTTTCCCCCAAACCGTTTGAATTTAAAATTCAAAATTTGAAAAGTCCGCTATGACGTGGCGGGTGAGCGAATGGGAGGCAGCCAGCTAGCATGTCCATACCGTCCCACGCCCGGCTTGAAAGCCAAGCCCCAAGGGCCACGCCCCAACCCAAGCCCCATACCCCATGGCCTTATGATGTATACTAAAGATCTATGAATGCTGACCATGAATACGATTATGAAAACTCTATGCATTCTCTATTGAAGGTACCTAAAGGGAAATCATAATTACCCTTTGATTCCTTAAACTAATCAATATTTACAATTACTACCATCAAGTAACTGTTTGTGACTACTTTTGTCATATTGGTAACGTTGCTCAAATGATCCATTAGGCCAAATCAACGGATTATTTCTAATAGTATGTTAATAAACCTGTCAATACCATAACCTTTTAAAGAGTGATCAAACAACAACTTTTAGCATCAAAAAGTACTCGAAATCTCACTCTTTTTTTTAACGACAAATTTCTTTTATTCCATGTCGTCTATGGGACTTGAACCCAAAACTCCCCTCTCCCAAAATGTTTAAAAATTTTGTCTTTTCCAATGGTCCACCACCCCATTGGTCAAATCTCACTCTTTTTCGTGTGATAAATGAGGAGAATGGGCTTCCAACCCTTTAAGTTCTGAGTAGTTCTTTACTACACTTTCCTAAAAATATAGTTATGAAGGTTTCCACCTCTCATCTAACTAGGGGTGAGCAGGAAATAACTGAACCGTAACCGAAAAATTCGGATCGAGAAATCGAACCGAAACAGAAACCGACGGTTCGATTTTCGGATTTTTAATAACCGAAAATTTCGGTTCGGTTTTCGCATAACCATTTTCAATAACCGAAAATAACTGAATCGAACCGATAAGTTATAATAGTATGCCAAATCCATATATTTTTATGTTTAAGTTTAAGTTATTTAAGTGTTTAGCTCATAATAGTATGATTCTAAGAACATTAACATGTTTATTTATCATTAAAATGATTTATCCATTGTTTACAAGAAATAACAAAATTTAACATAAAAATTAAATAATTTTCAAAGTATTATAAAAGAAAACAAACGTCTTAATAAAAACTTTGGAGAAACATTAAAATAGATTAGGATGTTAAGTTTATGTAAACAATATTAGTTAAAAAGACTAAATATATTAACTTAAATGTAAACATTTAAGAACGATTTTTAAACTTTGAATTATATTTTTAACTTTTGAATCTTACGTAATTTGTTTCAAAAACCGAAAAACTGAAAAACCGAACCGAACCATTGCTAAAACCGAAATAACCGAAACCGAACGGTTTTCAAAAACCAAGAACCGAACCGAACCGTGCACACCCCTACATCTAACATTGTTTAATATATTAATAAATATGTTATATCCATAAAAGAACGTACCATTGCAAACCATTTATCTTTTTTTTGAACCGCAAATATTCTATGATTATAAAAAAGGGTCAGCGGAGCTGAAAAAACCCAAGCTACAAATACTGAAAATAAAAACGAGAACGAAACAAACAATTAAATTATGAAATCTCTAACATTAAAATCCTTTAATCTCTCCAAAACGAGACCTGCAAACCATTTATCTAGATGCTGAAATATCATATCAACTTGTTCCTTTATAACCGTCAGAACCAAATATGATGGACCATGACCACTAGACCAACATGCCTGCATTCATGTCTCCCCAACCGAATATGATGACGGACCACGACCACTAGACCAACATACTTGCATTCATGTCTCTAAACTATTAAGTTATAACCCATTAAAAAACAAATTTAAAGTTAAGTTATATGTTTTTGATCAACATAAGTTAGATATGTCTACCATTTTTTCAACAAATTACACTGCACAGTGGCGGATCTAGAAAGTCTTCGTAGTGGTAACGTTTTATAAAAAAACGGTAACGAAATCGAAAAATGTCAAAAAAGGTCAATTTTTTCCAAAATTTACACTACCGCTGAAGCGCCAAGCGATAGCGGAGGCATCCCCTTCCCCTAAGGTAGGTCCGCCCCTGTAACTGCATATTCCATAATAAAAATATAAATAAATAAAAGAAGATAGACCAGTTGGTTCGGTTTAGAAAGTCAGTTCCAAATTCCAAAACGTGGATTGAAGCGTTAAAGTAACAAACCGTCGAAACAAACTTTTTTTTTTTTGAACGGCCGGCAAAACTTTATTCATTGTAGCAAGAAGCTACCCACCAAATATATAATGTTTGACACCAAAATTACATCAATCGACACCAAAACAATACAATTACATTAACTCAAAACGCTTAAATTAAAACGACTCCAATCCTCCCAAGTTAGTGTCGCCACTTTTGCTCTACTTTTAACCCATAGATACGCCACCGATTTAATCTCGTCCAGATTCCTCGTCGTGCTTGGATTAACTTGTCTAAAAACGGCATCATTTCTCGATTTCCAAATACTCCGAAAAGTCACCAAAACGAGAGCATGTATTACTTTCCTTATCTTTCTTGAACCCGAACTTGATTCATGTACAGTAAGTATATCGTTAATCCCAAACGCAATGATCGGTGGGATCCCACACCAAACCGCCAAGTTCTGCCATATTGTTTGCACGAATTGTAAAGAAATTTCACATACTGGCTTATGTTTAAGGGTTTCATAGGTTATTATACTATGTTTAGTAGTTAAACTAAGAAGTTAGAAAAATTCCTGCCAAGTAACTACATATTTAAAAATGCTTAGTTGTTTAACTAATAATACAATATTTTTAACCAATGTGAGTAAATGATTTGATTAGTTTTATTGTGAGTTGCGTCACACCGTAAACCCTTTACGTCCGTTAATTATCCGGGGCCTATCCTCTTTGGCGCCCCTCTATCAAGCCGTCATAGTACTTGGCGCCCTTGACGGTGGACACCAAGCCACTACCGTCATGTGGTTTTTTTAAACCCGCCGGTGTTAGACTATTGGGTGTGTAGGGGCTTAGGTTGGGGACATTGCTCGACACGTGACAGATGTGGGCTCTACCAGTCCACACCCAAAAAAGTGGGGTGTGGGAGCGGTGTGGCCAGGCCAGGCCGGCGTGGGTTACCATGTGGTTTTTTTTAAGTTGACAATTTTATAAAAAACACAACTTATATTAATTTTAAATAAAAAGTTACATAAAAGGCAATCCTAAAATATTAAAAAACCTACTTAATAAATCCTAAAAAAAAACCTACTTATTAAATCCTAAAAAATAAAATAAAAAAAAAACCTACTTTTTGGTCTAGTGCACCATTTACGACCTTTTGGTGTTGGTTTGATTGAAGAAGAATGGGAAAATGTTAAAATTGTGTTGGGTAATGGTTGAAAAAAATGGGAAAATATGTAATTTTTTGTGAGTATTTGTAGGTAAAAAATTTAATTCTTTTAAAACTTTGATTTACCATACCATAACCGCCACCCCAGCGGCTACATTGAATAAGTCAACCAAAGTCAGCCATGTCATACTCCCCCCACCCCGCCAGGCTCAATCCCCACTCTAGCGGGGCAACACCATGGTCAACGTTAGCCCGGTGTAGTCTAGCTAGCATTTTTGGCATTCCGTCGCCCTAACCTACGCCCCACACCCCGTAGTCTTAATTTATATTTTAGGCTCAAGCTATCCATACACCCTATCTGCCTATGTGTACACCCTTTGCCTCGTATAGGCCTATCCGGGGCGTATAGGGTTACATCAAACTCAGTGTTTGACTCATTTGGCTGCTCCTATATGCCTCGTATAGGCCTATACGGGGCGTATAGGACCCCTCGTATAGGTCTCGTACATGACTCATGCCCCATATATGCCACATATAGCCTATATGGGGTGTATATAAGGTTTTTTTAACAAACATTTTATACAATATTAATCGTTTTAGCAAACTTTTATACAAAAATAAGTTTTCTATTTTAAATAAATAAAAATATCAAGTACATGATATGATACAACATCTGTATAGGCCTGTATGAGACCTAAACCACACCTATAGTCCAATGCGAGACCTATACTACACCTACATGCGTATACGAGTTATTATAATTAATATAAGTTTTTTATAATTAATATTAGAGTTATTATAATTAATATGAGTTTTTTATAATTAATATTAGTGTTATTATATGAGATTTTTATAATTAATATTAGTGTTATTATAATTAATATGAGTTTTTTTTTATAATTAATATTAGTGTTATGGATATTAAAAAGAGAAAACAAAAAAATTGAAAATATATGCCGCATATAGGGCTAGACTTGGCGTATAGTATGGTCCAAAAGACCATTAAAGCCTTGTTTTGCCCCAGTCTAGGCCTAACTTAGGGCTAAAATGGTAATTTGCCGTTTATAAAAGTGTTTTGAAAAACCCCATTATATACATACGCCTCATACAGGCCTATATTAGGCATATAAGAGAGGAAAAAAATATCAATTTACGCTCAGTCTAGGCCTAACTCATGGGTAAAATGGTCTTTTTCGTCTATACGCCCCATATAGGCCTATACGAGGTATATACGGGGCATATAAGACAAAATATGACAAAATATGATATAATCAGAGATTCTTTTGAAAATTGAAAAAGATTATACGCGACGTATAAACCTATACGAGACGTATATGAGGGTGTGTAAGTAAAGACTGTGGTGTGTGAATATGTAGACACATAATTTTAAATTGCGATAAAAGTCATAAAAAAGTGAGTGGCAATAAATATATTTTGCAGCAGGCTTTGGTGACTCCATATCGAGCGAATTCGATTGGATAAGCATGGCGGCAAGATCTCTAACTAACCTTGAAGATAAGGCTCTTATACCTAGGTATCTTGGAAATCAAATGAATCTTTTCTTTTTTCTTTTTTCTTTTTTATTTTATTTTATTTCCATGAATCATCGAACTTCTGCTCCTCCATAATTGGACCCTGTTAAATTTGACTCACTGCTGTTAAAACCACTTTCTGCCACCCGTTTCAGCCCACCTTTTTTCACTCTCAGCCGCACATCTAACATTAAATAATTTTGCCAATGAGCTAGTGGTGGAGTGGTAAGGGAGAGATCTTGTGTTCCAAGTGACTCAAGTTCAATTCCTGCCCCTAGCATTTAGTTTCTGCGGCACCTGGTGATGATGGGAGACTAGGCGAGTAGGCGGCGATCGCTAGTTCGATCCTTGAACTGAGCGGGTTTTACCTCACCGCACTGTCGTGCCTTCGGGCGAGTGTTCACGGGCTTCGGCCCTAGGTGAGGGTTTTCCCCGGTTCGGAAGGCGAGTGTATCCCGATGTGGTGAATTTCGCCAGTAGCCCATTTGGAGGATTCGTTGGCCGTTCAAAAAAAAAAAAAAAAAAAAAAAAAAAAAAACATTAAATAATTTTGATACATTTTTGAAAAGATGTATATGGTTGAAAAAAGTTTGAAACCAGAATAACTAAAATGTCACTCCTGAACTACAACCATAGCCAGGTTCATTTTCCATAAATAGTAATTATGTTTGTTAAAATAGAATCTTTCGTTATGTGTCTCTTTCTTAAAATAGAAGTGTTACAGTCAAGTATGCTTACAAAAGTTGACTAAATCTATTCAAATTCTGTCTGTCATTCTCATTCAAACACTTAAACCGTTTTCATAAGTTTGTTCTAGATAAATTAAAAGAGTTTGAAGTTAGTCATAAAAGAATCAATACTTAGAAGTCGATTAAAGATGATAAGTATATGTCATTTTAGTTTTTTAAACTACCATATTTTTTTTTTGTTTAGCTTTTGATGTAAACAAATCGACCCCCAACCATTCCAATTAACAAATGTGTATGAATTAGGATTTCTGTATAACATATCATTAGGACTGAGTTGGAATAAATTTAGGGATAATCAACAAATTAACAATATTATCCAAGATAATTAACAAAACAATCTCTACGTTTTGAATTTACGGAAATAGTCACTTGACTTTGTTTTAATTACCAGTTAATTCGGCCAATCACAACCAGACATGTCCCCCCCCCCCCCCCTACACACACAGCGTTGCGGTGCAATATATGTAATATGTTGCGTCAAGGTGATCTCTTGCACCAAGGTGATTTGCTGCGCCAATATCTCCCATGACAACTCTGTTTCGCCAAAGTTATAAAGTTTTACAAGTGAATCAACCTTTTACCACTTCTATGTAAATCACAATAAATACGTTGAACACCGAATACTTCGCATAAAAACTCTATATGCGACTTTTTTTATTTAATCATAAACAAGGAAAAGAAATTACATGCAAAACATAAACGTAAATTGGGTTATATTAGTACCCTTACTTGCTATCTAAGCTACTAATTCAACCTATCCTACTTAAATACTTCCTCCTATTCTATTTCAAATACTTCTGCCAAAATTAAATAAACTTGAATTATCTATAAATCCAAGTGTTATCTTTAATATCTCAAAAGTGATATGACAAATTTTGTTACGCGAAAGTGATTTATCGGTAATCTTTAAACGCACTAGCTATTTTGTTGGTTATTTTTGCCCAACATAGTAAATTAATAATTTTGTGATTATCTCATATGTTAATCTAACTATAGCCCCACAAGGTTTCCTAGTATAACACACATACACATTATGAATCAGTAAATCAATTATTAAACAATCTACCATTCCTACTTTACCCCAACTTTATCATTCGTAAAACAAAAGTTACCATGTTGTAGTCTATATAAACCCAACAATACCTCTTCACTCTTCACAACCTCATCTTTTCCTTAAAACTATTACAATGGCGTTAGCTCCAACTACATACGCACTCCTCCTCACATGTCTCCTCCTCACCATAACATACGTAACAAGTAACACCCGAACAGATGAGGAGGTGAGGAATACGTATGAGTTGTGGCTAGCACGTCACGGGAAAACATACAATGCCTTGGGGGAGAAGGAGAGTAGGTTTCGGATATTCGCCGATAATTTAAAGTTTATTGATGAGCACAACTTGTCCGGGAACAGGAGTTATAAAGTCGGGTTGAACCAGTTTGCTGATCTCACCAACGAAGAGTATCGGTCGATGTATTTGGGGACCAAGGTGGATCCTTACAGGAGGATTGCTAAGATGCAGAGAGGCGAGATTAGCCGACGATACGCGGTTCAGGAGAACGAGATGTTTCCGGCTAAGGTAGATTGGAGAGAACGAGGGGCTGTTTCTCCTGTTAAGAATCAAGGAGGCTGTGGTATGATTTCATTTATTTTTTTATTAATTTTTAACGACAATTTTTAACGCCTAAATTCCATTTTTTGGGAGTCAAACCCGTACCACTAGGACATAGGTGCAATGGCAGATCTAAGAATTTTTTTTACTGGATTCGTTTTGGTAGATTCTCACTATTTTTTTCCAAATCATACGAGGTTCTCACTAATTTTTCCTGTTTTTTCTAAACCGAATGGATTCCTGTGAACCTATAAAAGTGGCCTAGATCCACATAGGTGTATAATATGATAGGTGTATAATTTGATTATATTATATTTTGTATTGACTTTGCTAGCGTACAGGGGCGGACCTACCCATAGTCATGGCCTCATGGGTGGGCAGGCGCACCTCTTAAAACAAGATTAGTGTATATTTAAAAAAAAAAAGAACCCGGCCGCATCCCTTAAAAATGCGGTTAAACTCCTCCTTTGCACCAAGCAAATAATTCATGGTTCCACCGTTACTAGGGTCTTGTTAGTTTTTCTTGCTAGTTTTTAAAGTTTGTTAAAGAAAACTATTTTACTCAATTATTTTTTAGTGTTATTTATATAAGTATTGGAATGGAATCTATTGAAACATTGCAGGAAGTTGTTGGGCTTTCTCAACGGTGGCGTCAGTTGAAGGAATAAATAAAATAGTCACCGGCGATCTGATCAGTTTATCTGAACAAGAGCTAGTTGATTGTGACAATAAATACAACAGCGGTTGCAATGGTGGGTCGATGGATTACGCCTTCCAGTTCATCGTCTCCAATGGCGGAATCGACTCAGAATCGGACTATCCTTACAAAGGTGTAGGAGCCGTTTGTGATCCGGTTAGAGTAAGTTTTATACAATGATACAAAATTTTTATGGTTATAGCATTTTGTGTTGGAAATTGGTATTGAAAGTGAAATTGATTTGCAGAACAAGGCAAAAATTGTTAGCATAGATGGTTATGAAGATGTGCCACCGATGAATGAGAAAGCATTGATGAAGGCAGTAGCTCACCAGCCTGTGAGTGTTGGAATAGAAGCTTCTGGAAGGGCTTTTCAGTTATATACTTCTGTAAGTTTAAACCGTTTTCATAGTTCGACCCGTGACCCGTCAACCTGTTTACGATCAATTTAAACCATTTGACTGGTTTAAATAAACGTGTTAAGTGGGTGGCGTACAAATTACACAATTTTAACCATTTAATATATTTACAACTTAGATTACAACCTGTCAGCCCGTATGACTCTTCTATATAAACATATTAAACGAGTCATTCATGTTATGCAAATTTAATTGCTTGTGCTGTGTGGGTCAAGTTGATTTTGTGGGGTTCGAAGATTTAACTTGTTAACTGACACGGTTCACAAACATATATAAATAGTCTTTAATGATTTATCAATTTGTAAAATTTCAGGGTGTACTTACCGGTTCATGTGGGACTAACCTGGACCATGGGGTAGTTGTGGTGGGATACGGTTCAGAAAACGGGAAGGACTATTGGATTGTTAGAAACTCATGGGGACCAGAATGGGGTGAAGACGGGTATATTAGAATGGAGCGTAACATGGTCGATACGCCTGTGGGCATGTGTGGGATAACGCTGATGGCTTCTTACCCGATCAAGTACGGAAACAAGAACCCAAGTATCTCAAACAACGTTGATAGTCACCAGATTAGTAGTATCTAATATATTTATAATTATAATCATTAATATCTTAATTGTGGAATCATATTTGTGCTCTTCGATATGTACGTTTTAATATATCATGACGCTTTTCTTATGTCTTCTAGAACGCAATTGTACTCTTCTAATATATATAGAAAAATGGTTTTAATTGTTTGCGCATCATGATTTGTTTTGTACCTGTTAAAGAACAACCAGAAAAAACTCAAAATCAACTATTGTTATTGAACTGAACTGAATTGAAATACAAGAAAAGAAATTACAATAAATTGAAAATTACGAACTATTTTCAAATTAATACAACCCCCTATTTATACTAAAAGCTCCAAATTTAGCTACAACAAACCGTTGTAAGAATTTTCACAAACACCCCGTGATCTTACAAGAAAGTAAGAATCAGACCTTGTAGCCCAACCACTGCTCTTCCCTTAACAACAACACCTCAACCACTGACTCACTACTCACTGCTTACTACAACATCAGTTGTTTACCATCAGTTGTTTCCATCAGCTGTTAGCCACCATCAGTGTTTGATCACAAGCAGTGCTTACAAGGTTTACATCAGTTGTTTGCCTCCTTAGTATTCAACAGTGGCTTGCTTTTATTTATTATTCTGAACTCATCAGTGGTTATAACTGAAACGTTACTTTTCTCAACAATCTCCACCTAAGTAAGACTGTGGGGTATGGGGCTTGGGTTGGGGCGTGGGTTGGCTGAAAACGCCCAAGCCACCACCCCGGGTGGGCTTGGGTTGGGGCGTGGCTCAAGGGGCGGGAGTTTAAAGCCGGGCGTGGGGCGGGTCTATCAGTATGACATGGCGGGTTCTCGTTGGCCAAACCAAACTAGCCGTTGGCCAACGGCTATGTTAAAAAAAATTTATTTTTTCACTATAAATATCACACTTCAATTCCTATTTTTACCACATTCAACCACAATAATCATCTTCAATTTCTATAATCATCTCTATTCTTATTCTACAAAACAAAAAATGCATCCTCATAATCGTGTTTATGACCCGAACAACCCGTGGGCATTCCAAGAAAATCCTAGCCCACCACCCAATCGTCCAATGCCTCGTCCATTTTTATTACACTCCTCTATGCCCGATATGGCGGGTTATGCATCGTATCTCGGGAATCGTTTGTTTACTAACTTCCCATACACCGACGATTCTATACCTAGCCCGATTCCACAAACGCCCATCAACCTTTCACCAACCTCCGTCAACCTTTCCCAAACCGAAACCGTCCCCGAAACTCAACCACCCAACGATGGTCCTTCCGCATCCAAACCCATCAAAAAGAGAAGTCATAAGAAAAAAACCGAGGCGGAGAAAGCACTTGAAACCGCCAAACGAAAACAATAAAGATGGGTCGTTAATAAAGAACTTGCAATGGCGAGGGCTTGGCTTCAACAATCTCAACATCCAACTTTAGGTATTTTTAAATATTTTGTAGCCCTTATTTTAATATTTATAGTTATTTTTTATATAACTTTGTAATATATTAAATTTTGTTTTTATTAAAATAGGAAATTCACAACATCGAAGCCATTTGTGGGAAGCGATTAGTAAAGCATTCCATGAAGAAATGGGAAGGGAGCCTTATCGTGAAAAAGATAGCTTATCCTCGAAGTGGATCGAGATAAGCGGCCAACTTACAAAATTTAGTGCTTTTTTAAATAAAGCATAGCAAAACCAAAAAAGTGGTGAAACCGAAGCCGACTTTTTGACAAATGCATTGGTTACATTCAAAACAAAATATGGGGAGCGACTTCCGTTTCATGCATTGTTGGGAGATTTGTAAGTTCCATCCTGTCACACCCCGATATTTCCACATATCACCGGTGGGCCCGGTGGGGAGTATCGTGACGTAGTTGATATCATCATGGTCAAACATACACAGAATAGCACAGCGGAAATCTTGGAATATAAAATATTATTACGAACTCAAATGTCTGAAAATATCAAAGTATTTATTATAGACGAGTCTGTAATATCAAACCACAGGAGGATCACTACAAAATGTTTAAAATGAAGCTTAGCAGACTTTATGGCATCTTTAAGGATTTGCAAGATCCTCTTTTTCGACGCCGAGCAACTCCCAGCCTATTACGAGTAGTACCTGCCACTTAGCCTTTTGAAAATACGTCAGTTTTCACTGGTAAATACAATTTAACCGACTCATTTGAAAAGAGTTTATGAAAATTGATTTAAGTGCACAAGGCACAAAGCCTTTTATAACTCGGGACAATTCTTAATAAAAATCTTGTATACTGAATTACATGTTTACCGTACATCTGGGGCCCAGTACAGAGACTGAGACATGATTAAACGACACACCACTTTTAAAACACATAAAGGAGTTATCCCCAACTTGTGGGTAATTAATAATTTATTATTGGCATCTTTCCGGTGTATGCCTACACCCTGCGCATAGGTCGTGGCCATTTACAAATGAATGAGCCAAGGATATATCCAGGACACGGTCGTTAACCCCCAATGTTTAAGTCATCAACAGAACAGTATCAAAACAGGTTTTGTGGATTTACTAGCCACAATTCGGCATTTGATTGATCCACACCCGACCAAGCGGTATTAATCTACCGTATCCCAAGCCCGTATAAGGGAAAATAAGTTAAAAGTATTTACCTGAGCTAATACTTGATTCGCAGCAAAATAACTTAGTTGTATCCAATCTATCTAAATGCAGGTAGCTTTTACCGGGTGGCTCTAGTCTGGAGTGATGGTAATATATAACCAAATTCAGAATGCTAATGGTCTTATTTAAGTCATAGACTTAGACCGGCTAGCTTGAAGTATCTAAAGCGGTACGATACGCTAGATTAAGCGATGACCGGAATAGAATGTTATTTAGACCCAACAAGTTTGGATACTTGTATAATATGGGTAAACTAAGCACATTCCGGATTTTGAGACAAAAATGATAAGGTTAAACCCGTTTCGGCAACATACGTAAACTAGTTACATAAACCGATCCGAACGCGTAAAATGCGTAACGGGTAACCAAATGAATCATATACAAGTTCCATAGGTTATTATGCTTAGAATATGTCAATACATCAGTAGGATGTCAACATATATGCCCAAAAAGTATTTAAAACCATTTTAAGTCCCGAAAGGGCAATTCGGTAATTTTAATACTTATAAAAGAGATTTTATAACAAACTAAAGTTCTGGTCCTTTCTAATCAGTAAAAATATTTATTTTATCTCATTATATCAGTAAGATATCATACATATGTGAGATTTACCATTTATGGCCAAACTATGTCCTGAAATGGCATTTTGGTCATTTCACATAGGCTTTTAAGGGCATTTTTGGAAGTCTGAGTTCACGACTTATACCTACTGTAATAATATTAAAATTTGTTTAAGAATTTAGTAGGTAACAAGTCTTAGGTGTTAATTATGGTTTAAAACCATACTATGCACCTAAATAGCGTAAAAATCGCTAATTGACGATAATTAAGGGGTTTTATGAAAATCTGAGATTTTGATCAGTTTTGAATGCTCAAAATAATTTATTTAATATATAAAATCAGTAGGAAAAGGTTTGGCATTCAAATCATTTGTAAATCTCATTTTATGCATGAAAAGGGCATTATCGTCATTTACCGAATAATACAAGAACTCTATGATAGGATCAGTTTATAATCTGATCAATAACTCCAAAAATCCCTAAAAATAATATCTTAACAGTAGGTAATGAGTTTTGGGTCAAAATCCAAGTTTAAACATGCTTTATACAAGATATCGCAATTTACTTAGTTAAAAGCTTCTAATTACGATATCGAGCATAACTCCTATTTGGGACCAAGAACTGATGTCAAATTTTCGGGACAAGCTTATATATCAGTAACAAAGGTTTTTGTCCTCTCACATTTCTAAAAATCTCATCTTTATGTCAAAAGGGCATAATGGGCGTTTATAAGCATAATAGCGGAAACTAGCGTATAATTCAAACCACAAGGAACCATGCAATATAACTTCAGAGGGTTATACTACTGAATAATATGGTCCTAATGGAAGCTTAAAACATGGAAGAATCAAGCTTAATCGGGTAAGAACTGAAAAGTCAAAGCAAAGTCAAGCTTTTGCGATTTTCGGTTGTGAACCGACCCTAAACTTAAAATTGTCGGTTGGACCAGCTTAGACATGTTCTAATAGTCATTACCAAGTTATTAAAGTGTTAAAATATAATTTATAACCTCTGTATCTATGGTTTAATTAATACCCACAAATCTGCCAAGTTTGACTTTTTACCTAAGCGGTTTGACCCGACAATTAACTAAGCAAACGACGGAATTAGGAGGTGCCCTTTCAGGGGTTAATCAACTACCTAACAATGGTCTTATACCCACTTTTAATTTGGTTAGGGGCTGGACCATGAGAGTATAAACCGAAAGTCAAAGCTAATACATGATAACTTGACTTTACGGTTATTAAAACATAAATCTGAACTATAAGGTGGGCTAGGACACTTACAAATGGTCCATACTATCTTTTCCACAAGAATACAAGTCCCGTTCAGATCCTAAAGCTCCAGATTGAGTGATAGAATGATGGAATGAAAAATGGTGTGAAGAAAAGAATGAGAGCATCAAGTATTTATAGGTTTTGGGTTGGAATTTGGATCAAGACAAGTGTTAGGGGGATTAATCAGGTCCTTACACCTGTTATTACAGCTGCTATAACTGGTTTGGAGCCCAAGGAATTGAATCTAATTGGTTGGGAAAAGAATAGAGTAGTGAACAAGCAAAATAGAAAAGAAAAAAATATAAACTGCAGCTCTGGGCCTCGCGGCCCGCATAGATGAACAGCCCAGGTTCATGCGGCCCGCCTGGGGTCTGGCCCAGAAAAATAAGTTTGGCAGCTTGTCATTTTCAGTCCCTGCACCTACTTAAATGCCATTTTTGATATATTTGAGGCCCGCCAAGCCATGTTTAAGGCTATACAAGGTTAATAGTGTTTAGAGAAGTCAAATATGCTCGGAACACTCTCGGATGTCAGTTCGTTTGGCCGTACGGTCACGTTATGCGTCTAATTACGACGAAACACGAACGGACGCTAAAAATGGTCCAAATCACGCGACGAGTGGAATTTTCTCATGCCACACACTAAAATAAAATATTTTAGTGCTTTCATAAATTTTTGGGTGTCCGGGGATATTCAGAATGCGAGATATGCGCAAAAGTGCAAACTCGTGCACTTTTTGACACTTTTAGTCCCTTCATGGCATAAAAGTTCATATTTGCGCACCAAACACCTCTAAGCCTATATCTAAGCTTTAAAAAGGATAAATAGGGTATGTTTAACTCATGGATATAATCCGGAAGGTCCGTTATCAAACGATTCGACCTACTTTTGTAGTTTGACGCAATTAGTCCCTTAATTGCGCAAAGTAGCGCGAAATGCCGTTTAATGATATTCAAGCCTTCCATAGCCCATAATGGGCATCCCCGAATGTATGTCCAATTATTACAACGCTCGGGTTTGCTTAAAAGGTCCCCAAGAGGCGTAGATTCAAAAGTTGACGCTTTTGGTCCCTCTAATGCGCAAACTTGCGCATATCATCGTTTAATAGCTTCGAAGCCTTATCCAGTCCATGTTAGGCATTCCTAAGAGTATTATAATACATCACGATGCTTTGGGTTCGTTAAAAGGTCATTCAGAGGTATAATTAAACATATTGACGCTTTTAACCCCTCTAACTTTCAAACTTGCGTGTAACTTCACTTTTTGGCATAAAAGCCTTGCATAGCCAATATTTGGCATTCCCGAGAATATGACGAAACATAATGAAGCTCTCGGTTTGTTAAAAGGTCATTCAGAGGTAAGAATTAACATGTTGACACTTTTAACCCTTATTGCGCAAACTTTCAAATAATTACGCAAACGGCTCCTCTCGTCCAACAAGTGGCTCATTTGAGAATACGGACACTGTATAGGGTCACTCAGAGGCCTAGTTTAGGCATGTTGACACTTTCAGTCCTTTCATATCCATAATTTTCGATTTTTGACAAAATTAGTCCCTCAAAGTCAACGTTTGCCTTTATTAAGGTTCATTACACGTGTCACCACATCATTGGACACGATTTTACGAGGTGTTACATCCTCACCCCCTTAAAAGAAATCTCGACCCCGAGATTTGCTCAAAAAGATGGAAGTACTTTCTGTCATAAACTGAACTTAACTTCCACAGTCATTTAGGGACTTTTACGAGTATTCCAATTGACCTATCCAATAGACGCTTGCTCCTTTTCGGAGTTTCTTAACCTGTCGATCCTTGATCGATATATGTCTTTCCATAAACCTCAGGCTTTCATCATTCTATATGTCTTCATGAGACATTGCTAGCGATTCATCAGCTAGGCATTTCTTTCAGTTAAAGATGTGGAACACATTGTGAATTCCATCGAGCTCCTTAGGCATATTTAGCTTACGAGCTATGCTGCCGTCACATTCGATGATCTCGAATGATTTTATATATCCAAGGCTTAACTTGCTCTATATACCGAAATGTACTGTACTCTTTCATGTTTGATATTTTCGATAGAGCCTTGTTCCCCATTTGGAACCTTAAGAGATTTGCGCCTTTTGTTCGCATTGCTCTTCTGCCGATTATTGGCAGTTTTCAGACGATTACGGATTCATAATATCCTATCCATCGTCTTTAATATAAACCTTAAATCCTGAGAATTGGGCTTTCCCAATCTCCTGCCCAACAAAGGGGCGTTGACTATTTCCTCCAAACAAGGTCTCCAATGGAGCAGCCTTTATGCTTATATCACACTTTTGGTGATAAGAATTTATTCAGGGTGAGATAGTTATTCCAACTACTACCCGAATCAGTCTTAAGGAAGCAACTATCCTCATGGTTAGTCGAACAAGTTGTCGATCCTGGGCAGCTAATAACGATTTTTAATCGTTTCTTAGTTAGGTTGCAACAACCAATGCACAAGCGTATTATCTTACGCTTTCTTTTGTCAACCATAATCAGAGCTCTTGAAATGACGAGCTAGGCTGTCCAAGCCTTTCTCCAAAAACTCATCTAGTTAGATCTGAGTTCTTCTATTTCTATTGATGCTGACTGATAAAGAGCTTCTGTAATAGATACAGCTCTCAATAGGATGTAAATCTAAATTCCATCTTGCCTCTCAAGAGGTCAAGTAGAGAAGTTCTATGGAGAAGAAATCAAGTTATCCAAATATGATAAAGGTAGCTTTAATCTTCGACCTTGGTCCATTTACCGTCGATTGTGTCACGCAATGACATATCTGTTTTACGAGTGCACGGATGCCTTAAGTAGAGACGCCTACTTAGGCATTCTTATTATGGATATCTTCTTTTGAACACCACTAGCTGACTTTAGTACAATATGACCATTGGAATATCTTAGTGGCCCCATGCATTAAACTTCCATACTGATCAGGCATGGACATAATCTATGGGACGCACTAGGATACGCAATCCTCATATGGTGCTTTTGTCAATCATAGTTGGCACTCGCAGTTGATAAAATCAATGAGAAAATAAGAAAATAATCAAAATAACATATATTGTCGTACTCGATTCGAAGAAAGAGTACTCTTAGATTTTATGAAAGGATTCATCGCCGAGAAAGAGAAAACGGTCTCCATGGTTCATTGGTAGATTCTACCTTATACTTAGCATCTGCAGTTCTTATGAGTAACATCATAAGTTTGCCAGGCTTACAGTCTACGAGAGACTTATTATTGCCTGCTTTAAAACAGGACACTTAGCAGAGTTTATCATTGGTAAATGATAAAGAATGTACTTGATGACATCATGTACTGCCTTTTGGCATTCATCAGGTGAATTCAGGTATTTCCTCTCTTAGCCTCTCCAGGCTTAGCTGCACCTTCTTTGGCAGTTTTATGGCATCTAATTTCTGATGTGGCCTATCTTGCCACAGCCGTGACAAACTGCATTCTTTATGTCCCTACATTCACGGGACTTAAGACCAGTTCCTTTGCAGATGCATACTGCTTTGGTCTTTATCCTTTTCGACATTGTCCCCAGTGTCTTTTATACAGGCTTCTTATTGAACTTATGATGGTTCTTACTAAGCCCGTAATTTGCTCTTTTTCTTTGATTTCTGGGAGTTATCCTCCTCCCTTGGTTCATCCTTCACATTCGAAGTGTGAACAAAACTCTTTTCATGAGCAATTGATTGAAGTTTGAATGATCTTTAGAGCGAGAAGCATTCGGCTCTTTGAATTGTTTCATGACCTTTTCCATGGTCTTTTCAAGCTGCTGTGTCAATTACAGCTTGGAGATTAACTCCATTAATATTGAGGTTTACGTTTGTAGCATTATTAGCTTTTGTCGCCTTAATGGTACTGCGACTGCTATCCACCTCATTCGAGTTTGCCATACTCAAAACTTGGTACTAACTACCATGTTAAGCAATCGTTAGTCATCATCCTGATGACCTGACATAGATCAGCCACGGCATCCATAAGCCGTATAGGCTATTGTTTTTCAAACATTCCTAATGAATGTTATTTAAATGTACATCCATTACATTTAGCCTAGGTCACAAAAGGAGGACCATTAATGGCACTTAAGGTTTGGAACGAGTCCATTACCTGTTTGGCAGAGGATCATAATGTCACAACTGTCTGTGTCACAAGGACGATTATAAATAGCTCGAAGGCTAGCCTTACATGACTTTTATTATAATTATATACATATATGGCATGAATGCCCGTCGCGAAGGACGTAAAAATATATGGCATAAAGCCTAGTCATGAAGGACATAAGAAATTATATGGTACGAAGGCCTTGTCGCAAAGGACATTTATCAATGCTGGCACAAAAGGCCTGTGACTAGGAATGTCAACACTTAATATGTTAACTTGTCACGAATGACAAATTATAGCACATTGGCTTGTCATTGATGAGTTTAAAACATTACTCATTGATTTGTCACTAAGGACATTAATTTATAAGTCGCAATCTTATTGAATTGGAGGCTTCCAGGCTTGAACATAGTTCTTCACCTTTAGACAGGGAGTCATAAACTACAACTGTCATTGTCTCTAAAGATGACTTATTTGGTACAAAGGTAACCCAATTGACATCACTAATGGATGTTCATATATCATCATTGCATTTGATGATATTAGTCATGATCATGCTGATCATATAGACTGTTAGGGTTGGGTGTAACCCATGACTTTGTACAGGGGATCTTGAAGATCACCACTAACTTTGTCTTATCGACAAATAGAGTAAAGTGTAGCCCGTAGGTATTTCATCACCAGGGATGTTAATATTATGATCATCATATTGATGATACGAGTCAGGCTCGCAATGATCATATAGACTTATGGGATTCGAGCATGGCTCACCCCCTTTGGCAAGGAATCACAAAAGATTACAATTGCCTAGTCTCAGATGGACAATATAATATAGCCCTTAGGCAAAACATCATTAAGGATGTCAGATTTAATCATCGTACTGATGATTTTTAGTCATGATCGCATTGATCATGTAGACTATTAGGCTTGAGCACAGCTCATTACCTTGGACAGGGGATCATAAAGATCACAATGTCAATATCATAGAGACGTCCTTATGTAGCACAAGGCTTGTCTCAAAGGGCAGTTAGATGGCACAAAGGCCTTGTCACAAGGACAATTAAAGCGTAATCAATGATCTCTTGGATCAGTGATCTTTAAGGGTCGAACATAGTTCATCGCCTTTTGACAAGAAGTTTATAAAGTACAACTATCATTGTCATGAATACACCTTCGCCCAATGGCATACATCTTAATTGGATGTTTTGATGTATCCTTCATACTGTTGTTTAATAGCCGTGATTCGTATTGATCATATAGGCTATGAAGGTGGCTTGGAAAAAGTCCAAGTACTTTTGGAAGCTAGTGTGGTCTCTCAAGTCACACAGCCAGGAATGTTAACATGTTCTCAGATGTTAACAAGGATTAATTATCTTAAGAGGGTTTTACCATCATAGCCATGTTTATAAACATATAGGCTAGGTTATACCATTAAGAGGATCTTTTTGAAATATATCGGTTGATCGATAAAGTTCGAGTAAATTCAGAACTATTGTTGGATAAGGGACGAAATGAATACCTACATAAAATTTTCAAAACTTTCCTAGATTATTAGGAATTTACAATAGTGCCTTAATCAGGACTTTAGTAATATATCTGTCCACAGAGGACTTAAGAGAAAAATATAAGTCCATATAAGGACTATGAAATATTACAAATCCAAATGTGGATTATAATGAAATATCATTGTCCTCATAAGGGACTAATTCAAAATAGCGTATCCCCAAAGGGATCTTAATGAAATAACATGTCCATAAAAGGACTATATTGGTACATCGTGCACACAAAAGGGCCTTGTTGTACAGGTGTCCTCACATGGACTTTTAAATAAGTCTAGTCCACGCAGGGACTAGAAGAGAAATACAAGTCCGAAAAGGGACTATAAAATATGTCCATATAAGGACTTTTATGATATAACATGTCCATGAAGGGACGTCAATATACAATTGCCCTCGAAGGGACTTTATGATTAAATAATATGTCCGCGAAAGGACTATGATGAATCATTATGTCTGCCAGGGGACTCTGGTAAACTAATATGTCTATGGAAAGACTTTTAATGAAATACTATGTCCATGAAAGGACTATGAAGAAATATAATGTCCATAAGAGGACTATGTCAAAATATCAAGTCCATGAAAGGACTAAATAGTAAATGCCCATATAGGGTCTTAAGTCGAAGGTGTGTCCACACAGGGACTAAATAAAAGAGATAGGTCCTTTTAAGGACTTAAAAGGCAAAGAATATTATGAAAGAATGATTATCTGATGTCTTCCTTGCTCCATTCGATTGTTTCTCTTCTGTGTTTGCCATACATGGTGAAGGTACAAAAGACCTTGGTGAATAATGCAGATATTCCAATCAGGATCCGTTACGGAAATAGAATTCAAGAATTCAATGGTTAAAGAAATGATATGGATCACGGATTGGGTTTTGACTGATAAAATCCAAATCTTGGGATTTCAAACTTGAATGTAAGAAACAAGGGTTATCAGCAAAAACGGGAGTCTCAGGGACCACTTGGTATGGACTCCACTAGTACAGACTTTAAAATTTGAGCCTCAGGGACCTCCGGTATGGACTCTGAAGTCTGATTCCAAATCAAATGGGTTTGGTTTTGGGAATGAATCCATAAAGGTCTTCCTCCAAACCAGTCGCACGCTTATTCTAGCCGTATTATGAAGCTTGGCACTCCTTAACTTCGGATGAGGATAATCTTTATCAACTGCTTCCTTGCTTGGCGACTTATTTAAAATACATAAAATCGAAAACAATGTTTACTTAATAGGGATGAGAGCATTCCTATGTCAAGTCTAGACTCAAAAGGTCTAAGGAATATGCTACTGTGTCATTGAGATTAAACACAAAAGACTAGTGTTTAATTCACTCAATGTTGGCTCTGATACCAACCTGTCACACCCCGATATTTCCACATATACCGGTGGGCCCGGTGGGGAGTATCGTGACGTAGTTGATATCATCATGGTAAAACATACACAGAATAGCACAGCGGAAGTCTTGGAAAATAAAATATTATTACGAACTCAAATGTCTGAAAATATCAAAGTATTTATTATAGACGCGTCTGTAATATCAAACCACAGGAGGATCACTACAGAATGTTTAAAATGAAGCTTAGCAGACTTTATGGCATCTTTAAGGATTTGCAAGATCCTCTTTTTCGACGCCGAGCAACTCCCAGCCTATTACGAGTAGTACCTGCCACTTAGCCTTTTGAAAATACGTCAGTTTTCACTGGTAAATACAATTTAACCGACTCATTTGAAAAGAGTTTATGAAAATTGATTTAAGTGCACAAGGCACAAAGCCTTTTATAACTCGGGACAATTCTTAATAAAAATCTTGTATACTGAATTACATGTTTACCGTACATCTGGGGCCCAGTACAGAGACTGAGACATGATTAAATGACACACCACTTTTAAAACCCATAAAGGAGTTATCCCCAACTTGTGGGTAATTAATAATTTATTATTGGCATCTTTTCGGTGTATGCCTACACCCTGCGCATAGGTCGTGGCCATTTACAAATGAATGAGCCAAGGATATATCCAGGACACGGTCGTTAACCCCCAATGTTTAAGTCATCAACAGAACAGTATCAAAACAGGTTTTGTGGATTTACTAGCCACAATCCGGCATTTGATTGATCCACACCCGACCAAGCGGTATTAATCTACCGTATCCCAAGCCCATATAAGGGAAAATAAGTTAAAAGTATTTACCTGAGCTAATACTTGATTCGCAGCAAAATAACTTAGTCGTATCCAATCTATCTAAATGCAGGTAGCTTTTACTGGGTGGCTCTAGTCTGGAGTGATGGTAATATATAACCAAATTCAGAATGCTAATGGTCTTATTTAAGTCATAGACTTAGACCGGCTAGCTTGAAGTATCTAAAGTGGTACGATACGCTAGATTAAGCGATGACCGGAATAGAATGTTATTTAGACCCAACAAGTTTGGATACTTGTATAATATGGGTAAACTAAGCACATTCCGGATTTTGAGACAAAAATGATAAGGTTAAACCCGTTTCGGCAACATACGTAAACTAGTTACATAAACCGATCCGAATGCGTAAAATGCGTAACGGGTAACCAAATGAATCATATACAAGTTCCATATGTTATTATGCTTAGAATATGTCAATACATCAGTAGGATGTCAACATATATGCCCAGAAAGTATTTAAAACCATTTTAAGTCCCGAAAGGGCAATTCGGTAATTTTAATACTTATAAAAGAGATTTTATAACAAACTGAAGTTCTGGTCCTTTCTAATCAGTAAAAATATTTATTTTATCTCATTACATCAGTAAGATATCATACATATGTGAGATTTACCATTTATGGCCAAACTATGTCCTGAAATGGCATTTTGGTCATTTCACATAGGCTTTTAAGGGCATTTTTGGAAGTCTGAGTTCACGACTTATACCTACTGTAATAATATTAAAATTTGTTTAAGAATTCAGTAGGTAACAAGTCTTAGGTGTTAATTATGGTTTAAAACCATACTATGCACCTAAATAGCGTAAAAATCGCTAATTGACGATAATTAAGGGGTTTTATGAAAATCTGAGATTTTGATCAGTTTTGAATGCTCAAAATAATTTATTTAATATATAAAATCAGTAGGAAAAGGTTTGGCATTCAAATCATTTGTAAATCTCATTTTATGCATGAAAAGGGCATTATCGTCATTTACCGAATAATACAAGAACTCTATGATAGGATCAGTTTATAATCTGATCAATAACTCCAAAAATCCCTAAAAATAATATCTTAACAGTAGGTAATGAGTTTTGGGTCAAAATCCAAGTTTAAACATGCTTTATACAAGATATCGCAATTTACTTAGTTAAAAGCTTCTAATTACGATATCGAGCATAACTCCTATTTGGGACCAAGAACTGATGTCAAATTTTCGGGACAAGCTTATATATCAGTAACAAAGGTTTTTGTCCTCTCACATTTCTAAAAATCTCATCTTTATGTCAAAAGGGCATAATGGGCGTTTATAAGCATAATAGCGGAAACTAGCGTATAATTCAAACCACAAGGAACCATGCAATATAACTTCAGAGGGTTATACTACTGAATAATATGGTCCTAATGGAAGCTTAAAACATGGAAGAATCAAGCTTAATCGGGTCAGAACTGAAAAGTCAAAGCAAAGTCAAGCTTTTGCGATTTTCGGTTGTGAACCGACCCTAAACTTAAAATTGTCGGTTGGACCAGCTTAGACATGTTCTAATAGTCATTACCAAGTTATTAGAGTGTTAAAATATAATTTATAACCTCTGTATCTATGGTTTAATTAATACCCACAAATCTGCCAAGTTTGACTTTTTACCTAAGCGGTTTGACCCGACAATTAACTAAGCAAACGACGGAATTAGGAGGTGCCCTTTCAGGGGTTAATCACCTACCTAACAATGGTCTTATACCCACTTTTAATTTGGTTAGGGGCTGGACCATGAGAGTATAAACCGAAAGTCAAAGCTAATACATGATAACTTGACTTTTCGGTTATTAAAACATAAATCTGAACTAAAAGGTCGGCTAGGACACTTACAAATGGTCCATACTATCTTTTCTACAAGAATACAAGTCCCGTTCAGATCCTAAAGCTCCAGATTGAGTGATAGAATGATGTAATGAAAAATGGTGTGAAGAAAAGAATGAGAGCATCAAGTATTTATAGGTTTTGGGTTGGAATTTGGATCAAGACAAGTGTTAGAGGGATTAATCAGGTCCTTACACCTGTTATTACAGCTGCTATAACTGGTTTGGAGCCCAAGGAATTGAATTTAATTGGTTGGGAAAAGAATAGAGTAGTGAACAAGCAAAATAGAAAAGAAAAAAATATAAACTGCAGCTCTGGGCCTCGCGGCCCGCATAGATGAACAGCCCAGGTTCATGCGGCCCGCCTGGGGTCTGGCCCAGAAAAATAAGTTTGGCAGCTTGTCATTTTCAGTCCCTGCACCTACTTAAATGCCATTTTTGATATATTTGAGGCCCGCCAAGCCATGTTTAAGGCTCTACAAGGTTAATAGTGTTTAGAGAAGTCAAAATATGCTTGGAACACTCTCGGATGTCAGTTCGTTTGGCCGTACGGTCACGTTATGCGTCTAATTACGACGAAACACGAACGGACGCTAAAAATGGTCCAAATCACGCGACGAGTGGAATTTTCTCATGCCACACACTAAAATAAAATATTTTAGTGCTTTCATAAATTTTTGGGTGTCCGGGGTATTCAGAATGCGAGATATGCGCAAAAGTGCAAACTTGTGCACTTTTTGACACTTTTAGTCCCTTCATGGCATAAAAGTTCATATTTGCGCACCAAACACCTCTAAGCCTATATCTAAGCTTTACAAAGGATAAATAGGGTATGTTTAACTCATGGATATAATCCGGAAGGTCCGTTATCAAACGATTCGACCTACTTTTGTAGTTTGACGCAATTAGTCCCTTAATTGCGCAAAGTAGCGCGAAATGCCGTTTAATGATATTCAAGCCTTCCATAGCCCATAATGGGCATCCCCGAATGTATGTCCAATTATTACAACGCTCGGGTTTGCTTAAAAGGTCCCCGAGAGGCGTAGATTCAAAAGTTGACGCTTTTGGTCCCTCTAATGCGCAAACTTGCGCATATCATCGTTTAATAGCTTCGAAGCCTTATCCAGTCCATGTTAGGCATTCCTGAGAGTATTATAATACATCACGATGCTTTGGGTTCGTTAAAAGGTCATTCAGAGGTATAATTAAACATATTGACGCTTTTAACCCCTCTAACTTTCAAACTTGCGTGTAACTTCACTTTTTGGCATAAAAGCCTTGCATAGCCAATATTTGGCATTCCCGAGAATATGACGAAACATAATGAAGCTCTCGGTTTGCTAAAAGGTCATTCAGAGGTAAGAATTAACATGTTGACACTTTTAACCCTTATTGCGCAAACTTTCAAATAATTACGCAAACGGCTCCTCTCGTTCAACAAGTGGCTCATTTGAGAATACGGACACTGTATAGGGTCACTCAGAGGCCTAGTTTAGGCATGTTGACACTTTCAGTCCTTTCATATTCATAGTTTTCGATTTTTGACAAAATTAGTCCCTCAAAGTCAACGTTTGCCTTTATTAAGGTTCATTACACGTGTCACCACATCATTGGACACGATTTTACGAGGTGTTGCATCCTCACCCCCTTAAAAGAAATCTCGACCCCGAGATTTGCTCAAAAAGATGGAAGTACTTTCTGTCATAAACTGAACTTAACTTCCAGGCACGTACACAGAGGAAAACGATGCATGTTAATTATCGACATGGGACCATTGATACCAACGACTGCGGGTTGACCGTCCGAGACGGTTCGCAATACATGATTACCACCGTAATCCATGCAAGTAATTGTCCTTAACAACCCCCGTGTGAACGGGTGTTGAGTCCAAACTACAGTACTACGTTGCTAAGGCAGGTAGATAGCATTCCACATGTAAACATAATAAACAACATTCATTTAGTCAAATAGCACATGCATTCGGTTAGCGTTCAAATAGTTTGTGTTTGATTGTGATTTGATAGGTAACGTATGTAACACCCAAAAGTGCTAAAAGCAAAAAGGGATCGAGTATACTCACAGTGATTGATTGTGGATTGAAGGGAGCGCTGAGAGTAAGATTAGCCTGAATAGTTCGATAGCATAACGATAAGTAACGCAGAAAGGTAAACAAGTATGGATGGATCGAATGGGCTGGTCGATCGAACGGCTGGTTCGATCGAACGGGCTGTTCGGTCGGCTGGTGTGTCCGGTTGGACAGTCTTGTTCGATCGGCCGGCAGGCTCGATCGGCTGGACCATTCGAGTGGATTGTTTCTTCCTCTGGTGTGTTTGTGTTAGAAGATTTGAACTTTTGAAGTTTTTGTTGCAGTATTTGAGAACACTGAAGTGTTCCTACCTTTCAAGTCGATCGATCGAACGGTTCGTTCGATCGGCTAGCTCACTCGATCGGCTAGCTCACTCGATCGGCTAGGAGCTTCAAGGTTAGTCCCCAACTGAATGTCACTCGATCGAACGGTCTGTTCGATCGGCTGGCATTCCCTACTACAAATGAGTTATGAAAACGATTAAGTGTTGAAGCATAGTATCTCATGATCCGAACAGTAATGCTCACCAATCGAGTGTCATGTTCGATCGAACACTACTTCGTCAATACTATACCTCATGAAATTTTGAAAGTGTGGGACCATGTGCTAGCCGATCGGCTGGCCCAGTCGATCGGCTGGCATGTCCGATCGGCTGGGCTATTCGAACAGCCTAGCCGTTCGGCCAACATTTCTGACCTGGTCGGCCTTTCGTCTAACACTTGGCTGTTTGTTTATTTGTCATTCTTTCAAGGTATCCTGACAACGTGTTGAACTATGATATCCTCCGTTCCTACTTGTTTCTTTGGCTTGGACAGGAATCACCCAAGTCCGGCCGGTGAACGGTTCGGAATGTCGGTTTAGACTTTAACCCGAAATCGGTGAACCTTGTTCAGAGAACCCGAATCTTGAACCTTTTAACTATTTGAATGATTAGTGAGTCGGTTCAAGTTCCGTTTCTATCGGTTTGAAGGTATTGAGTGTAAAAGAGTTGAAAGAAAGTTGAGATTCCTTCTTTCAATCCTTCACAGCTTGTGGATTGTTTAGATCTCTGATAGATTTTAGCTTGTTTATGTGGAAATCGGTTAGATCTAAGCTAATCATAGTTGAATGAGGTCAAAACATGATGTTCTTCAAGAACACCATGATGACATCACCCAAGAACACTTAGATCTTGGTGATTTCACGGTTAAAATCCAAGTTTTGAAAGATAGAAAGGTGTAGAATCAAGTAATGATCAAGATCGTACAAGAATTAGAGTGAAAACTTACCGGAATTGAGAGAAATCTGAGTAAAGGTGAAGAAGATGGCTGGTTCGGTCAGAGCTTTCCAAAAATGGAAAGTATGACAATGACAGCCCTATTTATAGGCTCCAAAAGAGGAAAGTGGCAGCCGATCGGCCAGGGGCTCCGATCGAGCGGGCTGCTCGATCGGCTAGCAAGATGCGAGCCGATCGGCTGGCCTGTTCGATCAGGTTGCCTTCCTGTTCGATCCGCGACACACTTTGGGTATTTTGCGACGATTTTCGACGTTTCGATTTCGATGGGCGATGATACGAATACGATAGGGTTCCTATTCAAATTACTTTCAGTCCCAATCACTATATCTAACATACGATCTTCTATAAATCACGTTTCGATATTGGTTTCGATTGAGTTTGATTGCTTTTCGAGTTTCGATTCGATTTTCGATTGATTGCTTGAATACCACACCAAACATAAAGTAAACATGCACAAGTAACACATAAGGCACACACACACGTATATCAACACCATAATTCGCATAATTCGAGTCTCGAGTTCGATTGATTGTTAGATCGGTTTGATTACTGATTAGTTAACTTTATCGCATTGTTACTTCCTACTATACACGGTCGTAGGTCGGTTCGCGTTAAAACACATTCGATTACTTCGATTCTTGTTGATTACAACACTTACTCCACATAATACAACTAAAACATAAAATCGACTATCTACAGTCAAAGGAAGTCAAAGTTGACTTGGGCTTTGACTTTGACTTTGACATTCGAAAACACGGGGTGTTACAGCCTCCCCTTGTTTAGGGAATTTCGTCCCGAAATTAGGCTCGAAGGCTACACAACGCCGTGATTTACCAATTTGATGCTTCAGATCTATTTATTTAAACAACTGCGGGTACTTGGCGTTCATGTCGCTTTCGAGTTCCCAAGTGAACTCCGCGCCTCATTTGCCTTCCCATCGGACCTTCACGATCGGGATGCGGGAGCGCCTGAGTTGCTTGGTTTGGCGATCCATGATTTCGACAGGCTTTTCCACGAAGTGTAATGTTTCGTTGACCTGAAGATCGTCGAGCGGTATGATTAGATCATGATCAGCAAGGCATTTTCGGAGGTTAGAGACGTGGAAAGTCGGGTCGACGCTACTGAGTTCCTCCGGTAATTCGAGTCTGTAGGCAACTTTTCCGATTCTTTCCAGAATCCTAAAAGGTCCAACATATCGAGGCGCGAGTTTCCCTTACTTGCCGAACCGAACTACACCCTTCCAAGGTGATACCTTTAGGAGTACGTAGTCACCAACGGCGAATTCCAGGGGCTTGCGTCTTTTATCGGCGTAACTTTTCTGTCTGTTCCGAGCTTTTACCAAGTTGTCTCTTATCTGGTGGATTTTGTCAGTCGTTTCTTGTAGAATCTCGGGACCGGTTAGTTGCGAGTGACCGATCTCGTGCCACACAATGGGCGATCGACATCTTCTACCATACAAAGCCTCGAAAGGTGCCATTTGAATGCTGGCATGATAGCTATTATTGTATGAAAAT
Organism: Helianthus annuus; assembly: GCF_002127325.2. NCBI lineage: Eukaryota > Viridiplantae > Streptophyta > Magnoliopsida > Asterales > Asteraceae > Helianthus > Helianthus annuus. Next base: position 95,197,824 of record NC_035444.2, on the reverse strand, counting down.
TCGACCAATGGCAGGTGTTTGTTCCAACTACCACCAAAATCTATAACACACGCTCGGAGCATGTCTTCAAGAGTACGAATCATTCTTTCAGTCTGTCCGTCGGTTTGAGGATGGAATGCAGTACTCAGATTAAGCGACGTACCAAGGGCCGCTTGAAACGTTTCCCACAATCGCGAAGTGAACCGAGCGTCACGATCTGAAATGATATCACGAGGCGTACCATGATTATGAATGATATCTTCGGTGTAGATTTGGGCTAGTCGTTCCACCTTGTAGTCTTCTCGTATCGGCAAAAAGTGGGTTGACTTCGTGAGACGATCAACTATGACCCAAATACTGTCGTGACCTGATGGCGTGGGCGGGAGTTTCGTTATGAAATCCATAGCTATACTCTCCCACTTCCATATAGGTATCGGCGGTTGTTCGAGTAAGCCAGAAGGTCTTTGATGTTCAGCCTTGACTCTTGCACAGGTTAAACAGCTTCCAACGTATAGGGCGATATCCCTTTTCATACCCGGCCACCAGTACTTATAACGAAGATCCTGGTACATCTTGTCTGCACCGGGATGAATAGAATATCGGGACTTGTGGGCTTCGTTCATGATAATCTTTCGCAAATCGGTCCGCCTAGGGATCCAAATTCGGTCCAGATAATAGAATATCCCATCTGATTTGCTTACTAACTGAGCTCCATCGTGATAGATTCTCTCTCTCTTCAATGTACGCTCGTTAAAGCAAGCATGTTGAGCTTCGCGGATAAGGGTTTCGAGATTGTGCTGGGCTTGGATGTTTCGAGTACTGAGCACGTAACTCTTTCTGCTGAGCGCGTCGGCAACCACATTCGCCTTGCCTGGGTGATAACGAATCTCACAGTCGTAATCATTGAGAAGTTCTACCCATCGGCGTTGACGCATATTAAGCTCTCTCTGATTAAAGATGTGTTGTAAACTCCTGTGATCAGTGTAGATCGTACACTTAGTGCCATACAGGTAGTGTCGCCAAATCTTTAATGCAAAGACAACCGCGCCTAGCTCGAGGTCATGGGTTGTATAGTTCTTCTCGTGGATTTTGAGCTGACGAGATGCGTAGGCTATAACCTTGTCTCGCTGCATAAGAACACAGCCAAGACCAAGGTTAGAAGCATCACAGTAGACAATGAAGTTGTCGCTTCCGTCGGGCAGTGTAAGAATCGGTGCGTTGCACAGCATATGCTTGACGGTTTGAAAGGCAGTCTCTTGCGCGTTTCCCCACACAAAAGGCTTGTCCTTATGAGTAAGGGCAGTGAGCGGCACAACGATCTTGGAGAATCCTTCGATGAATCGTCGATAATAGCCCGCTAGTCCGAGAAAAGAGCGAACTTCTGACGGGTTCTTAGGCGTAATCCAGCTTTTGACAGCTTCAATCTTCGCAGGATCGACATGGATACCTCGACTATTCACTATGTGACCCAGAAATTGAACCTCCTCCAACCAGAATTCGCACTTGGAGAACTTGGCATAGAGTTGGTTTCCCTGAAGTAACTCGAGAACCAAACGTAGATGTTGCGCGTGTTCGGCTTTCGATTTGGAATAGATCAAGACATCGTCGATGAACACGATGACAAAATGGTCAAGATAAGGCTTACACACACGATTCATCAGGTCCATAAAAACTGCGGGTGCATTGGTTAGACCAAAGGGCATAACAACAAATTCGTAGTGGCCATAACGGGTTCGAAAAGCAGTTTTAGGGATGTCTTCCTCTTGAATCCGTAGCTGATGGTATCCTGAACGCAGATCGATCTTAGAGAAACATGTTGCACCTTGTAGCTGATCAAACAAATCGTCAATTCGGGGTAAGGGGTATCGGTTCTTAATGGTTAGCTTATTCAATTCCCGATAGTCGATGCACATCTGGAACGATCCATCCTTCTTCTTGACAAAAAGAACTGGCGCGCCCCAAGGAGAGGTGCTTGAGCGAATAAAGCCTTTTTCGAGTAATTCCTGGAGTTGGTTCGAGAGTTCCCTCATTTCGGATGGAGCGAGTCGATAAGGGGCTTTGGCAACGGGGTTAGCTCCAGGAATGAGGTCGATACGAAAGTCGATATCACGACTTGGTGGTAGTCCGGGAAGATCGTCAGGGAACACCTGAGGAAATTCACGAACCACTGGAACATCTTTGACTTCAACTTTCTTTTTCTTTCCCTTCTCCGCTACTACAATGTTGGCCAAGAAGGCTCGGTATTCCTTGCGGAGATATTTGCTGGCTTAAATACACGACATAAGCTTGAGACCTTTCGACGTTGTTTCACCGTACACACACAGAAGATCACCATTTGCGAGCGAGAATCGAATTACCTTTTCGAAGCATACGATTTCAGCATGGTTCTCACGAAGAAAGTCCATGCCTATTATTACATCAAAACTTCCGAGTTGCATCGGAATAAGGTCGATTGAGAAGATGTGATTGTTGAGTTTGAGAGTACAATCACGGAGTACTGAATTAACGGCAATAGTTCTTCCTGTAGTAACTTCGACTTCGAATGACGAGGATAGATAAGAGCGCTTACGACTAAGGAGCTTCTCGAATTCAAATGACACAAAGCAGTTATCAGCTCCAGTATCAAACAAACATGATGCATAAATACCATTCACAAGGAACGTACCATTAACCACGTTGTTATCCGCCTGAGCCTGGCGGGCATTGATGTTGAAGGTTCGGGCATGGGCTGCTTGCTGCTGTTGCTGCTGCTGCGGTTGTTGCTGCTGGGGCTCTTGCTTAACCACCCAGTTCGGGCATCTGTTGGCAAAGTGGTTAGGGTCACCACATGCAAAGCAGACTCGAGCATTGACTGCTGGTGCTTGAGCTGCTTGTTGGCCTTGAGGGGCAGGGAGTAGAGCTTGGTTGACAGTAGCTTGAGCTGGGTCTTGACGAGGACCATAGCGACAGTTTACAGTGAAATGACCGTACAGATTGCAGTGAGCGCAAAAACGACAAGCTAGACCCACTGGATGATGATACGAACATGTCGGGCAGAGTGGGTGAGGGCCTGTGTATGCACGCTTCGCTGGCGGTGCATTGATCACTGGAGCTGAGCGCTGATGCTGCTGCTGTTGAGCTGGTACAGCTGGCAGAGGAGTGGCGTTTGTCGCGGCAGCACAGCTCTTGTTGCTGGAGCTGTTGTTGTTGTTCTTCTTCCTTCTTCTTGAAGACTTGGAGGATTAAGCAGATGAGTCGGTGGGTGTTGCAGTGGCTTGATGCAGAGACTTGGTTTGCTTATCCCAGAAACCAGACTTGACTCGCTTATCGTTGATCTCAGCGGCGAGTAGGTAGGTTTCCTCGGATCGTTGCTGGCTTGGCGGCGTGAACAAAGTCGGCTACACAGTCGGGTAGGGCTCGGATGTACTTCTTGATGGCTTGATCTGAGGTCTTGACCTGATCAGGACAGATAATGCTAAGCTGCTTGAAGCGAGCAGTGAGAGCAGCGTTGTCTCCATCCTTCTGCTTGATTCCCCAGAACTCGTCCTCCAGCTTTTGGCGTTCATGAGGAGGGCAGAATTCTTCGATCATAATCTCTTTCAACTCCTTCCATGATAGCCCGTAAGCTGCATCGTTTCCGCGCTTGTTTCGTTCGGCCGTCCACCAGTCTAGAGCACGGGACTGGAAGATGCCTGTAGCATTGAGAGTGTGGAGATGCTTGGGACATCCGCTCTGGCGCAGAGTGACTTCGACTGAGTCGAACCAGTGAAACATGGCTGTCGGACCATCTTCGCCAGTAAACTCTTTTGGTCCGCATGCTTTGAACTGCTTGAAGCTGAAAGCAGCCTTGCTCAATTCCTTGGGAATTTCAGCTCGGACTCTTCTGATGATTTGCTAGCGTTCTCATACACCTCACTTACAGCTTTCGCCACGGTTTTGGAGATGATCGCAGCGAGGCGTCGGTCTCTCTTCTCTTGGCGAGTCAAACGGTGTCGGGATCCAGACAACGACATGGTCTGCATTAGACATCGTCACGAGACTCAACACAACGAAATCGAATCTCACCTCACACGTCTAGACTACTAAAGCTTAGAATCACGTCGAATCACATATCACGTAGTCACATAATCACATAACCACAGATACACATAAGCACAGAAGCACATAGAACACGTAGGTCACAGAAGCACATAAGTACTTAGAGTACAAAACACAGAAACACGCAAATACCTAGGCACTTAATCACTGAAGCAGGTAATATCACGTAATTCCCTTATAAGCACATATAGTTTTCTGACTGCCTCAAAATCTTATTATTCAAAGCTTGCGTGTCGTTCGTATAACATGTCGGATAGTATCGTATTAACCTAACTTAGTCGTATAGCGTAACATGGCATGATATCGTCTTAGAGTTGTGATAACTGGGTGTCGAATTGAGATAGAATCGGCATTTGCGAGTCGTGTGTGTTGATCGTAGTGGTAGTAAAATCGAATATTACCTCAAAATAAAACAGAGAAAGCAAATACAACACAAAACAGAGAAAGCACACATAAACACATAAAATCAACGAGTCATCAGAGTATGCGATTGCGGTTCTCAGAATCGAATCGCATAAAATCGAGAGGTAGATTGTCTGCGGCTACTAGACATCGACTAACCAAAGCGGTTCGACTATTCGCAGTAGACTTGTCGTCACTTTCGACTCTGGAGGTCGTGTTTCTGCCTCGATTCTCGGGCATTCCGCACGCGCTTCCTAGGTCATACTTGTGAGTTCAGGTCGTTGGAGTCCGTCGAAGCCTTGGTGAGATGAATAAAATACAGAACAAACTGCTAAGGTTAGGGTTTCACCCCTTGGCTTAGCAATTTCTTCCTTGTTTTTAGTAAAAAAATCGAGAAGAATTTTCATCAAAATGGGGGTTTCACACCTGATTTGGTATAATTCTCCTCGTTTATTGGCGAAAATATCGAGATGAAGGAGTAAAATCCCCATAAGTCAGGAAATTTAGTAGGGAGTTTGCGGTTTTCACACCTATTCCTGATTGAATTGCCTGACGTTAGTTGAAAATTTGAGTGCAGTGATAGTGAAGAATTTCAGAATAAGCACATAAACTTGGTCTGATGGTTCCTAACTATAGTCTAGATCTCTAAGACAGCGACCCGGACTAGGTCGTGTCTGCCTAATTCCCTATAGTTATGGCTCTGATACCAATCTGTCACACCCCAACCGATGGCGGAATCATCGGGGCGCGGCACTGAGCGAAACAGATTGTCCCGAAGTTTCCACAACAACTATTATATGAATTCAGTTTACATGACACGTCCCATACCGTGTCCCAAATAAATAACAAGTTATCATAGAAAGCAACTAGGCAAATAAATTCCGTTCCGACAACTCAGATTTAATTATTACAAACCAAAATGAATAAAAGTATTGCTTGAAGTCATTAAGACCTATCCGGACAAGATCTACAGACAGCTAATGCCATAGACCCCGGATCGGACAACTCCAACGGCTCCATGGCAATTGTTTATTTGCTTCTAGAGACCCCTAGGTAGACCACTACCTATAGCTATTCATTGGCCTCTAGAGCTTTATCCTAGCCATGCTTTCCTAGCAGATAAGCATCCTAATTACCTGTCACATACGTTAAAATAAAGTCAATACATAAAATGTAAAGGTGAGCACACAAGTTTGATAATAGCATATAGAGTTCGAATAGTTTACGCATAACGAGGCACGTACACAGAGGAAAACGATGCATGTTAATTATTGACTTGGGACCATTGATACCAACGACTGCGGGTTGACCGTCCGAGACGGTTCGCAATACATGATTACCACCGCAATCCATGCAAGTAATTGTCCTTAACAACCCCCGTGTGAACGGGTGCTGAGTCCAAACTATAGTACTGCGTTGCTAAGGCTGGTAGATAGCATTCCACGTGTAAACATAATAAACAACATTCATTTAGTCAAATAGCACATGCATTCGGTTAGCGTTCAAATAGTTTGTGTTTGATTGTGATTTGATAGGTAACGTATGTAACACCCAAAAGTGCTAAAAGCAAAAAGGGATCGAGTATACTCACAGTGATTGATTGTGGATTGAAGGGAGCGCTGAGAGTAAGATTAGCCTGAATAGTTCGATAGCATAACGATAAGTAACGCGGAAAGGTAAACAAGTATGGATGGATCGAATGGGCTGGTCGATCGAACGGCTGGTTCGATCGAACGGGCTGTTCGGTCGGCTGGTGTGTCCGGTTGGACAGTCTTGTTCGATCGGCCGGCAGGCTCGATCGGCTGGACCATTCGAGTGGATTGTTTCTTCCTCTGGTGTGTTTGTGTTAGAGGATTTGAACTTTTGAAGTTTTTGTTGCAGTATTTGAGAACACTGAAGTGTTCCTACCTTTCAAGTCGATCGATCGAACGGTTCGTTCGATCGGCTAGCTCACTCGATCGGCTAGAAGCTTCAAGGTTAGTCCCCAACTGAATGTCACTCGATCGAACGGTCTGTTCGATCGGCTGGCATTCCCTACTACAAACGAGTTGTGAAAACGATTAAGTGTTGAAGCATAGTATCTCATGATCCGAACAGTAATGCTCACCAATCGAGTGTCATGTCCGATCGAACACTACTTTGTCAATACTATACCTCATGAAATTTTGAAAGTGTGGGACCATGTGCTAGCCGATCGGCTGGCCCGGTCGATCGGCTGGCATGTCCGATCGGCTGGGCTGTTCGAACAGCCTAGCCGTTCGGCCAGCATTTCTGACCTGGTCGGCCTTTCGTCTAACACTTGGCTGTTTATTTATTTGTCATTCTTTCAAGGTATCCTGACAACGTGTTGAACTATGATATCCTCCGTTCCTACTTGTTTCTTTGGCTTGGACAGGAATCACCTAAGTCCGGCCGGTGAACGGTTCGGAATGTCGGTTTGGAGTTTAACCCGAAATCGGTGAACCTTGTTCATAGAACCCGAATCTTGAACCTTTTAACTATTTGAATGATTAGTTAGTCGGTTCTAGTTCCGTTTCTATCGGTTTGAAGGTATTGAGTGTAAAAGAGTTGAAAGAAAGTTGAGATTCCTTCTTTCAATCCTTCACAGCTTGTGGATTGTTTAGATCTCTGATAGATTTTAGCTTGTTTATGTGGAAATCGGTTAGATCTAAGCTAATCATAGTTGAATGAGGTCAAAACATGATGTTCTTCAAGAACACCATGATGACATCACCCAAGAACACTTAGATCTTGGTGATTTCACGGTTAAAATCCAAGTTTTGAAAGATAGAAAGGTGTAGAATCAAGTAATGATCAAGATCGTACAAGAATTAGAGTGAAAACTTACCGGAATTGAGAGAAATCTGAGAAAAGGTGAAGAAGATGGTTGGTTCGGTCAGAGCTTTCCAAAAATGGAAAGTATGACAATGACAACCCTATTTATAGGCTCCAAAAGAGGAAAGTGGCAGCCGATCGGCCAGGGTCTCCGATCGAGCGGGCTGCTCGATCGGCTGGCAAGATGCTAGCCGATCGGCTGGCCTGTTCCATCAGGTTGCCTTCCTGTTCGATCCGCGACACACTTTGGGTATTATGCGACGATTTTCGACGTTTCGATTTCGATGGGCGATGATACGAATACGATAGGGTTCCTAGTCAAATTACTTTCAGTCCCAATCACTAGATCTAACATACGATCTTCTATAAATCACGTTTCGATGTCGGTTTCGATTGAGTTTGATTGCTTTTCGAGTTTCGATTCGATTTTTGATTGATTGCTTGAATACCACACCAAACATAAAGTAAACATGCACAAGTAACACATAAGGCACACACACACGTATATCAACACCATAATTCGCATAATTCGAGTCTCGAGTTCGATTGATTGTTAGATCGGTTTGATTACTGATTAGTTAACTTTATCGCATTGTTACTTCCTACTATACACAGTCGTAGGTCGGTTCGCGTTAAAACACATTCGATTACTTCGATTCTTGTTGATTACAACACTTACTCCACATAATACAACTAAAACATAAAATCGACTATCTACAGTCAAAGGAAGTCAAAGTTGACTTGGACTTTGACTTTGACTTTGACATTCGAAAACACGGGGTGTTACATATAACTTCAGAGGGTTATACTACTGAATAATATGGTCCTAATGGAAGCTTAAAACATGGAAGAATCAAGCTTAATCGGGTCAGAACTGAAAAGTTAAAGCAAAGTCAAGCTTTTGCGATTTTCGGTTGTCAACCGACCCTAAACTTAAAATTGTCTAGTTGGACCAGCTTAGACATGTTCTAATAATCATTACCAAGTTATTAGAGTGTTAAAATATAATTTATAACCTATGTATCTATGGTTTAATTAATACCCACAAATCTGCCAAGTTTGACTTTTTACCTAAGCGGTTTGACCCGACAATTAACTAAGCAAACGACGGAATTAGGAGGTGCCCTTTCAGGGGTTAATCACCTACCTAACAATGGTCTTATACCCACTTTTAATTTGGTTAGGGGCTGGACCATGAGAGTATAAACCGAAAGTCAAAGCTAATACATGATAACTTGACTTTTCGGTTATTAAAACATAAATCTGAACTATAAGGTGGGCTAGGACACTTACAAATGGTCCATGCTATCTTTTCTACAAGAATACAAGTCCCATTCAGATCCTAAAGCTCCAGATTGAGTGATAGAATGATGGAATGAAAAATGGTGTGAAGAAAAGAATGAGAGCATCAAGTATTTATAGGTTTTGGGTTGGAATTTGGATCAAGACAAGTGTTAGGGGGATTAATCAGGTCCTTACACCTGTTATTACAGCTGCTATAACTGGTTTGGAGCCCAAGGAATTGAATTTAATTGGTTGGGAAAAGAATAGAGTAGTGAACAAGCAAAATAGAAAAGAAAAAATTATAAACTGCAGCTGTGGGCCTCGTGGCCCGCGTAGATGAACAGCCCAGGTTCATGCGGCCCACCTGGGGTCTGGCCCAGAAAAATAAGTTTGGCAGCTTGTCATTTTCAGTCCCTGCACCTACTTAAATGCCATTTTTGATACATCTGAGGCCCGCCAAGCCATGTTTAAGGCTCTACAAGGTCAATAGTGTTTAGAGAAGTCAAAATATGCTCAGAACACTCTCGGATGTCGGTTCGTTTGGCCGTACGGTCACGTTATGCGTCTAATTACGACGAAATACGAACGGACGCTAAAAATGGTCCAAATCACGCGACGAGTGGAATTTTCTCATGCCACACACTAAAATAAAATATTTTAGTGCTTCCATAAATTTTTGGGTGTCCGGGGATATTCAGAATGCGAGATATGCGCAAAAGTGCAAACTTGTGCACTTTTTGACACTTTTAGTCCCTTCATGGCATAAAAGTTCATATTTGCGCACCAAACACCTCTAAGCCTATATCTAAGCTTTACAAAGGATAAATAGGGTATGTTTAACTCATGGATATAATCCGGAAGGTCCGTTATCAAACGATTCGACCTACTTTTGTAGCTTGACGCAATTAGTCCCTTAATTGCGCAAAGTAGCGCGAAATGCCGTTTAATGATATTCAAGCCTTCCATAGCCCATAATGGGCATCCCCGAATGTATATCCAATTATTACAACGCTCGGGTTTGCTTAAAAGGTCCCCGAGAGGCGTAGATTCAAAAGTTGACGCTTTTGGTCCCTCTAATGCGCAAACTTGCGCATATCATCGTTTAATAGCTTCGAAGCCTTATCCAGTCCATGTTAGGCATTCCTAAGAGTATTATAATACATCACGATGCTTTGGGTTCGTTAAAAGGTCATTCAGAGGTATAATTAAACATATTGACGCTTTTAACCCCTCTAACTTTCAAACTTGCGCGTAAATTCACTTTTTGGCATAAAAGCCTTGCATAGCCAATATTTGGCATTCCCGAGAATATGACGAAACATAATGAAGCTCTCGGTTTGTTAAAAGGTCATTCAGAGGTAAGAATTAACATGTTGACACTTTTAACCCTTATTGCGTAAACTTTCAAATAATTACGCAAACGGCTCCTCTCGTCCAACAAGTGGCTCATTTGAGAATACTGACACTGTATAGGGTCACTCAGAGGCCTAGTTTAGGCATGTTGACACTTTCAGTCCTTTCATATTCATAGTTTTCGATTTTTGACAAAATTAGTCCCTCAAAGTCAACGTTTGACTTTATTAAGGTTCGTTACGCGTGTCACCACATCATTGGACACGATTTTACGAGGTGTTACATCCTCACCCCCTTAAAGAAATCTCGACCCCGAGATTTGCTCAAAAAGATGGAAGTACTTTCTGTCATAAACTGAACTTAACTTCCACAGTCATTTAGGGACTTTTACGGGTATTCCAATTGACCTATCCAATAGGCGCTTGCTCCTTTTCGGAGTTTCTTAACCTGTCGATCCTTGATCGACATATGTCTTTCCATAAACCTCAGGCTTTCATCATTCTATACGTCTTCATGAGACATTGCTAGCGATTCATCAGCTAGGCATTTCTTTCAGTTAAAGATGTGGAACACATTGTGAATTCCATCGAGCTCCTTAGGCATATTTAGCTTACGAGCTATGCTGCCGTCACATTCGATGATCTCGAATGATTTTATATATCCAAGGCTTAACTTGCTCTATATACCGAAATGTACTGTACTCTTTCATGTTTGATATTTTCGATAGAGCCTTGTTCCCCATTTGGAACCTTAAGAGATTTGCGCCTTTTGTTCGCATTGCTCTTCTGCCGATTATTGGCAGTTTTCAGACGATTACGGATTCATAATATCCTATCCATCGTCTTTAATATAAACCTTAGATCCTGAGAATTGGGCTTTCCCAATCTCCAACAACAAAGGGCCGAAATTTGGAAGAGCAAAGAAGCTAGGGATGCCCTGAAGCAAAGACGAGATGATATGAAATTTCTAGCCCAGCCGGCCATTGATCACCTAGAGGGTGAAGAGTTGGAACTAATGTTGGAGACGAGAGAAGAGATAAAGAAAAAATATAAGCGTTAGGAATTTTTTTATGTAATTTTCTTTATTTGTGTAATTTTCTTTATTTAAAAAAGATTAAAAATTTTAAATTTTTTGTTTTAAAAAATATAACAGCCATTTGGGCTGGCTACGCCCCAAACTCCCGTCCCACCATACCGTCTTCAATATGGGTCAGCCCAACAAAGCCCCCTCAAGCTACGCCCCAAACTCCTGCTCCACCATACCCGTGGTCTAACAATTCAGTTTAACATATCAGAAGTCGAGGTTAAATCTTTTAAAATATGAATCTTAACATACCAGAGAGGTGTTAATATTTTACCGAGTGCGATAAAAGTCATAAAAAGTAAGTGGCAATAAATATATTTTGCAGCAGGCTTTGGTGGCTCCATATTGAAGATAAGGCTCTTATACCTAGGTATCTTGGAAATCAAATGAATTTTTATTTTTTATTTTATTTCCATGAATCATCGAACTGCTGCTCCTCCATAATTGGACTCTGTTAAATTTGACTCACCACTGTTAAACCACCTTCTGCCACCCGTTTCGGCCCACCTTATTTCACTCTCAGCCGCACATCTAACATTAAATAATTTTCATACATTTCGAAAAGATGTATATGGTTGAAGAACAGTTTGAAACTAGAAAAACTGAAATGTCACTCCTGAACTACAACCATAGCCAGGTTCATTTTCCATAAATAGTAATTAGAATCTTTAGTTATGTGTCTCTTTCTTAAAATAGAAGTGTTACAGTCAAGTATGCTTACAAAAGTTGACTAAATCTATTCAAATTCTGTCATTCTCATTCAAACATTAAAACCGTTGAAATAGTATTAACTATTATTAGGAGTTTAGGACTGAGTTGGAATAAATTTAGGGATAATCAACAAATTAACAATGTTATCCAAGATAATTAACAAAACAATCTTTATTTTTTGAATTTATGGAAATAGTCACTTGACTTTGTTTTAATTACCAGATAATTCGGCCAATCACAACAAGACATGTGTCCCCCCACTGCGTGGCGGTGCAATATATGTAATATATTGCGTCAAGGTGATCTCTTGCACCAAGGTGATTTGTTGCAACGAGGGGAGTCAATTAGGTGAATGGAATCGGTGAGAGGTTACCGAATGAAAGAGGGGGGGGGGGGAGATGGTGGGCCACCCTTTTTTCAACCAATCAAAACATTTCTTTTTTTTTTTTCTTTTTGAATTAAAAAACAAGTCCCCTAAGAGGGGAGTGCCGCCATCAAATTGAGGGTGTAAGGGAGTTAAAAGGGGAGTTGACGTGACACGTGCTGATTGGCCCTGCGTAAAAGAGGGGACTCCCCTAAGAGGAGAGTGCCCCACTAATTCAACCTATCCTACTTAAATACTTCCTCCTATTCTATTTCAAATACTTCTGCCGACCTAAAATTCAAACATAATAAAACAATCAAATAAAATTCAAATAAACAAAAATTAATTAAACTTGAATTATCTCTAAATTCAAGTGTTAGTCATCTTGATCCCAAGGTGATATGCCAAATTAAAGTTTGTTACGCGGAATTACACATGTCACACAGGGTCGGCTCAACCATTTTGGTAGCCTAAAGCAAATTTAAAACTCGAGGCCTTTTTTCAAAAAAAAAAAAAAAACACTGTTTGAGAAAAAAAAAGACTTTTTTCACCCGGGTTTGAGACCGATAAAATAAACTAAAAGATTTATTGTTGGTGAATTTTTTTTGTATTTTTATATATTTTTTATATGTGTAAAGGTCAGAGCCCAAATATTATTATATTTTTTTTTAAAACCGGAGGCCCTATTAATTTTTTCCCAACATATAGTAAATTAATAATTTGGTGATTATCTCATATGTTAATCTAGCTATACCCCCACAAGGTTTCCTTGTATAACACACATACACATTATTAATCGGTAAATCAATTATCAAACGATCTACCATTCCTACTTTACCCCAACTTGACCATTCGTATAGCAAAAGTTACCATGTTGTAGTCTATATAAACCCAACAATACCTCTTCACTCTTCACAACCTCATCTTTTCCTTAAAACTATCACAATGTCTTTGGCTGCAACTACATACGCACTCCTCCTCACATGTCTCCTCCTCACCATAACATACGTAACAAGTAACACTCGAACAGATGAGGAGGTGAGGAATACGTATGAGTTGTGGCTAGCACGTCACGGGAAAACATACAATGCCTTGGGGGAGAAGGAGAGTAGGTTTCGGATATTCGCCGATAATTTAAAGTTTATTGATGAGCACAACTTGTCCGGGAACAGGAGTTATAAAGTCGGGTTGAACCAGTTTGCTGATCTCACCAACGAAGAGTATCGGTCGATGTATTTGGGGACCAAGGTGGATCCTTACAGGAGGATTGCTAAGATGCAGAGAGGCGAGATTAGCCGACGATACGCGGTTCAGGAGAACGAGATGTTTCCGGCTAAGGTAGATTGGAGAGAACGAGGTGCTGTTTCTCCTGTTAAGAATCAAGGAGGCTGTGGTATGATTTCATTTATTTTTTTATTATTTTTTATCAACAATTTTTAACGCCTAAATACCATTTCCTGGGAGGCAAACCCGTACCACTAGGACATATTTAGAGTGGCGGATCTAAAATTGTTTTTTACTGGATTTCTTTTGATAGATTCTCACTATTTTTTTTCAAATCATACGAGTTTCTCACTAATTTTTCCGGTTTTTTCTAAACCGAATGGGTTTCTTGGAACCCGCAAAAGTGGCCTAGATCCGCCCATACATAGGTGTATAATTTGATTATATTATATTATGTATTTACCAGAAAATTTATTCTTGTATTATGAATTTACATCGAGATAGTTGGTAAACTGGCAACAAGTTGCGTCGCTACCCCTTTTTGAATAGTAAAACTAAGTCTTTTAAAAACTACGTTCATATATCTCGGGGTCATACCATTACTATGCATGACCCTTTTAAAAATTATGTATTGAATTTGCTAACGTCTAGGGGCGGACCTACCCATAGTCATGGGTGGGCGGGCACACCTTTTATAAAAAGATTGGTGCATATTTAAAAAAAAACCCGACCGTACCCCTTGAAAATATGATTGAACGTCTCATTCGTACCCCGGTAAATAATTTCTGGGTCCGCCAGTGCTAGCATTTTATTAATTTTTGTTGCTAGTTTTAAAGTATGATAAAGAAAACTATTTTACTCAATTATTTTTTAATGTTATTTATATAAGTATTTGGAATTTATTGAAACATTGCAGGAAGTTGTTGGGCTTTCTCAACGGTGGCGTCAGTTGAAGGAATAAATAAAATAGTCACCGGCGATCTGATCAGTTTATCTGAACAAGAGCTAGTTGATTGTGACAATAAATACAACAGCGGTTGCAATGGTGGGTCGATGGATTACGCCTTCCAGTTCATCGTCTCCAATGGCGGAATCGACTCAGAATCGGACTATCCTTACAAAGGTGTAGGAGCCGTTTGTGATCCGGTTAGAGTAAGTTTTATACAATGATACAAAATTTTTATGGTTATAGCATTTTGTGTTGGAAATTGGTATTGAAAGTGAAATTGATTTGCAGAACAAGGCAAAAATTGTTAGCATAGATGGTTATGAAGATGTGCCACCGATGAATGAGAAAGCATTGATGAAGGCAGTAGCTCACCAGCCTGTGAGTGTTGGAATAGAAGCTTCTGGAAGGGCTTTTCAGTTATATACTTCTGTAAGTTTAAACCGTTTTCATAGTTCGACCCGTGACCCGTCAACCTGTTTACGATCAATTTAAACCATTTGACTGGTTTAAATAAACGTGTTAAGTGGGTGGCGTACAAATTACACAATTTTAACCATTTAATATATTTACAACTTAGATTACAACTTGTCAGCCCGTATGACTCTTCTATATAAACATATTAAACGAGTCATTCATGTTATGCAAATTTAATTGCTTGTGCTGTGTGGGTCAAGTTGATTTTGTGGGGTTCGAAGATTTAACTTGTTAACTGACACGGTTCACAAACATATATAAATAGTCTTTAATGATTTATCAATTTGTAAAATTTCAGGGTGTACTTACCGGTTCATGTGGGACTAACCTGGACCATGGGGTAGTTGTGGTGGGATACGGTTCAGAAAACGGGAAGGACTATTGGATTGTTAGAAACTCATGGGGACCAGAATGGGGTGAAGACGGGTATATTAGAATGGAGCGTAACATGGTCGATACGCCTGTGGGCATGTGTGGGATAACGCTGATGGCTTCTTACCCGATCAAGTACGGAAACAAGAACCCAAGTATCTCAAACAACGTTGATAGTCACCAGATTAGTAGTATCTAATATATTTATAATTATAATCATTAATATCTTAATTGTGGAATCATATTTGTGCTCTTCGATATGTACGTTTTAATATATCATGATGCTTTTCTTATGTCTTCTAGAACGCAATTGTACTCTTCTAATATATATATATAGAAAAATGGTTTTAATTGTTTGCGCATCATGATTTGTTTTGTACCCAATTTAGAATGTATTACATAATTAGTTTTTATTCCTAACGACTTATTTGTCATTTAAAATATCCTTGTTTAGGAACTTCAACCAAATGTTTCATCGAACCTATGACAATTAACGAGAGTCAAATACCTATTTTTCTTAAAAGTTTATAAATTGTAATGATAAGTTCAATAGTTTATAAAATAAAATGGTTCATCGATTAATAAAATAGCATTTTACAAAGGTTTATAAAAATTTATTATCGTTCTATTAGTCGAGTTGGCCAACAAACTTATTAAAATGGTCATTGACTTCTAGCTTCTTCAAATAATCCAATCAAATAAGAACGTATGATAGCTCGACGCCATCATACCGGCACTCATTCGGACCAAATTCC
Organism: Helianthus annuus; assembly: GCF_002127325.2. Lineage (NCBI taxonomy): Eukaryota > Viridiplantae > Streptophyta > Magnoliopsida > Asterales > Asteraceae > Helianthus > Helianthus annuus. The sequence continues at coordinate 95,181,962 of NC_035444.2, read as the reverse complement.
GAGAATGATCCCAACAACCCGCAACCCTCCTTCATACCTCTACAGCGTTCGGTATCGCACCGAAATTTTGACGACCCTACTCCATACTTCAGAGGTCAGTTTAATCCAGCTGACTACATCCAGGAACCTTCAGTCTTTGTTCCGTTAGGACCACAAGATCACTTCTCCGAAGATCATATGGACGAGGATACTGATCCGACAGAACCTGCTCGTGGGACGCCCACGCATCCAATAGAAATCTCTGATGGGTCATCCTTTCATGGTACACCCTATCAGGGACATGATAGCTTCATGGCGTTGTTTAATCAACACGAGTGGTACCACACGCCACAGACATCACAACAACCGCAACATCCGCGAGATCCCTCCGAGGATTCACGTTTCGTGGCAGTTACGCCACCACCTCCGCCACCGGTACAGCCAGTAATGCCTGATCCGCCAAGGCGTAGGAGGACAAATGCTCGTATGTCCACACGAGGAGGATGGGATTTCCACTTCAGCACCCCTCGACACTCTAGTAGTAGCCACTACCCGCCACTACAAGAAGAAGGACCTTCAAGTCCTGTACAGGAGGCGAACTCCGCACCAGCTGCACCAACTTCGCCACCATTTGGGTACGACCACCCAATACCTGCATATACGGGTCCAACGGCTTACAACCCGTTCGAACCGTCATCACAAGCACATTACAATTACAACTATGAGCGCGACCCATATGTGGTAGGGGCTAGGTATAATGCCCGCTACCCAGACGGAGCATATGGACACATGGGAATACCGGACTACTCGGCTCATGGGTGTCCAGCACCTCCTAGACCTCCAGTTCCGCAACAGGCACCACAACCACGTTTCTCTCCTCCCGAACAAGAAGAAATACTCCACCGTTTGAGCCGCGTGGAAAGAGACTTCGAGGAAGAACGTAAGAGCCACCGAGGATTCCTCAAGGGCTTAGCAAACCTACTGAAGGGCAAGAAGAAGAAACGTGACAATTAGTCCTTATGTATGTTCCAATGTAATGTTTATTTTAAATAAGTCCCTGCGTGGACGTTTATCGTATTTCAGTCCCTACGTGGACTTATCTTTAGTCCCTGCGTGGACACTTATCTTGTATTAGTCCCTGCGTGGACTTGTCATTTATTTTAAACCTCTATGTAGGTATGTACTATTTAAAAAGTCCCGTTTAGGGCGGTGTGTAATCGTATTAAAATTATGGAATGTTATATTATGAATTTCATTTTGTTATTACTATATATGAAATAAATCAAAAACCATTCCTTTTAATTTGATCTGCCTAAATAAAGAATCTTCAGAGTGAAACCTAGCCAGGTGTCTTTTTAGATCCGGCCAAGATGGTAAGACCTAATTAAAAGATTCAGATTCTCTGTTAACCTTTGTATGCATGTTAACAATCATGGCAGATGTGATTCATTAAAATTGCACATGCCATTCTTATGCAAGAATCCTTTAAAGGATTCCAAGGCCCAAATTAATGATATAATAAATCATGGGTTATATCATCAACAAAGATGATCACTTGTTAAACATCCATTAGCGATGTAGCGCCTACGGGCCGAACTATCAAACATCCGTTAGTGATGTAATGCCTACGGGCAATACATATTGTCACAATAAGGCAAAAGACAGTGGTGGTCTATGACTCCCTGTCAAGAGAAGGTAAAAGGACTACGGTTCAAACCTTCATACCTTGATTCTCCGTAATCTCGGCTAAATATTATAATAACGTCCTCGTGACTAGGCTTTTATGCCACTAACAATATTAATTGTGATTAGGATAAGTATGTTCAAATCCTAAATAAAAAGTGAGTAACAAATTAACCGGATATGGTCTTCGTTACCATGGTTAATGAATTGCCATTAAAGACAATTCAATAATAAACTCCTAAATAGAATTTTCATTATCTTCTGCAGCAGATACAAGCTACTATGGCAAATCCTAATGGAGGAAGTAGTCATACAAATGAAGATGATTATGATAATGCCCAAATAAATCTAACGGGCGCTCAACTCAAAGCTCTTGTCGACAACGCTGTGCAAGCAGCTCTGGATCGACAATATACAGAATCTCGAAGCAGAACAGTTTCCAAACCACCATCGAAGCCAAAGACACACTCAAAAACCCACAACAAACCACTATCCAAACCCAAGAAGCACGACGATAACCACTCGTCCAAGCCCAAAAAGGACGACGACAATCACTCGTCGAATGAAAATAATGTTCGTCGCGAAAGGGAGTATACTGATGCTTCCCGTGCCAGGGGCTGCACATACAAGTACTTCGTATCTTGTAAACCCCGAGACTTTACGGGGGAGAAGGGTGCCGTCGAATGTATGACATGGTTGGATGAGATGGACACAGTGGTGGACATCAGTGGCTGCGCTGAAAGGGATGTAGTGAAGTTTGTGTCACAGTCGTTTAAGAGCGAGGCCCTAGCTTGGTGGAGGGCGCTGGTTCAGGCCTCGGGAAAAGCTGTGCTTTACAGCATGACGTGGGAGGAATTCGTTTCTCTCATCAGAGAAAATTACTGCCCTCAGCATGAGGTGGAGAAGATAGAGTCCGATTTTGTGTCATTGGTGATGACAAATCTGGACTGCCAGGCCTACTTGATGAGCTTCAATACGATGTCTCGCTTGGTTCCATACCTAGTCACCCTGGAACCAAGGAGGATTGCTCGTTTTATCGGGGGGTTAGAACCCACGATAAAGGCTAGTGTGAAGGCCTCTCGGCCAACGACCTTCAGGTCTGTGACTGACCTCTCTTTGTCCCTCACGATGGACGCGGTCCGACTGAGATCGCAGAGGAACAAAGAGGCCGAAAAGAGGAAGCATGAGGATGATACCTCACGAAGGTCGGGAAAGAAGCACCGTGGGAACGGTGATGGCAAGAGAGGAACAGAATCGAGAAAAGATGGGCAACAAACCGGAGAGAAGCCCAAGTGCAAGAACTGCCAAAAATTCCACTTTGGGAAATGCAGGTTTGGGCCGAACTCACAGTCCCAGTCAAAGACGCATACTTGTGGACTGTGCAAGTCCAAAGACCACAAGACTGTGGACTGTAAGAAGATTAAAGACGCGACCTGCTACAACTGTAGTGAGAAGGGGCACATCAGGAGCAACTGCCCCAAGCTCGCCAAGAAGACCGAGGAAACCAAAAAGAATAACGCTAGAGTCTTCAAAATGGATGTGGAGGAAGCGTTGCAGGACGACAACGTAATCACAGGTACTTTTCTCGTGAATAATATATTTGCAAGAGTACTTTTCGATTCAGGCGCTGATAAATCCTTTGTAGACCAAAAATTTTGCAAACTGCTAAACATGCCTATCAAAACCCTAAATGTGAAATACGAGGTAGAGCTAGCAGACGGCACTATAGAAACCGTCTCCACTATATTAGATGGATGTATGATATCCATTAAGAACCATTATTTTCCTCTATCTCTACTTCCCTTTGATCTAGCTGGTTTTGACATCGTTCTGGGCATGGACTGGTTAGCGCACAACCAGGCCCAGATAGTCTGCAATAGAAAACAAATTGTGCTAAAGACCCCGACTAGTGAATCGCTCACCATTCGAGGGGATACGCAGTATGGACTGCCTGAGAACATAACTATGCTCAAAGCTTCAAGATGCTTAAAAAGAGGCTGTGTCATCTACATGGCACAGGTGATTATAGACGAGCCCAAATCGAGGATAGAGGACATTCCTGTCATTTCGGAGTATCCAGAAGTTTTTCCCGAAGATCTACCTGGGTTGCCACCAGATAGGTAGGTGGAATTCAGAATAGACATCATCCCTGGAGCAGCTCCCATTGCTAGAGCACCCTACAGGCTAGCACCGACTGAAATGAAGGAATTGAGGACCCAGCTGGATGAACTGTTAGCAAAAGGTTTCATCAAGCCTAGTTCGTCTCCCTGGGGAGCACCTGTCCTGTTTGTGAAGAAAAAGGACGGATCGATGCGTCTGTGCATCGATTATCGTGAACTTAATAAGGTCACGATAAAGAATAGATACCCATTGCCAAGGATCAACGATTTGTTTGATCAGTTGCAAGGGGCTAGCTATTTCTCGAAGATCGACTTAAGGTCAGGCTACCATCAGCTGAAGGTCAGAGATGAAGACGTGCATAAAACAGCATTTAGGACTCGCTACGGTCACTACGAGTTCCTAGTGATGCCTTTTGGGCTCACAAATGCACCGGCTGCGTTCATGGATCTCATGAATCGCGTCTGTAAGCCGTACTTGGACAAATTTGTCATCGTATTCATCGACGACATTCTTATCTATTCAAGGAATAAAGCCGACCATGAGAAACACCTACGATGTATTCTCGAATTGCTGCATCGCGAGAAACTCTATGCCAAATTCTCTAAATGTGAATTCTGGCTACGAGAAGTCCAATTTCTTGGACATGTCGTAAGTGAGAATGGTATCCAGGTGGATCCTGCTAAGGTAGAGGCGGTCATGAATTGGCAAGAGCCAAAGACGCCCACAGAGATCCGTAGTTTCCTGGGATTGGCAGGATACTACAGGAGATTCATTGAGAATTTCTCAAGGATTGCTGCGCCCTTAACTTCTCTAACCAAGAAGAAGGAAAAGTTTGTTTGGGGCCCTAAGCAGCAAGAATCCTTTGATATTTTGAAACAAAGGCTGAGCAACGCTCCTGTGTTGACGCTACCAGAAGGTACCGAAGAGTTCGTAGTTTACTGCGACGCGTCGCACACTGGCATGGGGTGTGTGCTCATGCAGAAAAGCAAGGTGATTGCCTATGCTTCAAGACAGTTGAAGGTGCACGAAAAGAATTACACCACCCATGACTTGGAGCTGGGTGCCGTTGTATTCGCACTAAAACTGTGGAGGCATTACCTATATGGAATCAAGTTTGTGATCTATTCAGATCACAAAAGCCTTCAACATTTGTTCAATCAGAAGGAGCTAAACATGAGGCAACGCCGTTGGATGGAGACCTTGAATGATTATGATTGTGAGATAAGGTACCATCCCGGCAAGGCGAATGTAGTCGCCGATGCCCTGAGCCGGAAAGAAAGGATGAAACCCATCCGAATCAATGCTAGGAGAATGGAAGTAAAGAATAACTTGATTGAAAGGATATTAGCTGCACAGCGAGAGGCTGTGTTGGAAGCTAATTATCATAAGGAAAAGTTAGGAGTAACTGAGAAGCAGTTAACTCTTCACAAGGATGGACTTTTGAGATTGAATGGGCGGATATGGGTTCCTATTTATGGAGGACTACGAGATGTTATCCTCCAGGAAGCCCATAGTTCCAAATATTCTGTCCATCCTGGAGCAGATAAAATGTATCAGGATTTAAAGGCAAATTATTGGTGGATAGGCTTGAAAAAGTCTGTAGCCGCTTATGTAGCCAAATGCTTGACTTGTGCACAAGTCAAGGCTGAACATCAAAAGCCATCTGGCTTGCTACAACAGCCTGAACTTCCTGAATGGAAATGGGAGTGTGTAACTATGGATTTTATCACCAAGTTACCAAAAACGAGCAAGGGAAACGACACAATATGGGTTATAGTCGATCGACTGACTAAGTCAGCTCATTTCTTACCCATTAAGGAGACTTATAGCTCCGGCACTTTAGCCCAGCTGTATGTTGATAAGATTGTGGCCTTACATGGCATACCTGTATCTATTATCTCTGATAGGGATACTAGGTACACGTCACATTTCTGGAAGAGTTTCCAACAATCTTTGGGCACACGTTTGAACTTCAGTACGGCTTACCATCCTCAGACAGATGGTCAGAGTGAGCGTACTATTCAAACGTTAGAAGACATGCTGCGAGCATGTGCTATCGATCTAGGTGGTAGTTGGGATAAGAACCTACCCCTAATCGAATTCTCCTACAACAATAGCTACCATACCAGCATAAAGGCTGCGCCTTTCGAGGCATTATACGGTAGGAAGTGTAGATCGCCTGTTTGTTGGGCGGAAGTGGGAGAGGTCCAATTATCAGGACCAGAGATAGTTTTCGAGACAACGGACAAGATTGTCCAGATTCGGGAACGTCTCAAGGCTGCCCGTGATAGGCAGAAAAGCTACGCTGACCCAAAGCGTAAGGATTTTCACTTCGATGTAGGTGAAAAAGTGCTGCTAAAGGTATCACCCTGGAAGGGGGTGATGCGATTCGGTAAGAAGGGTAAACTGAGCCCGCGGTACATAGGACCTTTTGAGGTCATCGAACGTGTCGGGTCAGTTGCCTATAAATTGAACTTACCAGAAGAGCTCAATGGAATTCATAATGTGTTCCACATCTACAATCTAAAGAAGTGTTTCGCTGATGAATCATTAGTGATCCCACACACAGATGTGCATATAGATGAAAGCTTGAAGTTTGTGGAGAAGCCTTTGTCGATTGAAGACCGACAGGTGAAAAAGCTCCGAATAAAACATGTGCCGATAGTAAAGGTTAAATGGGATGCCCGGAGAGGTCCCGAATTCACGTGGGAAGTTGAATCCACGATGAAGGAAAAATATCCCTATTTGTTTGAGTAAATCTCGGGTCGAGATTTATTTTAAGGGGGTGAGGATGTAACACCTCGAAATTTTGTGTCCAATAACGTATTGACACGTGTCTTGAGTTTACACATGGCGTATAATATTAATAAAGGACTAATGTTGACAAACCTTGAAAGTATGTAAATTCGAGGGTTATAAATGTCAATTAAGGGTAAGTATACTGTATAGTAACCCTAAACGATGCTCATACCTTTAAACGAATAAATCATGGATCGTACGGAAGCGAAACGCGGAAGAAAGTGAGAGATTACAAGCTGCGGGGGTTAACTGTGTCAACATGTTTAATTATACCTCTGAGTGACCCTTTGACGTACCCGAGGCTTTGTAACAGTAAAATACGCTCACTAGATTATACTGTATAAATTCCGCGAGGTTCCGTTTTAAAACGAGAAAGTAATGATCAAATTCGTACGAGAAGGGTTAAAAGCGTCAACAATATAAATTAAAGCTTTTCGGATAATAATCGAACTAACCGGGGGCTTAACTGTACGAATAAAAGACCCGAGGCCTTAATTGTAATTAACCGAGGGCCAAATCGCAAAGTTACCCCTTCAAACCCGAAAGGTCAGGTTATTAATTACCAAAGATTTTATTAATCATTTCAAAAGATTTAAGAACCAACCCTTACGGACCGTAAAGGTCCTGCCTTACGGACCGTAAGGGGGTGAATGATTAAATTAGATCCGCCACTGACTTACGGACCGCAAGGCCCAAGCCATACGGTCCGTAAGCGATGCCCAGCGACAGAAACTTGGCTGTTGGCTGTTTAAAGCGGTAAAACAATTAAGTATGGGTTTCTCAGAGTTATGGGCGCCCCCTACTCGACCCATAGCACCTTAGGACACCTGCCATTGATCCATACTCAATTGTAGGGTGTGTTGTAATGATCTAAAGGCTCCTTATGCACTATAAAAGGCCATGTATAGTCACAATTAAGAACACACTTCAAAACACACCTTCTACTCTTTCCTGAAGCTCCAAAGTGTTCTTCTCTAGTTCTAAGTCTTACATCAAGTCTCTGTAAGTATGCCAAACCTTCTATGGCCTTGTTTTTGCTTAGTTTAGCCTAAAAGTCAATCCGTCGTAACTAACGATTGACTTTTCGATAACTCACAAATGGTCCAGTGAATTCTCGAATCAAAAGTAGTTATGTGTTGGTATTTATGTGGGTAATAAACCTCTAAAAGGGTTCCCCCTGATCACCACTCTAACTATGTCAAATGTCGAGTCCAATGTGCACTTAAAAAGTCAACAGAAAGTCATTTTGCAATTTTGTACATAATTTGTAATGTATATGCTATGAAACCTGTTTTGATGATCATAAAACATGATATAGATATGCCTTAGGACTCTCTTAGGACCAGGTCACGTGATGGTATCACCCTCTGTGACCGGTTCGTTGTTTGTCCGAGTCTTTTACGCATTTCCGTTAGTTACTTAAAAGTTGACCGTAACGCCCTTTTTAAAATAAAACGAGTATTTCGGACACGTGAAGGGACCATAACCTTGCTTACTAAATTTTAAGCATGTCCCTAAAGTTTCACGCCAATCCGAGGTCTAGAATGGGAGTTATGCTAAATAGCGCATTTATAAGAAACTTTTGTAATAAACGGCGCAATTAGCATAACGCCTACCTAAACCAAGATTTCGTCACCAAAACTTTTACCCACTGTAGTAAAATAATATTTTGGGATTTTAAAGATTTTTAATTAATTTTAACCTGCTCATAACCTGCGGTTATGGCTACGGTTCGGTAAATACCGAATATGCCCTTTTCGGCCAAAACTTGAGTTCTACACGGTCTTTTGACCCGATTCCAGTTGCTACTGATTTTAAATAATAAATAAGATATTTTAGACTTATTAAACTAATCGAGAAACTCAGGTTTCCTGTAGAACTCAGAAATCCCTTTTAAAAGTCTTTAAAATGACCGGAAAACCCCTACGGGGCGTATAATGAACTAAAACTCGTTACGGGCATTATGGAAGGTATCCTACTGATACCACAACCTCTTTAAAGTATATTGACTTAGGAAAACAGTGTAGGACTCCTACGGTTACCCGTTGCGCCTATTGCGCGCACGGTTCGGCTTATGTAACTAGTTTACATAAATTAGCCGATACGGGTCAAACCATATCATTTTGACCCCAAAATCCAGAGTGTGAATATTAAACCCATATAAAACAAGTCTCCGAACTTGTTGGGTCAGAATCACATTCCATTCCCGGTTTTCGCCTTTCACGCGATTAAACCGTATCTATTCCTCGAAACTAACCGGTCTAGGCTACGGCTAATATAAAGACCCGTTAGGATTCTAATAGGTTATTTTAAAACCTTCGTTCCAGAATAAGGACCCCCAGTAAAAGATATCTGTGATTTAACTGATTAAGGATAATACTTGCAAAGGTAAATACTTTTAACTTATTTTCCCTTATACGGGCTTGGGTTACGGTATATAAAATACCGCTTGATTGAGCATCAAATCTTCCATCGCTTAGGTGGTTAATTGAATAATTTTATCGGCTCATTTAAACAGTCTTGTTACTTAAAAGCCTTTGGGGGGTTAATGACCATGTCCCGGATATCCTTGGCATCATTTTACGAAATGGCCACGACCTCGACACCCGAATGTAGGAGTACACTGGTATGATGTCTATACTATTAAAAGACGTAGCCGATGGTTTACCCGCCTCGGTTTTACGCAAATGTGGTGTGTCTATTGATCTTTAACCCGGACAGGATCCGGGCTACTGAACGCATAGAAGGAACATGTAATTCGTTCACAAGATTATAATTTTAAATAATTTTCCCAAGTTATAAAAGAATTTATGCCTCGTGCATTCAAATCAATTTTAATAAACATTTTACAAAAGAGTCGGTTGAATGTATTTACCAGTGTAAACTGACGTATTTTCCCCAAAAAGATTAAGTGCAGGTACTACACGTAATCGGCTGGCATTAGCTCCTTAGCATCTTAAGAAGTCTCGCAAGCTTGATGTCTTATCTGTTGAACAATATTTTATTTTGATCCCTTCTGTGGATACTATTCAACTACTTGTGATACATTGATATTACAGTAAATGGTTGAATTATATTTATCTTTATGCTTCCGCTGTGCATTTATATATTGTGGTTTGACTATATTGTTGCCAACTACGTCACGGTAATCCCCCACCGGGCCCACCGGTGATACACGTGGAAATCGGGGTGTGACATCATGTTAGTTATAGAATCTGAGTATTAGTATTATGAATGTTTTAATTGTAAAAAGAGGATTAGGTTTTCAAAATTTTAATCTTAGTATTAGAATAATGTACATGTTGGTGAAACGGGTTTGTAGTGGACAGGAAATGTTGGCGAACCCGAGTTTGTTGCTTTTGGATGAGCCGACTTCAGGGCTGGACTCTACCACGGCTCTTCGGTTAATGGCCACGTTGAATGGGTTGGCTAGAGGAGGGAGGAGTGTGGTCACCACGATCCATCAGCCATCAAGTAGGCTGTATTGGATGTTTGATAAGGTTGTGGTATTGTCTGATGGCAGCTCAATTTACTATGGTTGTTCGGGTCAGGTTATTGAGTATCTTGCATCCATTGGGTATGTGCCAGGGTTTAATTTGATGAACTCAGCTGATTTTCTGCTTGATCTTGCAAATGGTACGTAAATAAATCATGCAATAAACTGTAGAAATACAATGCAAAAAAGTTTTCATGTCATGTGATTAGTTTTTATTAATACAAGTTGGAAATTTATTCGCTCCTTTTTGTTTCGGTTTGGTCAGTTTTTTCGGCTTCGTTTTGAATCGGTTTCAGTATTTTCAGTTTTTTTTGGTTCCGTTTCGGTTTCGATTTTTTGTTTCTGTTTGGTCGGTTCATTCGGTTTCGGTTCAGTTGAGTTTTGATTTTTAGTTTCGTTTTAAACGGGTTTTTTTTTCGTTTCGGAACGGTTTTGATCTTTTCAGTTTTTTGTTTCGTTTCAGTTCGGTTTTTTTGTCTTGTTTTGGTCGGTTTTGATTTTTTATTTCGATTTGATCCATTTTTTGGTTCCGTTTTAGATTGCTTTCAATTTTGTCAATATTTTTATTTCATTTCGGATCGGTTTTGATCTTCAGTTTTTTTTTTTTGTGTTTCGGTTCGGTTTTTTATTTTTGTTTGGTCGTTATTCGGTTTCGTTTCGGTTTGGTTTTGGTTTTTTTGTTTCGTTTTGATGGTTTTTTCGGTTTCGTTTCGGATTGGTTCAATCCTTTCAGTTTTTTTGTTTCGTTTCATTTTTTTTAAAGTAAAATCTATTTTTTTAAAGAAAGCAATTTTTAACCAACATGACCCGAAACCCGTTCTGACCCGTACCTGTTCCGACCCGAATCTAAAAAACCTTTTTTGTAATTGACCCGTTTTGACCCATGACCCGACCCGACCCGAACTGACATGTTTGCCAGGTCTATATTTAATCATTATTTCAGTGTAGTTAAGACATTTGATTATCATAGTTAAATGAATATAAGAACTCTCTCTGTAGGCATTGTGACTAGCACTACCGAAAAATGGATGGGCTTCTGGAGTGGCAACCTTATTGTAGTGTGAACTGTAGGAACAAAACCAAAGTTTATGAATCATGTAGATCATTTGTTTTATTTTAATGCCAAAAAAAGAATGATTACTAGAGAAAAAAGACATTTGATTGTCATAGTATATGCATGTATGATTACTAGAGAAAAAGACATTTGTTTCTATTATTTCATCATTATTTCAGTGTAGTTAAGACATTTGATTATTATAGTTAAATGAATATAAGATCTCTCTATAGGCATCATGACTAGCACTACCGAAAAAAGGATGGGCTTCTGAAGACGAATTTTGACAAGGCCTGGAGTGTTGACCTTTTGTTTGTTGGAGAAAAAGACTTTTTGTTTGTTGGAGCTCCACGGGTCGTTTAAACTTTGCGGACTTATAAAATGCCAATTAAACTTGACTACTTTCGCTTTATGTTAAACATGTTATTTCATTCTTTTTTAGCAAACATTATTATTAACTTGCAATCTGTTCCTTTTTAGTGGCATTTTATCGAGTGGAACTCGGAAAACTTCTGTTGTGAAACCGCCTCATTAAGTACGACACTCGCTATTTTTTATTGTTATCCAAAGGTAAAACAAAGTTTCTGATAATAGTTTTATCGTCATCATGTTATCCAAGGTAAAACTTAATTCTCAGTTCCACATTATATAACTGCGCAGCATTTATGCTTAATCGTTAATGATTGGCCACCAGTAGCGCCGTCAACATGATGATCTCTTATGGTTGGTGTTTGGAATAGCAACACTTGGGTACCAGGGGTTGCCAAGGCGGACAAGTGGTAACATGGTAGCTCTGTGGTGAACAGTGGCATCATCTGCAAATATGTGTAGTAGGCAGTGGTGATGACAAGTGGCCATGAGAGGGCTGAAGCCAATCAACTAACAACAATTGACGGCTACGCAGGTGTGAAGGAGGCAGCTGATAAAATATGATAAAATAATAATTTTTTTTCAATGATAAAATATGCTCAGATACATATTTGTAGTTCAGAGATTCACTCTTGATTTATGATTATAGGGAAGGTGTATAGATTGGCATGATAAATTATCAAGATGTCATTCAAAGGACTTGTGCGAGAGCTGAGGGAGATGCGAGATGGGATCGGGAGTATATCGAGGAGAGGGATTGAAGGGAAACAGTGGACTGGAGGAATCGATCTAGGTCTCATATTGCGTTGGATGTAGCTCTGGTGGAGATGGTCATCAAGGTCAGTCGGCGAACTTGCCTTCAGAATTGCTGTTAGATATAATTGATAGGATCCAAGAAAGTGGGACTTTGTGGCGAGTGAGAACTGTTGTTTATTGTGCATTTGTTTATAAGTCAAACCGAACACTTGTTTTTATTATTTTTGTTGAGTCAAATCGAACACTTGTTCATACCGTTTTAGTCATATTACGACTATATTTTTTTGTTGTTTTCTCTTTTGTTTTGCTAACGGTACTGTATTTGATCAAAATTGGTGTTGTTCTTTACAGTATTGACATAAGTCTTTATGGTTATCAAACGGTAGAGCTATCGGGTCGGTAATATAGATATACAACTTACATATATATGATTTATTTATCGTTTTAAGGTTTGAATTATGTTTCCGCCCCGTATTGTCGACTCCGCTGCAACGCGCGGGTTTCCCACTAGTATAAAGTTAATAGTAAATCTTTTATTGTGAATAGGCGACAAGAGGCATATTGGTACAATAGTTAAGACTATGCACAGTGGAACAATTAAACAAATGCAAAAGCTACTACCATGTTACTGTCACGTAAGCAGTAAAACTTTAACTAAACTACATTTTACAAGGGTGTAGTGGTTTAACTAAAAAATATATAAAATAAAAAATAAAAAATGTACGATTGGTTGATTGCTAGTGAATCCTCTACCACATCTGCTTCATGCCTGTTATTCCCCTTACGCCCTCAATTGGCGAGCCATCACGGTGAGCGCCTGAGCGAAGTGTTACGCGTCATGCTTGTCATTTGGCATTATCCCACTACATGTGGTCTAAAAAGAAAGAACATCATAATCTTGATTTACTCATGACAAATAGTTTATGGATCTATCTAAATGCACTCCATAGTCCATACTAAACACATCTCCCCCACGTTAAAAAAAAATTATTAATTGTTTAATGATGAACCTGTTGTAAATCAACGGTCTATTAGCAACCAGTATATAACTCTAATAAATATGCGAGAACAAGATTATAAAGATCATGTAGATAACAAGAATATGGAGAATAAGAGAACATGAATTCTTATACATTAAGGTATCATCATGCAATACAAAGAAACCTATATATATAGGGTTCTTACATTAATACAAAGAAAATGAAGAGATGGGAGTTAGGATATGGATAGTCATCATAATATAGCTTATTTATAACACTCCCCCTTGACTATCCATGTGATAAAAGAAAACAATGTATTATACGCTTGGTGATTCTGCCTCGTTAAAAACCTTGCTAGGAAAACCCAGTGGGACAAAACCTTAGCTAAGGGAAAAAGAGTGCAGCGCGTATTTTCTCCTCTTGATACTTTTGGATCAGGTATGTTGCCTCATTAAAAACCTTACTAAGAAAACCCAATGGGATAAAACTTAGTGAAGGGAAAAAGAGTGCAATTTGTGTAATACTCCCCCTCATTTGAACATGTATTCTTCAAGTGACTAGTGCCCATTTTTATTGAAAGTTGCTCAAAGTTTTTGTAGTCAATGATTTGCCGCTTGATCCCTTAATGTGCAATTCTTTATGTTCGCAATGTTGTATATCTTCATATGAGCTTTCTAGTGCCTCTTCTTTTACATAAATATCATAAGATCCACAACTGTGATTTGTTACATTCCCTGCATTTACAAAACTAACCAAACTTGTTTTGACAGGTTAGTAAAATATAAATTCATATCTTACATACCTTAGATGTATTGAAATAGATGTTTTCCTATTTTAATATTTCGTCGTTTAACACATGCTATATCAAATCGATAAATTCAATAAAGATATATAAAATCATGAATAGATAGCAAGAAATACTAATGCACAATTGCGCTTAAAGATGGTACCTATAGACCAAAAATTTCAATTTCTTTCATATAAAGCTATAACAGCCATTTTATATATCAAGTAATTGAACAACCTTTAACGTAGTTAAAGGATAAACTTTGTCCATGGTAAAACGCGTCAACCTCTAATAGATATAGTTTGGTTGATTACACATATCCTCGAACTACAGATCGAGCGATAATTACAATGTGTCAAGGTCATTTAAAAATTCTCCCTCTAAAAGCTCGACAGTTTCTCTCGATGGTGCCTAGACATCATCACTGTAAACTGCAATTATAGTGAACTTTTAGGAGAGGACTTTTGATAAAGATGGATACTATTATCAAACTCGTATTGCTTTTTATCATAATATCTCATGAGTTGTACAACACTCAATCCAACTATTTTATCCATACTATCTTTTTAAGTTTATAAAGATACATTATGAGGTTTTGAAATCAATGCTTCAGGGATTTACAATCATTCACTTACTTCTTTCCACTTTGAAAACAATGTATGTGCATACACTCTTTGGGAGTTCTATTACATAAACCTCCTTATTGATTTCCATATCATATGCTAGGATGTCTTGAACACTTGCTTCCTTTGTATAATACATATTGTACCATGCTTATACACTGTACATTGAGATACCATAATCACCAAGCACTGGTATTCTATGTATGTTTATTGGTGCACAAGAATTACATCCATAAGATGTTTCCACTTAACCTTATAAGCACTTAGATGCTTTAGGATACTCATCAAGAGTTCCAATTATATTCAATGTATTCAAATATGAATCTGTATACAACGGTCATATCGTTCTCGAGAACTTATTGTTACATGATTTTAATAATTAAATCCTTGAGGGACTTTCATGTAAACTTTTAGTATCCAGTGATTCATAACTTTCATAAGACACATATCAATTCTCTCTTTATATTACCAGACTAATTAAATATTGGAAAGCCAATACATCCACCACCGGAGAATGCGTCTCCTCATAATCAGTCATAGGTCTTTGCGAAAATACTTGTGCCACCAATTTTGCCTTATATCACTTTATTTAATTTTCACATAATTCACATAAAAGACCCATTTGTATCCAACATATTTTACATTTTCAGTTGTATGGACTGTTGGTCCAGAAACTTTCCATGTTATTAGAGAATTCAACTCTGCCTTATTTGTGTCTTTCCATTTTGGCCAATCACTTATACGTTTTCATTCATAGGCAGATCTTAAATCTTGATCCTCGTCACTTCATCATTTCAAGCGCTGTATTATATACAAAAGTATAACGACGTCGATTTTATTTTTGATTCCATACATATCTTAGACATGATACGACTTATCGAGATCTCTTTATTTTCAGGTACTTGAGGTTCTTCTTGAACCATCATGTCTATTGTCTCTTCAAGAGACCATTTTAATATAACCTCGACTTGACCATCTTAATTAGTTGCTCCAACTTTCGAGGAATTTTATTGTTGGAATCGACTGGTCTACCACGCTTCAGACGTGCAATAGACTCATTACAAACATGTGGTGATTGTCCTTCTGAGACACTCATCTTAATTGGAGCATTAGCAGTTGGTATATGTGACATAGTCACCTTTTTAAGGTCAGTGAATGCGTCTGGTAATAGATTCGCTAATCTTTGTAAATGAGTTATTCTTTGAACTTCTGGTTCACACTTTTAGTTTTAAGGATCAATGATAATTCATACCAACTCATTTCTTTTCCAACTGCTTTTTATCTCCCCCCTGATGTTGGGAATGTTAATCCATTTAGATGGATATCAATTAATTGAGCCATAAATAAATATCTCGTGAAAGACTCTATCATATATTCCCAACCACCTTTTAAGGTCCCATCTTTGTGCGTAGTGGTGGATCAATTTCAATATATACTGCACAACCAAAATCTTAGAAGGGACATATTTGGTTCCTGACTAAAACCAATTATAATGGGGAGAAACTATTACAACATGTTGGCCTGATGTGAATTAATGTTACTGCATGTAAAATTACATGTACTCATATATAAACATGAACTTGCTCTCATGATTATTTGCTTTGCTGTCAATCGTAGACGTTCAGTGATCGTCTTAACAAAAGCACTTATACGAATGTTTTTTTAAGAGCTTAGGAATTAAATTTAGCATTATTACCAAAATAAATACGTAATCTAGAATATTGTGGTTGTTATCTCATTAGCTAAGCCATATATCACACAAACTTCAAGTTGTGAATTTGATAACCATTTAGATGATACATCGATTTAAAACACTAAATGGTATCATGTTTGGATATGTGTATCCTTCAGTCACTTCCAGAATATTTAGGGATACACACCCTCCTTTATTTGGCAAATATAAATTTCCGTTGAGAGCAAACATTACATACAAATTATCAGCTTGAAGAATCTTCTACTTCTTCATTATGTTTCACATCATCATTGACTCGGTGTGGTCTAACCAGTCATGCCAATTAAGTATCTAATCATGATACATAAACTTCTAGTTTACGATCGTATGTGTAGTAGTTGCATTACGCGAGAGAACAACGTGTTATCATTGCAAACTATTTTGTTATATGACTTTTTTTTTCTCATTTTGTTCTTGTATAATCACTACCATAATTTGCCACTTATAGTGGTCAATCTCATTATGACCATTATTACAATTCTGAACTTGGCTATCATATCACTACTGATGACCGATCTCATTATTATTATGATCGTCATTACAAATTTCTCAATTATGTCCATGATCACGAAATTTTCAATGATCCTTATATAATCATATTCAATTCAGGGAATGAAGTAGAACCAGAACAAGTCTTATAGCTTTTCATTCTTCACCGGAGGTTTTATGGATCATACATGTTATATATGTTTCATATATTATATTCTCGTATAATCATTTCCTTAGTGAGTCACTTATTGTGGTCGATTTCATAACATGGTTGATCTCACTATCAATATAGGATCATTATAGTTTTCTCATTTACCATGATCACGACTTTTATAACGATCATTGTATAATCACCACATAATTAACATAGTTTATCTCATTATTAACATGAGCATAATAACAAACCTTCATGGTGGCATCATTATAATTTCCTTTGGTCATGATCGTGACCTTTACACTGATCATCATCATATTCACTTTATGCAATGAGATAGAATCCGAAAACATTCATGGATTCTCATTCTTTTTTCAGTCACATGGGTATGAAATCATTTTAAACTCATACTTTGCTAATCGTATCACTACTTCATGAGCATATCTCAGGTGTGAAATGAACATGTTTTATCCAGATTTTCATTAAAGACAATCTTCTTTTCATTTATTATAAATTGAGAAATCGTTACATGACCGAGTCATGTAGTATTGCCGGTTGACGTGATGTCGTGGTCACGCAAATTTAATCCCAATAACAACTATGTAGATAGTGGCAAGTGGGTATCGAACACAGGGAGTTTGTGGAAAATGTGTTATTTAGAAGTGTATCTAAGTTAACTAAAATTAAACTAATTGCAAGAAAAAGTAAAATTCAAGAGTTGGTTTGATTTGATTGGTTTTAAAAACTAAGATTAATTAATCTATTTGCGAATTGAAAATTAGATTGTAAACAATTGAGAGACAAATGACTATCTTGTGTATCTGGTTTGTTTCAACTTTTGTGTTAACATTCAACTAGAAAGAACTACATAGACATAGTTCATGTATAAACAATTGCAGTGATGAAAGGGGACTAAGTACTCAGATTCCGAGAACGTGAGGTTATCACCCGATGATCAATCAACCCTTACCCAAACCTAACTATACCCATGATATCTCGATTGCCAACGGCACCAAGAACGTATGGTTTCTAATTAATTCAACATAAGAATCAACCAGTTACTAACAACCACTTACACATCATAACAATCAATTCAAATGAAAAGGAATTGTTATTCTAGAAATGTAAATAAGAACACAAAAGTCTACCACAAACCTTCACCACAAGATAATCATCAAAGTATCTAGCCACTCATGGCTTTAGCTAACATCATGACAAAATGGAAAGAAAAACAGTGTTCACAAGTTCCACCAACAAAAACTAATGAAAAGCTAAAGATTGTTTGATAGGTGATCAAAGGATAGAAGATAAGATAGATTCTTTCCACTCCAACTCCCTAATTATAGTCCCAAATTCGTTTCTTCCAAGTGGTAACTGAAAAACACATCATTGAACTCCATAATGCTCCATAAAATGACCAATCAATGCGGGAGTTACAAGGTTGGTTCAGTCGGCGCCGTAAGCTACGCCGCCTGCCGTAGCTTACGGCAACCAGCGAACAAAAACAATTCACCCAGCACCGTAAGATACGGCCAGTCGCCGTAGCTTACGGTGATCATTGGTCTTTTACGGCAGGCGCTTCCTGTCTTACGGCGATCAAGTTTGGCATTTGTCAAGGGGCCGTAGCCTACGGCAGTGACCGTAGGTTACGGCGCTGAATGGTCTTTTGCTCCAGTTTCCTTTATTTCTCTTGGTTCCCACACATCTTGATCATGCCAGCTTCTAGCATCCGTTCAAGCTTCCTAAAACCCGCATCTTGCACACTTTAACACCTGCATCATCATCATCTTGTGATTACCTAATTCATGCAAATAACCGGATAAAATGTAGAATGTGCGTTATGTTAAGCCTTTTAAGGGTTGTCCTACGGACCACCCGTCACATCCCCACACTTACCCGTTGCTTGTCCCAAGCAACCACTTCAAAAACTATTTTTAACCATAAGCGACCAATCGTGCAAACCAAACCAAAGTGCCGTCCTTTTACTAGCTTTTTATCAAACCACAAGACACACCCCTCACAAAACTCTCGGTGACAAGAAAAATTAGCAAATTATGCTAAACCACTCAATGCGTATATGTGTGTGTGTGCGACAATAAGCTTGTATGAGAATCAAGTTTCCTCCTAACGAATATTTAACATGCTCATGAATCAAGGGAATTTATGGTTATAACGGGGCTAGGTGCAAGGGTAAGAAAAGGAATATATATGTAGTAGCGAAGGACTTAACCCGGTCTTTTATTACACAATGAAACAAACAACAAAACATGACATAACTTCTATATACAAGACAACTCAACATCACTTTTTTTTTTCATAATACCATAACATGTCTACATACTAATAAAACAACTACTAACATTATAAGACCGGGTTAAGTCGGGTAAACTTTTGGGAAACTAGCTAAGGGGTAACAAACAATCGGCTTTTAGGCACAAAATGGGCAACTAAATGTCCAAACCCCCGCCCCTCTCGCAACCATGCTCATATATATAATTAATGAGGTCCAACCCCCCAAATCCCACACTCGCACTCACCTAGACGAGGCATCCTAGAAGTCCCCTATCATCTTCAAAAGCATGTTAACTCTAGGATTTAACAAGTATTCACACACAAGTTCTATTAACACACAACACACACCGCCACTCAAACAATGAAATATCAATAACAATCATGCGTGGCTCAATTCTCACCAAGAAAAGATTAGAAATGGGTGTCGGTGTGTCAAATGGAACAATATCAAGTTTTCAAATTTTTACACTTTTCGCTTGGATTTGCAAAAATTTTTGAATTTCTCAAAAATTTCCCCCATCCCCACACTTGGGATACATTGTCCCAATGTATGGTTTTTGAGGGAAAGATCGCTTTCAACAAAAACATCCCCAATTGCTTATATTCTCAAACCCCAAATTTTTTTTTTTTTTTAGAAGACACCACCAACTCTCACAACCCAACAACATCTTAATACAAACACCACCCAACCTCCCAACCGCAACATAAACATAAACACATAGACATATATACAAAAATGTACAAAGGAGCAAAATACAACCTGGCTAGTAGTACTTCGGCTGTGGAGGCCCAAAGATGGATGTCATCATATCCGTCCACTCACCAAAACCAAATGCTCCACCGCTACTACTGCTTCCTTGATCACTGCTTGGATTTGCTTGTTGATAACTCATAGCATGCGGGTCCACCCACTGAGAATGGTGCAATGGCGGGGTGGGGTATGACACACTACCATCATATGGTGGCAATGTGGTGTAGTCCACAATGGGTGGATCTCCTACAACTGGCTGCCCCGCATGCCATTGGTCATGCATGCGTCTTTGACGATCATCCAAGTAACGGTTGTTTGTTTCTTCTTCACGGGCATATCTATGAGCACGGTTCCATTGCTCATTTCTATCGTAACTTCTTTTAATAGCCCTTTCCACACTAGCACCCATAAATGTTTGTTGATCAAATAGCACTTGGTTTTGTTCACTCCAATCACCGAATGTGGGTGGCCGCCTTTGTTGAATGATTTGACCCATATCCCCCGAATGGGCCCAATACGGGTCATAAGCCTGTTGTGCATAGTCAAATGCACTACCCACATAACCAGATTGTACGCCAGCTCCTTGAACCCCCGCTTGACCGACACCTCCTACTTGAGCATCTACCGTGAATGTGTCTTCACGATAATCATCATCCCCACTTACTTCATCATCCATTGATTCGGGTTCCTCTTCCTCCCCCGGTCGTAACGGTCTCGCATCCACTTTTAATGCACTCCACCTTCTACCATCCGTTTTCAACTTATGAAACCTATCCGATTCGGTGTATGTCCAATCCGACCCAAGATTCTTAAGGTCGAATGGTCTAAACCTCTTGTACGAACCTCTTTCATCTCCTTTGATTGCCCCGTACTTCTTGAGCAATGCCGTAATTAACCGGCAATGAGGTATAATCTTCCTTTCCCCACTATTCTTGCTCAACCAAATGTTGTTTAGTACCAAAAATCGGAAAGGAACCTTGGGTGACCCATGCATCATCATATACAAGATTGGCACTTCTTGAAACCGTACCTCCATCTTGTCACCCCGCCTTGGCATGACATTGTACATGCACAACGTCAATAACAACTTTGCTTCCATTCTTAAATTTCTTCTATATAGCTTCCCATGTGTTGTACCCGGAAGGAAGAGGTAGTCAAGCATATTTTGCCATTGTGGATGTTTAGCGGTAAAGATCCTTAAGACTTGGATAGATGTACTCATTGGCCGGCCCATCATCAAACTTTGCTATCCGGCGCAAAGAGTCATACGACATCTCTACCTTCACACCATTACACTTCCCAACTAACCGCATCTTATTTGGAGCCTTGAATGGGGGACATTCAAGTGATGCCACCCACTCTTGAATCTGCGTGTCATACATTTTTTTCTTCTCACCATCATAACATTTTGTGGCCGCCCCCCAACCCAACGCGTTAAACTTGGCTATGACCCCGAATGGGGCAAAATCAGCCTCCCGGATTTCTTTTTCACAAATAAATGCTTCTCCCCTTTGTTTTAGCTTGTTCATTTGTTCGTGAAATAGATCCTCTCTCCATTCCGCGGGTTGGTCTAACAATGAGCCGGTTGTCCAATCCGGCTTTGGCCCCCTTGGCGGTGCATCCTCCTCCGAGTCCGGGTCACCAACCCGAGCCAATCTCCTCCTTTTTTGCCGCATCCCTTTGGGAAGAACTTGCAACTCCCTTTCCTTTCCTAGACGCCATGCCTACACATATTCAAAACCAAGCAAACAATTCAAGTTAGTTATTTTTATCCCATCTTCCCCACACTTGCTTCATGTTATAGGTATAGATGTACAAAAACCCAAAATTTTATTCTTTCAAACAAAATTTTTGGCATGATGTCCCCTAAAATCAGAATTCTTCCAAAAAATCTTCATTAGACATCAACACATTTATACCTATAGCACTAAATGGTTCACAATGTTCTATCTTATCTCATACAAGCAAGTGTGTAAGCAAAAACATAATGAAAACTTACAAACCTCAATGTACTTCAAAAAATGAAAAGAACTTGCATACCTTGGTGTTGTAGAAGATGAGAATCACAAAAGCTTGAAGTCTACACAAAAACCCCCAAAAAGCCCCAAATTTTCGGCACCTAGGGTTTGAATTTCGGACCAGAAAACGTGATTTCCTTCCAAAAATTTACCCACAATCGGAATGCTTGTGAAATTTTAGTCACAACCGACCCAAAAATCACTGAAATCGGGCTTGATTTGAGAGATTTATGAAGATATGAAGGCTAGGGTTCTTAGGTGAAGAGAAGAAGAAGAAGAAGAGAAAAGGTTGTGGTTGGGGATGATTGATGGGAATATGTGGTTGGGGTTATTGTTTTATTATTATTATTATTATTATTATTATTATTATTATTATTATTATTATTATTATTATTATGTAATTTTCGGATTTTAATTTTTTTTTATATACAAAATGTCGACAAGAAACAGGGCCTCCAAGCTCGCTCGGTGCCGTAAGCTACGGTACCCTGCCGTAGCTTACGGCTGGTACTGGGTAAAAAAATTGTCGCCGTAAGACAGGGGGTGTTTGGCGTAAGCTTATTTTTTCTTAATGGCTGCCGTAAGCTACGCCCCCCACCGTAGCTTACGGCGAGTACTGGGCTTAGGGGGCCGACTTTTTCTTGAAAACCTTGTTTTTGTTTTTTTTTTCGACTTATAGAATTTTTTACTTTTTATGTGTTTTTATAATTTTAATAAAAAAAATAATAAAAATAAAAAAAAAATTTGGAGTTTGAGAATATAAGCAAATTTGACGTGATGTCGTGGTCACAATCAAATTTAATCCCAATAACAACTAAATAGATAGCGGTAAGTGGGTATCGAACACAGGGAGTTTGTGGAATATGTGCTATCTCGATGTATGTCTAACTTCACTAAAGCAAACTAAATTGAAAGAAAAATAAATTCAAGAGTGGGTTTGATTGGTTGATTTTTAAACTAAGATTAACTAATTAAATTGCAAAAGAAAAGTTTTGGTTGTAAACAATTAGAGACGAGTCACCATCTTTAGTTTCCGGTTTGCTTCAACATTTGTGCTATCATTCACTAGAAAGAACTACATAGACATAGTTCATGTGCAATTACTTGTTGTGATGAAAGGGAACTAAGTACTCAGATTCCTAGAACGTGAGGTTGTTACCCGATGACCAATTGACCCTTACCCGATCCTAGTTCTACCCATGATATCTCGATTGCCAACGGCACCAAGAACGTATGGTTTCAAAATAGAATAATCATAAGTATCAACAATTTACAAATAAATAAGAACACACCATGATAAATAAAACATAAATTCAATTTACCATTCTAGAAATATGAAGTCAAGCACAATTGTCTCTACAAACCTTCAACTAAAGATGACTATAAAGAGTTTAGCCATTCATGACTTGAACAACCATCCCCCACCAAGTCTCCATGTTCATGTGAATCAAAAAACACCAAAAAATTGTTTAGAGATTGTTTTGAACCAAGAAAAACAAGCCAAAATCGCCCAAGAAGTGCTCCAAAACGGTTGGGAATGATTGGATGATGAAAAGGCACCATAAACAACCTTAAATGAGGGAGTTACAAGTTTCACGTCAGTCTCCACCGTAAGCTACGGTGGCCACCGTAGCTTACGGTGGCTTGAAATGGCCTACGGTGGGTATAAACTGCCGGTGACAATTTTTGTCAGTCGGCGCCGTAAGCTACGGCCCTTGCCGTAGCTTACGGTAGGCTTCAACCTAAAAACTTGTTTTCAGCATAACTTTTTCGTTTCAACTCCGTTTTCTTCACCGTTTTCGCCTACGTTCTCGTAATTTCATCCTCTATCATGTGATATTATTAGTTCTTCCATTCCAATATTTTATTATTTATTGATGCTCCAAATTACTTCTCTTTTAAGCTCCATTTGCACCTGCACGTCCAAACAACTAGTAGTTACCAAGTTCAAACAATTAAACGTGTAAAGCATGGGATTTTAATCTTTTTAAGGCACTTAAGGGTTGTCCTACAGACCACCCGTCACATCCCCACACTTACCCGTTGCTTGTCCCAAGCAACTCATTCACTAACCATTTTAAAACCACAAGCGATCAACATGCAAACCAAGCTAAAATGTACCGTCCTTTTACAAACTTTTTATCATACCACAAGACACACCCCTCATAACAACTCTCGGTGACAAGTAATATTAGCAACATTATGCTAACACGCTCAATGCAAGTGTGTGATTGTGCGACAATAAGCTTGTATACAAATCAAGTTTCCTCCTATCAAATATCTAGCATGCTTATGAATCAAAAGGACTTAGGGGTTATAACGGGGCTATGTGTAAAGGTAGGAAAATGGTGGGATATATATGCAAGAGCCAATTGATTTGACCCGGTTTTTATTTCTACTACTAAACAAAGCAAACATTAACTATATACACAACTTCTTCAACATTCTCAACTACTATTGCAACTAAATACTTCTTTTTTTTGTATTTTTCTCATATTTTTCTCTTTCTTTTTTTTTTCTTTTCTTTTTTTTTCTTTTTTTTTCATAACACATAAAACTCAACAATATATAAGAACATCAACAATCACAAACTAAATTCCTAAACCGGGTCATCTCAATAGGTAATTTTTTTTTGTAAGAAGTAGGTTTGGGTCACAACCGAATAGTATAAGGCTCAAACATGGCTTTCTAAAGACCAAACCCCCACCCCTCACAATACCAAGCTCATATATGTAACGTATGAGGTCCAACCCCCAATTCCCTCACTCTCACACATCTAGACGAGGCTACCTAAAAGTCCTCTATCATTTTCACAAGCATGCTAATCCTAGGCTTCAACAAGAATTCGTACACAAGTTCTATTACACGATACACACACCGCCACTCAAAACAATGAAGGCATCATCTTTACTAATCATGTGTGGCTCAAACACTCACCAAGAAATGACTAAAAAGGGGTGTCGGTGTGTCAAGTGAAACAATATCAAGTGCTCAAATTCCGACAATTTTTCGCTTGGTTCACAAATTTTAAAATTCTCAAAAATTTCCCCCCATCACCACACTTGGGATACATTGTCCCAATGTATAGTTTTGAAGGGATGATCTCTTTTAACCAAGAACATTAGCTTTCGCTAATACTCTCAAATCCCAAATTTCTTTTTGTATTTTTTTATTATTTTTTTAAAACACACCACCAACTAACACATCCCACCAAACAAACAAACACATCAAAACACCACCCAACCGCCCAACCAAAAACTTAAACATGCATATATACAAAGGTGCACAAAATGAGAACAAGACACGACCTGATTAGTAAATCAGCAGTGTTGGTAGTGATGCATCTGTGGTAATCGGACCGGTTTATGAACATCTCTTGGATTCGCCGATATCTCAACGGGGATGTTGCCAAACATCCCCACACTTGAATCATTGCATCCGCGAGGATTGAAACATAGTAACCTGCCAAAACACAAACACAACACCAAAGCAAAACAAAACAAAACAAAACAAAACAAAATAAAACACAAATACAATACAATACTCTACATCCTCGGGCTGCCTCCCGAGAGCGCTAAGTTTAAAGGTCTTCAGCCAGACCGTACCTGCTATTCGTTATGGTGGTCTTAATGCACACTTACCCGCAACATTTCCAACAAATGCTCGGAAATTTACATGCCACCTCCATAGATTTGTCAGTATATTTGGCATGTTAAAGCTGCTCCTACGGGCTTTGCTAGTCCACTTCATGACATATACCTTAATGTCTGGTAGTTTCACCCTTCTTATCTTATTCCTCGAACCCTCTTCCCCACACTTGTTAATTTGAATCATTGATATGGGAAGAGGTTCGGTACACATATCCATCCCATCAGCCTGCTCTACCTCATAATCTGCACACATCATCTGATCTACAAGTGACTCTTCATCAGATAAAGGACTCATTGGTGTGGTATTATCCTCCACAACCTCCTCCTTCATGTGAGAATAATCTCTAATATCGTCAGGTAATGGTGAGAGGCGTTCTTCTATCTCTATCTTTAATTTTAAAGTATGACACTTAGAAACTAAGCAGCTGATTCGGTCTTCATCGGAAAGGTTGGGTGCTGCTAAATATTGCTCGAGTTTGGACAAAGTTACTTCCAATACAGCAAGCTCTTTTTCCTCCTCGGTCTCATAAACATAAACACCCTCGGGCTCAGAATATTCTTCGGGATGATATTTTTCGATATCCCTGACACGGTCTATAGATGCGCGCTTCCATCATCTTCTTATTCCAATACTTTGGGTTTTCTGAATACACCGTGCACACATCATAATCATAAGTGTGATCGCGACCGCAACAAAAACATAGACTATCCATCCTTGCCTCATAATAAACTTCCTCGTCCCGATCGTATCCATATGAATAATAGTCATCCTCCATTTCTGATTCATAATCGTCAACGTATGATGGAGGTGGAAGCTGTGAAACATAAGACACCGGTTTTCCATGTGCCCTCCTGTAGTGAGCCACGTGGCAACCAATACATGGATGTCGTGGACCCCCGCACAATCTACACGTAAATAAGTTGAAATTTGTGTAATGCCCTGTCATCCTGCACAACACAACTCAACTACCAAGTGTAAATCATGAACATAAAAGAAATCTTTTTGGTTTTTTTTTTCAAACTAATACACAAGATAACACACGTTGCGCACTACTCCCCGGCAACGGCGCCAAAATTTGACGTGATGTCGTGGTCACGCAAATTTAATCCCAATAACAACTATGTAGATAGTGGCAAGTGGGTATCGAACACAGGGAGTTTGTGGAAAATGTGTTATTTAGAAGTGTATCTAAGTTAACTAAAATTAAACTAATTGCAAGAAAAAGTAAAATTCAAGAGTTGGTTTGATTTGATTGGTTTTAAAAACTAAGATTAATTAATCTATTTGCGAATTGAAAATTAGATTGTAAACAATTGAGAGACAAATGACTATCTTGTGTATCCGGTTTGTTTCAACTTTTGTGTTAACATTCAACTAGAAAGAACTACATAGACATAGTTCATGTATAAACAATTGCAGTGATGAAAGGGGACTAAGTACTCAGATTCCGAGAACGTGAGGTTATCACCCGATGATCAATCAACCCTTACCCAAACCTAACTATACCCATGATATCTCGATTGCCAACGGCACCAAGAACGTATGGTTTCTAATTAGTTCAACATAAGAATCAACCAGTTACTAACAACCACTTACACATCATAACAATCAATTCAAATGAAAAGGAATTGTTATTCTAGAAATGTAAATAAGAACACAAAAGTCTACCACAAACCTTCACCACAAGATAATCATCAAAGTATCTAGCCACTCATGGCTTTAGCTAACATCATGACAAAATGGAAAGAAAAACAGTGTTCACAAGTTCCACCAACAAAAACTAATGAAAAGCTAAAGATTGTTTGATAGGTGATCAAAGGATAGAAGATAAGATAGATTCTTTCCACTCCAACTCCCTAATTATAGTCCCAAATTCGTTTCTTCCAAGTGGTAACTGAAAAACACATCATTGAACTCCATAATGCTCCATAAAATGACCAATCAATGCGGGAGTTACAAGGTTGGTTCAGTCGGCGCCGTAAGCTACGCCGCCTGCCGTAGCTTACGGCAACCAGCGAACAAAAACAATTCACCCAGCACCGTAAGATACGGCCAGTCGCCGTAGCTTACGGTGATCATTGGTCTTTTACGGCAGGCGCTTCCTGTCTTACGGCAATCAAGTTTGGCATTTGTCAAGGGGCCGTAGCCTACGGCAGTGACCGTAGGTTACGGCGCTGAATGGTCTTTTGCTCCAGTTTCCTTTATTTCTCTTGGTTCCCACACATCTTGATCATGCCAGCTTCTAGCATCCGTTCAAGCTTCCTAAAACCCGCATCTTGCACACTTTAACACCTGCATCATCATCATCTTGTGATTACCTAATTCACGCAAATAACCGGATAAAATGTAGAATGTGCGTTATGTTAAGCCTTTTAAGGGTTGTCCTACGGACCACCCGTCACCGGTCTATAAATCTTATGACCTTTTATAAATTAATAATCAGATTCAGGGAGTATGAAACTTCTGATGTCATATTTAAGCATATTTATACCTTAAAAACATAATTGAGGGACAAACAAAATTTGTTTTATCTGATTTCTCTTATAAATAAATTTCTCTTCACATAATTTAACTCGAGAAGTAATCGTATGTTCGATTATATAATATTATCGGTCTGACATCTTACGGTCTTTCATAACTTGATAATGAGATACGTCAGTATGACACTTCGTGTTGTATCGAAGAATAGTTGTATTCTTTCATGATAGTAATAATAGATCATAACTTTGGTTTAGTTGTTCTCTCCGTATCATCTTTGTAAATAAATGATATCAAACCAAATATAAGAGCATACTATCAAATCAAACTATACAACATATCACCATATAATAGAACTTTACATATAAAATGTCTTGCCCATCCACTACAAACAAATATATATTTTATGTATAATATATAAACAATCATTGGTTTATCTTAATACAAATATATCTCACTCAACTTTAAACATAAATAATTTTCTTTATCAAGTTCTCAAACACATGATTATTTATTAGTTTCAAATAAATCATTTTTTATAATAATTAATATGTGGATCAAGTTCCACATATAAGACACCATGAGATTATACATAAATTATAGTCATATATGTACTAATCATATTAATGCAAATGTAATCAAATGACATAAATTTTCGATTTTTCATTTAACAAAAAGGATACATACTTTGCATATTAGCTTATCACGATATAAGCGATCACAAGTATATCTTATTTTGTATAAACATATGTGTTACTTTAACTGAAATATCAGCAAATATGTTAACCACATGAAACGTTGCTACAATTTCCAATTAAGAATGTTCTCATTTTAATGCCACAATAATATAACAATATATATATTCAATAATCAAAATAGCTAATCAAAACAATTAATTTTGTAGTTTATTACTACACTATAAGAACAGAAGATGGTTATACTATAAACAAAATGCTTTCAAATAGTACATACAAACATTTAGCCATAAATATTTGACTACTATTATTATTTTATAGATATTTTTCTTAAAACTTTTAGAACATTATGCAAACAATATAAGCCATAGTAAAATTTTATACATAACATTTAAGAGAGGCTTTAGTTAATGCGAAGACTTCTAATTTCCTCTATTTTTTATATATTCTATTGTTATTAATATGTTTTGCTTCATGTACCTAAAAGTTTAATTACCCATATTTCGAAACAGTGTAACCCCCAATTTAAATCTCATTTATAAGATGAGCCAAAACCTTTTTATATAGATATTTTAGAAACATCTCACAGTTGGTGGTTCACGTAATTTGTGGTCAAGCTTCGTAATAGGCTAACACCGACCCATTGAACGAAATCAAATTGGAACAAATCAATTTGCCAAAAGACTAGTATAACTCAAATCAAATTAACAAGAATGAATTATAAAAAAAAATCATATGTCATTCGTTTGAATAAATAGAGTTGATCTGTGGGACACCACACCACATGAAGTATAACTCAAATTAAAATATGATTTTATGATTTTATTTTTAACCACTAGAGTAGACAAATCAGTTGACTTTAATTTCTAGACAATACATTCTTTCTTTTATTATTTACCTTTTTAAATGCCGTCATATATATACATATAAAAATGCAATACAAAATTTAAAATAGTGGCATGCACATGTTTAATATATCATAATCTAAGAGGATTTTTATAAGGTTACCTTTTTTCTCAAATGAGGATCCTTTTGCAAGGTGTGGATTTCACATCATCCAGAAAAAGTGACCACCGTGTTTACAATCCTTACAGGTGATTCGGGTTTGTGTGATGTTGCTAGCGGCTACAAAAACAAGGCTTTCGGAAAAAACACCGTCGTGCTGATAACGTGTTGTAAATCAACGGTCTATTAGCAACCAGTATATAACTCTAATAAATATGCGAGAACAAGATTATAAAGATCATGTAGATAACAAGAATATGGAGAATAAGAGAACATGAATTCTTATACATTAAGGTATCATCATGCAATACAAAGAAACCTATATATATAGGGTTCTTACATTAATACAAAGAAAATGAAGAGATGGGAGTTATGATATAGATAGTCATCATAATATAGCTTATTTATAACAGAACCATCTTAATGTTCTATAAAGGAATACTTTTAGCAACATCCATAATTTATATAGTTTATAATTTCATATATATATAAAGGTTTTTATAGAGAAAGTTATCATAACAGCTATGATTTAAGTCATAAACGAATCACTTTTATAAAATAACTTACTACTTACTAAGTTATAAATAGCATTTGTTATGACCAGAGACATGTGACTTTCTCATTGATACCAACTAGTGTTTGTAAATGACGCGCGTTGCGCGAAAGGCATTGGTGTTTTCGATCGTTAGGTATGGTGGGGCGGAGGTTTGGGGCATGGGTTGACACGTGGACTTCGAGCCCCTCGCTGGTAAGTGACGTGTTGGGTCGGTATGGCGGGGCGTGGCTAACCCGCGTGGGTTGGCCAGTTTTATAAAAAATTAAAAAAAAAAACCTAAAATTAAAAAATACACACAGAATTAAAAAAAAAAAGGCTAAAATTATTGTTAAAGTTCCTAAAAATTACAAAATTCTACAAAAAAAGGATTACAAAATTAAAAAAAAAAAAGCCTAAAGCGTTAGGTAGATTTCGAATAGGGCGAGCTTGTCAAACGGCTTCCGCTCCTTGCCCCGGAACTGGATGTTGGCCACCGCCACCCAGTCTTCGTGACTTATATCACCGCCCGGGACGCTATCGTAGTAGGCTTTAAAACGGTCGAGCTTTGGTCGTAGCTCGCGCCACTTGTGTTGGCACGCGTTTAAATTGTGCCGGTCGTTCCTCCCCACGTTGTGCCGGTAGCTAGCGAAAGCTTCCCGCCAGTAACGGGTCTCACCGGGTTGGCGGCCCTTCATAGCGTTGTGCCGGTATCAAGTGTGGGTAGCGGGTTCGGGTAGGTGGAGTGAAGGTTTGGGGTAGCGATGTGGACAGGCGGTGGGGTTGGAGGGTTTTATAATGACTTGGGTGAACCGTTTGGCTTGGCCAAACGGTTATTTTTTTAAATTTAAACCTAGCCGCTATGGCCTAGCCAACCCAGCCAATGAGAGCCGGCCACGGAGGACCGCTAGGCATGCTCAATGTCCGGGCTGAAACTCCCGTCCAAGAGGCCACACCGAAACCCAAGCCCACCCAAGGTGGTGACTTGGGCATTTGTACTCAACCCTCGCCCCATACTCATAGTCTAATAAATAAATATAAGAAAATCACATAATAAAGAATTACTTTTAGTTTTATCATACATATAGATTTATTTATTTTTTATTTTTTTGGACAATTAATATTTGTTTTATCTGTAGAATATATTTGTATACACAGTTTACTCAAAGTGACAGGTTGACCTGTAAAATCGGAAATTCATATAACAAAACTGAACCGGTTTTCCTGACGCATCACCGCTGGTAATCTCCGTCGTAGAAACCACCGTTTAACCAATTCACATTTCCGTCTAACCGCTTTTCTCCTCCGCCGGAGCTCCCAAGTTGATCTACAAATCGAGGATTTATTCCATCTATGTGAGTGATCAGATCTCCGATCTACACAATGTTCGCATTCCGTTAGATTTATCGTTATTGTTGTGTGATTTTGCTTGTTTTCAGTTTATGCAAACAGAAATCACAAATCAATCAACTAATTTGTTTGTAACTTACATATGACTCATCGTAGATGCTGTTGTTATATCAATTTGCTTGCGAAACCTAAATAATTCATGTTGTGTATTTAGATGTATGCTCAAAGTTAGTAATCAAGTGTTATAGCAGTAATGATGATTGATATAGATATGTTAAGAGCTTATGTGCTATTTTGTGTTGTTTTTCTTTCGGATATGCGTAAACTGTATTACTTCTTTTCGATACAGCATAGATAACTCAT
The DNA here is from genome assembly GCF_002127325.2 of Helianthus annuus. Lineage (NCBI taxonomy): Eukaryota > Viridiplantae > Streptophyta > Magnoliopsida > Asterales > Asteraceae > Helianthus > Helianthus annuus. The sequence goes on along the minus strand of NC_035444.2, from coordinate 95,149,805 downwards.
ATGCATTTATTTATTTATTGTTAGCAATGAATGTAGTTTCTGAATATGTGACTTTCTGGTGCTGTTGATATACTCTATCGGATCGTATTAGCGGTCAAGTTTTGACTTCTAATGTGTAACTTTTGATGAACCTTGATAACGACATTAAACCCTTGTGGACTTTTGTCATGTGCAGAATGGCTTCAGAATCTGAGTCATCATCTCAACCTCCGACTGAAGTCGGTGACGTTAAAACTTCTACATCCATGGTCTCTGACCAAACCAACAGTCATGCAGTTGATTCATCTTCCGTAGAATCTACACCTATTGTATCATCTTCCGATGAAGTACCAAATTTCCCCAAACCTACAATGCCAGAACAGAACAATTCACAGGCTGGATATACCGGAAAATGGGCCATTGCAAGAATTGCTAGTGGATTCGGTTTGCATTTGGCTCAAAAAACCCCTGTAGGAAATGAGAATGCTAGCAGCGTGTCTCCTAGCTCTCCGTCAACTGTTCTTCACTCGGTTGGAAAAGGTTTAGTTGACACGTCTATGGGTGCAGTCAAAGCAGTGCAAGTTAGGGCTCGCCATATGGTCTCCCAAAATAAACGTAGATATCAGGAAGGAGGGTTTGACTTGGATTTGACTTATATCACTGATAATATTATTGCTATGGGATTTCCCGCTGGTGATCTAAGCTCCGGGATTTTTGGATATTTTGAGGTACGCAATCGATAAACTCAACGATCAACGACAAATTTAGACAATTTAGTCTAGGCACCCTATTGTCTTTCTAGTGAATGTCTTAAAGCTACAATGCAGGGATTCTACCGGAATCATATGGAAGAGGTGATCAAGTTTTTTGAAACTCATCATAAGGTAACCTTTTCATTAGGTTGCTAATATCATGATTTTCATTGGTTAATAATCATTCAAAGAACACTAATGATTTTGGTTAACAAAGTAAAACTCACTGTTTTACACTGATTAAACTTGCTAAGAAATTATAAATTATCGAGTAAAATGTCATTTTCGTCCAAAAGTTTGTTTTTTCGCATCTGGATCAAAAGGTTTAAAATCTTGCCATTTTCCATTTTTTAACGTTAAGTCAAGGCTATTTTCGTCTTTTTACCTATTTAGGTGAGGATGGAGTGGGGAGAAAGTCAACATAGGTGGATCTTTATTTATTATAGTGTTTTTTATTTTAATAAAAATGTCTAAAAAGACGGAAATGCCCCTCATTTAACGAAAAAAATGGATGGAGTTAACGAGTCGGATGAAAATGGAAAGATTTTAAACCTTTTGGATCTAGAAGCGGAAAAACAAACCTATGGACAAAATCACAAAAGTGGCCAAACCTCAAGGACGAAAATGGCATTTTACTCTAAATTATCCCATAACCTCCATACGGTTTCATTGCTGAAAACTTGATTTCCAATTTCCTTCTGCAGGATAGATACAAAGTGTATAATCTTTGTTCAGAAAGACTGTATGATGCTTCACTCTTTGCAGGAAAGGTACGCTACTTCTAATGAATGTTCATCACACGATAACCAAAAATGATCTTTTAGTCGACATATTGATGCAAAAATCACAAGTTTGAACTAGAGCTAATATAAGGGATACATTTTTACGGTCTAGACAAAGATAAATTATATAACTAAAACAAAAAACTGATCTTGCAGGTTTTTCATCTGACTGCAGGTTGCTTGTTTCCCGTTTAACGATCATAATTGTCCACCGATTAACCTAATACCGTCATTCTGTCAAAGTGCTTATTCATGGTTAAAGAGTGATATTCTTAACGTGGTGGTTGTTCATTGTAAAGCTGGTAAAGCAAGGACTGGCTTAATGATTTGTAGCCTTCTTTTATTTTTAAAAGTAAGTTTTTATCATCACCGCATATCTTTAACTGATGCTGTTGTCATTTGTGATGCTTTAATAATATATTGTTTTGTAGTTTTTCCCGACAGCACATGAGTGCATCGATTACTATAACCAAAGAAGATGTGTAGATGGGAAGGGATTGATACTTCCAAGCCAAATTGTCGGTTATTTACTACAACAGAACCCATATATTGCTTGTTTAAATTTCATGAGAAAGTTAACTAATTTAAGTTATTTCATTTTCTAGCGGTATGTGAAATACTTTGAACGCATCTTGGCGGATTTCAACGGTGAAAGTCCACCTGGTCGGAGGTAAATGTCACGATCCTTCTATTGTTGACTGTTGGATGGGCAGGTTGGGTAACATGTCAAAACTGGTTCAGGTTGAAACGGGTCATTGTTTAATAGGGGACCAGGTTTAGATGGGTTGACCCACAAACTTTTTTGTCCAGCTGTAAACAGAACTTGTGCTAAATAGAAAAAACCATTTCGGATGTGGTAGGTGAGTAGGTCAAGGTGCACAAGTCGAGTTAAGGCCTCAACCCGAACCGGATTCAAACCGGGTTGGGGACTTGGGAGACCAGAGAACCGAATCCTTGGAAACCAATTTGGTTTGGGTTGCGACCAGGTTGGGTTCTCAAACCAAGTTCAACACTATTGTTCAACCCTATTAATATAAAATTCTCAAAAATAAAAAATAAACATAGATAATTTAAAAGTGTATACTTTATTTGTTTTTGTGATATTATAAGGAAACTAAAACATAATTTCATGAAAAAAAAAATAACATTACAACACGAAATACAATGTTGTTTTACTTTTTTTAGTCTTATCGGTAGGTTCGATAGAGGAACAACCCATATTGACGAATGAATGCCCGCTTTTGATTTCATAGCGTTTTGGGCGCTTTTATTTTTTGCGTTTTTGAGTGTTGGAATTTAACCAACACCTTTAATACATACTTATACTAACATTTGGGATACAAAAGTCCAAAAAATCGACATTAAATGTACTATAACAGTCACAAAGCCGTTAGGTAATAGCTAGTTCAGTGCATTTGGACGGGTTTGCGATATCGGGTTCACACCGGGTTCTCAAACCGGATTGAGTGATCGGGTTGTGAACTGCCGGGTTGAAACCGGTTTGATTGTGAAATACCCTAACCAAGTCCTGCCCTACGGGTTGAAATGGGTCCAAACCGGGTTGGCGAGAGATTGGTTCGAACCAGGTTCAAGTCGGGTAGGGTTGTCGGTCGGGTTCGGTTCCTAACCACGGGTAGGCATTAAAATTGACTTAGGGTGACTTTCAGCTCGTTTACCTTGTTAGACCCATTTGACCTGTTACCTTTTTAGCTACACTATTTGAGTAAAAACAACTTAAATCGACCCATTTAAAAAAGTAAATTGGTTGAAACTATCACCTCGATCCAATAGACACTAAAGTTACTATTACAGGTGCATGCTGAGGGGATTCCGGCTTCACGAGTGCCCTTATTGGGTCAGACCTTCAATTACCATATCCGATCATAACGGTACTTAATGATGTTTTAAGCCTTATTTCTCCCTAATTTCATTATGAGTTAAGCTCAGAAACGCTTTTAGCTTTCTTTCGCTATAGTGTGCCCAATCTCTTTGACATATCTAGTTCATTACAGGAGTTCTATTTACAACGAAAAGGCATCCAAAAACGAAGAATCTTATGGTAATTAACTATAACGCATATTTTCTTGGATGTGCCCGGTGTGAATTTCTGACATGACACGAACCTACATGGAATTCACGGGTTTAGGTTTAGTCTAAACTGGTTTGGGTCAGTTTCAGGTTGAACCTGCGAACCCATTCAGCTAAACGGGTCGAGTTGGTGGGTTGACCCCTGTAACCCATTTATATTATATTATATTATATTATATTATATTATATTGTTTACAATATGTTTTATGTCATAAATTAAAGTGGGTGTGTATTCTATACCATAATTAGAACTTAAAAAAAGAAGTTGACATAAGATTTTATAATTTAAATGTAATTGTATTATATACATTTGTCTTTTTTTTGTATTAATTTTTTTTTATATATTAAAAAAAATTGGGTTGAGCGGGTCGTGTTCAGGTTGAACCCGCCAACACGACCTGTTTAGCACCCCTATGCCCAAGTGAGAACTGCTTTGTTTTGGCCAGCTAAGAAATGCAACCGCTTTTGCAGCCCGAAGATTTTTGGATTCGCGCCCCGACAAAAGGGATTGTGGTATTTGCTCTACCTGGGGAGCGCGGTCTAACAGAGTTAACGGGCGACTTCAAGATCCAATTTCATGATCGCCAAGGAGATTTTTACTGGTAAGTAAAGATAATTTGTTTGTTGTGGACAGTCTAATTATCTTTTTAACTAATTCATTAATCTTCTTTGTGTCTTCAGTTGGCTAAACACAACAATGATGGAAAACAGGGTAATTTTGAATGGTTCCGATTTTGACGACTTTGACAAGGTTTGTGTTTGTTTACATGACAAAACTCATGACCAGATGCAGATATGAACAAAACAAGTTGACTTACATCGTTTTCCATGTTTGACCAACTGTAATTTCAGAGAAGACTGCCGGTTCCCGGATTCAAAGTTGAGATAGTGATGATAGATTATGACGGTACAGTTCCCGAGAAGTACAAAGCTAATGAAAAATCTAACTTAAGCTCCGCTGATTGTTCACCGTCATACAAAGATTCAACCAACTCCAGTCGAAACAAAGCTTCTAACGACCAAGAAAACGACGACGTGTTCTCCGACAGTGACGATGAGGACAAACCCGTGTCTGCAAAACGGAGCTCAATCTCTGGACCACCGCAACAACAGTCTGGGAAGATAGATGCAGATGTAATAACTTTAAGGAAAAACATCCAACAACTTTCCTTAAACAGCAAGCAACAGTCCACATCAGATAACAAACAGTTTGAGAAACCGAAATCAATCCCTAATTTGGATTCTGGTGATATTAAGGCCATTGCTGCTGATGCTTCTGTTTTCTCCTTCGGAGACGATGAAGAAGACGAAGACTTCTAATTTCTCTTGTTTGTTTTTAAACTCATTTCAATTTTGTCTTTAGTACTAATAACTAAATGTTGATTCTATTTGATGATGAAACACTATGAATGTTGTTAAACTTTTGCTTTTGACATCTAATAATTTTTTTGTCTTTTAGACTTTGCTTAAAAAAGAAAGAATTACAACAATAAACTAGTTTAGAAAATGTTACAAGAATAATAATATCCAAAACTGAAACCCTTGAGAAAGCCTCGACCCCCAAAACTTCAAATTCCGGATTGTTTTCTTGCTTGAGAAACTATGATCTTGTGTAACATTGATATTTCTTGATCTCGATCACTTAACTGCTTCTTTAGAGTTTCAATCTGGTTAATATAACCATCACAATTATTACATACAACGATCTCTTTTGGTTCTGGCGTCTCCCCGTCTGTCTTTAACTTCTTGGGCTGAGTTGGAGTCTCGTCTTCAAGTGGCCTCTTATTTGATGCCACCTGGATATTATTATTATTATCGTCACCATCTTGGACCATCTTCCGAACATACAAATCACCAGCCACACCTGAATCCAGTTTAAAAGAAACTAACTTCTGCGGTCGCCCAGATGAATCCTGTTTACAAAAGCAGCTAAACATCAAAAACGAGAAATTAAATAACTAATTGTTGAAGCTAGAATAAGTGTAGCGGCATGCATACTTTAAGCTGGTCACCAACAAGGCCCTCGAAAGCTTCATCAGCCGCATGTTTATCTTTAAAAACCGCAAAAGCGGCATACTTGTCTCCTCCGGCTTTCTTATTTGCCTGCAAGCAAGTTGTTCACACCATTAGCTGATAATAATGATGAATTAAAGCAAAATGGGGATTAAATGATTAATTAACCTTTAACTCAACGGTGAATTCACCAGGAATAATTTCAAGTAATTTTTCTCCAGATACGCAGATTGGTATGCGGTGACAAAGTAACTTCATTGCGTCAGTATCATGTACCTGTAATAATAATAATCCAGATTTTAGTCAACGGGGTAGATTTTGCCCGAACACCGCAAACATTTAAAAAAAAAACTCACATTGTTTTGATAAGAAGGAAGAGTGTTGTTATCAACTCCCCCGTCTATTTTGGCAAGTACAAGTTTCATCGCGGCCCGTGCATCCTCCAAACAATTATGTGGAGCACCTTCCTTCCGAAGTTCATACCCTAAAACCGTCTGCCAAAAAACGAGAAAAATAAAATAAATTATAGATGGATCTAAAAATAGCTTAGAGAGTTATAATGCTAGTAACCGTGTATTTAAAAGTTCCATATGTTCATCAAAGATCAAAAACCAATATACAATTTAGTGATTTGAGACTTGCCTTACACAAGTCATTTAACGATGGTCGTTTAAAATTGGAACCGCTCCAGTACTTGAAGACAAGAGATGTATCAATTACTCTTGTGTGGTCTACCTTGAGTGCTGCAGTAAAAAAAAAGGAGCTAATAAATATAGGATAAAAGTTGCATAGGTAACAAACAAAATGGTAAATTTTCAGGCGTTGGGTTGACCAAAACACAATATAATTTCAACATTAATCCATTTTTAATAGAACAATTAAAGAGATTTTATGCATTGGTATTATATGTAACTTCAAACGTCAACTTAGTTACCATGTAGATCATTATTCAGACTGTGACCAACCAGTATGGTTCCTCTCGATAGCAATTTCTTCATAGATTCCTATTAAACATAATTTGTCAATTTAAAAAAAAATAATAAAAAAATAAACAGTTTCAAAGCTCAACCCACCTGTACATCTTGTAACGAGCAAGTAACGTGTTCCAGGTCTTTAGCACTAACCCCGGTTATATTCGTTCTATAGTCAACGACCACTTTATCAGGTTTAACAAGTTCATCAAGTTGGACCTACAAAAAGTCATTAACAAACTAATCATAATAACTTCTAATTTTACAAAACTATTTGACGACATGAAATGAAAATACCTTTAGATCACGATCCACTACGCAAACCCTAACCAAGGCATCAGTGCCATCTTCACACAGTACCATCTCACAATCGACGGCAACCAGGGCGTTACATCTCGTTTCTTTTAACTTTTTTCTATTCTTTGTAAGGACCCAACCCTACACCACGGGTCAAAATGTGAATTGTTTTCCATGTAACGAAAGTTAAGATTAAATATCTCTACTAACCTCTTCATGTGATGGAAATGAATAATTTAGTGCATAGTGTGGATGAGCAACCGTCTTGTGAACGAGTTCCTGTAATTGGCACGTGTAACACAAAGTTAGATAGTAACAATACAAAATTATTATACCATTAAGGCATCAAGTTAATCATTTAGTTATTAGTCCTCAACCAACAAATTTAAATGTTTGAGCATGTCTAAGTTAGCGCCTAAATGCGTTACAAAGTGCAAACCACAAGGAACATCCATGTCATTTTAGGGACTAAATGCGTTACAAAATGCAACCCACAGGGTCCATCCGTGTATTTTAGAAAGCTAGGGACCAAATCCAAAATTTTGGTAAACCACATGGCCGTTCACGAGGTTTTGGGTTTGTTTCTTTCCGGACCCAACAGGTTTATACTTGACTGGCGTTTCTTTAACGTTGAACTTTACTTATAAATGGGTTGATTAAGATTGCATCTTTTTTTTAAACGGGCCAAATACTTGTTTAGTTCTTTTAGCAAATTATGGAACAGATTAAATGGGTGGAGTTGAAATGGGTCGAAAGCCGTCCATCTATTTATAATGCATACAACCTGATAAATCCGTTTGTTCAAACAATTATATAAACTGTATTTTAAGAGTAATCGTAATTAATGCTTGAATTATCCATACAAAATCGATAATGGATAGGACAGGTGTCTATGTTTGCAGGACAACCACAACACAGCTGGCCCATTTATTTAAAACTGACCCGTTTCAACCTGAATTCATCTCATTGAACGCTTTCCTAGTAGTTATACGAGCTTACCTGCATCTGTGTGCAATTGTCTCTCGACCTGTTAGCTAGGAAAAGGATCTAACATTTAAAATTCCCCTTCAGGATGCTCAAAGTGCTATAAATGACTTAACTGGTAAGCGTTTAGTTATTTTCTTTCGAGTAAAATGCCATTTTCGTCCCTCTGAGGTTCGGCTAGTTTTGCGACCTTCGTTCAAAGGTTTGTTTTTCCGCATCTGGATCCAAAACGTTTGAAATCTTACCAATTTCATCCGGCTTGTTAACTCCATCCATTTTTCTCCAGTAAGTCGGGAGTATTTTTGTTTTTTTTTTTGTAACTTAAAGAGTAATTCGGTCTTTTCACTTAAGGACTCACTTGTACATAAAGTGAAAAGACTGAATTGCCCTATAAGTTAACAAAAAAAAAATACCCTTGACTTAACGGGAAAAATGGATGGAGTTAATGGCAAGATTTAAAACCTTTTGGATTCAGATGCGGAACAAACCTTTGGACGAAAGTCGCAAAATTAGCCAAACTTCAGGGAGGAAAATGGCATTTTATTTTTTATTATTTTCATTTGGAGCTGTAGAATATTCCATCATTATTTATTCTTATCAGGGAAGTGGCTTGGCAGTAGGCAGATCCGGTGCAATTGGGCTACCAAAGGTGCTGGCACTAGCAGGCCTCCGATTCTAAAAGTGTGGTGGAGCTAACAAATGGGTCTTCAGGTATGCAGTAGAAATAACTAAATTGCATAGCTATCAATATTTAATTTATTTTGTTTTCTTAAATTCAACCTAATATGCATATTTATATTTGCTTTAATTCTAAAAAAAAAAATTAATCTTTTATTTATATTAATTTTCAAGCAAATAACACTTAATGTATATTAGTTCTCAAGAAAGAACATTTAACATATTCAAGTTCCCAAGAATCATAATCTCTATTGGCATGTGGCTGGCTGGCTGGCTGGCTAAGTACATATGGCTAGTCTTTTTACTGGTTCAGTTGTGCAGGCAGGCTAGTTCAGACTTTAGAAGCCAGTAGAAAGCAAGCAGCAACCAGAACAATCCAAAAACACCATTTATATGCATATGATCTATACCAGAATCTATGGAAAGTAAAAGCAACATTACAGTTGCAACATCCAATTCATGGGATATCAACCCACTGAATTTTGAATCTTTAATTAAAAAACTCTAACCTTAATCTTATTATGATATCATATTTTATTATCTTCCCATTCGACCCGGCCCAAAAACTCTAACCTTAATCTAACTACCAAAAAAGGAAAAAATCCTGGATCCGCCACTGATATTAACCAAAAAACAACACAAACAGACCTGTTCAGGAGACAGTTTATCCGTCTTCTTCTCGATATGCTCCATGCTCTCATGCTTTTCAACCACCTTATCAAAAAACTGAAACAAAACATCCCCATCATCATCATCATCAAAAACATACCCGAAACACAAAACAAAGTTCCACTTGCCTTCAAATCATCAACATTACTAAAAGTTTTCAAAAAAGCAATCAATGCATCAGGTGCCCTTCTTGCAGGATCACTCAAACTTTTCCCCAACTTCTTATCATAAACACTCAAAAACTCCTTCCATCCTCCATTACTACCTTCCATCCCTTTCTTTTGTGCCAATTTCACAATGTCAACCAGAACCTAACAGTTTAAAGTCAAAGTCAACAACACCAGATTAATGTCAAATTTAAGGATTAAGATTGACATCAGTGGATTCATGATGAAGAATTAAGCTTCCAATACTATGTATTTCACAAAAAAATTTACAAATTTATCAGCAATTATGCAATAAATACAGAAAAATAAATGGTTATGAAGAGAAATTGACGAGTTAAAGACATAAATTTACCTCTTTTGGGGCTTTTTCTATCTTCTCCATTGAAAATGCTGTCATTTGGGTTCTTGTTAGTTGTAATTTTGAGAGCAAATTTTTTAGGGTTTGTAGTGCCCTAGGGTTTATAGTGACGTTAACAACGACTGTTTATTTGGTGACGGCGTTCTGTAAAGGGCTTGATTTTTCGGAGGTAATCATGGCCCAATGTTTGGTTTATGAACTGGGCCGAAGTTGTCTATCGGGCGTTTATTGGGTGTTGGTTTAATTTGGGCCACGCAAATGTATATGTATATTTTACATATTATACATATCGGGTTTCTTTCATAAAAAATGTGCCCCTCGAAATATCGGGCCCTGGCCGGTGGTCTTCCCCGCCCACCCTCAGGGCCGGCCATGGATGCACCCACATCTAGCTCAGTATTAGATTATCAAAATGTAAGTTAAATATCGTCGGACCTAACCTAGGCAAGCGTTATAGCGCTACATTTAATATGTAAGGACAGGATTCCCGTAACATGGACATTGGACTTCCTTAGGAAGTCCCATAGATCTCTACTCTGATGACGTTTTGTTGCTTAGTGATATATAATTAAAGCCTAATAACTTAGCCCATAATACGCTAGCCGACATATCCTAACTGAAAAAAAACAAAAAAAAAAAAAAATCTTATAGGGGTCATTGAAAAAAAAATATCTTATAGGGGTCACACCAAAGAAATCTTAGAGGCAATTATTACAATTATATGTTGCATGTTGGCTTAATTAGACCCCTTACGCTAGTCACTCACTCATCGCCTTCTCTTACGAAGATTTTTCTCAAACTATATGCTTTTGATACGTGTACTTTCTTTTCATCAACGAGTGACTTGAATGTCGGAGTGACGTGGCTGGTTAAGTCTTCAAAAACATTTTTCAATATTGCATATCCCATAAATGGTGATCAACTTTGGATTAATCTCCAAGCACTCATTTTTAATTAAGTTAAGAGCATTTGAATGGTACACTTGGTCATCAGCTTGAACCATGTTGGAAAATGACACCTGTTTTATAACACCTTTCAAATGGCTTTTAATCAACTTCGCATACTAGCCGGTGATAGTGTTTACAGGAAAGAAAAAATAGCAGTTAAAGTATGCACCAGAAATCACCATGTATGAATGCAGATTTTTAGTCTAAGGCATGCAGCTACGTTTTTATAGTGTCGAAGTAGTTACAGAAACAAAAATACACTCTTGAACCCACGAAATGGATCTGTGCCTTCCCTTGTTTCAGCTGCTGTTGCCAATGAGCAGCATTGCCTGTTCCCTAAACTTGACTTTTGCGGTTTCACAGGTTCTGGATCTAAAATGATTAAATTTGACTTTGCATCTGCAAATAAGTCAAAGTCAAAGTTAGTATTGGATGGCTTGGAGCTTATACTCCTAATTTCATCAATTCGAGGGAAGCTCTTTGCTTTCTTTCTTATATGTTCAAATATATTCTCTCCAGTTGGTATTTTGGACCGAATGTGTTTGTCTGGCTCACTTGATTCTTCACATGGATTAAAACCTTCGGTCAGGTCTAAAAATTCTTCAGTGTCATTGAGTGAGTGCAAGCTGCCTATCGCGTGTACGCTTTCTTATAAGACTTAATGTCTCTTCAGATGGAGGATATTCGGCGGTTGGTTTGGCTGCCAAAGAAGGTAAGCTTTTGGCTTTTTCACGTATGTGGTCGAAAACGGTCCTTTCAGTCACGATTTTGCAATCATCATCATCATCAGCAAAAGCAGCAGCATATTCATCATCATTGTTGTTCTCAACAACAGGCTCACCTGTATAAACAGATTGTTGTTCTCAACAACAGGCTTTTCAAAATTACGGTTTTGATTGCGTTTTAGTTTTTTTTTTCTAGCAAAACTCTGGTAGTGTTTTTTTAATTGGTTGAGAAATATCCGACCTATCGCCTCACAACGTATGGCTAATGGAGCAGGCTCAAGTATGGGATTAGGCTGGCGAGTGACATTGGACGGGATTGAAGCAGTGGGCCCAAGTATGGGATTGGGCCAGCACCATGCTTCTTCAATTCTGGAACAGGTCTTCTCTCTCTAGGAGATTGTTATGTTGATTTGATTGATTTTGGGCTACCCATGGTTATCTATTTATTATGTGGGCTAATTTTGGAGTATTGTAAAGTACGGGTTTATTCGGGTTTGTTTTGATTGAGCGGGCTGCGAGTATGGGTTTTAGAGCTTGGGCTTGGAGTGCTCTTTTTGGGCGTCATGGTCGTGGGCTTCTTACACGCTCCTATGGGCTTTATGGTTTCTGTAGGAACTAGGTTCACGTTTTCAATAAAATAAATTACAAAATATATAATAACGAGACTCTTGATATTTGTGGGAAATTCTTCTAGTACAATACCGGTTACAAAAATAAATAAACGAATATAAAATACAATTTAATTGTACCAATCTTGATTCAAGTCGATGTCTTTAGAAGAACTTCAACCGCACCTTCTTGTACGAAACTCCGCTGCAAGACAAGCAAAATATCATTGACAGTTGTGGCTGAGACACGTGTTCAACACGCTTCCCTTAAAACAGATTCTGCGCCTCCTCTCAGACGGTTCTGTCTCCCAGGGTACAACAACCGGAACAGTATGTGTACTGCCGGAGATGGCACTCGCGCCCGAGATAGCATCGGGTGTCATGGTGTTCTAATTTATGTGGAAAATAAATAAAGATAAGTTGGTGATGGTAGAAGAATTAGAGAGTACTCCTCTCTAAATTCTATAAAGCTTTGTGAATAAATAATCTTCTCTAGTATATCTCTTTCATCTCATTTTTTCTCTATTTTCTTTCTTGTATCCAACAAAGAGTCATAAGTTCCTTTAAAACTAAAACTCCATATTTAATTTCTATTGTTTAAAGACATTTATGACAATAAAAACCTTCATTATGAGTCAAAAAGGATTAATTTCATGTTAATGTCATATTAAATAAAATAATAAGACATAATAAAACTTACATCATGACTCTTGAATAGAGATTAAATGTCATAAAACCACCAATTTATGACAAAGATGAATTTATACTAGAGTCACCAAAGTTTAGAAATATTCTCTACAATCACTCAACTTCGAGCATCGATATTCTATTCATCTTAGCTCTATTTTGGACATAGTTTGATTCATTATTATGATCCTCTCACCACATAGAACACAAACCCACTAATTATTATTTATAGCACACATATATAAATATAATTATTGATGTCCAAAATATTTAGTGAAAAACTCATTTTCACTAAATTTCCAACAATCCCCCACATGAATGGAGATCGATTAAAACACACAAAATTCCCCGATGAAACCTCGACAGTCGAGTATTGCAGGATAGGTAGGTTTTGCCTTTGAACCTTCCTTTGTGAAGCACACTTAGTCTACTAGGGTTTTGTAGACGTGATGTCCTTGAACAACCCCCCATTTGTGTAAACGACAATATACATTCACACAATACTTTCCCTAGCCGGGCCATCCCCTCATTATCGTGTCCTATTATGGTCCTGGAACACTAGCCTGGTTCTGCGAGAGCTCTAGGATTGCGCACCCCACAATGCCAATCGAAGCGACCCTACTTCTCCCTCACATAGGTGATTCCTTTGAATCATTAAAAGCATTATGGCTTACTATGATTTTCACAAATCAATTAGCCATATATTATGCTTAGCCTCACAACAATGTCACTGAATATTATAGAAATGGACTAGGACGTATTTAAACACCCTTTTATATTTTTAGGGGGATATATGAACATATACACTAGCTTATATATAAACATATATATTAGTTATGCCCCCACAGTGACTACCCTTTGGTTCATGATTAAGTTGTCCTATTGAACCTAGATCTTGGGATCTCCAGTCAGCTAGGTTAGGTTTCCCTCATGTCCCTTTTCCATGGGCTTTAGTCTCATTCCACAACTTGATCTCTTATCAACCCACTGGTTGTTGGATCCAACTTTATTTGTTGACTTCGCTAAGTCAACAACAATAGTTTTCAGTTTAGATCAGTTGTCCTAACGTGTTCTTGACTCGCTAGTCACTTTTGCCATTTAGTCGATTCATAAGACTTATAACTCGTGATCTCAACCTGGATCCAGTTATGTACCTTGTCTTTAGAATGACATGAAACTCAATTCATGGCTAGACACGTTTTCACCATGCCTTTGGTGTGTTATGACTGACATCTTACTAGATTTTGAATCTAACCAATTGGCATTCGAGTCCAATCTACTCGATTGACTCCATATAACCATTGTGTACTCCACTTGGTCATGCGTTTGCAATATATGCAAGTCACCCCCATATTTAAGTGTAATTGGATAGCATCCAAATGGGGCGATGAAAGATTCTCCCTTTCATTTCGAGTTTGAGAAAACTTCTCAACTCCCATTTCCATATACAAATGCAAGTCACCCACATTTAAGTGTAATTGGATAACATCCAAATGGGGTGATGAAAGGTTCTCCCTTTCATTTCGAGTTTGAGAAAACTTCTCAACTACCATTTCCACATACCCTAAAGGGTTTGTTTCTTAAATGGCTTCTCCCCCCACATTGCTTGCATTTTAATTAAGTTTGAGTAATATTACTCTTGATGACTTTTAGACTCGCGTGATAGGATAAAAATTATCCATATCTTTTTGTCAATGCAGTCATCCAATTATATTACTCTACTCAGATTAATATTGCTCATAAGTGCTTCTGAGCTATATGAGTTCTTCATATATGAAGTTATTTATAGTTTTGTTTTAGCACAAAATTCGTTATTATGTCATCACATATTTTAAATGTTTAAAGTTAATTTAATCTCCGTCAAGCATATAAATTAACAAGTATTAGTCTAGCATGCTTTAGACCACAATACTCTAGCATGTGAACGGAAGATGCATCATTCCGATTCTTCACAGCCTTAAGAGATAACGCACTATCTCTTCCGAACATTCGTTTCTTAGTTTAGACACAATAATGAAATTTTATTTCACCATTCCAAAACCATCGGTTTTAGGAAGGTCTCAAAACCATAGTTAACTCCATCCATTAGGATCATAACTCATTTGCTTTTTTATATCCAAGGCTTCACCATTGACTTCCTAAGGACTTAAATATAAGTCTTAATCCAAGTCACTTTGATGAACGATCTTTGTATAAAATCACTCCAGTCTTGAGATATAGTCAATTAGATTGACTCTCAACAACAAGGCATTCACGTATACCTATAGTGATATATACATTTACATTGTTGTTTCAATAATACCATGTATTGGGATACTCTCCCAAATTGAGGACCAAGCCTCCACATAGTTTAAACAACATTGATGATGGTAGAAGCATCTACAAGTCCATCACTATTGTAAATTTCCATTAATAAATTTTCTAAATTTATTAAAATCATTTACAATAATAACATATATTTCTTTCATATATTATATTCTTTGAAAACTTACATATGCATTTCCATGTTGATGCTCTCAACATTAGATGACATATCTCGTTTTCGTGCATTTCATCTCAAACCATACACCACGTTTCTCACGACGCCGTTATGCATTTGATGTTTGATTTGTGACTTATTACATAAGTCATGATCACAACCCGCTCGTTGTGTCCGTGTAAATTAGTTTTTACACTTTATATCAAAATGTGTATCCTTTTGACAACTTATTAGTAGTCCAAAATAAAGGATACACCAATGATATCTAAACATCAAATCCTAAAGTGTTATTATTTTCAATACTTTAGAACGAAATAAACGCAATTACATCATTCTGTCATGTTTTGAGGTACTCCCTCAATGGAACACGTATAACTTGTTTCGTCTTGAAACTCTAAACTTGAATAATCACAAGTTGTCCAAAATATAAAGTTGTTTACAATTAACTACTCGCAAGTAGTTGTGCAACTTATTATATTTATAACAACATCGAGTTGTTTTTCACCAAATAGTCATTCCGAGACTATTATATGGTTGAAGACGTTATACTTCTCGTGGAAGTATCGAATCACTTGTAATTCTTAAAGACATGTTTTATTCGTTCAAAACATTTCTCGTTTTTGCAAGTGTTTTAAAAATAAACTATATATTTATATTTTGATTACAAATCAATACCATAAACCTTATAATAGTTTATTTAATAAAACAGTTTCAAACTCGCTCGTTTGAAAATAAAACGAATACACATCGTTTTAATAATTGGTTTATCATATTCAAACCGTTTCTAACCCGCTGTTAGATAATAAACGATTACCAACCATTAAAATGAGTGGTTTCTATGATAATCAATTCTAATACGCTAATTAGAATTTAACTGTTTGACAAACATTCAAAATATTCAGTTTTTATAAAGTAAACCGTTTCTAACGCGCTCGTTAGAAATAAAACGAATACACTTATTCTCATAAGCCAATTTTAGTTTATTTAAATGAATATTTTCTAACACGCTCGTTAGAAATAAACATAAACCTTTTCTAAGACGCTCCTTAGAAAGTAAGCAATTGTCAAACTCTTTAAATCGTCTCTAACACACTCGTTAGAAGTAAACATAAACATTTTCTAAGACGCTCCTTAGAAAGTGAAAAATTGTCAAACTCTTTAAATCGTTTCTAACACGCTCATTAGAAGTAATCGAAAAAATACTATTTCTAATACGCTCATTAGAAATAAACAAATACAAAACAGTTTTAACATTTATGTAAAAAACCATTTCTAACTTATTTGTTAGAAATTTAAAGGTTTAGACGAAACCGTTACAAGGTTAATTGTTATCCATAAATTGTTTCCAACTCACTCGTTAATAATTATTTTTTTTTTGAACGGTAACTTTCTTAAGGTATTTACATCCCCAAGTCGGGGACCCTAACCAAGTCTGCCCCAGACTTACGTTGTCTTAACCGGATCCGCGCTGGGAGTGGTCAGACTTGGCTAACGGCGTTCGCCCGGAAACCGTACCGCCTCCACACGAGACACCTCGCTGGAGTAACGGCCGGATTAAAACCGGGGCGGCTGAGGCTCGAACTTGCGCAACATTGGCTAACAAGCACTTACCATCATTGTCTGGTCCCCACACCTTTACTACACCCGGGAGTCGAACCGGAGTCTCCAAGGAAACAAACCGGCCCAACTCCCAACTGAGCTGGGGTGGGGGATTCGTTAATAATTATTTGCAACAATAATCTTTTCTAACACACTCGTTAGAAAATCTGACCGTCTTTTAAGTAGTTAGGTTTACAAAATCATCGTATCTAACACGCTCATTAGATATAATAGATGATATTAAACCTTATTATTCTATAAAATTCTAACACACTCGTTAGAGAATTAAACGATCATTTATTGCCATAAGCCGTTTTTGGCCTATATAAAATAAACGTTTTCTAACCCGCTTGTTAGAAAAAAAAATTGCCAAAGTCGTTAAATCATTTCTAACACGCTCGTTAGAAATAACTTATTACAGTTTTTTTTTTATTTTGAAGTTTATAAAAAAACTATTTCTAATATGCTCATTAGAAATAAAAATACGAAACCGTTTTAACATTTATGTAAAAAAACCGTTTCCAACTTGCTTGTTAGAAATTTAAAACTTTAGACGAAACCGTTTCAAGATTTCTTATTATCCAAAATAATTGTTTCTAAAATCTTACTAAAAGAAATTAAACGTTACAAACACTTTTGTAATTGGTTACAAAATAAAATTTTCTAATACGCTTATTAGAAAATTTAGTATTTCAAAACATATTGAAATACATATTATTTTGTATATGGTTCAGTTTATTAACAATATTACAAAATATATAATAACGAGACTCTCGTTATTTGTGTCAATGATATTTTGCTTGTCTTGCAGCGGTGTTTCGTACAAGAAGGTGCGGTTGAAGTTCTTCCAAAGACATCGACTTGAATCAAGATTGGTACAATTAAATTGTATTTTATATTCGTTTATTTATTTTTGTAACCAGTATTGTACTAGAAGAATTTCCCACAAATATCGAGAGTCTCGTTATTATATATTTTGTAATTTATTTTATTGAAAACGTGAACCTAGTTCCTACAATCTTAAAACAGATTCCGCGCCTCCTCTCATACGGTTCTGTCTCCCAGGGTACAACAACCGTAACAGTATGTGTACTGCCGGAGATGGCACTCGCGCCCGAGATAGCATCTGGTATCATGGTGTTCTAATTTATGTGGAAAATAAATAAAGATAAGTTGGTGATGGTAGAAGAATTAGAGAGTACTCCTGTCTAAATTCTATAAAGGTTTGTGAATAAATAATCATCTCTAGTATATCTCTTTCATCTCATTTTTTCTCTATTTTCTTTCTTGTATCCAACAAAGAGTCATAAGTTCCTTTAAAACTAAAACTCCATATTTAGGCCATGGGGTATGGGGCTTGGGGCTTGGGTTGGGGCGTGGGTTGGGGTAAAACGCCCAAGGCACCACCCCGGGTGGGCTTGGGTTGGGGCGTGGTCCCTTGGGGCTTGGCTTTCAAGCCGGGCGTGGGGCGGTATGGCCAAGCGAACTGGCGGAATATCATTTGCTCACCCCGCCACGTCAGGCGGTCACAATGCAAATTTTGAATTTTAAAATTCAAACGGCCCCCCCATACCACCAAACCGCCACCTCGGTCTCCCAACAACCCTCTATATATTTGTAACCCCCACCCACTGGTCCCCCCATCCCACGAACCGAAACTCCACCGGCTACCCCTTCTCTTGAACCCGCTACCCCACTGGTCCCCCCATCTCACGAACCCAACACCGCTGTGGCATCGTGGACCCATGAAGAAGAAATGACACTCGTCACTAGCGTCGTCGACGCTATGAAGGGACGGCCACCGGGCCAAACAAAATACTGGGTGGAAGCATTCGCGGCCTACCGACATAACGTCGGTAACGACCGCCACAACCTCAACGCGTGCCAACATAAATGGCGCGAGCTACGGCCCAAGCTCGACCGTTTCAAGGCTTACTACGAAGCGGTTCCGAGCGGCAAGTTGAGCCACGAGGACCGGGTGGCGGTGGCGAACATAGAGTTTCGAGGCAATGAGCGAAAGGCGTTCGACAAGATCGACCTTTTTGAAATTTATTTAACGCACTAGGTTTAATTTGTAATTTTTATAAATTATGTAATTTTTAGGATTATGTAATTTTAAATTTTAATGAAGTTGTAGGTTTTTTTTTATAAATGTTGTGTGATTTTTTATAAATTTTTTGTAATTTTTTTTAATTTATGCCACCGGTGCACCCAACCCAACCCCAACCCACGCCCCACCATACCCCGCGGACACGTAACCAGGCGGTGGGGGAGCTCCAATTCCACATGTCAACCAATGCCCAACCCAAGCCCCACCATACCCCATGGTCTTAATTTCTATTGTTTAAAGACATTTATAACAATAAAAACCTTCATTATTCATTATTATTCCAAGTTGTGTAATTATTTGTTAAAATAATAAATATTTTAACTTAAATTATATTTATTAAATTTTGGAATATTAGTTAAAATAATATATTTTAACTTATCACATTTATGCATTTGTACATGTATAATTTCCCAAGGGCGGGTGTATTTATTCTCGTATTCTTGACCTTGTGTATTTTTACCAAGTATCGGTGGCGTATTCTGGTGTGTATTTTATACGTACGAGAATACGTATCTTTATTGTATTTATTAAGTATCCTTATACCTAATTATTGTATAAACTTTTCTGGAATATTATTCTAATAAAAATTCATCAATATATATTCTCAAAATATATATTTTAAGAAAATCTTACACAGAAAAATTATTTATAATTTTTTCCCTTGGCAAAAATAATTGTATTTTCATATAAGTCTCAAATATAATATATTTTCAAGTGTAACTTGGAAAATATATATAAACCTATTTTTCACCCAAAAATAATGTATTTCATGTTTACTTAAGAAAATATATATTTTCTCCCAAAAATAATATATCTTCTAATATTTTCAAGAAAAATATATGTGTTTTCTTTTCCAAAAATAATATACTTTCTTCTTGTCATAAATATGATATATCCTTGTAATAACTAAATACCAATTACCAAAATATACTTATGAATTAAATTCCGAAATATTTTTGTGAGTTATATTCCTTGTTCGGTTTCTCCAATATTTTGGGTAAAAATTATATATTCATTTCTTGGAATTTTTGGTAATATTTTGTATTGTAATTTCTTGGTATATTGATGTCACACCCCAACCGATGGCGGAAACATTGGGGCGTGGCACTTGGCCGTTTGATTGTTTGTCGTTTTTATCGAGACGTTTTGATAACGTGTTAGTCAACAGAATCCACATCTTGTCCCAAGTGGTCCGATCAAACAGGACCTTGTTCGACCAGTTAACCAGTTCAAGACGGTTGTTCTTGGTTAACCCGAAATCGGTGGTCTCATGAGTAGAATCCAGATCTCGAACTAGCACATCACTAAGAATGAGTAGAAGACTAGAACAAGGTCCGATTCTATCGGTTTTGAGTGCATTGAGTGTAAAAGAGTTGAAAGAAAGTTAGAAACCATCTTTCAATCCTTTTTCACCATGAATGCGTCTAGATCTATGCAAGATCTTTGTTTATTTGTGTGGAAATCGGTTAGATCTAAGTTGTTCTTGGTGGATTGAAGCCAAAACATGAAGTTCATAAGAACACCATGATGACGTCATCCTAGAACACCTCAAATCTAGTGACTTAAGGGTTAAAAATTAAGATTCAAAAGATACAAAGGTGTAGGAGTGCGTGTAGATTAAGGAAGTACAAGATTTAGGACGAGATCTTACCGGAATTGAGAGAAATCGAAGAAAAGGTGAGGAGCACGAGCTAGTCGGACGTCACTTGCCAAAAGTGGTAACAATGAGAGTGACAGGAGGTATTTATAGAGTTCCAAAAGAGGAAAGAGCTGGCCGGTCGGATGGCATCTCACCCGGGTGACAGCCCGGTCGGATGGCACCTCGACCGGATGGCAGCCCGGTCGGATGGCAATCCGGTCGGCTGGCATCTGGTTCGAGTGTTCGGTGCGACGATTTTTGATATTTCGATTTCGATTGCGAGCGATGTGGGTGCGATAGAGTTTCCTATTCAAATTACTTTTAATCCCAACTACTCATATCTCGCGCTATCTCTTCTCCACTAATTATCATACTATATCAACATACAATCATCCTTATTTCGTATTCGATTAGCGTTTGCGATTCGATTGCGATTGAGTTCGATTGCGCTTCTATTGATCACCACACATAACATAAATAAACATGCACAAGTAACACATAAGGCGCACACACACGTATAACAGTCACCAAAGGCGTAATTCGAGTTGCGAGCGCAATGCTGACTAGTTTAGTTCGATTAGCGTTTAGTTGACTTTATCGCATTGTTACTTCCTATTGTTCACAGTCGTAAAGCGATTCATAGCGATAAATATACATCGATTACTGCGATTTTTAAAAATTACTTCACATAATACAACTAACGTAAAACATAAAATAGACTAACTATAAGTCAAAGAAGTCAAAACAGGAATTGAGCAAGGAGAGATAGATTGCAATTAGCAATCTTTTCTTCCTTTGACTTCAATCTTGACTTTGACTTTGACTTTGACTTCTGAAACACTAGGGTGTTACAGCCTCCCCTAGTTGAGGGAATTTCGTCCCAAAATTAGGCCGAAGCCGTAACAAACAATTGCGGGTACTTCGCCCTCATGTCACTTTCGAGTTCCCAAGTGAACTTCGTGCCTCGTTTGCCTTCCCATCGGACTTTCACAATAGGAATGCGCGAGCGTCTGAGCTGCTTGGTTTGGCGATCCATGATTTCGACGGGCTTCTCCACGAAGTGTAGTGTTTCATTTATTTGGAGGTCTTCGAGAGGTACAATTAAATCATGCTCAGCTAGGCACTTTCGAAGGTTTGACACGTGGAAAGTCGGGTGGACATTACAAAGTTCCTCCGGTAGTTCGAGTCTGTAGGAGACTTTTCCGATCCTTTCCAGTGGGCGTAGAAATGACAAGCAAGACCCACCAGATGATGATAAGAACATGTTGGGCAAGCCGGGTGGGGGCCTGTGTATGCACGCTTTGCAGGCGGTGCATAGGTAACTGGTGCTGGACGGTGGTGGGACTACTGTTGAGCCGGTACGGCTTGCAGTGGAGCAGCAGTGGTGGTGACAGCACAGTTCTTGTTGCTGGAGCTGCTGTTGTTGTTCTTCTTCCTGTGGCGTGAGGGTTTTGATGGTTGAGCGGCGGCGGTTTCAGCGGTTGGTGCGGTGGTAGCTTGATGTAGAGACTTTGAAGCTTTATCCCAAAAACCAGCTTTTACCCGCTTGTCGTTGATCTCGGCGGCAAGCAGATAAGTTTCTTCGATCATTGTTGTCTTTGCGACATGCAAAAACTCAGCAACACAGTCAGGTAGAGCTCGGATGTACTTCTTGATTGCCATATCAGACGTCTTCACTTGATCGGGGCAGATGATGCTGAGCTGCTTAAAGTGAGCAGTCAGGGCAGCGTTGTCTCCATCCTTCTACTTTATGTTCAAAAACTCGTCCTCCAGCGTTCATGGGGAGGGTATAATTCGTCCATCATGATGGCTTTCAACTCTTCCCAAGTCAGCTCATAAGCTGCATCATTCCCGCGTTTGTTTCGTTCGGCCGTCCACCAGTCTAGTGCGCGGGACTGGAAGACGCCGGTTGCGTTTAGGGTACGGAGATTTTCAGTACAACCGCTTTGGCGCAGAGTGACTTTGATGGAATCAAACCATTAAAACATAGCCGTTGGGCCATCTTCTCCAGTGAATTCCTTTGGACCACAAGCCTTGAACTGCTTGAAGCTGAAAGCAGTCTTGGTAGCAACTTTAGGAGCTTCGGTTCTCGACTCCTTAGACGATTTGCTGACGTTCTCGTAAATTTCACTCATGATCTGGGGCACCACCTTGGCCACTTGTTTAGCGAGGATGGCAGCAAGGTGTTTGTCCCATTGTTCTTGGCGAGTGAGTCGTGGATGACGAGGTCCTGATGATGGTCCGGTTGACATTGTCTACAACAGACATCGTCATAGGTCTCAGACACATCATAATCGAATTCTCACCTCACACGTCTAATACTTACTAAAGCTCAGAAACACGCACAATCATGTAAGCACATAGGCACGAAATCACAGATTCACATAGAGACACATAGGCACATAAGCACATAAGCATGTAGGGCACAGAAGCACATACGCATGTAATCATAGAGGCAGTCAGAATACAGAAACCTATCATTTAAAGTTCGCGATCGTTCGAATGTAGCGGTCGCGTTTAGCGTAGCGATTAGTATAGCATAAGCGTATAGTATAGCGAGCATCATAGCATACGACGTTTCCTTATGGTAGTAACGATTTGTTAAAGTTTTGAGATAGATAAGCAATGCGAGTCGTGTGTGTCGATCGAAGTGGAGGCAAAAATCGAATAAATCTCAAAATTTAAACACATAAACAGATAAATACATACAAACACATAAAATCAACGAGTCATCAGAGTCAGCAGTTGCGGACTCAGAATTGAAACACATAAAAATCGAGAAATAGGTTGTCTACGGCTATTAGACATTGACTACCCAAAGCGATTCGACTATTCTCAAGGACTTGTCGTACACATTTTTGACTTTCAGGATCGGGCCTCTGCCTCGATTCTTGGGCATCCGGTACACATCCCTCTAGTCATACCATGAGTTCAGGTCGTTGGAGTCCATCGAGACTTTGGTGAGAGTTTTGTAAAACCATGAACAAGTCGTCAAGGTTAGGGTTTCACCCCTGGCTTAACAACTTCTTCCTTATTTTAATAAAATAGGGACGAAAATCCGCTAAAGTAGGGATTTCACTTCTAGTTCAACGCGAATTCTCGCGTTTTATAGATAAATACAGATCAAACAAGCAATTTAATCGAGAGTTTGCGGTTTTCACACCTAATCTCGGCTTAATCGCCTATCCAAAAATTGAAAATTCGAGTGCAGTGATAGTGTAGCGCAGATGAGAATAACGAGAGATAGCAGTAAGCTCATACATAATCCCTATTGGACATGCACGAGTTGGTCTATGGGTCCTAACTATAGACTAGGTCTCTAAGATATCGACCCGGACCAGGTCCAGTCTTGCCTAATTCCCTATAGTTATGGCTCTGATACCAATCTGTCACACCCCAACCGATGGCGGAAACATCGGGGCGTGGCACTGAGCGAAACAGATTGTCCAGAAGTTTCCATAACAATTATATTTATCAGTTACTTAAAACAAAATGTCCCATACCATGTCATAAAAGATAGTACAATTATTACAAACAAAATCTAGGCAAATAGTTTTGTTCCGACAACTCAGATTTCGTTTGTACAGACAACTATTTGTTGGCCTCTAGGACCTTATTCTAGCCTCGCTTTCCTAGCAGATAAGCATCCTAAACACCTGTCACATACGTTAAAATAAGGTCAATACACATAGTGTAAAGGTGAGTATATAAGTTTGATAATAGCATATAGAGTTCGAAATAGTTTACGCATAACCAGCACGTACACAGATGAAAACGAAGCATGTTAGTTATCGACATGAACCTATCAATACCAATGACTGCGGGTTGACTGCCCAAGGCAGTTCGCAATACATGATCACCCCTGTAATCCATGCAAGTAATTGTCCTTAACAACCCCCGTGTGAACGGGTGCTGAGTCCAAACTATAGTACTATCGTTGCTAAGGCAGGTAGACAACATTCCATGTGTAAACATAACAAACAAGCATTCATTAAGTCACGTAATACATGCGGTAGCGGATAGCGTTAAAAGTATTGCGTAGTGTGTTCGATGTGATTTCGTATAAGTAACGTATGTAACACCCAAAAGTGCATAAAGCAAAAAGGGATCGAGTATACTCACAGCGGTTGATGGATTGAAGGGAGCGCTTGGGAGTAGGGTTAGCCTGAATAATTCGATAGCATAACGATAAGAGACGCGTAAATTGAAAACAAGTGTTGTGGGTCGAATGGCAGTTCGGTCGGATGGTAGTCCGATCGGACAGCCGGTCGCTCGGATGACAATCCATTCGGATAGTGGTCCGGTCGGACGGTAGTCCGGTCAGATGGCTGTTTGAGTGGATTGTTTCTTCCTTTAAGAAGAATGTGTTTGTGTATGATGGCTTGACTTTTAAAGTTTTTGTTGTTGCATCTTGAAAACATTGAAGTACCTTTACCTTTCAGGTCAGTCGATCGGACGGTCGTCCGATCGGACGGCAATCAGATAGGTTGACACTCCAGTGAGAACAAGTTAACAGCAGGTTGTCACTCGATCGGACAACAGTCCGGTCGGGTGGCATCCTTAATGCATTGAACATGTTTGAAAAATCGATTAAGTGTTAAAGTCCCAGTATCTCATGATCCGAAGGGCAATCCGGTCGGATGGTAGTCCGATCGGATAGCAATTCGTTCAATACTCCAACTTCAGATAGAGTTGGTTAAGTGTGGGACCCAAGGTGCAAGCCGTTCGGATGGCCAGTCGCTCGGATGGCTGTCCGTTCGGACAGTAGTCCGGCTGGATAGCTCTCCGTCCTGGTCGTTCTGTTCGTCTTTCACTTGGCCCTTTGATTTTTTGTCGTTTTTATCGAGACGTTTTGATAACGTGTTAGTCAACAGAATCCACATCTTGTCCCAAGTGGTCCGATCAAACAGGAATCACCCTGGTTCGACTAGTTAACCAGTTCAAGACGGTTGTTCTTGGTTAACCCGAAATCGGTGGTCTCGTGAGTAGAATCCAAATCTCGAACTAGCACATCACTAAGAATGAGTAGAAGACTAAAACAAGGTGCGATTCTATCGGTTTTGAGTGCATTGAGTGTAAAAGAGTTAAAAGAAAGTTAGAAACCATCTTTCAATCCTTTTTCACCATGAATGCGTCTAGATCTATGCAAGATCTTTGTTTATTTGTGTGGAAATCGGTTAGATCCAAGTTGTTCTTGGTGGATTGAAGCCAAAACATGAACTTCATAAGAACACCATGATGATGTCATCCAAGAACACCTCAAATCTAGTGATTTCACGGTTAAAAATTAAGATTCAAAAGATAGAAAGGTGTAGGAGTGCGTGTAGATTAAGGAAGTACAAGATTTAGGATGAGATCTTACCGGAATTGAGAGAAATCTAAGAAAAGGTGAGGAGCACGAGCTGGTCGGACGTCACTTGCCAAAAGTGGTAACAATGAGAGTGACAGGAGGTATTTATAATGTTCCAAAAGAGGAAAGAGCTGGCCGGTCGGATGGCACCTTGACCGGATGGCAGCCCGGTCGGATGGCAATCCGGTCGGCTGGCATCTGGTTCGAGTGTTCAGTGCGACGATTTTTGATATTTCGATTTCGATTGCGAGCGATGCGGGTGCGATTGAGTTTCCTATTCAAATTACTTTTAATCCCAGCTACTCATATCTCGCGTTATCTCTTCTCCACTAATTATCATACTATATCAACATACAATCATCCTTATTTCGTATTCGATTAGCGTTTGCGATTCGATTGCGATTGAGTTCGATTGCGATTCGATTGATCACCACACATAACATAAATAAACATGCACAAGTAACACATAAGGCACACACATGTATAACAATCACCAAAGGCGTAATTCGAGTTGCGAGCGTGACGCTGATTAGTTTTCTTCGATTAACGTTTAGTTGACTTTATCGCATTGTTACTTCCTATTGTTCACAGTTGTAAAGCGATTCGTAGCGATAAATATACATCGATTACTGCGATTTTTAACAATTAATTCACATAATACAACTAACGTAAAACATAAAATAGACTAACTATAAGTCAAAGAAGTCAAAACAGGAATTGAGCAAGGAGAGACAGATTGCAATTAGCAATCTTTTCTTTCTTTGACTTCAATCTTGACTTTGACTTTGACTTCCGAAACACTGGGGTGTTACAATTGGTAAGTTATATTATTTTAAGTCCTAAAATAATGTAACTAATACACATAATATACAAATAATCACACACATGGTGACATCTAAATATATATTTTCCTAATTACGTATTTAGTCACTTTTATTATCAAAAACCAACCTCCAGTATTTATAATTTTTGTAACAAAAATTATGACAAACTTTATATCAAAATTCATGGTTTAAAATATACCTGTAAATATTTGTTTAATTTTTTTTAAGTGTTTAATTTTTAGAAAAATTTTGCCATAGTTTCCTCTTAAAATGGAGGTTTCCATGCTTTCAAAGCATATCATTTTCTTTTATAAATCATCACAATCAACAACAAATCAACCAATACTTACCAATTTGCCAAAATCAAGCATTAATCACTACTTCGTGAACTTGAAAATTTACAAAAATTTGTAGTAACTTACTAGTGTGTTTAGTAAGCTTAGTTACCCTTTAAAGTGTGGTTGTTTATTTAAAAACATCATTATTAAAGAAGTTAGATGTTTACAACTTGTAAATAATTTAATATTTCTTCTTGTGTTTTTCTTGTTAAATATATACTTCTACACTTGATTCACCACTAAAAATGTGGTTAATTTCTTTAAGAACCAAGTTTATATAAATCTTGTATTTTTAACTTGGTTTCTTGAAAAATCATTCTCAAAATCATAGGTTTACAAGACTTTATATTCACTTTGATCATCATTTTTCTAGAAAAACAATTTACACTTAAAGTTCATGGTTTACACAAGGATGATCTATTGATCTTTAACATAATCATCCTCTCATCTTGCTAGATTATGTCTTTAATCACTATCTAGCAAGATCATATGATGTTCAACATCATATACACAAACAATCATCAACCAACAAGCATAACAACACTTAACAACATGATTTCTTATGATTTTTAAGCTTATGTTTAAGTTTCATGTTCATGATTCATAATGTTCTTCAAGATTAGTTACTTGTATAATTCTTTAACCAACTAAACAAGATGTAAAATGGAGTGTAGATGATCTTACTACTAGCTCAAGGCTAGGGATGATCACAAGATGAAGAAGAGGTGGTTAAAAGCTTGTATGAGAGGTCCTTCAATTTCCAAGAATTCCTAGCTTCCTTATATGGCTTCTTACACCTTTGGATATGTATGGAATGGATGAGAGTTGAATGATGAAGATGATGGAGTGTGGGTGTGTTCTCGGCCGAAGGTAAGAAGAGGGGGAGGAAGAGAGCTCAAGTGTTGTGAGTGTTTGAGAATGAGAGCTTATGGCACTTGTGGTTACATATATTATCCTCCAACACAAGTTTAACTATTGGTTTATATGTTTTAAAAAATGAGATAGGATCAAATAAAATAAAAAATAAAATCTTCAGGTTGGTCATGCTTGTTGGCCGTAAATAGGTAGGGGGTCTTGTTAGTGCACCTACGTCTGCTGACTACGTCCTCCATCGAGTCTTGAAGCTGAACAGATCAAACATGGCATGGAATCCTAGAAAAAGTGTTTTGTATAGGAATCGCTTATATGTACTTAATCTAGGATCGCTTATGTGTCATAGGGTTGTCAGAATCGCTCATAGGACATGTTGATGGATCGCTTATACGGTACTATGTAGGACCGCTCATACGTCATGTCGTATGAGCGGACCAGATTCTCTATATATAGTAGGAGCGATCTAACACATAGTTAACGGTGTATTCTTCCGGTTGAGCCACGAAGTGCTGCCGAAGTGCTGTCAAACCTTGTAATAGAGTTCAAGTTCAATATAACAGCAAGATTAAAGTGTATACAGCTTCAATAGCACCGAATTATTAGTTTCCGCCTCTTAATTCGGATACGAACTTCTCTGAACAACTCAAACAGGTCAACGAACGATCCTACAAGTGGTATCAGAGCTCAGGAGGAGGAGTTCTTGCCATTTTAGCTGCTATTCTTCTGAATTTCTACACTTTCTTCACTTTTTCAAAATTTTTCACGGTAAAACAAGCTCAAAATCACACAGTGCACTCGGAATCATGAATTAACAAATCCTTGAAGTTTTCAGATCTAAAATCGACGTAGAAACCAAGGTTTTAGGTGATTCGCTTTTCCAGATTCGCGCAAAAGGTGACATCAGCTTCTGGACCGCTCCAAATTACATGCCAGGACCGCTCCAAGGAACAGTTTCTAGTTGGGTTCACTCAAAATTTTAAGCTTGGATCGCTCTTTGATACACTGTGTGAACCGCTCGAACGATCAGCTTTTGGACCGCTCGAATGGATAGTGTCTGATCCGCTTATTTGGTAATTTGATTGGACCGCTCATTCGACACTTGTCTGGTCCGCTCCAAAATTAACTTGTGATTCGCGTATTAAGACACTTTATTGGACCGCTTATCAGAACAGTCCGTTTATTTGACAGTTTTATTGGATCACTTGTGAAACAGTTTGTTTTTGTGAACAGATTGCTAAAACTTGAAAATTGTTGTGAATCTGTAAACATTTTGTGAAAGATGGATACAGAATTTTATAACGCTTTTGCTACCCCGGCCTCGATTACTCAAAGTGCTTTGATTGAAAATGAAACCGGAACGTCTCAGAAACCACCGAAACTCATGGATATTGATGACTACAACGTGTGGTCGGAAAGATTCGGAAATTGGGTAGAAGCCTATCATCTTGATGCGTGGGAACACACCGAGGAACCATATGTTAAACCCACAAAGGATGATGTTGTGAATGGTACTCCGCTAACACTTAGAGAGATGAGTACTGCAGACAAAAAGAAATATCGTGATGAGAAATTGATGGTGAGTCTACTTCAGCAAGCGATAAAAGAAGATATTTTAATATTGCTTCAACATGATGGAACTGCATATTCAATTTGGACAGAATTGGAAGCAAAGTTTACGGGAAGTGATGATATGTTAAAGAACAAAATGTCTCTCATGAAGAAGGAATTTGATTTGTTTTGTTTCGGGGATTGAAAAATGAAACCACCAAACAAATTATTGATAGATATTGTAACTTGGTGAGAAATATGACAAAGTTAGGTATTAAGAAAGATACTGATGAATTAATTGAAAAACTTGCAGATGCGCTTCCATATGAAATCTGGGGAACATTTTTGATGATGCTGAAGTCCAACAAAGTGGAATATAAAAAGATGAAACTAGGAGACTTCATAAAGCATTTGGAAGCTCAGGAGATGGAGCAGAGAAAGATCGCTAGGATGAAGAATTACGATGGAGAACAGGATATCAATTTGTACTACAAGCATGGTGCTACTGATTCAACAAAATTCTCTCCTAAGATCGAAACTGCTTACAGTGTCAAAGACTCTCCTGAAAAGAAGACATCTCAAGGATCAAGCAACAACACAAGATTCTCATCTTTCGATCCTAACATCTCTGTAACAAAGAATGGTAGAAAACTTCAGTGTAACATTGTGTTAAGCCTTGAAAATGACCAAGACTACACTGAAGATATTGCAAAAAATCAAATGTCTTTGTTAGGGATGATTTTAGAGTCTTATAGTTGTTTTGTTGCAGGAAAGATCGGAAATCCAATGCTCACGAAAGAGGATTACGATCAAATTGATGCTGAGGAAATGGAATTAATGGATATAAAATGGTGTATGGCGAGTGTGATGAGACGCGCTGAAAAGTTCAAACAAATTACAGGCCGTGATGATTTTCGTGATGCAAACGTTTCAACTTTAGGTTTTGATAAATCTAAAGTTACATGTTTTCGTTGCAGGGAGAAGGGACATTTCAAGAGAGAATGCAAAAACCGTGAAGCTACCGGTGCCCAGAATCCTTTCGGAAACAATGATTATCACAAGAAGGCTATCTATCATCAAATCACTCAGCCAGCACAGCAGCATGCACAAACGGCTCATGGGAGAGATGTGGTTGATAAAAAGGCTTGTGTTGTTAGTCAGGGAAAATATGATAATTTTACCTGGGAAAAATATCTTCCGAAAGAAAGCAAAGTGTGTTTAGCTAAACAAGATGACGAGAAGATGGCTGAAGGATTTACTTGGGATGATTTCTGTACAGATCAAGACTTTATGGCCAAAAATACTTCTCATGCTTTCTTTGCTAATGATTATGATTTGAAATGTGCAGAAAGGTGCAGAAAAGTCATGGAAGCTGCTGAAGAGAGACAAAGAAAGAACAGAGAGGAGGCAGAAGAGGAAGAGAGATTGAAGGAAGAAGCAAAAGCTGAGAAATTGAGAAGAGCTCAATTTTTAAATTCAAGCAGGACAGTGAAAGAAGTTCCTGAATTTGAGATTAAAATGGATACTGAACCGGTCATGGTCCAAGAAAAGTGCATGAACTGTGATTCGCTGATTAAGCAGAACAATGATCTTTTGCACAATATTCACAATTTGAAAGAATCGTATGATACTATGAACAGAGAAATCAACAAATATACTGATTCTGATGGTGAACAAGCTGAAGCTATGAATACTTTGAAGATAGCTTATCTGAGACAACTTGATACGGCAAACTATAATATAAAGAAATGTGTAGATCTCGAGCTAGAGTTGGCAACACAAAAGATAGAAACTGAGAAAGTTAAGAAATTATTAGACAGTTACTCATGTTCTACTTTTGTTGTTGACAGGATTTATCCAGTTGTGAAAGAGTTGAAGACTTTTGAAGAAGTGAAGATATTTGAAGAAGAAAAATCCGTGACAAAAGATGAAGAAAAGTTGAAGAATTCTGGTAAGAAACCGAGTGTATCCTACAATAGATGTCCGCCCCCAGTCGAAAATGGATATTCACCTCGAAATCCAAATTCCGAAAGAGTCAATAAAGCGATCAATTTGAAATGGGAGTCTGGGTCGTCGGATAACTTACCAGAAAGTATTGATGTCACATATACGTCATCAGACACTGATCATGAGTCAAAGTTGATAAAAAGTATGGTCGATCAGGTGTTAGACACAGATGACAATGAGGAATCAAAACCAAAGTCTAAACCCGAGTCAAAGTCTGGGTCCAGTGCGTCAAAGCCAACAGTCAAAAAGGACAAACGGGTTTATGATAAAGAATTTTTATTTTCGAAATCTAATTTGAATGATGAATCAGTCAAAGTAGCATATACTTTGAAAGGTCCTGACAAGTTATATTCTGACGAGAGTTTTCCAATAAGAAGTGTCAGACTTGAAATGATTCAAAAGGTTTTCAAAATAACAGAAATTAATATTTCTGAAATAAAAGATTTTAATCTTAATGGAAAACCTAAACAATACACTTCAAGAGATCAACAGAGAATCAACAAGAAAATGGGTTACAATTGTGGTTATAGTTTCCAAAAGAAACCAAACCATAATCGTAATCACAAAAAGAAAGGTCTTGGTTTTATTCCACAGAAAAACTATAAAAATGAAAAAGTTTATAAACCAAAAACAATGTTTGTTGCAGGAAAAACAACAGAAGCTGAAAAAGAAAAATTTTTCAGAAATCAAACGAATCAAGAATTTCTTGCTAAGAAGCAAGAGGACATGAAGAAGAAAGAAGACCCGAAGAAGGTTGAAAAGAGATCTTGTTTTCAGTGTAAAGCTGTGGGTCATGTTGCAAAAGATTGTCCAAAGACATTTCGACCAAAACAAGAAGGCTCAAGAAAAATGAAAGAAAAAGTTGTTGAAAAGACTGAACTGTCAACCCGGAAGTTTACTGGCTTTGAAAATTCAACTTTCGAAAAAGGAGAATGTTCAAAGAGTGCTTCAAAAAGAAAAGAAAATGTGCCAAATCAGAAATGGGTTGTGAAAGGTTCAGGTAATTGTTCTGGTGATGAATCTGATTCCATAAAATCAGAAGAGCCACGTATTGAGAAAGAGATTGTAAAGAAAATTCCGAAAGTGGACGATGTGAATTTTCCGCCACTAAGTGCTAAAAATTACAAATCTAAAATCGGAAAAGTTGAAATTTCAAATCAATTTTATTCTGATAAGAAGAAAATTGATGTTGAAAAAACTTTTAACGGAAATGTAAAACGCATCTTTGGAAAAATGGTCAGTGGTAAGGCCCAAAGCATTAAGGATTTTTATGCTTCCAAAGGATGGGTTTACAAGTCGGTTGAAAGGAACAATGAAAACGATGAGGTTACACCCAAGGAAGGTCAGGCTTGGGTGGATATATTTTTTCAAGAATGAAAACCTGACTTGCCGGAGATCCCAAGATGGTATTGTGGATCATGAATCGGCATTTTTCTAAAATCTGTTTTTGAGAAGTTGCAGGACTTGCCGGAACTCCCAGGTTTGTAAGCGAGGAGTAGGAATCGGCACCTTGAGAATTCAACCAAAAGATGGTAATTGGTTGAAAAACAGGTTTGATAAGCTTAATTGCTAAACCTACAAGTGGTTGTATGGTAGTGATTGGTGTAGATCTTATAAGTGGTTAAATCAAGGTCATTGAATTGGACTTGATTTAATTATCATTCAAGAATTTGGTAAACAAAGTGATGATTTGAACCCCATTTTTACAAAAGGTAAAAACAACTAAACTTATTTTCCGGAAAAAGCATTCTGATTAAAACAAACTTAAGTGTTTTGAAATCATTATGGGAAAATAGTTTGTTGTGAGGGGGAGTTCTGATTGTTTAAGCCAAACGGATGGAGATTTGAGGTGTTTCGATATCAGTTGTCATGTTTCTGTATAGTTTGTTTTCATATTTTCGTTAATGTGTTTGCATTTTAGGGGGAGTAAGAAAATTTCAGAAAATCCAAAAACATTAGAAAATTTGAAAAAGCCAAAAACATGATAAAACTGAAAAAATGAGTTTTTGTTGCATAAAAGAGGAAATGATAGTACATCAGTGGACTATCACGACACGCTAAAGAAATGTATAGTCAAAAATGTGATAAACAATCTTACTGCGGATGTGTCAGTAGATTTTTACACATTTAGTAGATTGAAACGAGATATAAACCTAAATCAAACTTACTTAATTTGTGGGTAACTATTCTTGGATATATGGGTAACCCCCGAAATCTTGTTTGAAAGGTCCCGTATTCTGAGATACTAGGTCTTTATGCTCAGTGATATCTGGGGTATTATTCCGGGACTTCTGCTGTATGGAAATACTGACCTAGTCCCCGAATAATACTTTCTGCAAAAAGCTTTGAAACATAAGCGCCGCCCTCAGCAAACTGATTAAACAATAAAATTGGTAATCTTTGCTGTTGTAACAAAAGATCCTCTAAAGGGGACCCACCAAAAGTCGAGCCGTCATCTCTCTGCTGAACGGAAGTTCTGACCTGAGCTCTCACGGTTTCGCATCTACCCCTTTACAGATATCATCTGTGGTATACTCACCTGTAAGACTGAATATTTGGGATCTGGATACGGGAGTATATTCAAGTAGAGTGATACACAATTAAGTTTAAGTCTCTAAAACATTAATATCGTATCTCGAATCAATTGAAGTCTGTGTGAAAATTTAAGTGGACAAACATGTAATCAAGCTTAACGGTGTTTGTGATATGTTTCATAACTGATATGATCCTCTTGCACAAACTCACAAAATATTGTTTGTAAATATTTTATTTCTGCATTTACTTTCATTCAGAAAATCCAAAAAGATTTTCAGTGTGTTTTAGCATAAATTTTGAAAAAATCAAAAAGATTTTCGACAACTGGTGTTGAGATGCTGATTTTCGAAATTCAAAGTGCTAAACTTGAAGAACTGGTTTGGGGAATGTTTGTGTATAAATGGTAAAGTTGTTTTGATAAGAACCAATAATCATTTCTTGAATGCAAAATCATTATTGTTTTGGTTCAACATAGTTTCTAAATTGTTGAAAAGTTTTAATATTTGTAGAAACTTATAGTTGGGTAGAGATTGTGCAGGACTTGAGCCAGATATTGATCCTGAGAGAGAATGGAGCCAGGTATCGATCTGGAACCTGATGGAAGCCTGTTAACGATCTTAGAACCAGTGAAAGTTTAAATTCCAGACTACGATCCCAGCTATGTGAGAGGGGGAGTTTGAAGACACCGTATCAACATTCAAGAGAGAAGAGTTTGTTGATGATGAAGATAGAGAACGAGGATTCTTGGAACGACAGATACTTCAGAGGTAGATTGTCGACTGATGAAGATTGTAGATAGACATGTGTGAAGGCAGATTGGAAAGATATATGAAGACTCCGTCAACATCCGAGGGGGAGTTTGTTAGTGCACCTACGTCTGTTGACTACGTCTTCCATCGAGTCTTGAAGCTGAACAGATCAAACATGGCATGGAATCCTAGAAAAAGTGTTTTGTATAGGAATCGCTTATATGTACTTAATCTAGGATCGCTTATGTGTCATAGGGTTGTCAGAATCGCTCATAGGACATGTTGATGGATCGCTTATACGGTACTATGTAGGACCGCTCATACGTCATGTCGTATGAGCGGACCAGATTCTCTATATATAGTAGGAGAGATCTAACACATAGTTAACGGTGTATTCTTCCGGTTGAGCCACGAAGTGCTGCCGAAGTGCTGTCAAACCTTGTAATAGAGTTCAAGTTCAATATAACAGCAAGATTAAAGTGTATACAGCTTCAATAGCACCGAATTATTAGTTTCCGCCTCTTAATTCGGATACGAACTTCTCTGAATGACTCAAACAGGTCAACGAACGATCCTACAGGTCTAGAGTTAGTTTGTAAAGATAGTTAGATTATATAGTTGAAATCTAATGTTATAGTTAGGGTGTTTAGTTATTAGTATGTTATATAGTGTGTTATGATGTTCGGGGACCATAACTAGCTTGGTAATGTAAAAACAATGCTTCTAGTAAAACTTTGGTGTTTCGGGTAATGTCCGGTTGTTCAGTTGGCTACCGGTTCGTTAAGGTGCTAAACTATGCAGTTTAGTGTGCTTTATGTTACCTTTTGTGACAGTTTTGATTCCCAACACTTAGGAAAGCATTCTGGACCATTTAACCATATTTCTGCATGGTATTAAAGTGTTTAAATGGTGAATTTTGCTGTTTTTTGCTGAATTCAACAATTTAAGTGAGTTTCACACACTTTCCGGCATTTAAACTATCACTAGGAAGGCAGTTTTGTGATCCTTACTGTCACGGCCCCCGACCCGGTTTGACCCGTTTCAGGAGCCGCGGGACAGGAATCCCGTGGTGTTTAATTTAGGCGACAGCGGAAGTCTTTTTTTAAAACAGGATCTTTCGATAATTTAAACTGCCCGTTTCATAATTTAGGGATAAATTCCCGTAATTTACAATAATGTGATTTCCCAGGGAAATCTTTTATTTTCAAAACATGTTTCTTTTATTTATTTACACTGAGCCACTTTTCTAAGCTGGGAGTGCTTCACGGCACTTTTCTTTGCTCACAACAGATCACTTGAAACATGTTTGAAAAAGGTTTTGTCAGCGGGGAAATACTGAGTGAATCATTCAGTTTACTAAAACGACACATTTGTTATAATTTACAGTATTAAGGGGAATTACAATGTTTCTGATATCAAACCAACTACCCACAGTATTTGTCACTCGACCATCCATTGGCTAGCCCATTTGTCCAATGGTGTCTGTGACTGTGGTCAGATCACCCCTTGGCTACCCATTTGTCCAAGTGTGAGGGGAAATAAGTAATGTATACAAAACCCCACATACCGGCTGTAACTTGGTGATTACATAGACTTAATCCCTGTAATTATAACTTTGAAAATAACTTGGAGTTTTGTAAAACAGTTTGATAAAAAGAGAATGACTCACATTGCAGATTTTAGGAGCAGAGTTTAAGCCTACTGTATAGCCCTGATTAACCTAATTTAAATAACAATGCACACACAAACGGGTTAGTAACTAATTCAGCAGTTACGTCAATTCACGAGATTTAAACCCTCACAACGATCAATAAGTGAAATACTTAATCAATTCAATGGATTCACAACGAATGACAGAGCATAGTCCGAATTCGAACAGCACTCAAACATTCAAGTCGAAATCACAATGAATAATAAAGTATAAGCTCTATTTGAGCAGCACTTAAACAATCGTTGGATAGTTACAATCGATCGGACGTTGAATCGTAATAGCGATCGAGTTATTACCCTGATTGCGGCAGCACTTCGTGAATCGTGTGTGTTTAATTGTACTGTAACAGCCTTAATTCGACGTACATAGAGTATTTTCACGTCGTTTTCAATTCCTATTTCAAGTCCCAAGGTCGGCTATTTATAGTGATTTTTGGGACTCGCTTACGGACCGTAAGCCGTTTCCTTTGCGGTCCGTAAGCTAAGCAGTCTAATTATAGGCTGCCTAGGCTCGGGACTAGCTTGCATGATTCAATAATTTTGGCCAATCAGAACATAGCAACGTATTATTTAGATAAATATTCAACTAGGGTTTTGCCCCCTTGAGTTTTAGGGGCCCTGATCCTGATTCCGATTATTCTGAAAATTTTAGGGTTAGTGCAGAATTACTTGGGTGTCTCAATTTGGGTTTCCTTATTATCTAATTATTATCCTAATTATTGATTTTTGTGAGAGTTGTTACATCCTCCCCACCTTAAGAGAAATTTCGTCCTCGAGATTTACTGAAATAGATGAGGGTATTTTCGCTTCATTTCGGATTCCAGTTCCCAAGTGTATTCTGGTCCTTTCCTGGATTCCCATTTGACTTTCACCAGTACTAGTCGCTTGTGTTTGAGAAACTTGATCTTCCGGTCTTCTATTTGTATGGTTTTCTCTATGAATTTCAACTTTTCATTTACCTCTATATCTTGAAGAGGTACTACCAGGGATTCATCTGATAGACATTTCTTGAGATTGGATACATGAAACACATCATGTACTCCAGCTAATTCCTCTGGTAGTTGTAAACGATAAGCTACTGGTCCTATTCGTTGGATCACTGGGAATGGTCCAACATATCTTGGACTCAATTTACCTTTCTTACCAAATCGTACCACTCCTTTCCAAGGAGAAACTTTTAAAAGTACTTTGTCTCCTATCTGAAATTCTAGTGGCTTGCGGCGATTGTCTGCATAGCTCTTCTGACAATCTCTAGTTGTCTTCAATCTTTCCTTGATTTGTGTTATCTTGTCAGTAGTTTCTTGTACGATTTTTGGACCTGATAATTGACTTTCCCCTATTTCTGCCCAACAAACGGGAGTTCTGCACTTGCGTCCATACAGTGCTTCAAATGGAGCAGCTTCGATGCTCGAATGATAACTATCGTTATAGGAGAATTCAATTAATGGTAAATGGTTATCCCAATTACCACCAAAGTCAATTACACATGCTCGGAGCATGTCTTCCAAGGTTTGTATCGTCCTTTCACTTTGTCCGTCCGTTTGAGGATGATATGCAGTACTTAAATTGAGTCAGGTTCCCATTGCCTCCTGGAAACTTGTCCAGAAATGGGAAGTGAAACGACTATCTCTATCCGATACAATAGAGAGTGGGACTCCATGTAAGGATACTACTTCGTCTACGTACAACTTGGCTAACCTTTCCATGCTAAAGGTTTCCTTCATTGGTAGAAAATGAGCTGATTTGGTTAATCGATCCACAATTACCCAACTAGCATCATTACCTTTTCTGGTTTTGGGTAACTTAGTAACAAAGTCCATTGTTATGAGTTCCCATTTTCATACAGGCATTTCTAATTGTTGAAGTAGTCCTGAAGGTTTCTGGTGTTCTGCCTTAACTTGCGAACAAGTAAGACACTTGGTTACATATTCAGCTATGTCCTTTTTCATTCCTATCCACCAGAAGTTATTTCTTAAATCTTGGTACATCTTATTGTTTCCTGGATGTACGGTATACCTAGATTTATGAGCTTCTTCTAAAATTTTATTTCTTAATTCTCCCTGCTTAGGTACCCAAATTCGTTTCTTGTGGAATCTCCAAATTCCATCTTTTCCTTGTTCTAGTTCTTTTAGGTAACCTTTTATTCCTTCGGCATCATCCTTGATTGCCGTTTCCTGAATGTTCTTCAATTGTTCCATTAAATCTAATTGTAGATTTAACCTAAGAGCACAGACTCGCTTTTGTTTTTCATGATACTTACGACTTAAGGCATCTGCGACTACGTTTGCCTTTCCTTCGTGATATTGAATATCACAGTCGTAATCGCTTAGGATTTCCATCCACCTTCTTTGCCTCATATTTAACTCTTTTTGCCCAAATATATACCTTAAACTTTTATGATCTGTATAGATAGTAAACTTACTTCCATACAGATAATGTCTCCAAATCTTAAGGGCAAAAATTATGGCTCCTAACTCTAGGTCATGAGTTGTATAATTTTCTTCATGCTTTTTCAACTGCCTAGAGGCGTACGCAATTACCTTCTTGTGTTGCATTAACACGCATCTGTATCCTAATTTTGAAGCATCACAGTAGACTTCAAAGTCTTCTGTTCCTTCAGGTAAAGCTAAAATTGGAGCATTAGTCAATTTGTGCTTTAGAATCTTAAAAGCTTCTTCTTGTCTGGGTCCCCATTCGAACTTAACTGCCTTACAGGTTAGCTTAGTCAAAGGTACAGCTATCTTAGAGAAATCCTTAATAAATCGTCTATAGTATCCAGCTAATCCTAGAAAACTTCTAACTTCCATAGCCGTTCGTGGGACCTTCCATTTGGTGATTGCTTCTATTTTAGCAGGATCTACGTGAATTCCTTCGTGATTCACCATATGACCTAAAAATTGTACTTCCTGCAGCCAGAATTCACACTTCGAGAATTTGGCATAAAGCTTTTCCTTTCTTAACAAGGTTAAGAGTGCATGCAGGTGCTCACAATGTTCTTCCTGACTTTTGGAATAAATGAGTATATCGTCAATGAACACGATTACAAATTTATCCAAGTATGGTTTACAGATCCTATTCATCATGTCCATAAATGCGGCTGGAGCATTTGTTAATCCGAAGGGCATGACTGTAAACTCATAATGACCATATCTAGTTCTGAAAGCAGTTTT
Organism: Helianthus annuus; assembly: GCF_002127325.2. Lineage (NCBI taxonomy): Eukaryota > Viridiplantae > Streptophyta > Magnoliopsida > Asterales > Asteraceae > Helianthus > Helianthus annuus. The sequence continues at coordinate 95,110,169 of NC_035444.2, read as the reverse complement.
AGGTATGTCCTCTTCTTGCACTTTCAGCTGGTGATATCCGGATCTTAAGTCTATCTTAGAGAAATACCTAGCTCCTTGCAATTGATCAAAAAGGTCATCAATCCTAGGTAGTGGGTATCTATTCTTAATTGTAACCTTATTCAATTCCCTATAATCGATACACATTCTCATTGATCCGTCTTTCTTTTTCACAAACAACACTGGTGCACCCCAAAGGGATGAACTAGGTTGTATAAATCTTTTGCTTAGTAATTCATCTAATTGCTTTTTCAATTCTAGCATTTCGGTAGGTGCTAATCGATAAGGTGCCTTAGCTATTGGTGTAGTGCCTGGAATTAGATGAATTCTAAACTCTACTTCCCTATCCGGTGGTAACCCAGGTAATTCTTCTGGAAAGACATCTGGATATTCTGAAACTATAGGGATGTCCTGAAGTTCCTTACTTTTAGTGTTAATGATTACCGAAATCATATACACCATTTATTGTTTCCTTGAATAACTAGCCAATTTCATCACTGAAATGAATTTCAATGGTTTCCGAGGTTTATCTCCTGTAATTAAAATTACTTCTTCTGTGGGGGTACGAATTTCTACGGAATTCTTATCACACAGGATTCGAGCATGGTTGGCGACTAACCAATCCATTCCTAATACTACATCAAATCCGGCTAGATTCATAGGTAATAGGTTTGCAGAAAATTTATGGCCTAACAATTCTATCTTTCCTTCTTGCAATACCTTGTCTATGTTGACAGAATTTCCATCTGCCGTTTCAACTGTAAAAATCTGCCTAAGGGTAGTTAGGGGTAAGTTAAGAGCTTGGCAGAATGAAGTATTGATAAAACTTTGGTTTGCACCAGAGTCAAATAATACTTTTGCATAGACGTTATGCACTAAGAACGTACCCGCTATCACATCTGGAATAAGTTCGGCTTCTTGAGTGGTCAGCTGGAATGCTCGAGCATTTTTCTTGGTTGTTCCGTCGGCCGTCTTAGCTTTACTGTCTGCTGGTTTGGCTAACTTAGGACATTCAGATTGGAAATGTCCCGTTTCTCTGCAGTTATAACAAACCCTGGTCTTTTTCCTACAATCCTCTTCACGATGCCCTCTTGCCTTGCAAAAGTTGCAAATTATATTGCATTGCCCATAGTGTTTCTTGTTGCAATTTCTGCAGATCGGAGATGATGAGGATTGCCCTGTTCCTCTTCTTTTGAAGCGGTTATTATTACCCATACGAAATCCTTGGGTAATCTTTTGAGCCAATTCTTTCTTTCGATCTTCTTCTCTTGTGCGCACCAGTTCATCGGTTAAGGTATTAGCTAATTCTACAGCATCGTCGATAGTGCGTGGTCTCGCAGCTTTAACGATGTTACGGATTTCTCTGATTAATCCCAAAATATAACGGGATATGAGTAACGGTTCTGGCGAAGCCAGGGTAGGTACCACTCTCGCATATTCGAAGAATGTCGAAGTGTATCCTCGACAATCTACGCCTATCATACGATGACTCAGGAACTTGTTTGTCATTTGTTCCTTTTCGTATTCGAGACAGAATTTTCTTTCTACCAGACTCTTAAATTCTTCCCAATTCATCGCATAGGCCACCCTTCTTCCTTTTGCTTGCAATACAGTGTTCCACCACTCTAACGCCCCTTCTTTGAACAAGTTCGACGCATACATAACTTGATCTTCTTCGGCACATTTACTTATTGCAATTACTGCTTCGGTTTTCTCTAACCAACGTAGTACTGCAGTTGCTCCTTCGTTACCTGCAAATTCTGCGGGTTTGCAAGCAAGAAATTCCTTGTAAGTGCAACCAAGCGTTGCAGCTTTCATTTTCTTAGGGAGTGGGGCCTGTCGTGGATTATTATTGTCATGATTGCCGCCTCCATTTACACTATGACTAAAATTATCTTCTTGGGTACATTTACTAGGAATGATTTGTTGCGGTTCAACAGATTTCTGAGCAGCAGCCATGATTTCAGGAATAGCATTAGCTATCCCTTGAGTGATGATATTTTCAATATCTTGTCTAGTCATGTATTGGTTTTCCTGATTTTGCTCAGATTGATTCTCTTCATTAACTGGTTCATTACTAGCGTTTTCCATCTGATAATTGGTATAAGTGTAATTTATTAGTGTCGAATAATTGCTAGTTAAATATAATAAAGCAATTACACATAAACACATAAATCCTCACAACACATATCTATAACCAAAATTGTCGATTTTCTCGACTTCTATTTTGTTTGATAGATTATATAGGCGTCAATACACACTATCTTTCTTACAATGTTTTATTTCCCATTTTACAGCGTTAGATTTCACTATTACTATTATTATACAAATAGACTTTCCAACCCTACTATTCTTTGATCCACTGGCAGTTCAGTAGTGACGCTCCCTCTCGTCATATTTCCAAGAAATTTGTTCCCCTATTTCTCGGATCCTATTCCCTGTACCTATCAGTTCTTCACCAAACTGATGAAGTTCGGCCAAGTTTTCATAACTCATTGATGGGTTGGGGATAGGTTCTGGATCAAATTGAGGAAGTAAAGTAAAGGGACTATTGATCATATTTTGGAATTGCCAGTCATTGGTCCACCATTCCTCCATTTGGCCTAACGGTCGTGTGTGGACTAGTGGGTCTGGAATAACTGGTTCTAGGTTTATTGGGAATTGGGCTGTGACAGGGTAAGAGAAGAGATTATTGTTGACAGGTTCTATGACATCACAATTGGCCAGTAGACGGTCTATTTCGTCCTGGAATGTGATCTCCTCCGGTTGTTTAGAGCTTTCTCCGATCTCTATTCCCTTTTTGTTTTAGGTCTCTTCCTATTTCTATTTTTGCTTGTTTGGAACTTTCTCCGGTTTCTATTTCTTTCCCTTTGCTTACAGGATTTTCTATTTTAGGGAGTCTCCTAGTTGTGGGTTTCCTCCTGCGTACCTTTCTCCATCCTACATACCTTCTCCTCTTTTTAGGTTTTGATTTTTCCAGCGGTGGAGCTTGGAATTCCAGAGGTTCCTCTATGTCAGCAACGTAACCAGTGAAGTTGTGGGAGACTTCAATTGGCACGGGATAGAGGTTGAGGTTCTGAAACGCCTCGGATAGCTCACTCATGCTGTGTAGCATATATGCAAAATGCACAAAAATGCTAAGTTAAAACTTTGGAACAAAGTTTAACAAATAAACATTTTTATTGCACACTAATTTGTACAACAGAACAGCAAACAAAACATACTCGAATTTATTTATTTACTGGGAAGGACTTATTACTAGACTTAGAGTTTAAAGATTTGCATTTTCTGCTACGGTAGCGAGCAGATACAGATTTGCCCATTTTTCATCTAGGTTATTTTCCCCTGGTGGATTATTGTCAATTTCCTGAATTTCCGGATTAAATCTCACTTTCTTGACTTTCTTTTTCTCTTGCCCCTTTTTAATAATCAAATTCCTTTTCTCTGGGGTAAGAGGATTTTCATAATTTGCCCTACGGACAAAGATTCCTTCTTCTATATCTGTGGGATATTTGGAAGAAGAAATTCCCTTTTCTTTAGGTGTACTATCTAATTTGCGGTAGATAGCAGAAATCTTTTGTTTACCCATACTGTAATTTTAATAATTAATCAGTTAACAAGCATATATTCACAGAATGGGAATTAGAAATTCCTAAGTATTTTTCAATTACTTCAATAGGCTTAAAATAGTGAGCTTAATCAGTAAGCTTAAAACAGTGGCTCTGATACCACCTTTTCCTGTCAGGGCCCCCGACCCGGTTTGACCCGTTTCAGGAGCCGCGGGACAGGAATCCCGTGGTGTTTAATTTAGGCGACAGCGGAAGTCTTTTTTTAAAACAGGATCTTTCGATAATTTAAACTGCCCGTTTCATAATTTAGGGATAAATTCCCGTAATTTACAATAATGTGATTTCCCAGGGAAATCTTTTATTTTCAAAACATGTTTCTTTTATTTATTTACACTGAGCCACTTTTCTAAGCTGGGAGTGCTTCACGACACTTTTCTTTGTTCACAACAGATCACCTGAAACATGTTTGAAAAAGGTTTTGTCAGCGGGGAAATGCTGAGTGAATCATTCAGTTTACTAAAACGACACATTTGTTATAATTTACAGTATTAAGGGGAATTACAATGTTTCTGATATCAAACCAACTACCCACAGTATTTGTCACTCGACCATCCATTGGCTAGCCCATTTGTCCAATGGTGTCTGTGACTGTGGTCAGATCACCCCTTGGCTACCCGTTTGTCCAAGTGTGACGGGAAATAAGTAATGTATACAAAACCCCACATACCGGCTGTAACTTGGTGATTACATAGACTTAATCCCTGTAATTATAACTTTGAAAATAACTTGGAGTTTTATAAAACAGTTTGATAAAAAGAGAATGACTCACATTGCAGATTTTAGGAGCAGAGTTTAAGCCTACTGTATAGCCCTGATTAACCTAATTTAAATAACAATGCACACACAAACGGGTTAGTAACTAATTCAGCAGTTACGTCAATTCACGAGATTTAAACCCTCACAACGATCAATAAGTGAAATACTTAATCAATTCAATGGATTCACAACGAATAACAGAGCATAGTCCGAATTCGAACAGCACTCAAACATTCAAGTCGAAATCACAATGAATAATAAAGTATAAGCTCTATTTGAGCAGCACTTAAACAATCGTTGGATAGTTACAATCGATCGGACGTTGAATCGTAATAGCGATCGAGTTATTACCCTGATTGTGGCAGCACTTCGTGAATCGTGTGTGTTTAATTGTACTGTAACAGCCTTAATTCGACGTACACAGAGTATTTTCATGTCGTTTTCAATTCCTCTTTCAAGTCCCAAGGTCGGCTATTTATAGTGATTTTTGGGACTCGCTTACGGACCGTAAGCCATTTCCTTTGCGGTCCATAAGCTAAGCAGTCTAATTATAGGCTGCCTAGGCTCGGGACTAGCTTGCATGATTCAATAATTTTGGCCAATCAGAATATAGCAACGTATTATCTAGATAAATATTCAACTAGGGTTTTGCCCCTTTGAGTTTTAGGGGCCCTGATCTTGATTCCGATTATTCTGAAAATTTTAGGGTTAGTGCAGAATTACTTGGGTGTCTCAATTTGGGTTTCCTTATTATCTAATTATTATCCTAATTATTGATTTTTGTGAGAGTTGTTACATCTACTTTCCTACACACTATACTAGTGTAACTCTTGGTTTCCGGCTCATTCTGTGTTTCAATACCATGTCTGTCTACGTACTGAACTCCGTCAACATTTTTCTGATTTATCTGATAAGTGTGCTACCTTTGTTTCGTGCATCATTTGAATCAATAGAGTTTGCATGCAATAACGATATGACATTTTGCAATATATGATGCACATGTATGTATGATAACAATAATCAAAAAGCAATTCAAGTCATTAATTGTAAATCAGCAGTCATTAAGTCATAATTATTGTCTAATCATTGTACGGATACATGCAAATTTGACTATTGTCACAATTGTCATCTCTTTAGCTTTTGGCAAATTACGATTTACCCCAGTAAAAAATTACAAATTTGCCCTCAGTTCAAAATTACAGAATTACCATCGTTTTAGTTTTTTTTAACAAAACTATAGAGATGTTTTGATTTAATTGGTTGACTCGATTTATTTTTTTATTCATGTCAATGAGTTGCCTAACACTCGCTCATTAGTCCTAACAAATTACAATCTTGCTCCGAGCTCGAAATTACGGTTTTACCATGATTTTAGTTTTTTTTTCTAGCAAAACTATGGTAGTGTTTTTTAATTGGTTGAGAAATATTCGGCCTATCGCCCCGCAACACAGGCGGGGCATCAACTAGTTATCTATATAACATACGGCTAATGGAGCAGGCTCAAGTGTGGGATTAAGCTGGCGAGTGAAATTGGACGAGATTGAAGCAGTGGGCCCAAGTATGGGATTGGGCCAGCACCATGTTTCTTCAATTCTGGAACAGGTCTTCTCTCTCTAGGAGATTGTTATGTTGATTTGATTGATTTTGGGCTACCTTTGGTTATCTATTTATTATGTGGGCTAATTTTGGAGTATTGCAAAGTACTGGTTTATTTGATTGAGCAGGCTGGGAGTATGGGTTTTAGAGCTTGGGCTTGGAGTGCTCTTTTTGGGCGTCATGCTCGTGGGCTTCTTACACACTCCTATGGGCTTTATGGTTGCACCATTATGTAGAGGTGTACAAAAAACCCATACTCGGAATTGGACCCGAAAAAAACCTGGTAAGGTGCTCATTCCTAAGGTCATATCTTGATAGATTACGCCTTAATTATTTAATTGTTGCTCTATTACCAAAGGGCTTGTAGGCTAGAGTTAGTAAGGTGTGTTGGAAAGGTTCTCATTCCTATGTGGTTGAAGGTTCAAGTCCCATGGTGGTGTGGTGGATATAGGTATAGATTTAGAAGTAGAATTAGATGGTGAGTGACTTGGTCATATAAAGAAAAAATTTGTTATTTGAGATAAAGGTATACCATTGATTTGTATTGTTGTGTAGGTTTATCATACGTCTTCTATGTTGGTGGTTATTTGGTGTGCAATCTACTTATGAGTTTGGAAATTTCCTACTATGGCATGTAACATGCTACTTACCTACTTGTAAGGAAATTGAATGATGCGGCCCAATCTGATGATGTAGTCCAGCTGAACGATGAAGCCCAGCTAGTTCCTAATCCAGCTGCAATGGGCCGACCCAAAAGAATGATTAAGAAGCCCAGCCGTTTTGATGATTATGAAATGTGATGGTCAAGAAGAAGTCAGCAACCAACTTCCTTTTTATTAGTTTTTTATTTTCTGCATGTTTCTTAATTATGCCATGATCTCTTACGTGAATCATGGGGTAGTGGTAGAAGTTAATTCCTGAATTTTAGTTGTTTCCTTGTTAAATTAGTTTGCTTATTCTTAATGAAAAATATGAGAAAATTGTTCCAAAATCGTTCCTTTTCTTCTCCTTGATTCTGTGAGTCTGACCCACTTACGGGTAACATCATTTGGTGCTTTCATCGACGTATTCATGCCTCCTCGGAAAGACGGTTCCGCCATAGATGATCCCATAGCTTCCATGATCGAACGACTGGACCGAGTCCTTCTCAACCATGAGGCCACCACCGCTCAAAATACCACTCAGTTCGAATCCCTGCAACAAAACCTCAACACCCTTGTTTCCACCCTCACCGAAACCCTCAAATCACTCCCAAAAACAGTCGAACCCGACAAACCTGCAGTCACCTTCGCCGGACCTTCCCACAAAAACCCGCGACCACCAAAACTTGTTCTTCCGACCTTCGACGGTACCACGAATCCGCTGGACTGGATTTTTCAAGCGGATAATTTTTTCAGTTATCATTCCATCCCACAGGAAGAGCGAATCCAACTTGCTAGCTTTTATTTCACCGGAGAAGCAATCAGTTGGTATAAACACCTCCAGAACAATAACTCACTGGGTACTTGGGCAACTTTCACTAGAGCTCTTGAATTACGCTTTGGTCCGTCTGACTATGAAAACCACCAGGCAACGTTGTTTAAATTGCGCCAAACCACATCCGTTCAAGCCTACCAAGCTGAGTTCGAACGCCTCAGCAACTTCGTAACCAATCTACCAACCGAGGCTCTCATGAATTGCTTTATTTCTGGGTTGAAACCTCATATCAAATCAGAAATCGCCGTTCATAAACCCACTATTCTCCATCAAACCTTTGGCCTGGCTCGAACCATTGAAGATAAACTTGATGTGACACCCATATACACGCCCACTTATACCCCACGACAATCAACAATTAATTCTACACCACCTCTTAAAATTAACCCTTCCTCCACTTCAATATCCAAACCACCCCTACTACCACCACCCACGAAACCTAACATACAAAACACCACTCAACCCCTACCCATGACCAAATTGTCACCCGAAGCTCTTCAAAAATGGAGAGCCGAGGGCTTGTGCTTTCGCTGTCCCGAACGCTACTACCCGGGACATAAATGCAATCCCCCGTAATTTTTGTTGATCGCGGATAATGACGAAGCCATTGATATGCCAGCACCAGACTCTCTGCTCACACCAGAAACCATTAATACCACCCATAACACTACTGAGTTTTTGGCACTCTCCGTTGCCGCCTATTTTGGCCTTTCATCTCCCCGCACCCTCCGACTTATTGGCTTCATCGAAAATCAACAGGTCACAATCTTGGTCGACTCTGGTAGTACCCACAACATCCTTCAACCATGTATTGCGTCACTCCTACGCCTACCGACAACACCCATTAAACCCTTCTCGGTCATGGTGGGTAATGGTGAACATCTCCAATGCAATGGTTTCTTACCTCAGGTGCCGGTCACGTTAAATAAACATGTGTTTCACACTCCTTGTTATGTCTTACCCATTGAAGGTGCTGACTTGGTTTTGGGTATGGAATGGCTCGCATCTCTCGGACCCGTTATGGCCGATTTCTCTATACCTTCTCTTACCTTCAACAAAGATGGCCAACAGTGTATTCTACAAGGTGACTCCTTTAACTCTTTGGTCTCCCCTAGTTCCTTATCATCCTTAATGCGTCACACATCTGTTGCATCCCTCCACACGATGGTTTTTCAACACCAGCCTGGTACCCCACCTTCCATAACACCACTGACACACCCCAACCCAACCATCCAACACTTACTACATACATATAGCCAATTGTTCGATACCCCTCACGGATTACCGCCTCCCAGACCACATGACCACTTCATTCCCACTCTACCCAACGCCAAACCAGTAAATGTTCGTCCATACCGCTACCCCCACTACCAGAAACAAGTGATGACTGAATTAATCACGGAGATGTTACGCGAGGGAATCATCCAACCGAGCCACAGCCCTTACTCATCTCCCGTCCTTTTGGTCCAGAAAAAGGATGGGTCCTGGCGCTTTTGTGTCGATTATAGAGCCTTCAACGCCATTACAATCCGCGATCGCTTTCCCATTCCAACCGTTGACGAATTACTAGATGAATTACATGGTGCAACGATCTTCTCTAAGATCGACTTACGAGCAGGTTACCATCAAATACGGGTGGCACCTTGTGATGTCGGTAAAACGGCGTTTCGGACCATTGACGGGCATTACGAATTTTCGGTAATGCCATTCGGCCTCACGAATGCCCCGTCAACCTTTCAATCAGCTATGAATGATCTCTTCCGTCCAGTTTACGACGTTTTATCTTAGTTTTTTTCGATGACATTCTCGTTTATAGCCCATCAGTTGAGACACATTACCAACACCTTCAATTTGTCATGAACACACTCATACTCCACCATTATCATGCAAAAGAATCCAAATGTATTTTTGGAGCCAAAGAATTACCATTTTTGGGACACATCATTTCAGCAGATGGTGTACGGGCCGAGCCAGAGAAAATACACGCCATTCAAAACTGGCCAACACCATCATCCATGACTACCTTACGCGCATTCTTGGGCCTTACGGGTTACTACCGTAGGTTCGTCAAAGATTATGCTCGAATAGCCGCTCCACTCACTGATATCCTCAAGCTACCTAAGTTTACATGGTCAAGTCAAGCTGAACACTCTCTGCAACAACTCAAACATGCCATGGTTAACCTTATTACCTTAGCCTTACCTAATTTTTCACAACCCTTTGACATTATTACCGACGCCTCGGGCTTGGCTATCAGAGCGGTGCTTGCCCAAAACGACCGACCCATCGGGTTCTTTAGCAAGAAGTTATGTCCGAGAATGCAAACTCAGTCCACCTATACCCGAGAGCTTTACGCCATCACCGAAGCAGTTAAAAAGTGGAGGCAATACTTGCTGGGACGTAAATCCCGTATATTTACGGACCACCACAGTCTCAAACACCTTCTCACCCAGACCATTCAAACACCGGAGCAACACAAATGGAATATCGAAACTCATGGGTTACGAATTTGAGGTGCATTTTAAACCGGGCAAGGATAACTGAGTCGCTGACGCGTTGAGCCGGCTTGATGAAACCACCTTCTTGGCTGTTTCGACACCAAAAGCATTATAGTTGGATGTTGTCCGACGTTACTATACCGACACGGAAGATGGTAAAAAATTAATGTCGACGGTGCATGACGATCCGGCTGCGTTCCCACATCACAGAGTTAAAGATGGTGTTCTCCTTCTTCATGGTAAACTTTACATACCCAAACTCACTGAATTACGTAATTATTTGCTTGAAGAATTTCACTCAACTCCATTGGGGGGGCATTCGGGTATTAAAGCTACAACACAACAGTTATCACAAATTTTTGCATGGTCTAATCTTAAGAAAGATGTGGCAGCCTTCATCCAACATTGTGTGACTTGTCAAACTACCAAACCACAAAACCACAAACCGTATGGATTATTACAGCCATTGCCGATTCCATCTAACACTTGGGAGGACATTTCAATGGACTTCATAACTCAATTACCTCTTTCCCAAGGTAAATCGGCCATTTGGGTTATTGTCGATCGCCTCACCAAGGCAGCTCATTTCATTGCTTTGGCACCAAATTTTACCGCAGCATCATTGGCGACAATTTTTTTACGAGAGTTTTACAAACTTCATGGTCTGCCAAAATCAATTGTGTCCGACCGGGACCCTTTGTTTCTTAGTCGATTCTGGAAACAATTGTTCCAGCAACTCGGTACCAAGCTCCACCATTCAAGTGCATATCATCCACAAAGCGACGGTCAATCTGAAGTAGTGAACAGGTGCCTCGAGAGCTATCTACGTGCATATGTGCATAATGAACCAAAGAAATGGTTTCAATACTTATACCTTGCAGAATTTTGGTATAACACCTCACACCATTCAACCATTAAGATGACTCCGTTCCGTGCCGTGTACGGCCGAGAAGCCACTGCTATTCATGGCGACATAATTGCTACCACCAAGACAGCCTCCATTGAATCATCATTGGAAGAACATCAAAGGTTACTCAACATGCTTAAAGAATCTCTGAGCCACGCAAAAGAGGTGATGACGTCACAAGCAAACAAGCACCGAATCGACAAGGAATTTCAAGTCAATGGTTATGTGTATCTCAAACTTCAGAAGTATCGGCAGATTTCCGTTGACAACTAAAAGAACCACAAGCTTTCGAAACGTTACTTTGGTCCATACCGTATCATCGAACGGATTGGATCGGTGGCTTACAAATTAGAGTTGCCAATTAATGCTAAAATTCATCCGGTGTTCCACGTATCGCTATTGAAGCCTAGTTCCAGTTCCCAACCATCAGATGAAGTACCGGATTCCAACGTCACCATTGAAGAAGTGAATACTGAACAACCAGAGCACATTGTCAATTTTCGAGTCAACGAGCATGGCGCGGAACAGCTACTGGTTAAATGGATTGATCGCGATTTAGCTGAAGCAACATGTGAGGATATGGATGAGTTTACTCTGCAGTTTCCAAGCTTTCAAGTCAACCTCGAGGACGAGGTATCTTTTCGGGACCAGGGCATTGATGCGGCCCAATCTGATGATGTAGTCCAGCTGAATGATGAAGCCCAGCTAGTTCCTAATCCAGCTGCAATGGGCCGACCCAAAAGAATGATTAAGAAGCCCAACCGTTTTGATGATTATGAAATGTGATGGTCAAGAAGAAGTCAGCAACCAACTTCCTTTTTATTAGTTTTTTATTTTCTGCATGTTTCTTAATTATGCCATGATCTCTTACGTGAATCATGGGGTAGTGGTAGAAGTTAATTCCTGAATTTTAGTTGTTTCCTTGTTAAATTAGTTTGCTTATTCTTAATGAAAAATATGAGAAAATTGTTCCAAAATCGTTCCTTTTCTTCTCCTTGATTCTGTGAGTCTGACCCACTTACGGGTAACATCATTGAATCTATTTTTCTTGTAAAGATAGTCTCTTTATTTGTGGAAGACAATATGATATATTTACTTAACATAGCACAATTAGTGAAAATACATACATAAACATAAAAGGATTCAAACTGGTATAGCCCAGTTGGTCAGGGGATTTTCCACTAAGTGGTTTCCTCCTTTGGAGGTCTTAGATTCGATAACTACTAAATGAAAATTATGTAAATATGGGAGAGCACCTTTGGAAGGGATTCGAACTTGGAGTGAGTGGTTCAAACAACATATGCTGGCCCTTTGGAGTAAGCTGGAAATCCAGTTAATCTGTCGTTCAAAAAAAATTCAAACTGGTGTCTTTATTAGTTGCCTAAGCCTGGGTTTTTTTATGCAGCTCCATGGCTTGTTCATCCATCAATGTGAGATTTGTTTAACTTATTTCATCATTTTTAAGTTTCATATCAAACTTGCTACTTTTAACATAGATATCTCATTCATCTAAGCTTCAACTTGGACAAGTCTTAGCTTGTTGCGAAACTCTCAACAAGGATAAAGCAAACTTATAAACAATTACTTAAATAACTTATATATAAATACAATTATTTGTGTACAAGGTAAGTTAAACACGTATATCAACTAATTTTCCCAACTATCCTCACATGGAAGGAGATCTATCAAAATCACACAAGAGTCCGGATGAAACCTCAATAATTCAATATTTATGTTGGTCTGATGTTTGTGTAGATGGCAATATTTGTTCATCCTAATGGTTGTGTGTGCTAGGTCATCATGATCGGTCCAACTCCTAATGGTTGTGTGTCCTAGGTGATCATGCACACTAGATGTTTTTTTGCGGTAGCTCATAGGAATGCCCTCACCCCACCCTTAAAAAAAGTCATTTGAAGACACCCACTTTTCCATAAATCATAAAAAAGTTATAAGCTTCACATCATATTTTTTTTTAGTATTAAACCAATATCATTTCATATAAAAACTTTAAGGACAATTACACCAAAATAGCCGGTAAGCGGGCAACAAGCTGCGCCGCTACCCCTTTTTGAATAGCGAAACCTAACCTAGTAAAAACGAAACCCCGATCTCTAGGAGACGAAATGTTGCTGTGAACAACCCGTTGGACCCGTTCAAGAAATCTGATGGCTTCTAGGGCTAGCGAGCCAAAGGTATCACAGGCAAAAGGGATAAAGGAATGTTGATTATCCTCGCAGGCTTTTGCATGTTTCTCCATTTTCTTTGCTGCCGCCTTTGCAATTGCCTGACCAGGGACAAAACCTGTATCCCGTAAGCCTACAAGGGGGGAAACCCTGGTAAGATCGACACACGCGTGTTTACCTGCATCCCACCCGAAAACTAAAACGTCCACGGGGCGCAATGTGGATCTTCCTTCCCTCGGGTCTGTCAAAAAGTTTACGGGGGCTTCTTTCTTGACCGAGATCCCCGCCCGTTTGAGGATGTCCCCCAAGACATCCTGCACCCAGTCGTGCCTATACTTAAAACCTGGCAGTTCTTTACAGTGCAGAGCATGCTCCCCAAATTGGTCTAAGCAAGCTTTCCGGCAAATCGGGCATTGCTCATCATCAGGGAACATAGGAATCATGAGCCGATATTTTAAGATAGCACGGTATTCAACGGCTGACATCTTTTGGCCTAAGCCATCGATGGGGATGACCGATAGAAAATCTTGGGCGTGGGGGCCCCGCAAACATTCTAGGACGGCGTTCTGACGAGGGGTCGTACAGAAATCTGATTCAATATTCTGAGCGATACAACAAAACAGAGCACTCGCCAAAGTCTTCTGGGTCTTCGGTGGGGCGGTGTCCCTGTTAGCGAAACCACCAATATCCAAATCCGGTAGGTGTCTATGCAACTCCCCCAGAGCCATGTCATAATCCCCATCCATCCCAACAACCCCACTCTCGCGTAAGATGTGATCTTGCAGCCCCCACGATTGAGCTCGCGAGGCAACAAAACCGTAAATGGAGACATCCGTGGCCGATATAAGCCTCAGCCCCCCCATCTTACAGGGCAGAGAAGCAACCCGCCACTGAAAATCCCCAAAAAACGGGCCCCCACACACCACAATGTCCTCTATAGCCCCCCGTAGCCCTTTATCGAATAAGGATACCGCCTCCTTTACAAACACAGGTTGACAAGTTCGCAGTCCAAAAAGGAGCTTGGCGACACCCATGCAAGAGCGCAGCAGGAGAAGCTCACTTTGCGGGTCTCGGAGTTGCGAAAGACTACTCATAAGGCCCACTGCCCGGGAAGCTCGCCGCGCAGCCAAAGCACTAATGAAACTAGGGTCCCGGCTAACAGCTCCCCCAAGGAGTCTCACGCCCCCCCCCCCCCCCGTTGGTCTTCCAATCTCCTTCGGGAATAAACTAGCCTCCAATTTTTCTCCATTACAAGACGGCCAGTATACCTCTGTTTTTTTTATATTAAGCCGGAGCCCCAAAGGCGGCCCCTCAGATTGAATGATAGCCAGAGCCTTTGCTACCTCAGATGTTTTCCCCATAATAGTACCATCATCCAAATACCACGCGTGGAAGGGCAGGGTGCAACTGTCTCGTATACGTTGTGTGAGGGGGTGCAAGACAAGGGCGAACAACAGAGGTCCCAAAGGATCCCCCTGCTGGACCCCCATGGACGACCCAATACAGTCATTACCCACATTAAGCCTAGCGGTTTGCACAAAATGAAAATGTATCCAAGGAAATATAGATGGGCATCGAATCCAAACCTCCCGCAGAAGAGCTGTGCGATCCACTAGGTTGGAGGTATTGGAGAAGTCAACGGTAAGCATGGCGAAGGCCCCATCATCGTGAAAGGCGTTAAGGAACCTGTTCGCGCTATGGAGGATAGCTTCAGCCCCATCTGGTGTCCCAACCCCGAATTGATGATCCCCCAGGTACCTAACCATCTCTTTCCCTACCTTTCTCATCGCTATCTTGGAAACCAGCCTACGCCAAATGGCCCCGACCGCAATAGGACGGATTCCCCCCATCAGGTTTCAGCAAGGGGGTCAGAGGAGCGGCGGCAACGAACTTAGCAAGAGACCTGGGGCATAACCCCCCCAAGAAGACATTGACTACCCCGGTGATGGCTAAAACTAAACCCGAGGAAGTTGAGGACCCCTCTCCACAAAAACTATCCAGTAAGTGTTGCGCCCTGAGCCCATCTCTCCCGCACGAGGTTCCTTTGGGGAATGACTTAATGCACTCCAAAACGCACTCCGCATCAACAGTTAAGGGTGCCTGAGGGATTGTGTCTGCCGGCACAACCGGAGGGGGCGTAACCGGGTGTTTATCCGCGAGGGCCTCCATAGTGGAGGGCCCAAAGGGGGCCACGCCAGAAGAGGACAACACCTTGACCGCAGCTGTGAAATGACCATCTGCCACTTTACGAAGGCACTGCTTAACATTGGTTCGGCCCTCCCGACCAATGTTTATTAGCTAACCCCTAAAGTGACCCTTCGTAGTTGTTTATGCAAGTGTCCACATAACTGTTAATTAAGACCACCTTTAGGAAACAGAAAAACTATTGATAATGAACGACGAGATCAATTTTTCGTGTTATCAATTTATATTAAGATAGTTAGTAAACGGGTAACAAGTTGTGGCGCTACCTCTTAAGTATTTGTTTTTATATGGTTCATCCTTGACGTCAGTCACACCGTAATTCTTAATGACGATTGTTAATTTTACAAGTATTCATTGTGGAATAAACAAATAATCGAAAAAACATTAACTCTTAAGTCGTATATTTTCAACATTAGTTCTATATGATGTGGACTAAGACAGTAACACCTACCCTTAATTTGCAGGTGTATATATTTTTCAGAATATGAAAACAACTATACGAGTTGAGATGTATCAATTTCACAATCTAACCAAAAAAATATATGACATTTATGTATAACATAAAACTTATTGTAACCAAAGTTCAGTAATTTTTTTTTATATTTTCCTATAAATTCTAATAAAGTAGAACATCTTTTTTTAATCTTGTATCCACATATTTTAATGGGTTATTGGATTTTAATAATCCTAAGTTTCATCTGTTGGCCGATAATAATCCAAACTTTAAAAATTCCCTCTAATGATGCTAACTTGTAAAAGTTTGGCCCCCGTTGATCCTTTTCAAACATATAAGAATTTGGTCTACTCAATAGATTCTAGTGCACCTCAATACTCCTTAATTGATTTAAGTGCACCTATGTTAGAAAATGATCAATAGGGACAAATTCTTACAAGTTGGGATCGTTGGAAGTAATTTTTTAAGTTGGAATCATTATCGGCCAATAGTTGAAACTTAGGATTATTAAAATTCAATAACCCTATTTTAATTTTATGTGTATAAACAGCCAATTTTTAAGTACTAAAAATATAAAATTGTCTGGATGTCTAAAAATCACATATGAACATTTGCATTGAAGAAGATATGTACTACCATCACTAAATGTAACCCGGGTGCCGACCAAGATTCCGTTTATTTACTTAAGCAGAACTGATGTGGATTATTCAAGAATCGAAGTTGATTTCCTTTATAAAAAGAAGATCTCAATGAACTTCTATGAAATGATTTTGTTGGTGCATAATGTCTAAAGCCTGCGTCTTTGTAAAGTTAGATTAACGTATATGGTCTAGACAGGTTATTTTGTATTAGTTCAGGGGTTATATGTGTAACTTTATGAAAATTAGAATGTAGGATCGCTTTTGTGACATGTGTCCACAAAAGCGAACCAGGCTGGATCGCTCATGTGGACATGTCACAAGAGCGGTTCCAGAATCCTATAAATACGCCTGAAGTTGTCTTCATTTGTAACGTTGTTGTCACACCCCGATTTCCACGTGTCTCACCAGTGGGCCCGGTGGGGGATTACCGTGACGATGTTGGCAACAATATAGTCAAACCACACAATTATATAAATGCACAGCGGAAGCTTAAAGATAAATATATACTTCAACCTCTGGTTGTAATATCGAATGTATTACAGAAGTCGAATACATCCATAGCGGATCAAAATAATAATAAAATATTGTTCATTCAGATACGGCATCGAGTTTGCGAGACTATTCGTGATGCTTAGGAAGCTAATACCAGCCCATTTCGTATAGTACCTGCACTTAATCTTTTGGGGAAAATACGTCAGTTTACACTGGTAAATACATTCAACTGACACATTTGAAAATGTTTATTAAAATTGATTTGAATGCACAAGGCACAAACTCTTTTATAACTTGGGAAAATTATTAAAATCTTGTGAACGTTTTACATGTTCTTTTATGCGTTCAGTAGCCCGGGTCATGCCGGGTTAAAGATTTATAGACACACCACATTGCGTAAAACCGTAGTATAAAAACCAACGGCTACGTCTTTTAGTTTAATGTCGACAATATATACCGGGTGTACGCCTACACCGGGATGTCGATGGTCGTGGCCATTTCGTAAAATGATGCCAAGGATATCCGGGACAATGGTCATTAAACCCCCCAAAGGCTTTTAAGAAACAAAACTGTTTAAATGAGCCGATCATATTATTTAATTAACCAACTAAGCGATGGAAAAATATAATGCTCAATCAAGCGGTATTAACATACTTTAACCCAAGCCCATATAGGGGAAATAAGTTAAAGTATTTACCTTTGCAAGTATTATTCCTTTAATTTGGATTAAATCACCGATAGCTTTTACTGGGGCTCCTAATCTGGAACGAAGGTTTTAATTAACCTCTTAGAATCCTAACGAGTCTTTATAATGGCCGTAGCCTAGACCGGTTGGTTCCGATATGTGAATACGGTTTAATCGCGCGAAAAGGCGAAAACCGAGAATGGAGTGTGATTCTGACCCAACAAGTTCAGAGACTTGTTTTATATAGGTCTAAGGTTCACACTCTGGATTTTGGGGTTCAAATAATATAATTTGACCGTATCGGCTAATTTATGAAAACTAGTTTCATAAGCCGAACCGTGCGCGCAATAGGCGAAACGGTTAATTATGAGAGTCTTACGCTTATTTCCTAAGTCAATATGCCTTAAAGAGGTTGTGGTATCAGTAGGATACCTTCCGTGATGCCCGTAACGAGTTTAAGTTAATATTATGCCCCGTAGGGGCTTTGCGGTCATTTTAAGACTTTTAAAGGGGCTTTTCGAGTTCTACAGGAAATCGGAGTTTCCCGAACAGCTTATAAAGCTTAAAATACTTTATTTATTATTTAAAATCAGTAGCAACTGGAATCGGGTCAAAAGACCTTGTAGAACTCAAGTTTTGGCCGAAAAGGGCATATTCGGTATTTACCGAACCGTAGCCATAACCGCAGGTTATGAGCAAGGTAAAAATTATAAAAAACTCAAAAATTCCCAAAATATTATTTTACGACAGTGGGTGAAAGTTTTGGATGACGAAATCTTGGTTTAGATAGGTGTTATGCTAATTGCGCCGTTTATTACAAAAGTTTATTTTAATTACGCTAACTAGCATAACTCTCATTCTAGACCTCGAATTGACGTGAAACTTTAAGGACATGTTTATAATTTAATAAGCAAGGTTCTGGTCCGTTCACTTGTCCGAAATACTCGTTTTATTTTCAAAATGGCGTTACGGTCAACTTTTAGGCGATTAACGGAAATGCGTAAAAGACTCGGATAACTCATGAACCGATCACAGAGGTTTATACCCTCATGTAACCTGATCCTAAGGGAGTCCTAAGGTATATTTATACCTCACTAAAACGGGTCAGAACTGAAGTCAAAGCAAAAGTCAAACTTTTGCGACATTCGGCTCCGAACCGGGTCAATATAGCAAATGGTCGATTCAAACGAGCGCAAACAAGTTTATATGCTTAATATCATGTTTTATGAACATCAAAACAGGTTTCATAACGTGTACATTACAGATTATGTAGAAAACGGCAAAATGACTTTCTGTTGACTTTTTAAGTGCGCGTTTGACTCGATATTTGACATAGTTAGAGTGGTGATCAGAGGGAACCCTTTTAGGGGTTTATTACCCACATAAATACCAACTCAAAACTACTTTTGATCCGTCATAAGACTGAACCATTTGCAAGTTATTGTAATGACAACCGTTAGTTACGATGGTTGTGTTTATAGGCTAAAACTATGGAAATGTATGACCAAAGTGGTTATGAACGACTTACAGAAGTTGTATCTTGCTTATAGAGCAGAGATGGATGCTTGGGAGCTCCTAGAATGATCAGAGATGTGTGTTTGAGGTGTGGTGAACTTATGAGCCAAATGTGGCTATTTATAGTGTTCAAAAGACCTCAAGATCATCACAACTCAGTCTACTTTTGATCATGGATCATGGGCAGGTGTCCCTAAGTGATATGGGTCAAGTGTAGGGTGCCCATGCCTCATTCATTGGTGTTTGATCGTTCAAAGGCTCCAAAAGGCAAGTAGTTACAACTTTCTGCATCTGGGCGTCCCACGCGGCCCGCATGGGAGTTCCATGCATTTTTAATGCGGGTCGCCTGAGATTCATATATCAGACGCGTAAAACAGGAGGCTCGCGGCCCGCCTCAACTTAACCTTAACCATCACGCGGGTCGCGAGAGGCTTGGTTTCCAGAAATTTTAAATCTTTTGAAATGATTACGAAATCCTGGTAATTAATAACGAAATCTTTCGTAATTATTAACCTGCCCTTTCGGGTTTGAAGGGGTAACTTTGCGGTTTGGCCCTCGGTTATTTACCGATAGGGGCCTCGTGTTATTTACCCGCATTATTAAGTCCCCGGTTAGTTTATTAATTATTTGGAAAGCCTTAACTTTCACTGTTGACGCTTTTAACCCTTCTCATACGAATTTGAGTATTACTCTCTCGTTTTAAGACGGAACTTCGCGGAATTTATACAGTATATTCTAGTGAGCGTATAATACTGTTACGAAGCCTTGGGAACGTTAAAGGGTCACTCAGAGGTATAATTAAACATGTTGACACAGTTAACCCCTGTAGCTCGTAATCTCTCACTTTCTTCCGCGTTTCGCTTCCGTACGATCTATGTTCTATTCGTTTGAAGGTACAAGCATTATTTAGGGTTACTATACAGTATATTTACCCTTGTTGACATTTATAACCCTCGAATTTATATACTTTCAAGGTTTGTCAAAATTAATCCTTTATTCAATATTAATGTCACGTGTAAACAAATGACACGTGTTAACACATTATTGGATGCAAAAAAAAATTCGAGGTGTTACATCCTCACCCCCTTAAAATAAATCTCGACCCAGATTTACTCAAATAAATAGGGGTACTTTTCTTTCATTGTGTCTTCGACTTCCCACGTATATTCGGGACCTCTACGAGCATCCCATTTGACCTTTACAATCGGTACGTGCTTTCTTCGAAGTTTCTTCACCTGTCGATCTTCAATCGACAAAGGTTTTTCTATAAATTTTAAGCTCTCATCTATATGCACATCTGTGTGTGGAATCACCAATGATTCATCGGCGAAGCACTTTTTGAGATTGCAGATGTGGAACACATTGTGAATTCCATTGAGCTCTTCAGGCAAGTTCAACTTATAGGCGACTGACCCGACCCGTTCAATGACCTCAAAAGGTCCTATGTATCTCGGACTCAGTTTGCCTTTCTTGCCGAAACGCATCACCCCCTTCCAGGGTGATACTTTAAGCAACACTTTTTCACCTACTTCGAAGTGAAGATCCTTACGTTTTGGATCAGCGTAGCTTTTCTGCCTATCGCGGGCAGCTTTGAGACGTTCCCGGATCTGGACAATCTTGTCCGTTGTCTGGAAAACTATCTCTGGTCCTGATAACTGGACCTCTCCTACTTCCGCCCAACAAACAGGCGATCTACATTTTCTACCGTATAATGCCTCGAAAGGCGCAGCCTTAATGCTGGTATGGTAGCCATTATTGTAGGAGAATTCGATTAGGGGTAGGTTCTTATCCCAGTTACCACCTAAATCGATCGCACATGCGCGAAGCATGTCTTCTAACGTTTGGATAGTACGCTCACTTTGACCGTCCGTCTGTGGATGGTAAGCCGTACTGAAGTTTAAACGCGTGCCCAAAGATTGCTGGAAACTCTTCCAGAAATGAGACGTGTATCTAGTATCCCTGTCGGAGATAATAGACACAGGTATGTCGTGTAAGGCTACAATCTTATCAACATAAAGTTGGGCTAACATATCGGAGCTATACGTCTCCTTAATGGGTAGAAAATGAGCTGATTTAGTCAGCCTATCGACTATGACCCATATTGTATCGTTTCCTTTCCTGGTTTTGGGTAACTTGGTTATGAAGTCCATAGTTACGCATTCCCACTTCCACTCGGGAAGCTCAGGCTGTTGTAGCAAGCCGGACGGCTTTTGGTGCTCGGCTTTGACTTGGGCACAAGTCAAGCACTTTGCTACATGGGCGGCCACAGACTTTTTCAAGCCTATCCACCAATAATTTGCCTTTAAATCTTGATACATCTTGTCTGCTCCAGGATGGACTGAGTATTTGGAACTATGGGCTTCCTGGAGGATAACATCTCGTAGTCCTCCATAAATCGGAACCCATATTCGTCCGTTTAATCTAAGGATTCCATCCTTGCTAAGAGTCAACTGCTCCTCAGTTACTCCTAACTTTTCATTAGGATAATTAGCTTCCAACACAACCTCTCGCTGTGCAGCTAAAATCCTTTCAATTAAATTGTTCTTGACCTCCATGCTTTTGGCATTGATTCGAATAGGTTTTACCCTTTCTTTCCTGCTTAAGGCATCAGCAACCACATTCGCTTTGCCGGGATGGTACCTGATCTCGCAATCATAGTCATTCAAGGTTTCCATCCAACGGCGCTGCCTCATGTTCAACTCCTTCTGGTTGAACAGGTGCTGGAGGCTTTTGTGATCAGAATAAATCACGAATTTAATACCATAAAGGTAATGCCTCCACAATTTTAGTGCAAATACAACGGCACCCAACTCCAAATCATGGGTAGTGTAATTCTTTTCGTGCACCTTTAATTGCCTTGAAGCATAGGCAATCACCTTGCCCTTTTGCATAAGCACACACCCCATGCCCGTGTGTGACGCATCGCAGTAAACTACGAATTCATCTGTACCTTCAGGTAGTGTCAACACAGGTGCATTGCTTAGCTTCTGCTTCAGAATTTCGAAGGACTCTTGCTGCTTTGGGCCCCAAATAAATTTTTCTTTCTTCTTGGTTAAGGAGGTCAAGGGCGCAGCAATCCTCGAAAAATTTTCAATAAACCTCCTGTAGTACCCTGCTAACCCCAGGAAACTACGGATCTCGGTAGGCGTCTTTGGCTCTTGCCAGTTCATGACTGCCTCTACCTTAGCGGGATCTACTTGGATACCACGCTCACTCACAACGTGCCCTAAAAACTGAACCTCTCGTAGCCAGAATTCACATTTCGAGAATTTGGCGTAGAGTTTCTCACGCTGTAGTAATTTGAGAATGCAACGGAGGTGCTTCTCGTGGTCAGCTTGGTTCTTGGAATATATAAGGATATCGTCGATGAAGACTATGACAAATTTGTCCAAATACGGCTTGCAGACGCGATTCATGAGATCCATGAACGCAGCCGGTGCATTTGTGAGCCCAAAAGGCATCACTAGGAACTCGTAATGACCATAGCGAGTCCTAAATGCTGTCTTGTGTACATCTTCATCTCTGACCCTTAGCTGATGATAACCCGACCTCAAGTCGATCTTCGAGAAATAGCTTGCTCCTTGCAGCTGATCGAATAGATCATCGATCCTCGGCAAAGGATATCTATTCTTTATGGTAACTTTATTTAGCTCACGATAATCGATGCATAAGCGCATCGATCCGTCCTTCTTCTTTACAAATAGGACCGGTGCTCCCCAGGGAGATGAACTAGGTCTGATAAAACCTTTCGCCAGCAGTTCATCCAACTGGGTCCTTAGTTCTTTCATTTCCGTTGGAGCTAGCCTGTAGGGTGCTCTTGCTATCGGAGCTGCTCCAGGAATGATGTCTATTCTGAACTCCACTTGTCTATCTGGTGGCAAACCAGGTAGTTCTTCAGGAAAAACCTCAGGGTATTCAGAAATGACAGGAAGATCCTCGATCTTCGGCTTCGGTTCTTCAATTATCACCTGAGCCATGTAAATTACGCAGCCTCTGTTCAAACACCTTGAAGCTTTCAGCATAGATACGTCTTCGGGCAACCCGTACTGCGTATCTCCTCGAATGGTAAGCGATTCTCCACTCGGAGTCTTTAAAACTATCTGCCTCTTGCCGCAAATGATTTGGGCCTGGTTATGGGATAACCAGTCCATGCCTAGCACAATGTCAAAACCCGCTAATTTGAAGGGAAGTAGAGATAAAGGAAAAGAATGGTTCCTAATGGACATTTCACATCCTTCTAGAACAGTAGAGACGGTTTCGATCGTGCCGTCTGCTAACTCTACTTCGTATTTCACATCAAGGGTTTTGATAGGCATATTTAGTAGTTGGCAAAATTTCTGGTCTACAAAGGATTTATCAGCGCCAGAATCGAATAGTACTCTTGCAAATATATTATTTACGAGAAAAGTACCTGTAAGCACGTTGTCGTTCTGGACCGCTTCCTTTGCATCCATGCGAAAAAATCTCGCATTTGACTTCTTTGTCTCCTCCGCCTTCTTGGCGTTCTTAGGGCAGTTACTCTTGATATGCCCCTTTTCGTTGCAACCATAGCAGGTTGCATCCTTGATCTTTTTGCACTCCACAGTCTTATGATCCTTGGACTTGCATAGTCCACAGGAAGGAGTCTTTGATTGCGACTGTGAGTTTGATGCAAATCTACATTTTCCAGAGTGGGGTTTCTTGCAGACTTTGCAGTTGGGCCTTTCACCAGCTTGCCCATATTTCTTTGCCTCCGACCCTCTTTTGCCTTCACCGTTTCCACGGTGCTTCTTCCCTGATCTTCGTGAGGTATCATCCTCACGTTTTCTTTTCTCAGCCTCCTTGCTCCTTAGTGTCCTCAGATGGACAGCGTCTAAGGTGAGAGACAAGGAGAGGTCAGTAACTGACCTGAAGGTCGTCGGCCGAGAGGCCTTTACACTCGCCTTTATCGCGGGCTCTAAGCCCCCAATGAAACGGGCGATTCTTCGAGGTTCTGGTGTCACAAGGTATGGGACCAGACGAGACATTGTATTGAAACTCGTCAAATATGCCTGGCAGTCCAGGTTCGTCATCACCAGTGACACAAAGTCAGCCTCGATCTTTTCAACCTCATGCTGAGGGCAGTAGTTTTCCTTAATGAGAGCAATAAATTCCTCCCACGTCATTTTGTATAAAGCAGACTTACCAGATGCCTGCACCAACGCTCTCCACCATGCCAGGGCCTCGCCCTTAAATGACTGTGACACATACTTCACCACATCCCTCTCTGCACACCCGCTGATGTCCACAATAGTGTCCATCTCATCTAGCCAGGTGATACAATCAACAACACCCTTCTCCCCTGTAAATTCCCGGGGCTTACAAGATACAAAGTATTTGTAGGTGCAACCCTTAGCATTTGATGCATCAGTATATTCTCTATCGCGATGAACGGTGTTCTCAGTGGACGAGTGTTTGTCGTCATCTTTCTTGGGTTGAGAGGGTGGTTTGGAGTGTGTCTTTGGTTTAGAGGGTGGTTTTGATACGGTTCTGCCTTGGGACTCAGTATATTGACGATCAAGGGCTGCCTGAACAGCATTGTCAATCAGAGCCTTTAGCTGTGCGCCCGTCAGATGCACTGGCGCATTGTCGTAGTCATCTTCATTTGTATGGCTGTTCTCTCCATTGGGATCCGCCATTGTAACTTGAATCTGCTACAGAAGATAACAAAATTTTATTCAGGAGATTATTAAATAATTGTCTTTTATGACAATTTGTCAACCATGGTAACAGAGACCATATTTGGTTAACTTATTACTCATTAATTATTAGGATTTGAATATATCCTATTTCAGCTATATAAATAACATTGGCGGCATAAAGCCTAATCACGAGGATGTTTTATACTATTAGCCGAGATTTCAGAGAATCAAAGGCATAGAGGTTTGAACCGTAGTTCTTTTATCTCTTTCTGACAGGGAGTCATAGACCACCACTGCCTTTTGTCTTTATAAGACAATTATTACGGCCCATAGGCACTACACCTCAAATGGATGTTTTAATATGGTTGGCCCGTAGGCACTACATCACTAATGGATGGTTTAATATGATTGGCCCGTAGGCACTACATCATTAATGGATGTTTTAATAAGGTTGGCCCGTAGGCACTACATCACTAATGGATGGTTTAATATGATTGATCACCTTCATTGGTGATTTAACCCACGATTTATAAATCATTTAGTTGGGTTTTGAAATCCTTAAAGGATTATTGTATAAGAATGACGTGCGTGATTTTAACGAATCACATCTGCCATGAATGTCAACGTGCTTGCAGCGGTTAACAGGGAATCTGAATCTTTTAATTAAGTCCTACCATCTTGACCGGATCTTAAAAGACACCAGGCTAGGTTTCACTCGTAAGATTCTTTATCTAGGCAGATCAATTTAAAAGGAATGGTTTTGATTTGTTTCATACATATTAAAACAAAACTCATAACATACATTCCATAATCTCAAATACAATTACATATTGCCCTAAACGGGTCTTTCAAATAGTACATACCTCCATAGAGGTTAATAATAAGTGACAAGTCCACGCAGGGACTAATACAAGATAGGTGTCCATGTAAGGACTAAAAGATAAGTCCACGTAGGGACTGAAATACAATAAGTGTCCACGCAGGGACTTATTTCAAAAATAGAAATTACATTAGTACAACTATTAAGGGCTAATGGTCACGTTTCTTCTTTTTGCCCTTTAGTAGGTTCGCCAAGCCTTTGAGAAATCCTCGGTGGCTCTTTTTCTCTTCTTCGAACTCTCTCTCCACACGATCTAGTCGATGGAGTATCTCTTCCTGTTCAGGAGGAGAAAATCGTGGTTGTGGCGCGTGTTGCGGAGCTGGGGGTCTGGGAGGTATTGGATACCCATGAGCTGAGTAGTCCGGTGGTCCCATGTTCCCATGAGCTCCGTCAGGGTAGCGCGCATTATATCTAGCCGACACCACATATGGGTCGCGCTCGTAATTGTAGTTATATTGTGCTTGTGACGGTTCGAACGGGTTGTAAGCCGTTGGACCCGTGTAAGCAGGTATGGGTTGATCATACCCAAATGGTGGCGAATTTGGTGCAGCTGGTGCGGAGTTCACCTCCTGTATAGGACTTGAAGGTCCTTCTTCTTGTAGTGGCGGATAGTGGCTACTACTAGAATGTCGAGGGGTGCTGAAGTGGATACCCCCTCCTCCTCGTGTGGACATACGAGCATTTGTCCTCCTACGCCTTGGCGGATCAGGCATTACTGGTTGCGCCGGTGGCGGAGGTGGTGGCGTAACTGCCTCAAAGCGTGAATCCTCAGAGGGATCCTGTGGATGTCGCGGTTGTTGTGATGTCTGTTGAGGTGGCGTGTAGTACCACTCATGTCGGTCGAACAACGCTTGGAAACTATCTGGTCCCTGATAGGGTGTGCCATGGAAGGATGACCCATCAGAGACTTCTATCGGATGCGTGGGCGTACCACGAGCAGGTTCAGTTGGATCAGTATCTTCATCCATATGGTCCTCGGAGAAGTGATCTTGTGGCCCTAGTGGAACAAAACCTGAAGGTTCCTGTATGTAGTCAGCTGGATTAAACTGACCTATGTAGTAGGGAGTAGGGTCGTCGTAATTTCGGTGCGATACCGAACGTTGTAGAGGTATGAAGGAAGGTTGTGGGTTGTTGGGATCATTCTCTGAGTTTGGCCCAAAGGAGTGCCGGTAGGATGGCGTCGAGCTGTGCGAGGTGGAATGCCTCGCGGGTTCGTAAAGATCTCTTCGTCGTTGTGGCTCTTCGCTCCGTGTCATCGAAGGATGTCTTGTACCAGATGGTCCAGCTTCGTTATCGTGATGTGTCACGACTTCTCCTCTGCCTCTTCTTCCCCTTCCTCTTCCTCGGAATATAACAGGTGGCATTTTCCTGCTTTATAAATCTTTAAATTCCAGTAATAAAAGAAAACGACAAAATTGGAATAACAATTCGAATTTGTCCTAAGTTCTTGTCTAGACTCAAGTATGTGCAATTGTGTTATTGAGATTAAACACAATAGGATAGTGTTTAATTCACTCAATGTTGGCTCTGATACCAACCTGTCACACCCCGATTTCCACGTGTCTCACCAGTGGGCCCGGTGGGGGATTACCGTGACGATGTTGGCAACAATATAGTCAAACCACACAATTATATAAATGCACAGCGGAAGCTTAAAGATAAATATATACTTCAACCTCTGGTTGTAATATCGAATGTATTACAGAAGTCGAATATATCCACAGCGGATCAAAATAATAATAAAATATTGTTCATTCAGATACGGCATCGAGTTTGCGAGACTATTCGTGATGCTTAGGAAGCTAATACCAGCCCATTTCGTATAGTACCTGCACTTAATCTTTTTGGGGAAAATACGTCAGTTTACACTGGTAAATACATTCAACTGACACATTTGAAAATGTTTATTAAAATTGATTTGAATGCACAAGGCACAAACTCTTTTATAACTTGGGAAAATTATTAAAATCTTGTGAACGTTTTACATGTTCTTTTATGCGTTCAGTAGCCCGGGTCATGCCGGGTTAAAGATTTATAGACACACCACATTGCGTAAAACCGTAGTATAAAAACCAACGGCTACGTCTTTTAGTTTAATGTCGACAATATATACCGGGTGTACGCCTACACCGGGATGTCGATGGTCGTGGCCATTTCGTAAAATGATGCCAAGGATATCCGGGACAATGGTCATTAAACCCCCCAAAGGCTTTTAAGAAACAAAACTGTTTAAATGAGCCGATCATATTATTTAATTAACCACCTAAGCGATGGAAAAATATAATGCTCAATCAAGCGGTATTAACATACCGTAACCCAAGCCCATATAGGGGAAATAAGTTAAAGTATTTACCTTTGCAAGTATTATTCCTTTAATTTGGATTAAATCACCGATAGCTTTTACTGGGGCTCCTAATCTGGAACGAAGGTTTTAATTAACCTCTTAGAATCCTAACGAGTCTTTATAATGGCCGTAGCCTAGACCGGTTGGTTCCGATATGTGAATACGGTTTAATCGCGCGAAAAGGCGAAAACCGAGAATGGAGTGTGATTCTGATCCAACAAGTTCAGAGACTTGTTTTATATAGGTCTAAGGTTCACACTCTGGATTTTGGGGTTCAAATAATATAATTTGACCGTATCGGCTAATTTATGAAAACTAGTTTCATAAGCCGAACCGTGCGCGCAATAGGCGAAACGGTTAATTATGAGAGTCTTACGCTTATTTCCTAAGTCAATATGCCTTAAAGAGGTTGTGGTATCAGTAGGATACCTTCCGTGATGCCCGTAACGAGTTTAAGTTAATATTATGCCCCGTAGGGGCTTTGCGGTCCTTTTAAGACTTTTAAAGGGGCTTTTCGAGTTCTACAGGAAATCGGAGTTTCCCGAACAGCTTATAAAGCTTAAAATACTTTATTTATTATTTAAAATCAGTAGCAACTGGAATCGGGTCAAAAGACCTTGTAGAACTCAAGTTTTGGCCGAAAAGGGCATATTCGGTATTTACCGAACCGTAGCCATAACCGCAGGTTATGAGCAAGGTAAAAATTATAAAAAACTCAAAAATTCCCAAAATATTATTTTACGACAGTGGGTAAAAGTTTTGGATGACGAAATCTTGGTTTAGATAGGTGTTATGCTAATTGCGCCGTTTATTACAAAAGTTTATTTTAATTACGCTAACTAGCATAACTCTCATTCTAGACCTCGAATTGACGTGAAACTTTAAGGACATGTTTATAATTTAATAAGCAAGGTTCTGGTCCGTTCACTTGTCCGAAATACTCGTTTTATTTTCAAAATGGCGTTACGGTCAACTTTTAGGCGATTAACGGAAATGCGTAAAAGACTCGGATAACTCATGAACCGATCACAGAGGTTTATACCCTCATGTAACCTGATCCTAAGGGAGTCCTAAGGTATATTTATACCTCACTAAAACGGGTCAGAACTGAAGTCAAAGCAAAAGTCAAACTTTTGCGACATTCGGCTCCGAACCGGGTCAATATAGCAAATGGTCGATTCAAACGAGCGCAAACAAGTTTATATGCTTAATATCATGTTTTATGAACATCAAAACAGGTTTCATAACGTGTACATTACAGATTATGTAGAAAACGGCAAAATGACTTTCTGTTGACTTTTTAAGTGCGCGTTTGACTCGATATTTGACATAGTTAGAGTGGTGATCAGAGGGAACCCTTTTAGGGGTTTATTACCCACATAAATACCAACTCAAAACTACTTTTGATCCGTCATAAGACTGAACCATTTGCAAGTTATTGTAATGACAACCGTTAGTTACGATGGTTGTGTTTATAGGCTAAAACTATGGAAATGTATGACCAAAATGGTTATGAACGACTTACAGAAGTTGTATCTTGCTTATCGAGCAGAGATGGATGCTTGGGAGCTCTTAGAATGATCAGAGATGTGTGTTTGAGGTGTGGTGAACTTATGAGCCAAATGTGGCTATTTATAGTGTTCAAAAGACCTCAAGATCATCACAACTCAGTCTACTTTTGATCATGGATCATGGGCAGGTGTCCCTAAGTGATATGGGTCAAGTGTAGGGTGCCCATGCCTCATTCATTGGTGTTTGATCGTTCAAAGGCTCCAAAAGGCAAGTAGTTACAACTTTCTGCATCTGGGCGTCCCACGCGGCCCGCATGGGAGTTCCATGCATTTTTAATGCGGGTCGCCTGAGATTCATATATCAGACGCGTAAAACAGGAGGCTCGCGGCCCGCCTCAACTTAACCTTAACCATCACGCGGGTCGCGAGAGGCTGGGTTTCCAGAAATTTTAAATCTTTTGAAATGATTACGAAATCCTGGTAATTAATAACGAAATCTTTCGTAATTATTAACCTGCCCTTTCGGGTTTGAAGGGGTAACTTTGCGGTTTGGCCCTCGGTTATTTACCGATAGGGGCCTCGTGTTATTTACCCGCATTATTAAGTCCCCGGTTAGTTTATTAATTATTTGGAAAGCCTTAACTTTCACTGTTGACGCTTTTAACCCTTCTCATACGAATTTGAGTATTACTCTCTCGTTTTAAGACGGAACTTTGCGGAATTTATACAGTATATTCTAGTGAGCGTATAATACTGTTACGAAGCCTTGGGAACGTTAAAGGGTCACTCAGAGGTATAATTAAACATGTTGACACAGTTAACCCCTGTAGCTCGTAATCTCTCACTTTCTTCCGCGTTTCGCTTCCGTACGATCTATGTTCTATTCGTTTGAAGGTACAAGCATTATTTAGGGTTACTATACAGTATATTTACCCTTGTTGACATTTATAACCCTCGAATTTATATACTTTCAAGGTTTGTCAAAATTAATCCTTTATTCAATATTAATGTCACGTGTAAACAAATGACACGTGTTAACACATTATTGGATGCAAAAAGAAAAAATTCGAGGTGTTACAGTTGTCTTGTACTCTATGTCGAACTGCTGACCGTGTGGCAATCGTTATCAAGTGAAGAAAAAGTGTTTAAAGTGTGAATTCATCTGTTTCTACTCCTTTCTGTTACGTTTATCTTTGTATCATGCTGAAAATGTGTTTCCGCCACATTATCAGTAAGCACTAGCTCTGATTGACTCATTCGTGTGGTCAAAACTGATCCTACAATTGGTATCAGAGCCAGTTGCGAGTTAGTTGCTAGATACGAAGTGGTTTTCACGGACTTTTGTAGATCTGGACTGATTTAGCGGTGGAAATGGACTGAGATTTGGACAGTAGGTGTGAAACACAGTAATAACAAACCCTTGAAAGTTTCGGATCAAAATACGGACTAAAAGTGACTTAAAAACCCTCGTGAAAGTTGGATCGCTCTGACGTCATCACTGAATCGCTTTTATGGACCGCTCCTAAGTACAGTTTTCAGCTGGATCGCTCCAAATTTTCAGTTCTGGATCGCTCATAATGGAGATTTTAGTTGCTGGATCGCTTTTCTGGACCGCCTGAAATACAGTCTTCTAAACCGCTCATTTGTCATCTGTGGATCGCTCTTTGGACAGGTTCTAGGATCGCTCTTTGTGCAAACTTCTGGATCGCTCTTTGTGCAACTTATCTGGATCGCTCTTTGTGCAAACTTCTGGATCGCTCTTTGTGCAACTTATCTGGATCGCTCTTTGTGCATTCTCTGGATCGCTCATTGCTACTGCTGTGGATCGCTTATTCAACGTCTGTAGATCGCTTATTTAGACTGTTTTGAAAAATTTTTCCGTTACAACTGAAAATGGAAAGTCAGGATTTCTATAACATGTTTTCGGGTGTGGGTGCGACTCAAAGTCAAGCAAGTATCATGCAAAATGTCAGTCTAGAAAATGAACTTGGAACGATGCAGAAGCCTCCTAAATTGATGAGTCTGGATGAATATTCAGGATAGTCTGAGAGGTTCAAAAATTGGGTGCAGGCAAATCACTTAGAGAGTTGGATAAAAATCGAAAGAGAGTATGTTCCTCCAGTAGACGGGTTGAATATAAAAAAGACAATTGCCAGTCTGACAGATGCAGAGCAGGTCGAATTCAAAGCCGAGAAAAAGATGATCAGCATCTTACAACAAGCAATAAAAGAAGATATTTTAGTGTTACTACAGCACAAAAATAATTCACAGTCAATATGGCAAGCATTAGAGAAAAAATTCAAAGGCAGCGCGTCAATGATTAAAAGTAAAACGGCATTGCTAAAGAAAGAGTTTGACATCTTCACAGGGATTAAGGGTGAATCAACAAAGCAGCTTATCGAGAGGTACTGTCATCTGGTGTTAGAGATGAGAAGGTTGGACATCGAGAAGACAAATGAAGAGTGGATAGACAAATTGTGTGATGCACTTCCCTATGAGGAATGGGGAACGTATGTGATGATGTTGAAAAACAGTTCGGATTTCGTGAATTATAGTTTGAGTGAGTTCATAGAGAAATTGAAGCTCATGAGTTAGAATTGGTGAAAGTCAAGAAGATGAATTCAACGAATATGCTACAGGATGTATCTTTGTATTACAAGAGTAGTCCGGTAGTATCGAATGTTCAGAGTCCGAAAATTCAATCTGGTTTTAGTGCAGACAACACTTCATCTGTTGCTCCAAATGCCTATCAGTCAAGTCAATCGACTCCATTTGCCAACTACGAGCCAAATGTCAAAGTCTCAGAGCCGAATTCTCCTCAAAGTTCTACAGGGTCAAAT
Source organism: Helianthus annuus (assembly GCF_002127325.2). Taxonomy (NCBI): domain Eukaryota; kingdom Viridiplantae; phylum Streptophyta; class Magnoliopsida; order Asterales; family Asteraceae; genus Helianthus; species Helianthus annuus. Next base: position 95,077,879 of record NC_035444.2, on the reverse strand, counting down.
CAACAGACGTTTGTGTCCGGTGTGCAGTGTAACATTACGGTTAACATCAAGAATGGGAATGAAATCACCGAGAATGCAGCCAAGCAGCACATCGCGTTACTGGCATCAGTTCTAGAAGCTTATGAAGGTCTAGTCGCTGGAAGGATCGGAAATCCTGATATGACTAAAGAGGATTACGATCAGATCGATCCGGAAGAACTGGAATTGATAGATATTAAGTGGTGTATGGCAAGTTTAGTTCGAAGAGCTCAACGATTTATGGAAATCACTGGTAGAAACAGTTTGTCGGGTCCAGATCAGAAATTAGGGTTCGATAAGACCAAGGTCACCTGTTTTAAATGCAAAGAGAAAGGTCATTTCAAGCGCGAATGTCCGAATCGTGAGGTGAAAAATCATCAGAATCCGTTTACCAATGATTATTACAAACAAGCTATATATCATCGCCCGAACCAACAGCCTACAGTTCAGAGACCTCAGATCGAGAACAAACCTGAGAAGGCGTTGATCGTAAACCAAGATGATGAGAAGGTTGCGTCTGGTTTTAGTTGGGACAAGTATATTCCAGGAAAAGACGATCAAGCAATGATGGCTGAAGTTGTGGAGATTACCGAGACAGGTGCTGAACCAGAGGTTTTCGAGAAGGTAGTTACTGAGAATGTTGGTGAAGAAGTTACTGAAATTGTTGAGTCTGGATCTGAGGTGGTTGATAAAGCAGTTACTGAAGCTGTTGAATCTGTTTCCGAGATCGTGGTTGAAGAGGTTATTGAGGTTGTTGATCAGGAGGTTCCGGAGGTCATTAAAGATGTTTCTATGGAAGATTCTGCAAAAGCTGAGGAATCTGTATCTGATGTTCTTAGTTTTAAATCTCGACGGGAGGAATTTGTCTATACTATGAAATCAATTTTACCTCCTAACGTTTTTGGTTCTTTTGCAGATTATTTTAAAGATCCAAGAACCGGAACGTGCCCGAGATTCGAAGCAGAGAAAGAAGAAGTCGAGGAGATGATTGATGTGTCGAAGGAAATGACTGAAGAAACTCTAAAGGAAATTGCAGATAAAGCACTGATGAGCAAATTAAAAGAGGTAGATTCAGACATTCAGGAGTCAGTCGATAAAGTGTCAGGTCTAGGAGAGGAATCTGGAGTCTTAGAAGTCAACATGGTCAAGTCGTCTGAGTTGGAGTCAAATCCTGTTGGTAAAATTGTTTGTGAGAATGAGATTATAGTAGAAAAAGTTTCAATCTCTGATACACCGTGTCAACGTTGTTCACAACCATGCACGGAGTGTCTTGGAAAAGACACCATGTATCAGGAACTGAAACGACATGCAGATCTGATGAAGTTTGACTTAGGGCAAGTAAAAGAGGCGTACGACACATTGTCTAGGTCAATAAAAATGATCCAAAAAGAAAGTCTTGAAAATGATAAAGCAACCAAGCTGGCACAATCAACTTTATTTGACAAACAAAGAGAAGTAAACTTTCATTTAGACACAATCGCATCTTTAAGAAAAGAGCTTGAGTTGACTAAAATTGAAAATGATAGAATTGATCAGAAATTGATGAGTTATGTGGCGTCATCATATGTGTTAGAGCAAATAGTACCACAACAACCACATGCTTCACCTGCCTTTAACAGTGTTCCACCCCCAATGTGGAATCATTATACACAGAAATATCCAGATGGGGTGGAAGCTGCATTAAACATCAAACTGAAAACACTTAAGAATGATTTACCTGATAACATTGATATCACGTTTACTGCGTCTGACATTGACAACGAATCCCAGGTAATCAAAAATGTTATTGATCAGGTGTTGGACGATGATAGTGAGAAATCTGAGATGGCAAAATCAGTGGAGTCCGGTGGTGAGTCTGAGGAGGACGGAAACTTTTTAGATCGTTATTTGACAAAAACGGATAAAAGTGTGGATGATGATTCAATTATGGTGGCTTACACTATGGTTGGATCTGACAAACTTTACTCCAACACCGAGTTTCCGCTTCAGAATGTTAAATTTGAGAATGTTCAGAAAGTGTTTAAGCTGATTGAGCTGAGCGTAAATGAGTTAAAGAAAAATGATTTCTTTTCAAAACTAAATAAATCAGTTGGTTCGTCACGTCCTACTAGTCCAGAAAAGGTAGAGGGGGTGGGTAAAAACCAAAACAAGAAGAATCAGTTAAAGAATAAAGGTCTTGGTTTTGAGAAGAAAATGACTAAGAAGTTGGTAAAGCCAAAAGATAGAATTGATGATGTATTTGTTTGTGGTCCGAGCACTGAGACTGAAAAAGATTATATTTTTAGTCAAAAGGCCGTGGACGATTTCAATGCAGCACAGAAGCTGAAAGCAGAAACTGTTAGTAGCACATTTGTCGAGTATGACAAACGTGTATGCTATCGCTGCAATGAAGTCGGCCACAAGGCGAAGCAGTGTAAGAAAGTGATCGAAAAACCGGTTGTGGTAAAAGCTGTTAACAAACAAGTGGTTGAGAAACCGAGGGTTGAACAACCTAAGGATAAAAACAAAAATGTGTCAAAACAGACCATTCAAAAACCTCGACCAAAATCACCGGTCGTTGCAAAAGATAAACAGGTGATGGTTTCGCCGATCCGAATTCTCAAACGAGGTGAAAAGTTGAAGTCGGAGGATAAGCCAGAATAGATTTTCGAAATTGGCAAGTCTTCTAAGTCCCCCAAGACTTCGAAATTTTACCCTAAAGCAAAAACTTTTGAAAATCAGTCATGGATCGCGAAATCTAAACCATCTGGTGAGATTAAAAAGATGGAAAATGTGTTGAAAAATGAGTCACATTCTGTGAAAGATGATGTTGCTGTATTTGAGTCTGAAATTGATCAGTTTTTGTCGGAATTTCCCAAACTTCATAACAATGTGAAACAAGATAAAAAGGAAATTGAGCCAAATGTCACATTTAACTTTCCGAAAACAACTGAGAAATGCAATGTGGTTTTTGGTACAGTGTCGGAAGTTAAAAAGTCGTGGGCATCATTGTTTAACTGATGTGTTTGTGAATTGATTGCAGGAGCTGCCCAAGTCTGTGCTCTCAAGGTGGATAATGGACAGCGGAGCGTCGCGACACATGACGGGATCCTTAGCACTGTTGTATGATGTCAAAGCGATTAATGGAAGTTACGTTGGATTTGCTGGTAATCAAGGTGGAAGGATTGTTGGTCAGGGAATGCTCACGAGCGGCATCATATCTTTTGACAAAGTGAATTATATTGTTGAATTGACGAATAATTTGTTAAGTATTTCGCAAATCTGCGACAAAGACTTTAGCGTACACTTTACAAAAACAGAATGTTTGGTTTTAAAACCAGGGTTTAAAGTCCCTGATGAGTTGGTTCTGTTGCGCCCCCTAGGGTTAATGATCTTTACATTTTAGACATGAGCGCTGCAACACCAACAACTCCTCAAAAACAATGCTTTGTGACAAAATCTAAAGCAACTGAAAAAGAGTCGGTTATGTGGCACAGAAAGATGGGTCATATACACATTCGTAAAATGAACTTTCTTGTGCACAACGATTTGGTAGAAGGTGTGAATGTTAAAAAATTTCATTTACCTGACGATTATATTGCGTGTAAGAAAGGTAAACAGGTACGGAAGTCTCATCCTCCAAAGATGCTCAACACCATCCGGTTACCTCTCGAGAGATTGCATATGGATCTCTTCGGGCCGGTCAACGTCAAAAGCATCAGTGGAGATTCTTACTGTTTGGTGGTAACGGATGATTATACAAGATTTTCATGGGTCGTTTGTTTGGAAAAGAAGGATGAAACGTTCGAGGCTTTAATGGTTTTGTTCAAAAAGATGGAAACAGTGTACAAGCTACCGATCAGAAGAATTCGAAGCGATAATGGAACTGAGTTCAAAAACAACAAAATGTACGAATTCTGCAATGAAAAGGGGATACTTCACGAATTCAGTACGCCATATACACCACAACAGAACGGCGTGGCTGAACGAAAGAATAGAACCCTGATTGAGACTGCACGTACTATGTTGGCCGATTCAAAGCTTCCGATTTTCTTCTGGAGTGAAGCGGTGTCAGCAGCTTGCTATACGCTGAATAGAGTTCTGACAGTGAAGAAATATAAAAAGACTTGTTTTGAGTTGTTGCATCGCTATAAGCCAAATCTTGAGTTCTTGGAACCTTTTGGCTCTCCGTGTACGTTCATCGATGCTGATGGTAAATTCGGAGCGAAAGCAAATGAAGGATTTTTCGTAGGATACGCCAGCCCATTAAAGAGGGTATTTGTACCGTGTCTGGGGAAGGTGATTCAGGTCCTTCATGTTGATTGTCAGAAGCACACACAGTCGCAACAACTTCCCGGACAAAGATTCCTATTTGATTACGACAAACTCTGGGAATCGTTTCATCTGCCGTCCGAGCCGAGTGAGGAGGAACTTGCTCTTATGTACCTGTATCAGCAAAGTCAGTTGCAAGAGCCGGAATCTAGACCGCTAGATGTTCCTACGCCAACTGTGGGCACTCACGATGATGAAGCTGGACCAAGTGGAACAGTTCATATACCGCCAGAGGAACCAGAGGAGCCAGCTCCGTCATTTGACGTTTCTGACGACTCAGAGGAGGAACCCGCTCCTACCTTTGACGAGGAACCAAATGAGACATCAGAGGAGGCTGTTGAACAAATTGTTGATCTCGACATTTCAAATCTGGAATCGGAAGTTGTGGTGCCAGATAATGTGATGCCAAGGACACTGCCTTACCATCCGTCAGAACAGATTATCGGCGATTTACAGAGTGGTGTCAAAACAAGACATCAGATAGACCAAGCTTTTACATGTTTTTATTCTGATATAGCTGATATGCAGAAAGAAGTCTCATACAAATGTTTTATTTCGCAGATTGAGCCCAGGACTTACAAAGAAGCATTGACCGAGGACAGCTGGGTGAATGCTATGCAGGAGGAACTGCAACAATTTGAGAAACTGGGTGTCTGGAGACTGGTCGATCTGCCGAAGAATCAGAAGCTGATAAAGACAAAATGGGTGTTTAAATGTAAACGTGATGATAGAGGAGTCGTGGTAAGGAACAAAGCATGTCTCGTGGTCCAGGGCTTCAGCCAGCAGGAGGGAATAGACTATGAAGAAGTTTATGCGCCGGTTGCAAGGCTTGAAGCAATCCGCATCTTTCTAGCCTTTGCTTCATGGAAAGATTTCAAAGTCTATCAACTCGATGTTAAATCGGCATTCCTGTATGGCAAGATTCGAGAAGAAGTTTACGTGGGGCAACCACCGGGGTTTGCAGATCCGCTAAACAAAGACAAGGTGTATCTGCTGGATAAAGCTTTATACGGTCTCCACCAGGCCCCGAGAGCCTGGTATGAGACGCTATCGACCTACTTGCTGGACAACGGGTTCACAAGAGGCACAGTAGATAGTACCTTGTTTACGAAAGAAGTAGCTGGCCACTTGCTGATTGTGCAGATCTATGTCGACGATATTATTTTTGGTTCCACCAACGACGAGCTATGCAAAGAGTTTGAAGTTGTGATGAAGAAGAAATTCGAGATGAGTTCTATGGGGGAGATGAAGTTCTTCCTCGGGTTACAAGTTGAACAACTACCCGACGGGATTTTCATTCATCAATCGAAGTATGTAAAGGACGTGTTGGATAAGTTTGACATGACAGAATGCAGTCCTGCATCAACCCCCCTCGCACAAAATCATGGTATCTGTCCGGATGAACAAGGTGTGAAGATGGATGAAACATTATACAGATCGATCATCGGCTCGTTGATGTATCTTACAGCTTCCCGGCCCGACATCATGTATCCGACATGTTTGTGCGCACGATATCAGTCAAACCCGAAGCAATCACACCTGACAATCGTCAAACGAATTCTACGGTATTTGAAGGGATGCCCAAGCATCGGTGTCACACCCCGATTTCCACGTGTCTCACCAGTGGGCCCGGTGGGGGATTACCGTGACGTAGTTGGCAACAATATAGTCAAACCACACAATATATGAATGCACAGCGGAAGCAAAAGATAAATATATTATATTCCGAATAAAAGTAATATCCAAGTATTACAACGGAAAGTAAGGGATCCACAGGCAGATCTATAAACATTGTTCTACAGACTTTAGACGCCTAGAACTTGCAAGATTCCTTATTAATGTCCTGAGCAGCTTCCAGCCTATTACGTACTTGTACCTGTCACTTAGACTTTTGAAAATACGTCAGTTTTCACTGGTAAATACACTCAACTGACTCATTTGAAAAGAGTGTAAGAAAATTGATTTAGATGCACCAGGCACAAATTATTTTGACACTTTGATTAAAATGCACAGAGGCAAAATTAATCTTTTATAACTTAAGACAATCATAATTATGATCTTGTATACAGATTTACATGTTCGTTGTACGTTCAGGGCCCGATATAGAAACCGAGTCATGATTAATAGACACATCACAAGTATAGGCCCACTGAGCGTGAGATACCGTTTCCCTTATGCAACTGTCAGGTGTATGCCTACACCCCGTGCATAAGACGTGACCATTTTATAATACAATGATGTCAAGGATATCCGGGACATGGTCATTAACCCCTAAAGGCTTTTATTTCAAACAATACAGATCAAACCGGGTTACCTCAATAATTTAATCACAATCCGATTAAATATTCAATACCCGACCAAGCGGTATTATTATACCGTATCCCAAGCCCGTATAGGGAAAATAAGTTAAGAGTATTTACCTGAGCTAGCTCCTGTCTTAAAATAGCAAGAATAATAACTCAGCCGTATTCACTTAAGTAAGCGTAGGTACAATTTACCGGAAGGCTCTAGTCTGGAACGATGGTATAAATAACCAATTAGAATGCTAACGGGTCTTTAATTAAGCCTAAGCTTAGACCGGTCAGTCTTAAAGAATTGTTACGGTTTAATCGCGTGAAAGGCGAAAACCGTGAATGGAGTGTGATCTTGACCCAACAAGTTTGAAGACTTGTTTCATATGGGTATAACAATCATACTCTGGATTTTGGGGTTAAAACAATATAGTTTGACCCGTTTCGGCTAAATTTTGTAAACTAGTTACATAAGCCGAACCGTGCGCGCAATAGGCGCAACGGGTAACCGTGAGAGTCCTACGCTTGTTTCCTAATTCAATATGCCTTAAAGAGGTTGTGGTATCAGTAGGATACCTTCCGTGATGCCCGAAACGAGTTTAAGTTGGTGATACGCCCCGTAGGGGTTTTTCGGTCATTTTAAAGATTTTTAAAGGTTTTTCGAGTTCTACAGGAAATCTGAGTTTCCCGAACAGTTTATAAAGTCCAAAATACTTTATTTATTATTTAAAATCAGTAGCAACTGGAATCGGGTCAAAAGACCTTATAGAACTCGATTTATGGCCGAAAAGGGCATATTCGGTATTTACCGAACCGTAGCCATAACCGCAGGTTATGAGCAAGGTAAAAATAATTAAAAATCTTTAAAAATCCCAAAATATTATTTTACATCAGTGAGTAAAAGGTTTGGTGTCGAAATCCGGGTTTAGATAGGCGTCATGCTAATTGCGCTATTTAATTATTAAAGTTTCGCAATTTGCGCTAACTGGCATAACTCTTATTCTGGACCTCGGATTGACATGAAATTTTAGGGACATGCTTAGAATTCAGTAACCAAGGTCATGATCCATTCACATGTCCGAAAATCTCGTTTAAATTTATAAAGGGCGTTACGGTCAACTTTTAAGTAATTAACGGAAATGCGTAAAAGACTCGGACAAACAACGAACCGGTCACAGAGGGTTATACCATCATGTAACCTTGTCCTAAGAGACTCCTAAGGCATATTTATATTTCACTAAAACGGGTCGGAACTGAAGTCAAAGCAAAAGTCAAACTTTTGCGACATTCGGCTCCGAACCGGGTTAATATAGCAAATGGTCGAATCAAACGAGCGTAAACAAGTTTAATAACTTATTATCAGGTTTTATGAATATCAAACAGGTTTCATATCATTTATACCATAGATTATGCAAGAATCGCTAAAATGGAATTCTGTTGACTTTTTATGCATTCGTTTGACTCGATTTTTGACATAGTTAGAGTGGTGATCGTGGGGAACCCTTTTTGAGGTTTATTACCCACATAGATACCAACTTATAACTACTTTTGATTCGAGATATGACTGAGCTATTTAGGAGTTATACCGAAGTCAAACCGTAGTTACGACGGTTGAATTTTTAACTATATACTAAGCAAAAACTAAACTCCAAATGTTCTAAACAACTTACAGAAGTTTGAGCACGATTTAGATGGCTAGAAGAAGTCTTGGGAGCTTCAGAAATGATCAGAGAAGTTGTTTTGAGTTATGATTAAGTTGTGAACTTAATATGGCCTTTTATAGTAGTTTTCACCACAACTTTTTGACACACAAGTCCCCCAACTATCCACAACCTTCCAATATGAGTTCCTAATGCTTAGGGGTTGTTTAGGGACCAATTGGCAGGGTTTAAATGCATCTCATGGCGTTTAGAAGGCTGAACAGCCAAGTTAAGCATGTTTCTGCATCTGGGCGCCTGACGCGGCCCGCATGGAAGATCCATGCACTTTGTACGCGGGTCGCCTGAGTTCAACATCAGACGCGTACAATTTAGGAGGCTCGCGGCCCGCCTCAACTTAACCCAAAACGCAACGCGGCCCGCGAGAGGGTTATTTTTCAAAGATTTTAAATCTTTTGTAATGATGACTAAATCTTTGTAATAAATAACAAAATCTTTAGTAATTATTAATGAAATCTTTAGTAATCATTAACTTGACCTTTCGGGTTTTGAAGGGGTAACTTTGCGATTTGGCCCTTGATTATTTACAACTAAGGGCCTTGTGTTATATACTCGCTTAGTTAAGTCCCTGGTTAGTTTATTTAATTATTCTGAAAGCCTTAACTTTCATTATTGACGCTTTTAACCCTCCTCATACGAATTCGATCATAACTTTCTCGTTTTAAAGCGGAACTTCGCGGAATTTATACAGTATATTCTAGTGAGCGTATAATACTGTTACAAAGCCTCGGGAGCGTTAAAGGGTCACTCAGAGGTATAATTAAACATGTTGACACGGTTAACCCCTGTAGCTGGTAATATCTCACTTTCTTCCGCGTTTCGCTTCCGTACGATCCATGATTTATTCGTTTGAAGGTACAAGCACCATTTAGGGTTACTACACAGTATATTTACCCTTGTTTGACATTTATAACCCTCGAATTTACATACATTCAAGGTTTGTCAATATTAGTCCTTTATTTAATATCAATGCCACGTGTAATCAAATGACACGTGTTAACACATCATTGGACACAAAAATTCGAGGTGTTACCGTTTCCCTTATGCAACTGTCAGGTGTATGCCTACACCCCGTGCATAAGACGTGACCATTTTATAATACAATGATGTCAAGGATATCCGGGACATGGTCATTAACCCCTAAAGGCTTTTATTTCAAACAATACAGATCAAACCGGGTTACCTCAATAATTTAATCACAATCCGATTAAATATTCAATACCCGACCAAGCGGTATTATTATACCGTATCCCAAGCCCGTATAGGGAAAATAAGGTAAGAGTATTTACCTGAGCTAGCTCCTGTCTTAAAATAGCAAGAATAATAACTCAGCCGTATTCACTTAAGTAAGCGTAGGTACAATTTACCGGAAGGCTCTAGTCTGGAACGATGGTATAAATAACCAATTAGAATGCTAACGGGTCTTTAATTAAGCCTAAGCTTAGACCGGTCAGTCTTAAAGAATTGTTACGGTTTAATCGCGTGAAAGGCGAAAACCGTGAATGGAGTGTGATCTTGACCCAACAAGTTTGAAGACTTGTTTCATATGGGTATAACAATCATACTCTGGATTTTGGGGTTAAAACAATATAGTTTGACCCGTTTCGGCTAAATTTTGTAAACTAGTTACATAAGCCGAACCGTGCGCGCAATAGGCGCAACGGGTAACCGTGAGAGTCCTACGCTTGTTTCCTAATTCAATATGCCTTAAAGAGGTTGTGGTATCAGTAGGATACCTTCCGTGATGCCCGAAACGAGTTTAAGTTGGTGATACGCCCCGTAGGGGTTTTTCGGTCATTTTAAAGATTTTTAAAGGGTTTTTCGAGTTCTACAGGAAATCTGAGTTTCCCGAACAGTTTATAAAGTCCAAAATACTTTATTTATTATTTAAAATCAGTAGCAACTGGAATCGGGTCAAAAGACCTTATAGAACTCGATTTATGGCCGAAAAGGGCATATTCGGTATTTACCGAACCGTAGCCATAACCGCAGGTTATGAGCATGGTAAAAATAATTAAAAATCTTTAAAAATCCCAAAATATTATTTTACATCAGTGAGTAAAAGGTTTGGTGTCGAAATCCGGGTTTAGATAGGCGTCATGCTAATTGCGCTATATAATTATTAAAGTTTCGCAATTTGCGCTAACTGGCATAACTCTTATTCTGGACCTCGGATTGACATGAAATTTTAGGGACATGCTTAGAATTCAGTAACCAAGGTCATGATCCATTCACATGTCCGAAAATCTCGTTTAAATTTATAAAGGGCGTTACGGTCAACTTTTAAGTAATTAACGGAAATGCGTAAAAGACTCGGACAAACAACGAACCGGTCACAGAGGGTTATACCATCATGTAACCTGGTCCTAAGAGAGTCCTAAGGCATATTTATATTTCACTAAAACGGGTCGGAACTGAAGTCAAAGCAAAAGTCAAACTTTTGCGACATTCGGCTCCGAACCGGGTTAATATAGCAAATGGTCGAATCAAACGAGCGTAAACAAGTTTAATAACTTATTATCAGGTTTTATGAATATCAAACAGGTTTCATATCATTTATACCATAGATTATGCAAGAATCGCTAAAATGGAATTCTGTTGACTTTTTATGCATTCGTTTGACTCGATTTTTGACATAGTTAGAGTGGTGATCGTGGGGAACCCTTTTTGAGGTTTATTACCCACATGTAAATCTGACATAGTTCGGGACCTCTACGAGCATCCCATTTGACCTTTACAATCGGTACGTGCTTTCTTCGAAGCTTTTTCACCTGCCGATCTTCAATCGACAACGGTCTCTCCACAAATTTCAAGCTCTCATCTATATGCACATCTGTGTGTGGGATCACCAATGAGCTCTTCTGGTAAGTTCAACTTGTAGGCAGCCGGTCCGACACGTTCGATAACCTCGAAAGGTCCTATATATCTCGGTCTTAGCTTGCCTTTCTTACCAAAACGCATCACCCCATTCCAGGGTGATACTTTATGCAACACTTTATCACCTACTTCGAAGTGGAAAGCTTTACGCTTTTGGGTCTACGTAAATCTTCTGCCTATTTCGGGAAACTTTGAGATGGTCACGAATCTGAACAATCTTGTTCATTGTTTCGAACACTATCTCTGGTCCGGATAATTGGACATCTCCGACTTCCGCCCAACAGACGGGCGCTCAACACTTTCTACCGTATAATGCCTCGAAAGGCGCAGCCTTAATGCTGGTATGGTAGCTATTGTCGTAGGAGAATTCGATTAGTGGTAGGTTCTTATCCCAACTACCACCCAAATCGATAGCACATGTACGTAGCATGTCTTCTAACGTTTGAATAGTACGCTCTCTCTGACCGTCTGCCTGAGGATGGTAAGCCGTACTAAAATTCAAACATGAGCCCAAAGATTTGTTGGAAACTCTTCCAGAAATACGACGTGTTTCTAGTGTCCCGATCAAAGATAATGGACACAGGCATGCCATGCAAGGCTACGATCTTATCAACGTATAACTGGGCTAACATGTCGGAGCTATAAGTCTCCTTGATGGGTAAGAAATGAGCTGACCTAGTCAGTCTGTCGACTATAACCCATATCGTGTCATTTCCTTTCCTCGTTTTGGGTAACTTGGTAATAAGATCCATTGTTACACATTTCCACTTCCATTCAGGAAGTTTAGGCTGTTGTAGCATGCCAGACGGCTTTTGATGCTCAGCTTTGACTTGCGTACAAGTCAAGCATTTGGCTACATAAGCGGCTACAGACTTTTTCAGGCCTATCCACCAACAATTTGCCTTTAGATCCTGGGCATCTTACGGCAATTCTTAGTTGTTGCTTAATTAGGGTTGCGGTCATTAATATATAAGCAATATGAACCGTCTTTCTTATTTAATAACATAAAACCTTCAGGATATTGAATCAGGCTATATGAGCCTATGTCTTAAAACTTACTTAATCAAGGTTTTGATTGTTCTATAAGCAGTATGGAGTTTTCGTAATACTCCAGCCCACAGCGGGATGTTAATATTAATTCTACCTGCCTTCCAGGAGGTAAGCAGGGAAACTTATGAGAAGATAATCTAGATACAGGGAGACTACAGAGATTTTTCATATCTCAGGCTCCAGTTCGTTCATTATTGTTTGTGCCAAACAAGTGACACATATAAGTCCATGAATTTCCAATTCGGGAACATTTATTTGGACAATACCATTCTGGATATCTTCTTTTGAATACTACTATTCGACATTAGGACAATATGACCATTGGGATATCTCAGGGGTTCCATGTATTAAACCTCCATACTGATCAGGCATGGAAATAATCTATGGGACATACTAGGATACGCCAATCCTCATACGGTACGTTTATCAAACACAGTTTGGCATTCGCAGGCGATAGAAAAACAATGAGGAAATAGTTAAAATAACATATGTTGTCGTACTCTATGCGAAGAAAGAGTACTCTTAGATTTTTCGGAAGGACTCCTTGCCGATACTAGAAGAATCGGTTAATTTGGTTTCCTTGGTAAGTTATACTTTGCGAATAATATAAAAGTTTGCTAAGCTTATGGTTTATGAAAATTTATGATTGCCTGTATTAAATCAGGACACTTAGCGGAAATTATCATTGGCAAAAGGATGATGAACATACTTGATGACATCGTAAACTGCCTTTTGGCGTTCATTAGGTGAGTTCAGGCATTTCTTCCTTTAGCCCTTTCCAGGCTTAGCTGCACCCTCTTGAGCAGCTTTATAGTATCTATTTCTAATACGGTCTTACTTACCACAGCCGTGATAGACTGTATTCCTCAGGTCCCTACATTCCGGGGAAATGATGACTGTTCCTTAGCAGATGTCACACTGCCTGGGTTTTGGTTCTATTCGACACTGCCCCTAATGTCTTTGCTAGCAATTCTTGCATACAGGCTCTTACCGAACCTTCGTTGCTTTTTATTAAGCCTGTATTCGCTCTCTTTCTTAGATTTATGGGAGTTATCTTCCTCCTTTGGTTCGTCCTTCATATACGAAGTGTGAACCAAACACTTTTCATGAGCAATTGGACATGGTTTTGAATGAAATTCAGAGCGAGGAGCATTCGGCCCTTGGATTGTTTCATGAACTTTCCATGGTCCTTTCAACTGCTGCGTCAACCACAGCCAGGAGATTAACTCCATTAATATTGAGGTTTACGTTTGTAGTTTTTATTAACTTTCGTCGTATTAATAGTATTGCGACTGTCGTCTACCTCATCCGAGTTTTCCATACTCGAAACTTGGTACTAATCACCCAGATTTAACAATTATTAGTCATCATTCTGATGACCTGACTTAGATTAGCCACGGCATTCATAAGCCGTATGGGTCATTCTGTTCTGAACATTCTTAGTGAATGCTGTTTGAATGCATACCTATTATATTTAACTTAGGTCATAAAGGACTATTAATAGCACTCCAGGTTTGGAGCGTGTCCAATACCTGCTTGATAGGGGACCCTAACATCGCAACTGTCTTTGCCACAAGGACGATCATGAATAGCTCAAAGGCTATCCTTACATGGCCTTGGCTATATATACGTATATACATAAATGGCACAGGAAACTGTCGCGGGGGACGTAGAAGGATATGGCAATAAGCTCCGTCTTGAAGGACATAAGTAGTCATATGGCGCGAAGGCCTTGTCATAATGACATTTAGATGCGACACAAATGGCCTTGTCTCCAGGACGTCATAGGGTATGGCACTAAGGCCTGTCACCAGTGATGTTAACATTCAGTATGGTTAACTTGTCACGAACAATAATTTATAGTACGGGGCTGGTTATGGTTGACTTGAAATACAACTTGTGGATTTGTCACAAGGACATCAATTCATAGGTTGCAACCTCATTAGATCAAGAGTCTTAAGGCTTGAACACAGTTCTTCACCTTTTGGACAGGGAGTCACAGACTACAACTGTCATCGTTTAGACAGGCGATTCTCTTGACAGGAAGGCAATACCAATTAACATCACTCGTGGATGTCTATCTATAATTATCGTATCTACCGATATTAGTCATGATCACTTCGATCGCATGGACTATTAGGTTTAGGTATCATTCTACCATTTTGAATAGGGAATCATAAGGATCACCACTATTTTGTCTTATCGAAAATAGAGTAAAGTATAGCCCGTAGGGATTTCATCCCTAGGGATGTCAATATCATGAATTTATGATCATCATATTGATGATACTAGTCAGGATTGCAATGATAGTATAGACTATAGGGTTTGAGTATAGCTCACCCCCTTGGGCAAAGAATCACAAAAGATTACGACTGCCTTGTCTCAATTGGATAATATAATATGGCCCTTTAGGCAAAACATCATTAAGGATGCTTATAATGGATTCATCATTTTAGATGATATAAGTCAGGATTGCATTAATCATATTGACTATTTGGCTTGAGCATAGCTCACCACCTTTAGACAAGGAATCATAAAGACCACAATGTCAATGTCTCATATGGGCAATTTATTATAGCCCGCAGGCATATCCCTTTTAAGGGATATTTATGGTATGATCATCTTTTCAGATGGTATTAGTTGAGATCGTATGGTCTCTACCAACTATTATGCTTGGACGTACTCCAATTTCTTTAGACAGGGTCAAGGACCACCACTGTCGTTGTTTTATCGGACGACAAATTTAGCCCGTAAGCGCTTCATCACTAGCGGATGTTTATAACATGATCATTTTATAGGATGATATAAGCCGTGATTTCTAAATCATTAGGCTAGATAAGGAATTGGGAAGAATCCAATATAAGGATGACTGTTGTGATTTTCTCTAATCACATTTGTCAAGAGTGCTAACATGTTCTTAAGTGTTAACAAGGATCTGAATCCCTTGAGTAGGTTTTACCATCTTGGCCGCATAGGCTAGGTTTTACCTTTAAGATTTCCTTTCAAATTTCATACTGGCAGGAAGAAGAAGGATATTTATTTTATTCAGGATTTTTATCATAAATCCTAATTTATAAGTTGATAATAGCACAAATGGCCTAGTCGCGTAGACAAGTTTAATTTATAAGCCATGATTTCGGAGAATCGAGGCATTAAGGTTTGAATCAAAGTTCATTACCTTTTCTTGACAGGGAGTTGTAGGCTACCACTGTCTTTAGTCTCAGAGGACATTAACTATAGCCCGTAGGTACTTCCCTTACAAGGGATGTTTGTTACGGAATTGCCCCATAGGGACATTTACTAACCATGGTAAGCAGAGACCATATTCGGTTAATTTATTAATCATATTTATTTAGGATTTCTATTATAATTTATCCTAATTATAAAACATTAGCAGTTCTATTAGTGGCACCCATTGGCCTGGTCACAAGGACAATTTTAATTTATAAGCCATGATTTCAGAGAATCAAGGCCTTTAAGTATATTAGCACAACAGGCTTAGCCACCAGGACATATATAATTTATAAGCTATGATTTCAGAGAATCACAGCATGAAGGTATTCTGGCACAATAGGCCTAGTCACTAGGACATTTATAATTTATAAACTAGGAATCCAGAGAATCAAAGCCTTGAGGTTTGAACCTAGTTCATTACCTTTTTCTGACAGGGAGTCATAGACTACCACTGCCTTTTGTCTTATATGACAATTAGTATGGCCCGTAGGCACTACATCACTATTGGATGTCTAATAAGTTTGGCCCGTAGGCACTACATCACTAATGGATGTTTAATAAGTTTGGCCCGTAGGCACTACATCACTAATGGATGTTTAATAAGTTTGGCCCGTAGGCACTACATCACTAATGGATGTTTAATAAGTTTGGCCCGTAGGCACTACATCACTAATGGATGTTTAATAAGTTTGGCCCGTATGCACTACATCACTAGTGGATGTTTAATAAGTTTGGCCCGTAGGCACTACATCACTAATGGATGTTTAATAAGTTTGGCCCGTAGGCACTACATCACTAATGGATGTTTAATAAGTTTGGCCCGTAGGCACTACATCACTAATGGATGTTTAATAAGTTTGGCCCGTAGGCACTACATCACTAATGGATGTTTTAAAAATGATCATCTTTATTGACGATTTAACCCATGATTTATAAATCACTGATTTGGGTTTTGGAATCCATAGAAGGATTCTCTTATAGGAATGACGCGTGCGATTTTTAACGAATCACATCTGCCATGGATGTTAACATGATCACAGAGGTTATCTGGAATTCTGAATCTTTTAATCAGGTCTTACCATCTTGGCCGGGTCTAAAAAGACACCTGGCTAGGTCTTGCCCTTTTTAGATTTTGCCATTTTATTATAATGGTAGATTTTGCAATAGGAAATATTATTTTTCCATTTATTTAATATTCTTGTTTAGAATGAAAGTTTAAACTTAATCATTCCACTATATGAAAATAAAAATATAAGGTTGCCCTAAGCGGGACTCGAAAATAATAATGTTGTCCTCGAAGGGACTGAAAGGTAAATATGTTCTTATAAAGACTTATTAAGGAAACGATCTTCAGCAAGAGGAGTTTCTTCTTCATTCATTTCCTGAATGCTTTCTCCTTGGTTGCACGTTTCATCCTGGTCGCGGTACGAAGCTCAGCAGTTCAAGACTCCGGATGTGGAGACTTCCTATTACAGCTCCTTCGCTTGGCGACGTATAAAAATTTGGAAGCAAAATTTCCAGATCAGAATTTAGAACATTCCTATGTTAAGTCTAGACTCAAATATGTGCAATTGTGTCATTGAGATTAAACACATAAGGATAGTGTTTAATTCACTCAATGTTGGCTCTGATACCAACCTGTCACACCCCGATTTCCACGTGTCTCACCAGTGGGCCCGGTGGGGGATTACCGTGACGTAGTTGGCAACAATATAGTCAAACCACACAATATATGAATGCACAGCGGAAGCAAAAGATAAATATATTATATTCCGGATAAAAGTAATATCCAAGTATTACAACGGAAAGTAAGGGATCCACAGGCAGATCTATAAACATTGTTCTACAGACTTTAGACGCCTAGAACTTGCAAGATTCCTTATTAATGTCCTGAGCAGCTTCCAGCCTATTACGTACTTGTACCTGTCACTTAGACTTTTGAAAATACGTCAGTTTTCACTGGTAAATACACTCAACTGACTCATTTGAAAAGAGTGTAAGAAAATTGATTTAGATGCACCAGGCACAAATTATTTTGACACTTTGATTAAAATGCACAGAGGCAAAATTAATCTTTTATAACTTGAGACAATCATAATTATGATCTTGTATACAGATTTACATGTTCGTTGTACGTTCAGGACCCGATATAGAAACCGAGTCATGATTAATAGACACATCACAAGTATAGGCCCACTGAGCGTGAGATACCGTTTCCCTTATGCAACTGTCAGGTGTATGCCTACACCCCGTGCATAAGACGTGACCATTTTATAATACAATGATGTCAAGGATATCCGGGACATGGTCATTAACCCCTAAAGGCTTTTATTTCAAACAATACAGATCAAACCGGGTTAACTCAATAATTTAATCACAATCCGATTAAATATTCAATACCCGACCAAGCGGTATTATTATACCGTATCCCAAGCCCGTATAGGGAAAATAAGTTAAGAGTATTTACCTGAGCTAGCTCCTGTCTTAAAATAGCAAGAATAATAACTCAGCCGTATTCACTTAAGTAAGCGTAGGTACAATTTACCGGAAGGCTCTAGTCTGGAACGATGGTATAAATAACCAATTAGAATGCTAACGGGTCTTTAATTAAGCCTAAGCTTAGACCGGTCAGTCTTAAAGAATTGTTACGGTTTAATCGCGTGAAAGGCGAAAACCGTGAATGGAGTGTGATCTTGACCCAACAAGTTTGAAGACTTGTTTCATATGGGTATAACAATCATACTCTGGATTTTGGGGTTAAAACAATATAGTTTGACCCGTTTCGGCTAAATTTTGTAAACTAGTTACATAAGCCGAACCGTGCGCGCAATAGGCGCAACGGGTAACCGTGAGAGTCCTACGCTTGTTTCCTAATTCAATATGCCTTAAAGAGGTTGTGGTATCAGTAGGATACCTTCCGTGATGCCCGAAACGAGTTTAAGTTGGTGATACGCCCCGTAGGGGTTTTTCGGTCATTTTAAAGATTTTTAAAGGTTTTTCGAGTTCTACAGGAAATCTGAGTTTCCCGAACAGTTTATAAAGTCCAAAATACTTTATTTATTATTTAAAATCAGTAGCAACTGGAATCGGGTCAAAAGACCTTATAGAACTCGATTTATGGCCGAAAAGGGCATATTCGGTATTTACCGAACCGTAGCCATAACCGCAGGTTATGAGCAAGGTAAAAATAATTAAAAATCTTTAAAAATCCCAAAATATTATTTTACATCAGTGAGTAAAAGGTTTGGTGTCGAAATCCGGGTTTAGATAGGCGTCATGCTAATTGCGCTATTTAATTATTAAAGTTTCGCAATTTGCGCTAACTGGCATAACTCTTATTCTGGACCTCGGATTGACATGAAATTTTAGGGACATGCTTAGAATTCAGTAACCAAGGTCATGATCCATTCACATGTCCGAAAATCTCGTTTAAATTTATAAAGGGCGTTACGGTCAACTTTTAAGTAATTAACGGAAATGCGTAAAAGACTCGGACAAACAACGAACCGGTCACAGAGGGTTATACCATCATGTAACCTTGTCCTAAGAGACTCCTAAGGCATATTTATATTTCACTAAAACGGGTCGGAACTGAAGTCAAAGCAAAAGTCAAACTTTTGCGACATTCGGCTCCGAACCGGGTTAATATAGCAAATGGTCGAATCAAACGAGCGTAAACAAGTTTAATAACTTATTATCAGGTTTTATGAATATCAAACAGGTTTCATATCATTTATACCATAGATTATGCAAGAATCGCTAAAATGGAATTCTGTTGACTTTTTATGCATTCGTTTGACTCGATTTTTGACATAGTTAGAGTGGTGATCGTGGGGAACCCTTTTTGAGGTTTATTACCCACATAGATACCAACTTATAACTACTTTTGATTCGAGATATGACTGAGCTATTTAGGAGTTATACCGAAGTCAAACCGTAGTTACGACGGTTGAATTTTTAGCTATATACTAAGCAAAAACTAAACTCCAAATGTTCTAAACAACTTACAGAAGTTTGAGCACGATTTAGATGGCTAGAAGAAGTCTTGGGAGCTTCAGAAATGATCAGAGAAGTTGTTTTGAGTTATGATTAAGTTGTGAACTTAATATGGCCTTTTATAGTAGTTTTCACCACAACTTTTTGACACACAAGTCCCCCAACTATCCACAACCTTCCAACATGAGTTCCTAATGCTTAGGGGTTGTTTAGGGACCAATTGGCAGGGTTTAAATGCATCTCATGGCGTTTAGAAGGCTGAACAGCCAAGTTAAGCATGTTTCTGCATCTGGGCGCCTGACGCGGCCCGCATGGAAGATCCATGCACTTTGTACGCGGGTCGCCTGAGTTCAACATCAGACGCGTACAATTTAGGAGGCTCGCGGCCCGCCTCAACTTAACCCAAAACGCAACGCGGCCCGCGAGAGGGTTATTTTTCAAAGATTTTAAATCTTTTGTAATGATGACTAAATCTTTGTAATAAATAACAAAATCTTTAGTAATTATTAATGAAATCTTTAGTAATCATTAACTTGACCTTTCGGGTTTTGAAGGGGTAACTTTGCGATTTGGCCCTTGATTATTTACAACTAAGGGCCTTGTGTTATATACTCGCTTAGTTAAGTCCCTGGTTAGTTTATTTAATTATTCTGAAAGCCTTAACTTTCATTATTGATGCTTTTAACCCTCCTCATACGAATTCGATCATAACTTTCTCGTTTTAAAGCGGAACTTCGCGGAATT
This sequence comes from Helianthus annuus, assembly GCF_002127325.2. Classification (NCBI taxonomy): domain Eukaryota; kingdom Viridiplantae; phylum Streptophyta; class Magnoliopsida; order Asterales; family Asteraceae; genus Helianthus; species Helianthus annuus. Next base: position 95,057,640 of record NC_035444.2, on the reverse strand, counting down.
TATACAGTATATTCTAGTGAGCGTATAATACTGTTACAAAGCCTCGGGAGCGTTAAAGGGTCACTCAGAGGTATAATTAAACATGTTGACACGGTTAACCCCTGTAGCTGGTAATCTCTCACTTTCTTCCGCGTTTCGCTTCCGTACGATCCATGATTTATTCGTTTGAAGGTACAAGCACCATTTAGGGTTACTACACAGTATATTTACCCTTGTTTGACATTTATAACCCTCGAATTTACATACATTCAAGGTTTGTCAATATTAGTCCTTTATTTAATATCAATGCCACGTGTAATCAAATGACACGTGTTAACACATCATTGGACACAAATATTCGAGGTGTTACAATCGGCTTGTGGTACCCTCGCTCGGGTGATTTTACATTATCTGGTTTTGCTGATTCAGACTTCGGTAGTTGTAAGCAGAACGCTAAGTCCACCACTGCTGGGTGCCAGTTCTTCGGAACTCGGCTTGTTACCTGGCAGTGCAAGAAGCAAACTGCAGTCGTGCTCTCAACTTGCGAGGCTGAGTACGTCTCAGCCTCTAGCTGTTGTTCTCAGATTCTCTGGATTCAACAGCAGATGCGCGATTTTGGTCTGCAATTCTTGGATACACCGATATTTGTGGACAATGAAGCGGCCATCAATGTTACGAAAAATCCGGTTCACCACTCAAAAACGAAACACACAGAAATCCGTCACCATTTTATTCAAGATTGTTATGAAAAGAAACTAATACGGATTGAACATATGTGCACCGATGATCAGAAAGCTGATTTTTACACAAAACCGTTTGAAAAAAAAAAGAGATTTTATTATCTTTTAAGGTTAAATGGGTTAAAAAATCTGCAATCTGGGAGGGTTATCGAGTGTGAAGCCGAATTGGGCGGCGATCTGACTTGAACCGTATCGAGTTGTCAATTTTTGTTTGTACAGTTGTATTTCCTGCTTTTCGTTAAAAACAAAAACACAAAAATATGTTTTAGTTTTAGGGGGAGATATTCGCAGAAAAATACAAAAACATGATAAAATCATAAAAATCCAAAAACATTAAAAAATGCAAAAAGAGCTGTGTAGTATAGGGGAAATGATAGTACATCAGCTAGACGGGCACAGTACGCTAGTAATATGTAATGTAAAAATGCAATTAAGCAGTCTCGCTAAAGATGTGCCGGTAGGTTTTTACAGATTTAGTAGATCGGTTTGGGATATAAACTAAATTTAACTTGCGTTTTCGTGGGGAACACCTCCAGGATATATAGGTAACCCCTGAAATCCTGTTTGAAAGGTCCCGTATTCTGAGATACTAGGTCTTTATACTCGGTGATATCTGGGGTATTATCCCGGGACTTCTGCTGTATGGAAATACTGACCTAGTCCCCGGATAATACTTTACGCAAAAAGCTTTGAAACATAAGCTTCACCCTCAGCATGCTGATGAAACAATAAAATTGATAGTCGCTACTGTTGAAATGCAAAAGATCCTCTAAAGGGGACCCACCGAAAAGTCGAGCCGTCATCTCTCTGCTGAACGGAAGTTCTGACCTGAGCTCTCACGGTTTCGCATCTACCCCCAACAGATATCAGCTGTGGTATATTCACCTATAAGACTGAATACTGGGATCCGGATACGGGAGTATATACTGAGGTGGGAACACACGTTGATGTTTAAGTCTCTAAAACACTAATAACGTATCCCGAACAGATTGAAAATTCTGTGAGAATTTAAAGTGGATCAATATACCGACAATCAACGCGAATTGCTTAAATGTTTAAAATGAAATAAGCTTAACGGTGCTTGTGTTCTGTCAGCAGCTGATATGATCCCTTAACACGCTCGAAAAAATATTGTATGTATATATTTCAGTTTGTACAGCTTTAAACCCAAAAAGATTTTCTTTTCTCATTTTAGTTTCGACAACTGATACTGGGGATTGGAAGTTCAAAGCCTGTGTGCAGATCATGTAGGTGTCTGATGAGGGTTGGGTAAGCTGTGATTGCAAACATAGATCTGGTATGATGTTTGAAAGATAAAAGGTGCAAATGTTTGAAACGTTGAAAAGTTCATTAATTTGAACTGTTTTTGAAACAAAACGACAATGTACTTCATAAATCTGATCAACCAGGGCCATTAATTTGGACTTGGTAGGTCAAACAGCTGTCCAGGGTCATTAACTTGGACTTGGTCAACTGGGTGCCAGCATGTGAAATCGAAAAAGTTGAAAAATGTATAAAAAAATTAATTTCTTGAAAAATCAAAGTTTGGATCGCTTATGTGTCAATGGGTCGCTCTTTTGTCATAGTAACATTGTGGACCGCTCATAAGGACATGACAAATAAGCGGTTCAGACCTCATATATAAGGAACAGGGTCCGCTTATTCTGTCATTACCCTAAACCGCTTTTACGACATCTTCTCTAGGCAATTTTGAGCGATCCCATCTGTTTTCTCGTGTTCATCAAGATTTCTTGCTGATTTAGCTTTGTTTTTGCTTGTTCTTGATAGATTTCCATCATTTACATCATGGGCAAGGTAAGTCATCTTTGAATTTCAGTCCTAGTGTGTTTAAATCTCGTCTGTCGGCATGTGTGTATGAACGATTCGAGTTTTGTGCTTTTAAATATCATATCTGTCTAAAGTGCTAGGTTGAGTGTTATCGTCTGATGATTTTGATAGATGTATAACATGTTAATTGCTGAGATTTGTATGTTAGATGTATGTTGTCGGAACTGAGTGGGTTCAATCTCAGATCTAGAAAGTTTTAGGAATAGCTGTAGGAATCAAAAGACACCCTTAGGTTCGGAATGTTAAGCAGAATCTGATTTTAGAATCAATTTTAAGTTTTAAGCTGTTGTTACATGTTGTTGATATGTGGACCGCTTTTACAGTCAGGGTTATTCAGATCGCTCATAAGTCACATTTTAGGACCGCCCATATGTACAATTTGTGAACCGCTCATATGTACCATGTTAAGACCGCCTTTATGTATGAATTTCAGGATCGCTTTTAAGGCATATGTAGGGCTGACTCGCTGATGTAACCAGGGATGGTTCGCGTTTTGTGTTTTTCTAATTTAGGACCGCTTTTTAGTCATATTTGTGGGTCGCCTATAGGGTTGTTAAGTCTTTAGGTCGCTTTTATGGTATAACAGTGTTGGTTCGCTTTTAGTACAATATGTGGGATCGCCTTTTAGGTCAGTTTTCAAAAGTTCAAAATTTTCTAAGTCATGAATTATGTTGTTGTTGTGCAGGTATCTACAAATGTGTTATTCGATCCAGTCCACAACAGTTGTGTTGATCTAGATGTGGAAAAGTATCCTTTACTTTCAGAATTCAGCAGTATATTGGACTACATGAATCGTATTCCAGTGAAGAAAGCGATGACTGATCAGAGGCCTTTGTACCGATCTCACATTAGTCGATTTTGGCTGAATGCAAAGTATGACGAGGCAAGCAAAGTGATATCATCTGTGGTGGAAGTGGATGGAAAGTTGGAGACTATTCTGGTGACTGAAGCGTTAGTTCGCGAAGTGATGAACTTTCCTGATGAAGCCAACTATCCAACAAGATTTCCTGAACGAATGGTGAAGGGGTGTATGCTACGTTTGGGATACAGAAGCACATTGAACACCGGGAACTACTTAAAGTCAAAATTTAAGAAATCGTTCAAGTTTTTAATACATTGTATTTTGATTTCTCTAAGTCACACGAAGGGTAGTTATGATCAGATGAGAGATTATCAGATGAACATGCTAACGGCATTGGTGTTGAACAAGAAATACAACTTCTCACATATAGTTTTTCATTATATGGTGGAAAACCTCTCGTCGGATGTTAGAGTCTGGAGATATCCACGTTTTGTACAAATGATGATTGATCGTGCATATCCAGGAATTGATAGAAACATTAAAGATGATCTTCTTGTTCAAGCTCACATGTCAAATATCTCATTGAAGAATCTTGTCAAGTATCATCCTCATCATCCAGAGCCGGAGTTAGTGATTGAAAACTTTGGATTGCTGAGAGATGCAAACTATGTGGATCCTGATCCAGAAAATCATCAGAATTGGAGAAATCAAGAAGAAATGAAAGAAGCATTGTATGCTGTAGAGTTGAAAATAATTCAAGGTTTCAAACCAACAAAGAACGAGTGGTATGTAAAGGAGTCTGGACGCAGACGTAGACTTGCAACTCCAGTAGCTGAAGGTGAAGGTTCTTCGTCAAAGCCAAAGAAGAAACAAAAGAAGAAGGCTGAAACTGTGTTAGTAGATGAGTCTGAAGAAGAAGTTCCTGAGGTGAACATTGAAAAGGAACAAGAGGCGGCTAGTGTAGCACATATTGAAATTCATACAGATTTGTTTACTGATAATGTTGACATTCCACAGGGAAGAGAGAAAGTGATAGAAGATGTTGAAGGTGATGATGTTGATAAAGACACTACTAGTTCTTCTAGTGTGTCTGAATTTGAAGTAGTTGATGCAAGAGAACTTGAAAGGTGAATGAGAGAGGAGGTAGAAAAGGAGAAGTTACTCAGAAAGAGGAAGAGAGAAGAGAAAGAAGATGCACCTTATGAACCTTCTCCAGAGCATGTTTTAGCATCACAAACTACTCCTAAGGGTAAAAAGAAAGCTGGAGGTCGAAAGAAGGCTACTCCAAAGTTTAAAGTGTCAAAGCGCCCTCAGAAGATTATGCAAACACAATCTACACCTCCACGTCAACAAACACCTCCACATCAACCAACACCTCCACAATCTCCAATACATCAATCTACTCCTAGACAACCAACACCACAACAATCACCAAGACAACCTACTCCTCCATCACACTCAACACCACCCAGACAACCTACTCCACAAAGACAACCATCTCCTCTGTTTCCACCATCACCACCTCCACATCAACAATATTATTCTTCACAAGATCTTTTTGGCACACCTCCAATCACCCAAGCACAACCTAGTTCTTCAAGTAGAGGCCTTGCAATACCGCATGATAATCTGCTAGATGTTGATTTCGATTTTGCAAACAATTCTCAAGTATTGAAGTTAGAAAAGAGAATTGATGAGGTGATAGCAGAAAACAAAAAGTTGGTGGATGAATGCAAAAAGATTGCTGAAAGAGAAAAGTCTCTTGCTGGTAAGGTGCAGAGGTTAGAAGGTGAAAACAAAGTGTTGGAACTAAAAATTGAAGTTGATCAGACGGAAATTGATGTTTTGAAAGTTCGAGTGTCTGAGTTAGAAGAGGAGAAGAATCGTCGAGAAAGTGAAAACGAGTACTATAAGTTGAAGAATAAAGAGCTTATGGCTGCTAAAGCGTTGCATGAACACAAGTTCTACATGCTGAATAGAGTTGTGGAAAGCATGTTAGAAACCACAGTGGATCAAAAGTATGAAGAGTTGAAGTTAGAGGACCTTCGTGCAGAACGTAAGCAGAAGTAGAAAGGCAAATGAAAGATAAGGGTAAAGGGGTTGAAGGAAGTTCTGTAATGTCTATTGTGCCTTCGATGGTGGTAGAAAATCCTGTGCCTATATCTTCAGTTCCTGGTATTGTCGAAGAAGAAATTCAATCGCCAAAGTTAATTGGTGGCGAAGAAGAAGAGGATGATGAAGATGATGATGAGGAAGAGTTTGTTTATTCTGCAAGCAGTCACAGTTCAAAAGGTGATGATGATGATGACGCTGCAGGAGGTTCAGGTGTTAGAGTAACCGAAGCTTCAAAAGAAAAAAGTCGTTGAAGATCTGCTAAACGACACAGTCAATGAAGAAAGTGGTGAAGCTGAGAGAAAGGGGGAGTCGAGTAAGACTCAGATTGTAGAACATCATGAACCGTTGTTCCTATGTCTAGATGTGTATAGGGAGATGTTAAAAGATGTAAATCCCGAGAATCCAATTGATCTTGAAGCTGATCTGGAATCTTTTGATATCAATAAACAGAAAGATTACAAGTATAACTATGTTGAGGATGCATATCAGTATGATAGGGTTGAAGTAGAGGATGGTTCGGATAATGAAGATGTTCCTGAAGACACTTCAAAACTTCCAACGTTAATGGAATTCTTTGCTGCTGAGAACAGAGATGAATTGCGTCAAAAAGTGACTGAGGCGGTGAATGATAATGTGTTCGAGTGTTTGAGAAAAGAAGCTGAACAGAAAGGCCAGTCTAATGTTGAAAAAGAAGGTCAATCGAGTGTTGAAGAGATTGATCGTTCTAAATGGTTCAAAGACTCTCATGAAAGAAAATTCAAAAGGCCGTTGAAATACTTCCAGCGAGATCGAAATGTGTCGCTTGGCGATATTATCAGCTGGGGTTTTCTTCCGCAAGTTAACGCCTATGCAGTTCGAAGAGAATATGGTGTCCAATACTTTAAACGTTTATATGACATTATGTCATTACCATGGTGGGATGTAGATGAGTTATCTCAGGTGAGAACGTTGGATTATCAGGTGAGGCAGAATGATAAGGCGATGTGGGGATATATTAAGTACGAGAATCTGAGAGGATATCTGAAATGGAAGCCTCATCGTCCAAAGCGTATTCAAAGAATAGATCCAGTGACTGGTGTAACAGAAACTATTCTGAATGTAAAGCTTCCAAGAACCATGACAACAATTCCTATGCCAGAAATGGAGCAAGATTTTTATAAAGGGTTCATTGATTGGGTTTACAGCTGTCTGACAACTGAAGCAATCATAACGTACAAAGCTGGTGGTGAACTGAGATATATTCATGTCTATGATCCGATGTGGCTGGTGAATTGTTCGGCAAAAGACATCGAATGCTTGTTTATTCACAAGATTCGTTATAAAGCAGAAGATAAAGATCAAGCTCAACAGTTCCAACGTGTTGTATCACTGTGCTTTCAAAAAGGAATCAATTCCGAAAGCAAGTGGAAATCGTCATGGTGGGAGTTAGATGGAAAGATGAAGAAGAAAGCAAAACGTGAACGTGAACGTGAAAATCGTAGGATGGAAGAAAAAAGAGGAAAGTTTATGAAGAAACAACAGGAAGAAGAGAAGGCAGAGAAGCGAAAGCATGAAAAGATAAGAATTGCTTTGAGCAGGAAGCCTAAAGGGCGTGAAGAACATTACAAAGCTGCTATCTGAAGACCAACTTTCAAGACAAAGACTGCGGCTTCATCCAAGGGGGAGTTTGTTGGTGCATAATGTCTAAAGCCTGCGTCTTTGTAAAGTTAGATTAACATATATGGTCTAGACATGTTATTTTGTATTAGTTCAGGGGTTATATGTGTAAATTTATGAAAATTAGAATGTAGGATCGCTTTTGTGACATGTGTCCACAAAAGCGAACCAGGCTGGATCGCTCATGTGGACATGTCACAAGAGCGGTTCCAGAATCCTATAAATACCCCTGAAGTTGTCTTCATTTGTAACGTTGTCTTGTACTCTATGTCGAACTGCTGACCGTGTGGCAATCATTATCAAGTGAAGAAAAAGTGTTTAAAGTGTGAATTCATCTGTTTCTACTCCTTTCTGTTACGTTTATCTTTGTATCATGCTGAAAATGTGTTTCCGCCACATTATCAGTAAGCACTAGCTCTGATTGACTCATTCGTGTGGTCAAAACTGATCCTACAGATTTCACGGGATTCAGCCAATTGTATTGATCGTTGAATATCATTGAGAAATAGGAATCCGTGTTATCAGAAGATTTCCTGCGATTATTTCTAGTATGGAATGAGTCAATCATCCACTTTGGTATCTTATTGAACAAAAATGGTGATATTGTTCCTCCATTGATCAAGAATTTTGATTTTTGGCAAGCCTCATGATCATCCAATAAGAAGGGTTTCAATTTTTTTCAAATGAACGATTTGAAGACCTATTGATTCTAAAAACTGTGGATCGTTCGGACCTTTCAATTGATAGATGTAGATCTCGGACCTATGAATGGGGATATTCCCGAAACTGACAAATAAAAAAGGAAGTGAGTTAGACAAAAAAAGAAGCAACTTGGACAAAAAGAAACGAAGTGACTTAAGGTCTTTTGATGGGGGCTAAGAGCATTCACATTCCAACCATTATCTCTCATCTTATTTTCAAAATCTAACAAAAATATCACTATATCTCATCCACTTCTTTATATCCATCCATAAAATTTAACAAGTACCCACACACTCCCTTCAAATTTAAAAAAGCTACTATTTGCCCCTATATGATCTCTCACCCACACACTATACACAAAAAGGGAAATTATAATTAAAAAAGAAAAATAATAAAAAAAAAGAATATAGAGTAGGTATGGTGAATGGGATGTGTGAGGTTTTGTAAAATAAGAGATAAATTTCAAAAAAGTGTGATTTTTAGTTAAATTATATGGTAGAAAATGACGGAGGGAATGTGAGTGCTCTAATACATGTACATTCAAAAGCATATTATAGAGAAATTTATAAAAGGCCTTTCAAATGGTGAGAATTGGAGGAAGATATACTCTATTGAAATTTGTATTGGGTTTGTTGTCAATTTATTATTTTTCTATCTTTTTCTTACCTAATGGGTTTTTAAAGTTTTGGAATTGTGTTGGGCGAAATGCTTTTGGGGGAGAGAAGGGGTAAAGAAACTGGATCAGGTAAAATGGGACTTGATTATGGCTAATAAGCATAAAGGAAGGTTGGAAATTGGTAGTATTTCTAGTTTAAATCATGTTTTGTTACAAAAATGGAGGTGATGTTTTGTTTCCATAAGTGACGATCTATGGGTGCATATTATTAAAGCAATTTATGGCGAGAATACATGGGTTATTGATGGGTTGGGGACTGGTAATTTTAACGTAGTGTGGAACCGCAGTTTAAAGTCGTGTAAGATTTTGAATGATAAAGGCATGATCCATTGGTCTACTTTAAAAGAAAAAAAAAGTGGGAGATGGAGAAGATACTTTGTTTTGGAAAGATCCATGGTTGGGGGATGACTCGTTGAGTGTGAGGTTCCCTAGAAGCTCTCGGTTGGATCTCCATAGTGATTGTTTGATTAGTTCGAGGCGAAGGGTAGAAGGTTGAGAATGGTCTTATAGGCGGCCGGTAAAGGGAGTCAAGAGTCAAAACAACTTGAAAATTTGTTACATTTATTGTCCAATTCGAGCCTTCATTCGGTGGGTCATAGGTGGGTTTGAGATTTTGATATGGATAACTCTTTCTTGGTTAAAAAATCATTCAAAGACTAATTGACACCATATCTTTAGCAGATGGTCCCACGGAGATAAGATGTAATAAAAATGATTCCTTTGTACACTTAATATTATGGGTTGGTGGGTGTTAATGAACAAGTTGCCAAGTAGAATAAATTTAGTGGAACGGGGTCAATTCCTAATGTGTTGTGCCCGGCTTGTGACTCAAGGGAAGAGTCTTTGGATCATTTATTTGGTAATAGCAACGTAGCCATTCGAGTGTGGGAATTGCTTTTTAGATTGCTTTAGATTGCGCTCCTTAATTCGTTTATTTAGTTAGAGCTTATTATCTAGTGGGATTTAAGCATGTTGACTAAACGAATGAAGCTTTTGGTTCATGGTATTATCCTTACTACTTGATGGTGTTTTGGAGGTTTCTTAATAACACAGTGTTTGATAGTACGAGGGCATAAAAATGAAGCATTTTCTATTCTATTCTTAATTTTTCGTTCTTTTGGAGAGTGGATAAAAGTAGTAAAATTAATGTTAATTGGATAAATTGGTTATCGTTGATAGTTTGTGCCATTGTCACACTGTTGACATTCCAGTTCTAAAACTTTACCATCGTTTTCATCTCATATTCTTACGTTTTATTGTTGTCGTCATTTTATGTTATTATTATTCCGCATCATTGACTTTTTGTACTATTATCATTTCCTACGATTTCTATTTCATATTATTACAGTTTCACGTCATCACTATTTCACGGCTACCTTTCCTCATAACATGGGATGTGGGTATCGTCTCACTTAAATTTAGACTGGCCCTTACCTCATGACTATGGGATGTAGGTATTACCATCATTTAGTTACGCGCTTTTTGGGTTCGAGACTCAAGTATCGTTTGTTTGTGGTTTTGGTTATGTCTATTTAGTTAGTAGGTTTTAGGTCGAGTCGTCGCATAGAACGATCAAAACCCGATAACGAAACCGATGAAATTTGATAAGGACATGGTGGCTACAACGCTAGTACTTCCTATATATAAGTGTCCTTGTAAAACTATCAAAAGCCTCGTTAGAATGGTCAAGAGAAGTTCTACATAAGTAATGTTTGAGTCATCGATCATGATTCGAATGTCACACACCAACCGATGGCGGAAACATTAAGGCGAGACGAGCGAGATTGTTCAAAACTTCATAACATACTATAGGTGACAATACATTAATAATCCAAATTTCATTTCATAACTTCAAATAATACATTGTTTTAAAAGAAAATTACAACAAGTTGGGAATAGCATGACAAACATAAAGGAAAAACATTAAGTAAAGTTTGGGTGCGTTTCTAGTTCCACACTAATTCGAAATCTTGCGTATCATCATATATTTCCTGCAAAATGTATATAAAGTATCTGTCAACACGAAAGGTCGGTGAGCATACAAGTTTTATCTACAGAGCATAAGTATAAAAATGTCTCAAATCCACATGTTAATTATACACTAAGTTATATAAACATACTAGCATGCATCAACTATAAATCAAACTAAAGTGTCCACTAGCGTAATCTTATCACCGAAGTAAATAAGACCGTACTGATTGTATACTTAACTATGACCACAAAATGGGTGGTATGCTACTCCTATAGCATTATACATGTTAAGGAAGCTTGCAAAGTTAATGATAGATAACATGCATGATAGGATTCTAGTATGTATAAACAAGTAGCATGTTAAGGATTGAGTGTTTGCATAAGCTTGATTGTATGTGTGATTGTGAATTTAGTAATGATACATGTTACAACCCAAAGTGATTTAAAGCGTAAAATGAGTCAAGTATACTCACGGTTTGCGAAGATTAGTTTTCCACAAAGATGCTAGTGTACGGTTTTGTAGGATGGAATCACCAAAGTTACCCTAAAAGGATAAACAAATGTGTATGATTTTATGGAGTTTAAAGATGGAATGCATTCGAAAACTTATAAGTATGAAAATATATAAAAATATATCTTGTTTAAATACTTATTCAGACACTATTTTAGTTAGTGTTTTTCATGGGCACTAAGTCACCCATTAGAAGTCCAAAGGTGTCTAAAACTAAGATAATTTCCACCTTAACATATATCATTCAATCATGGTTTCGATTGATGTTATAGTTCAGTTTTGGTAGTATTATATAGGTATATTACTGTATAACAACCCTCCTAGAACCTTTAACGTGACCCTAAAACGTTCCTTATATACCTCGTATGCGAGAAATGAGCCCGAAATACCCTTATACTTATAAAAAACAAGAAAAACAAAGTTTGAGAGTCACTCGCGGGGCGCGACCCCTTTAGCCATGTGTCGCGGGGCGCGTGGCCCAGTAACTTGCCGGACAAACCAAAGCGCCATGTGTCGACACGTGACAACGCTATACTCAATGAACCATCAACCCTAAATCCTAGTCTACTCTCTCGCGGGCCACGAGAGAGTTAGCTTATGTTTACGCGGGCCGCGAGCCGCCATACGACAAGCCTATAAATAAAGGCTTCAGGCTTCATTCTTCAACGTTCAAAATTCTGAATTCTCTCTCAATTTCTGTAGGCAATTATTATACTCGGGTATTATACCCCTATAAAGCGAAGCTCTGCCTCGTTGTAAGTATTATAACCCTGCTGTTACCCTACACGATCGATCTAGGGCTCCGTAACGCATGTCAAGGCTCTGCCTGACTCAGTCGTTGGAGTTCTGTCTCGTGTTACACCCGATTGATCTAGGATTCCCTAATGCATGTCAAGGCTCTGCCTGACTCAGTCATTGGAATTCTGTCTCGAGTTGTACGTTTAATGTGATTTGGGTTATTTTACTAACACTTGTGCATTGTTTAATTTTAATAGATAATAACCAGGAAAATCACCAGGAAGCTATAGTAGTATCACCTAAGTCAACAATGTAAGTACATTCACTTTTTCTCACTATTTGTGAGTCAGATTGTTTTACCAAAACCTCAAATGTTTTCAAATACAATTACAGTGATTAAGTCTTTGTAATTCTACAACTGCTGCAAGTATTATGGGGTTTGTATACAGTACTTGATAACCTTCACAATTGGGCATGGGTATCTAATGGGTGATATGACCATAATCACAGATCCGTCGAATGGCACGTACTGACCGAGTAATTGTGTAGATATAAACAATGTAATCGCCCTTAATACTGTAATGTGTAACAACTGATGCTTTACAAAATGGAATGTACTTGCCAGTATTTCTTGCTGATAAAATGTTTTTAAAACGCGTTTTAGGTGACACAATGTGAAAGCCAATAGAAGCCAGCTGGAGAGCACTGAAGGCTTGGAAAAGTGGCTATAAAAGTTACCTAAATAAAAAGGAGTTTTTTGTCACACCCCAACCGATGGCGGAATCATCGGGGCGCGACACTGAGCGAAACAGATTGTTCAGAAGTTTCCATAACAATTATCATTACCAATCAATTTAAAGTAACATGTTCCATACCATGCCTCAAAAGGTAAACAAATTATTACAGACAAATTCTAGGCAAATAGTTCTATTCCGACAACTCAGATTTTCAAATAGAGCAATTGTTTATCTGCTTTTAGAGACTCCTGGTTACATTAGTACAGACAACTATTTGTTGGCCTCTTGAAAATTATTATAGCCTTGCTTTCCTAGCAGCTAAGCATCCTAAATACCTGTCACATACGTTAAAATAAAAGTCAATACACATAGTGTAAAGGTGAGCATACAAGTTTGATAGTAGCATATAGATTTCAAAATAGTTTACGCATAACCAGCACGTACACAGAGGAAAACGAAGCATGTTAATTATCGATATGGATCTATCGATACCAATGACCGCGGGTTGACTGCCCAAGGCAGTTCGTAATACATGATCACCACCGTAATCCATGCAAATAATTGTCCTTAACAACCCCCGTGTGAACGGGTGCTGAGTCCAAACTATAGTACTATCATCGTTAAGGCGGGTAGACAACATTCCACGTGTAAAACATAACAACAAGCATGCATTTAGTCACTTAATACATGTGGTAACGGTTAGCGTTTAAAGTATTGCGTAGTGTGTTCGATTGTGATTTTGTATAAGTAACGTATGTAACACCCAAAAGTGCATAAAGCAAAAAGGGATCGAGTATACTCACAGTGATTGATGGATTGAAGGGAGCGCTTGAGAGTAGGGTTAGCCTAAATAGTTCGATAGCATAACGATAAGTAACGCGTAGAACGGAAACAAGTGTTGGTGAGTTAGACAGTCGGTCGATCAGATGGCAGTCCGATCAGTCAGCTGACCGTGCGAGTGACTGTCCGTTCGGACGGTTGTCCGATCGGATTGTCGTTCGAGTGGATTATTTTTTCTTTTAGGAAGGATGTGTTTGTGTATGATGGTTTGACTTTTGAAGTTTTTGTTGTAGCATTTGAAAACATTGAAGTGTTCCTACCTTTCAGGTCGGTCGATCGGACAGTCGTTCGATCGGTCGTCAATCCGATCGGTTGGGCACTTCAAGTGAGAACAAGTTCACAGCAGAATATCACCCGATCGGACAGCAGTTCGATCGGGTGGCATTCCTAGTGCATTGAACATGTTGAAAAATCGATTAAGTGTTAAAGTTCAAGTATCTCATGATCCGAAGAGTAATCCGATCGGATGGTAGTCCGATCGGACGGTAGTTCGTTCAATACTCAAACTTCAAGAAAAAGTGATTAAGTGTGGGACCCATAGTGCAAGCCGTTCGGCTGACCGGTCGATCGGGTGGTTGTCCGTTCGAGCAGCAGTCCGATCGGACGGTACCTTGTCCTGGTCGTCCTGTTCGTCTCACACTGTGGTTGTTTTGATTGTTTGACGTTTTATCGAGGCATCTTGATAACGTGTAAAACAACAGTAACTTTGTCACTACTTGGTGCTCCTGATCGGACAGGAATCACCCAGATCCGGTCAGTTAACTTTTTGTGACGGTGTTCCATGTCTAACCCGAAATCGGTAAGTCTCATGGCTAGAAACCAGACCATGAGCCACACAATCCACAAGAATGAGTAGTATGTCGACACAAGGTCCGATTCCACCGGTTTTGAGTGCATTGAGTGTAAAAGAGTTGAAAGAAAGTTGGAAAACCATTTTTCAATCCTTTTCTTTGTGAAAATGTTTAGATCTACTAGCGATCTTTGTTTGTTTATGTAGAAATTGGCTAGATCTAAGTTGTTCCTGGTGGATTGAGGTCAAAACATGAAGTTCTTCAAGAACACATGATGACATCATCCTAGAACACCTCAAATCGGGTGATTTCACGGTTACAAGTTAAGATTTAAAAGATAGAAAGGTGTAGGAGTGCATGTAGATCAAGAAAGTACAAGATTTAGGGTGAGGTCTTACCGGAATCGATAGAAATCTGAGAAAAGGTGAGGAGGGCATGTTGTTCGGTCAGAGAGTTTCCAAGAATGGAAAGTGTGAAAGTGACATGGGTATTTATAGGATTCCAAAAGAGGAAAGGGCTGCCGATCGGATGGTAGCTCGATCGGACAGCCTGTCCGATCGAACGGCAGTCCGAACGGACGGCTGGTCGATCGGCTGGTGGCCTGATCGATCGGTCGCCTGATTCGAGTGTTCGGTGCGACGAGTTTTGCTGTTTCGATTTCGATTTGCAAGCGATGCGAAAGCGATAGAGTTTTCTATTCAAATTACTTTTAATCCCAACTATTCATATCTTGCACTATCCCTTCTCCACTATTTATCGTACTATATCACATACAATCATCCTTAATTTCGTATCCGATTTGCGATTGCGATTCGATTGCGTTGTGTTCGATTGCGTTTCGATTGATTACCACACATAACGTAAATAAGCATGCACAAGTAGCATATAAGGCACACACACACATATAACAATCACCCAAGTGCGAAATTCGAGTTGCGAGCGCGATGTTGATTAGATTAGATTGATTAGCGTTTAGTTAACTTTATCGTATTGTTACTTCCTATTATTCACAGTCGTAAAGCGATTCGTAGCGATAAACATGCGGTTACTGCGATTTTAATTAATTACTCCACATAATACAACTAACGTAAAACATAAAATAGACTAACTACAGTCAAAGAAGTCAAAACAGGAATTGCGCAGAGAGAGACAGATTGCAATTAGCAATCTTTTCTTCCTTTGACTTCAGTCTTGACTTTGACTTTGACTTTCGAAACACTGGGGTGTTACATTTTTGTTTTCAATAATTAGGGTTTACCCCTACAAATGTATTTTCAAGTGAACCTGGGTTTTATCCCAGTGATTTGTTATAAAAAGTTTGGTGTTTAACTCTGATAAAAATATTTACTAACTACGATCCTAATGTCTCATTTCCACTGCTAAATTAATAAATACCGATACCATCTATCTGATTTCGCGGCACCCGCTCCCAGGGTAGGGGTCGGGGGTTGCGACATACTGGATATATTATAGTCAAGTAATTGTCATGTATTAGAGGTAAGGTAATCCACTAACCTCATGATATTCATCATTGCACAAAATCACCACAAGGATGATTCGGATGGTCATGAAATATAAGTATGAATAACATAAATAAATCATCTAAATCACTAAGTAACCAAGTGAGTATAACTAGACGAGTGCATTCCAAACATGGTTATGATTGGAGACTTGGTGTAGTTTGTTCACTTTGTTATTTGGAAGTTACTTAGTGACTTACAGTGCATATAATGGAGGCTTTTGAACCTCAATATTTCTGGAACAAAACCCTAACACAAGCCATTCAATGTTGAAGTTAGTTGATGGCTTCGTTTGGTTTGCAAATGTTCCAAGAAACCAAGTATAATGAACAAATTTTGAAAGAAACCAAGAAAAATTCCAACTTTTTACCTTAAAATGTGATGTACCATCTTTGTTTATGTTGGTAAACATGTGGTAACACTCCTAAAGGTTATCCAAGGAAAGAGAAAGCAAGAAAACAAGAAGAAATTGTAAGAAAAGGGTCCAAAACTCATTGTTTTGAACTCGGAGTTTCTGCCCTAACTTGAGAATTGTGGAGATTTTAGAGTGTTTAGCCCGATACGCTATACTTGGGCTTCATGATGTAATATTCGTATCGCCTTTATAAGCTATCTCATACATTATCATTAACGCTCTTCATTTCTGCACCTCTGGCATTAAAAGCGATTCCTTTATCTGGGTATTCAGCCCTTACCAGGAATATCCTTTACGTTTATGTGAAACCCTACACACCATCCTACACGATTGGTTTCCCAAAACTAGGGAAGACTGTAACACCCGTCAAAAAGCACCAAATGATGTAATACCATGATATAACAGAGCCCATATCGTTTAGATCATTCATTACACTCCAAATTATTGCAATTTAATTCCAATAAAGACCTCACTTAAAGACCATTAAAGTGTACATGAACTCAATAGATTTCTAGAGAATTAGTTAGCCATAATCCACAATCTCGATCCCAAACGACACCCGACACCATTCCCAATTATCTTATACTCTCTAATATCGGTTACATACACTATAATCCGCGAATTCGAGGCAATATTAAAGTTAGGGCTTGAAACTTCAAGCATCGATATATCTGCCATTTCTTAACCTTTTCAGGTAATTCTTGAGCTTATTGTGCTTTATTTTTCGAGCTCTACAAAAGCCCTCTATCAAATTCAGTTGATAGAATGCAATTATTGTTCAATTAGATACCATGAATTCTAGGGTTCAAAGCAATTGGGGATTTTTATATTTTCTAAAATTAGACCAACTAACTTGTTCCATAATAAATCTAGACTTATGTTATGATGTAATTTTTAGTAGTACTCATATTAGTCATGTTTGCCTTTTTTTTTCTAGGATTCATTTTGTCATAATCTAGATACTTATTCTTATATTTTTGTTGGATTAATTATACTAGAAGTTCTTATTAATGAAATTGGATTTGTAAAAGTATGAATTCTTATTAATGAAATTGTCATAATCCATCGTGTCTTTTAACTGTTGTCATCGATTGTGTTTTTAGTCTACTTTCCTTTGTGTTTTTTAGTTTGATACTCATTGTGTTTTATATTATTTCCACTGTGTAATACGCAACTCGATTTTCAATTTTTTTTTTTGAATAATATAACAATATGGTACTCTTTTTAAAGATCATAAGGCACTCGATTTTATGGTCTATTTTTTTTAAAAAATAAATAACGTATCAAAAAAGTTACGGACGTTTAAAAAGTAGGTGGGGATAGCATGTGACTTGCATGTGTATATCTTTTTTTTTCTTAGACAAAATTGCCCTTCCCATGTTTTTTCTTAGACAAAATTACTCTTTCCAATTTTTTTTTTTTTTGACAATTGTCGCTGACTTCTTACACTTTTTGTACTTTACCTTTTTGTATTATAACTCAATCCTTTTGATGGTATACCAAAATATAAAGATAAATTAAAAAAAGTTGAACAACAAACAAATTTTTGTATAAAAGTCTGATTAGACCATGTGTAGTGGGAGGGGGAAGACCCTTGGGCGTTTTACGACATGTGACGGTCCAGTCAGCATATGGGTATTGTGGGGCATTATATTAAAAGGGGTGTAGTGTGGATGTTGGTATTGTGGGACATTATGTTAAAAGAGGTGTAATAGAATTAAATAAAAAACATCAAAAAAAAATGCTATTGGCCAAAGAAAACATTGAAGGCATTAAAAAAAGCACGCCAGTCTTTTTTTTTTCGAAAAAACGCCCACAGGGGCGGTTGGTAGGCGTGTTTGGACGTTTTTGAGGAAAAACGGCAAAAAAAATCCCACTACAAGTGATGTTAGGAGTGAAGGTTTTTTTTTGGGTAAAGAGTGAAGGGTTGGTATTTGAAAGAATGGAAAAATTAATGATGAACGTTTAATTGACTGCCAAGTGGGTCTTGAGACATTTGGATGGTAGGGCAATTTATTAACAAGTGACAAAATACTTTAGTTATGTTGTTTTATTTATATGGAACCTAGTTAACCTTTACTTGTATAAGCTATTAGGACTAGTATCAAATACAAACTACATTTTGTATATAAACTGTAAGAACCATTTAAAAAGTGTTACGTGTCTCCAACCAATTATAGAGAAATGAGAAAACAATATCCTGAATAATATCAATTATATTGAATTCCCTATAAATATGTTAACAAACAATTAATTCTTTATTTGATCTTTCTTTTGTTTCAATGTGCTGATTAAGAAAGGTGCTAATATCATTCAAATATATGTTAAAATCAATTATCTTGATTAATTTTCATGTGCTAATATAATTCAAAAGTGCTACTTTTATGTATGTATTGTTTTGGTATGTGCTAATTTATCTTTTTTTAAGTGCTATGATCTGTTCTTACGGTTTGTATGATAAATATGGTTTATACCGAAACCAACCCCACCATTGTGTATTTGGGTATCTATATATACCAACCCAAACTCTATGTTCACATTTGATTCATGAAAATTATATAGAATTCATTAGATAGTATGTTGGATTAATAAATAAAAAAGGGATTTGAAATCCGTATGTTTTCAAATCATATACTTTATATCCCTTAGTAGATGACATCAATGACTTTTCCAAATACTAGATGACAAGACTCTTTAAAAAATAAAACACTTCTCAAAAGAAGTCTTAATTAGGCTCTGGGGTGTGATTGTAATCACTCATGATTATCCATTACTTCAGTGTTATGTCAGCATCCCCTTACATAATATTTCTCCTCCATCATAGAGTGTGTGATAACCATCCCCTCCGCGATCAGTTTAAATCAAAGAAAAAGTTTGTTAGAAGCTCGTGAAGATCGTGGAGATTCCCACATCGCCACGACCAAGATCGTGGAGATCTCCACAATCCCTACATATGTTCGTCTATCATTGGTACCATATTCATCGCTACATAATCATTCAAATTGAAAATACCAAAGGATTTTCCTCCATTGCTATTCAATTTTATATCTTTGTATATGTTCCTCATATAAACGATATAGATATATGCCTCCAAATGAATGAGTGATTCAAACTAATTTTCTTCATCTTTGTTCATTTTCACTCCTTCAAAAGATTTCACGTGTATTGACTTGATTGTGCTTGATTTTAGCGGAGAAAGGATGAAAGGCATATCAAGTTCCTACGTTGAGGTTCGATTTTGGTGTATGTTACTCTTCATGAACTAGAGGCATACATTTTGGTATGTTACTCATGCCATCTAAACAACAAAGATAGAGTTTTACTAAAGTCATTAAAGTTTTCAAAAAGAAATCAATTCTCATGTTTCAAGAACATGCTTAATTTTTTGTTGTTAAGTAATGTTTATACATGTTTCAAATCTAGTAATTGATTTCTACAAGCCAAGCATCTTATTTTTTGGAACGGCAACTCCCTTCCCCCTCTACATACACCTAAAATTTACTCCTAAAACTCACATGACTTAAACTCACATCACATTAGTGATTATTGAAGACACATGGTGCTACTAGAGCAAGAGGACATCGACACAAGCCAAACATGTACTAACATATACGTAATATAACAAATACATTAATATTTAACGAAGAAATAAAGAGTAACCGAAAAAAATTACACAATCTTTCTAAGAATTTTTTTAAAAGTATTTACATAATATTTTACTTTTTTTTCTTATTATTAAAAGTATTTATTGTTAGAATATAAAATTCCTGAAAAAAACATTAATAAATAGAACCAAGAAATGGCAGGAAAACATTAGGAAGCCTAGGTTCTGTTGGAAGAATTAAAAACAAAGGCAAAAAAAGGCAGGCAAAGCATAATTCAGGGGCCGGGGTTCTCACGTTCTTCAATTTTCAATGAACAAATAAATGTCTCCACTCCAAACATCAATATTTATTACTTGCATATGAACAATTTGTTAATTTTTTATGAATATTTATTTAATACTTCATCAATTTGAGCTACTTATTTATATTTTTATAAAACAACGAATCAAAACTATTAAAAAAAAGTTATTAGATTTTATCACCCCCAACTATTGGCTATTAGTCGCTGTCACCTCAACTATCACTTTGACGTTCGTCACCCCCAACTTTACATTTAGTGTGTTCTGTCACCAAGTTGTTAACTGATCACTAACTTTTGATCTTGTTACTATACTTTTGAGGATGTCATAGGGATCATAGAAAGGACACTCCTAAAATTATAGTAACATGATCAAAAGATAGTGATTAGTTAACGACGTGGTTATAGAACACACTAAGTGTTAGGTTGGGGGTGGCGGGCGTCAAAGTGATAGTTGGGTTGACAGCTGCCTATAGCCAATAGTTAGAGGTGATAAAATCCAATAACTCTTAAAAAACGTACTTATAAAATTAACCCTTTACACACACTCATTTACATATATATTAATATGCTAATAATTATTAAAGTTTTTACACGTTCAAGGTTAGGCTTGAGAAAAACCATTTCGATTTGTTTGAATCGCTTGAGCTAATAGTAACCGGTCCGAATTTTGGTTTGTGAATTTGTGGCTTTTTGAACTTTTGGTATGGTCCGGTTTAAAACTATCATTAACCGAGCTTGACTGTAGGAAGCCTTTTTCTACTGCTTATCTTATCGGCTTTTCAATCACTTTTTATTTCAAGATTTCTTTAATTAAATTATTTTATTTAGAAAGTTAAAGCAATTTAGTTTATAACTTTAGTCTAAAATTTTGATATAGAAAGTTTTCAACTCGTTAATCAAACATATGTAAATACTAGCAAAATAGTAATATAATGCAAAACTATAAACTGAGATATATCATTGTCACAATAATGTTATATGAGCACCGACGAGAAAATAATCTAGAAATACAAATGTGTGTACCAAGAATAAATCAAACTAAACTCACACGCGAATCTTTAATTAAAAAAAAAAACACAGTCCCGAGTGATGAACTGTTCGAACATAAACGATCTTGACCATAAGCAACCCTGATCTAACTGCTCTAGTCTTTGATTTGAAAACTCTTGTATTGTTGATCTTGGTCTATTAACTGGTTCGAAAATGTTTACGACCCATAAACCCCTATTATAAACGACTTAACTGTAAATTAGATAAATCTAGTTTATTAAATAAAACACACTGTTGATAAATAAAATTTGGTATAAAATTTAGGTTAATTCCAACTCTGCTCTTTTTTGTATAAGATTTGTTAGTTGGAGCTAGTGTTTTGCAAGCTTGTTTAATAAAATTTGGCAGTGATTTCGATTCAAATTCAACAAATTTAATTTAATTAAAAACCCATCTTTACATTGAATAACCATATATTGAAACCAGCTCATCAAAACTTTATTTTACTTTCATGTTTTTTCTAACAAAAATGGTTACAAAGTCTTTCTAAATATATTAAATAATTATTCGTGATCCACAAAATTTGCTTGAAAAACTTAACAATATCTTGTTGTCCATTTGTCTAACTAGGTGTGGATCTAATATTATATATATAATCTACATGATGAATTCAGTCTAATTAATTCCATTTGCATTAGTTAAAAACTCGATTAGTTAATATGTAATATTCAGTTTGTACCTAACCATTGTGATTTTATAAACATTCAAGTATATTAAACAAAAAAAACACGCCACATTGACATTGAAATAATCATAAATAGATTAATTTATTTGATTTTATAACTAAAAAGATACAACGATTAAGGATACATATTAATAAAACTTTTATAAACCATTCATTGTAACACAACATAATGTCTTGTTATACGTAAATTAACTTCATAAATAATGAAAGTTAAAGAAGAGCATAAAGCATGATAGAAAAGAATATATTTTCAATAGATTTCGATGATAATAATTATAAATGATGGTACAAAAATAATGATAATTGAACAAAATAAGTGAAGTAGTATAATTATGCAAATCACTTGATTTTAGTAAAATTAGATGATTATTAAAATTGGATGATTATTGAAACTCTCACTAATTGGAATTATTACTATATTTCTTCAGTTGACATTTGGATATTTGAACCCAAAAGTCTCCCTTTCAAAGATCAAACAAAAGTGAGTCACGTAAAAAAACTAATAATTATGTTTTGTTGTATAGCATTTACGTTTTTGTTTTATTTTTTATAGCTAAGTGTTACATTCTTTTCATTTTATTTTAATTAGCTTGTAAATATAATTCACTAGTGTCAATTTAAATACTTACACTTTCTATCAAAGTGTCTTTACCTGATCTTAGAATGCGTTTATTTTAGAAGTTTGAATTATAAAAATTAGATATTATAAACATTGTTTCAGAATACATGTTTAAAAAAGGTATTTAGTCTGAAAAGTATTAATGTCAACAAAAAAAGAAGTATTTTTTACATCAGGAAGTATTGTAACAAATAAAATATATATGTTGTGAGGTTTTCTTTTTTTATTTTTATTTTATTACATGTGTGATAATCTTAGTATTTTTTTTTTTTTTTTTTGAATTGCTAAACATGCACACCATGGGGATTGAACCCATGAGCTTCTACTACCCAAATCTTATCTAATTCACCAACACCACTAGACTATTCCTAAGTGGATGATAATCTTAGTAATTAACCATATGATATTGATCTATCACCGTTCTAGCAACATCAAGATCACAAATTCTAAGGAAGTAAGGGTTGAAGAAGAAGAAGATAGTCGTTGGACAAAGCCGACCACCATAGAATGCAACCTAATTAGTATATTTAGGACCATGCTATTCACACACCCATCATCTTAAGGGTAATACTCAGCGCTTTGGCCAAAGCTCGACTTTGGATAAGCACGTTAAAGCTTGCGCAGAGAACCAACATGTCTTTATCCCTTTTGCTTTTGATACTTTTGGCTCCCTAGCGCCAGAAGCCATTAACTTCTTGACGAGGGTTCAACGGGTTATCCACAGCAATTGTTCGACCCCAAGGGGGCAGGGGTTTGTGTTCGGGAGGTTGGGGTTTGCAATTCAGAAAGGGTTGGCGGCGCAACTTGTTGCCCGTCTACCTTCTGTTTTGATGTAACTTAACAAGTTTTCTGGTTATATTTAAATAAATGGAAAAAAAATTAATTAAAAAAAATTAAAAAAACGCACCTATACTTGTTGAATTTTGACGTATTTTGTTATTACACGTCATTTTATGAAGTATATGGTCTATACGGCACGTTCCGGATGTCACAACCCCCGACCACACCTTGGACGGGAGCCATGAACAGTCAATTGGTACTGGTGGTTATTTTGAAAATATGGCAGCGGAAATTTCATCCGGACCGTGAGTTAGGAAAAATACCAGAGTTTAGAAACACCGTAATTTTATTTATAACAAATGAGAATAAAACTCATGTTTTGCAAAGGTAGCTTTATTAGGGGATGAACCCGAATACATGAAACAACGTTTATTAATTCAACTGATAAAGTAACCACTTTTTTAAGCCTTTCGGTGCCGTATCACATCTCTTACTCAGATCTATTGTAATCACTTGAAATGCGTTTAAAAACATTTTATCAGCATGAAATACCGGTGAGATCATTCATTTGTATAAAAAGACACAATATTATAATTACAATATTAAGAGTTTTTACATTTTTTTATATCTTTCAATTACTCAAATCAGTATTTTTCACACACCTAATTCGGTGATTGTGGTCATATTACTATTGGCTAACTCTTTATCCAATAGCAATGCTGGACTAGTAGTGTATACAAAACCTCACATACCGACAGTAATTTTAGAATATAAAAACTTAATCACTGTAAATACAACTTGGAAAACATTTAGGGTTTTGCAAAAAAATCATTTGAGTAAAGGAGAATGACTCACTTTGCAGAATTAGGGTTTTGATTTAACATGCCTCCTGATTCTAAGTCTCTTGATTAACAATAAGTTTATAGCTCAAAGTCTTCTGATAATTAAGCATCTATTTTATCAGTGAATTTAAGCCTTCTGATTCTAACCCATAATTTCACAGAATGTAATATGTTAAACCCAACTCAAACTTTAACGATAATCACAAGATCAAAACCTCAATGTGGTTAACAAAGTATAACCTTATTTAGGCAGCACTTTGGCATCCGTTTGATTGGTTTATCGATCAATCGGACAGGGTATGTTTTCAGTTATTAGGGTTTAATACACGAGAATACAGAGAAACATAGTAACGAGGGATCAGAGGATCGATTCAGAAATCGAAAAGGTGCCAATGTTTCTGTCCCAGACATGACCCTTATCCGGGTGGCGCCAGGGAGGTCGGCCTGGCTAGACCTGCCACGTGTCGAACATAAGCCTGACACGTGGCGCATGGGCGTGACACGTGTCCTCGGCCGCCTTTTTCGTCCAATCGCGTGTTTGTCTCGATTTTCGTGTTGGTTCTTATTACATATGCTCAGGTCTTGATCCTAAATGGTTCAGTTTTTAATTGTGAGTTTAATAAGGGTACTTTTGTGCGGGTTGGTTCATCAACCGTCAAGTTTTCTTAACCGTTAAGTTTTCGGATTGGGTATTACAAGTTTCGTTGCACGCACTTGGGGTTTTGATTACGGGTTGTTGTCGGGAATATTTTTGAGGGTTATTACACCGGATAAGTTTGGTTACACGTGTCGTATTCCATGATTTTCATGTAATTCTGTTTTGATTTCACTTGTAGTCCAATGTGTCGTTTTGTATGTATACGCGTCCTACCGGATCAGTACTTGATGTATTTTGTCATTAAATGTCGTATTATGACGTGTATTGTCACTATTGTTTCGTTCTATCGCGTATTTTGGTCGTACGGGTCGTGTTGGTGACATTCGGTATCGTGACGTTTATTGTCTGTAAGTGTCGTATTAGTGCGTAAATTGATTGTTATGGCGTATCATGTTTCTATTGGTCATATTATGGCGTATTTTGGCCGTACGGGTCATGTCGGTGACATTTGGTGTTCGGGCGTGCCTGGCCATTTCCGTTATAAAGCTTCATTTTTTTCGTCTTTTTCGTTTTGTTTGTCCATTTTTGGCCCGATTTGTCCTGAAAATTATAAATAAACTAATTTAAGCATATTTCATTTATATTTCCAAGAAAACCATTAAAGTGAGTTAAAATGTAGGAAAAAATGTATAATTATACGAATATCAGTCATGCTTAACCGCTACATTAAATTAGTGACGTGATCGTAAGATCCAATAAAAAAATCCAAAGAAAATTGTGAGGGTGAAAGAACAGTGTTATTTTGTAGCCTCTATAAATGTTTATAGGCAACAAGCCAATGAGTTTGACGAAAACTTTATTTAAACTTGAAATCAATCTGAGTAGGGATGGTAATGGGTCGGGTATGACTAATCCCATACCCATACCGGTTGCAAACTAGTGTTCCATACCCGACTCATTACCCGTCGGGTAATTACCCATCGGGCATCGGGTATACCCACGAGTTTATTAAAAACAATCGTTGGGATCTCAAGTACATTTATATCGTTTAAATTTTGTATATTTTATGTCTTTTCTAATTACAACAAATGAATTCATGGTGAAATACAAATTAACAAAAAAAATGTACTTTTCATAGTTAACGGTCGTGTATTCCAATATCTTAGAAGTATAGTGTCGTTTTTCTAACAATTTTTTTTTTGGGTAAAGGGTTACCCCGGTGAAATTTTATATCAACCAAAAATAAAAACAGGGAGTATCGAGACGCCAATACTCACTACTAGACTTGGCATACCAAGACTAGGACAACAAGATCAAACCACCGACAAGCGTCACAACCAAAACAAACTAAACTACCCAAGAACTAAACACAGCCCGACAACGTTTTTCTAACAATTGAAACGTTTGTTATCCGTATATAATGATATGATTAGATATATAAGAGTGGTTAATTTAAAAACTAAATACCATTCATGTTCTTATGCAATACAAATTGTTTTAAATGAAATAAGGGGAAAAAATGCCAAATGAAAGACGATTAAAATATAAATAGGAAATAAAAATTATTTTTGAAATTAATTTTTTTTAGGCATATGGTTCGGGTAAACGGGTACAAGGTTTCGGGTAATCGGGTCGGGTATCACCAAATCCCATACCCGTCTTATACCCGCGAAATATTTTTTTCCAATCCCATACCCGTTGGGTATCGGGTATACCCGTCCCAAATATTTCGGGTTTCCGGTATACCCGTCGGGCTCGAGTTTTTTTGCCATCCCTAAATCTGAGGCATGTATGTAAATTTGAAATACACTTTTTTACGTAGGCGTCTACTTTATTAAATCATGCCACGTGACTAAGTGTAAGTAGTCTAAATGTGTTGAGTATTACCCAGAAGCGTCAAACTTTGGCCAAAACGCTGAGTATTACCCTGAGGTGCTAAGCTTTGGTCAAAACTCATCGCTTCAGATGTCAAAATAGACAAAAGAGGTGTGTAAGTAGACGAGGCCTATGTTTATTACAAATATTGCATATTAAAAGGTTAACTAATTCCGTATCATTACTTTTAGTGACACACATACGAGATGAAAGTAGATTATCTTAGCATAGGGATAAAAATACTTGAAACATATCTAAATGTTGCATGAGAGTTTAACAATCCCTTAAATGACATTACAAATCACTCTATTACATTACGTAGTGTCCATGACTTTATAGCCTAGTGTTATCTTTAGAGTGAGATAAGACTTTGTGACCAATATGTCATGTGTGCGATTCCCACAAGGAGAGTTTTTCCATATTTATTGAGTTTCCTATTGAATTTGTGTATATGCATTATGCTAGTGCAGATGGATATGATTGGGTGATTTCGCTAGTAGTACGATGATACTCAAGTAGTCTGTCAGTGATTCAAATTTGCCGTTAAAAAAAAAAAAACATTACGTAGTAACTTGTAAGTCGATAATGAATCAATGATGAGGTTAAAAGGATCATTTTATGGTTAAATGAAAAAGAAAAAGACAAAAAATGAAAAACAAAGTCTCCTTGTACACCAATGGTCCTCCGTGGTCCTAATTGAAGACAAAAACAGTCAAATGTCTTTAATTTAAAGCACCTACTTCCACAACCTTCCTTGCGCGTGTCCACCACTTCATAATTTAATATGTTGTCTTGCTACCTTTTACGATCATAATTCTGTAAAAAATTAAATCTGATTATAGGAATTATAATTAACCAAACATCACAAGGATTAAACAAGTGATTTTCGTGTGTCTAACATGTTATTAAAACACAAATATGACAATTGTTTTTATTTCTAACATAGTAAGAATACATCAAAGCATGACATAAGTTTAATACTTTCAATATACGTACCGTTTTAATGATTTACGTACTTAGAGTCGAGAAGTATGATATACATAACAAATTTGATGTAGATGACATACACATCTGCCCTCTAAGAAGAATTGTTAGGGCACAGATATTCTTTTCCGAGCCCAGCAGTAGCGGATCCAGAGGGTTACTGGGAGGAACCCCATCGGTTTGAAGAAAAGTAGTGGAACCCTTAGATGATTTGGGAAAAAATAGTGAGAATCTACCAAAAGAAACCCACTGGAAAATTTTTCTGGATCCGCCACTCCCCGCATGGGAAGCTTCATCCCACCTCCGGAACATAATCAACATGGCAACACTTGACACTCCTCAGCCTCTCCATCCCGCTTTCTTATCCCGATAGCTCTCGCCCATCACAATTTTTCTCCAATCCGGTGAGTAGATCCTACTTCGACTCCCGATTGCCACCTCCCAAAGGCCAGGGGGCAGTGTTCCCACCTGTGCATTGCAACCACAGTTCCTCTCGCATGCATACCGTGTGCCCTCGGCTAAAATTTTTTCTTTATTTTTTTTTAAAAGTTGTAAAATTTAAATTTCTCAAATAAATTGGGCCGATTTGATAACATAAACTTAAAAGTTACATAATTGTTTCGAGTATTTTTAATAGATATATACACATCTTATAAAACATTATAGAAATTTGAGTGATCCTGCTATACATTAAACGTTATTATCTATGCAATAGATAGCGATAGTGATGGTGATGGTAAAAATACTACAATCAACTTGGAAATGTAAAACCATGTTATAGTGGTTGAACTTTGAGCTTTGAAGGGACCATTTCGTAAGAGATCAAAAAGTATATAGGGGCAAAGTAGTAAAAAGCAAAAAGCATGAGGACATAAATGAAGAAAAAGCTGCAGCCATTTTCCCCGTATATACGATCGAATGTTGCCGTTACATTCCATTTCCATTTTCTCAAAAAAAAAAAAAAAGTAAATTACGATTTTAACCCTGTGATTATATCACTTTTACTTTTTAAGCTCAATTTTTTTTTTTAACATCTGAAACCCAACGTCTTTTTTCTAACCCTTTTGGCCCCTAACGTCTTTTTTTTAACCCTTTTGGCCCTAGCATTTATGGATGAGGTTAGTGTTAGAGGCCAAAAGTGTTAGAAAAAAAGACGTTGGGGGCTCAAATGTTAAAAAACAAATTTTGAACTAAAAGTGTAAAAGTGATATAACCACATAAATCAAAATCGTAATTTACTCATAAAAAAAGTATCATATCATATTCATATTTCATTAAACATTTAAACTATACATTAATTATAAACCACCAAGATATGCAGGCGTGAAAATCCCCTTTCTTTGCTTCTTTCTCTCTCTGTGTGCACACCTTTATTTAGGGCATTCTAGAGAGAGAAACTTACTTAGAGAGAGAGAGAGCCAACACAGAACAATGTTACAAAACCTCATCTTCATCTTCTTGTTTTGTTCAAGATAATGAACATTGAACAGAGCCTGTTACATCCACTTATTATTACTACACCATGACACACCAAAATGTTGCATTTGCTCTCAAAGATGATCTTTTCTGTGATGAAGAACAATTAGATTTGGATTTTGGATGTGGGTTTGGTTTCTTTGACCATAAAGTTCAAATCTTGACACAAAAAGATCATCTTTTTACCCATTTTGAACACGATTTGTTATGGGAAGAAGATGAGCTTTGTTCCCTTTTGTCCAAGGAACAAAATGGGTTTTTAAAAGATGGGTTTTTGGGGGATTTGGATTTGGATTTAATGGTGTTGAGAAGAGAATCTGTTGATTGGATGTTTAGGGTTAGTACCCATTATGGGTTTGTTGCAATGACGACTATTTTAGGTGTTAATTACTTCGATAGGTTCTTGTTAAGTGGTGGTTTTCAGAGTGATAATAATCGTAAGCCATGGATGAATCAGTTAGTTGCTGTTGCTTGTTTGTCTTTAGCTTCTAAAGTTGAAGAGATTCAAGCTCCTTTGCTTATGGATTTGCAGGTACGTACGTGTTTGTTTGTTTCAACTGTTGGTTTAATGCACTCCAAGTGTTTGTCAAAATGCCTAAGTGAGTTTTTCGTTGTTGGTTTAGGTTGAAGGGGCCAAGTTTGTGTTTGAATCAAAGACTATAATGAAAATGGAGCTTTTGGTGCTGGATTCTCTTGAATGGAAGATGAATCCGGTCACCCCGCTTTCGTTTTCGGATTACATCATGCGCAGGCTCGGCTTAGTCGCTCATTGGCGGCATTCGGAGTTTGTTAGACGGTCTGAAAGAATTGTTCTTGCTGTCATTAATGGTAAGCTTTTGTGATTATACAGCATATATGTTACAATAAATAAATTAAACATCAACCGTTCACTCGTTTGATAAGCAATAAGTATTACCAAACGCGCCCTTAATAGGTAAATAATCATGATCAATGTTCTTGCCGCTATTTGTAAACCGATTAATTATCTGTTCTTTATTTAATCATTATGCTCGAACGCTAGAAACTGATCATCCGCAACATGAAAACATAATACATAATCAGTTTAATAAATAATAATGCGATGCCAAACATCCCCAAAGATCAAAAAGAACAAATTTCAGTCATTATTGCAACCATCAAACTTTATAAAAATCATTAAACTTTGGAAAATGTAAAGAATTATAATAACCTTCAAACTTTATAAAAATCATCCAACATTAGAAAACTATTATAAAAACCATTCAGACATGTCAGGCATTGCACTCTTCATTACTATTACTACTCAAAATAATTAGTTATAAAAGTACAATAAAATTACCCGTAATAATTCATTCTAAAAGTACGATCGTTTCAACATTAATTTTTTAAATTTGTAAACTGAATGCAGATTCAAGGTCTCTGCTTTATCATCCATCTGTAATTGCTACTGCTACAATGTCCGTTGTGATTAAGGAAGTTGATCCCGATAACGCGTTCGATTATCTGAACCGCTTGAAAGATTTTCTTGAGATTAGTGAGGTTCGTTCTTCATAATAAATGTTTTAATTAGGGTGAAGTACACAGATGGTCCTTGCGGTTTACCAAAATTTTGGATTTGGTCCCTAGCTTTCTAAAAATACACGGATGGTCCCTGTGGTTTGCATTTTGTAACACATTTAGTCCCCAGCCAACAAATCTAAAGGTTTTAGCAGGTCCAAGTTACAGACTAAATGCGTTACAAAGTGTAAACCACAAGGACTGTCTATATACTTTTAGAAAAATCTGGGGACTAAATGTGTTACAACGTGCAAACCACAAGGACCATTCGTGTAGTTTTGGAAAGCTAGGGACCAAATCCAAAATTTTGGTAAACCACAGGGACCATTCGTGTACTTTACTCTTTTAATTATGTGTTTAGCTTTTCAAATGTTGAAATATAAAGTTTGTATGAATGAATTATCGCAGGGAAAATTAGACGACTGCTCTAAATTCATCCTGGAAGTATCTGATAATCCGGGAAGTAGCTACTCGATATATCATAAGCGAAAGTACCATTTTGCCCCTGGAAGTCCAAACGGTGTGATTGATTCCTATTTCAGCAGCGACAACTCGAGTGACTCATGGGCGGTTGCGTCATCATCGGTTTCAGTTTCGTCTTCACCAGAACCGCCAGTGTTCAAGAAGATCCGCGCGCAAGAGCAGCTGATGAAACTGGTCCCACCAACTCGCGTGTCGGTTAGCAACGGTGGTTAGGTTTGGTAATAGTTTTGCGTATTTATTTTCCAACAATATGATGTTAAGGTGCGGTTACATCACTAATCAATAATTATGTTCGGGCTAGAACCGTGAGTTCTGTTTAACGATAGGGTCTTGATTCTTGCTTTGTTGACCTTGTTTTCGCTAGATTTGACTTTGATGAAACAACTCTTTCTGAGACCTCTTGTGTGAGGTGAGTTTCTCTTCAGGTATCGGTTTTGGGCTTTTCGGATGACATATAACCTTGATTACGACGATAATATTTTTAGTTTAAGGATGTTTAATATACATACACACATGTCTATACATTATATATATATATGTATATATAGTTGCATACTCAAAGAAAATGAGGAGGTAAGCATGTTTATGGAAGGGTACAGAGGAACTGTCTTTGCATTATAGTGATGCCTGAAGACTCTTATCCCTACAAGCAAAATCACACTAATTAGTTTGGTAAAGTTACCTTTTTACCCTGCACGTTTATATGGTAGCTTAAACTTATATAACTTGCCTTGGCCGATATATTGGTCGACAACCAATCAAGACCTTCGTATAGCCCTTCGCCAGATGTTGCACATGTACTCTGTATATACCTGTTATCATTAATTTGATCTTTATTTACTCCATACAAACTGTATAAAAAAAAACGAGCTTATTGTCACGGAGTTATCTTTTTCATTTCGGGAGGGGGAAGTGGATTACCAACGACGATTTCGTAGGGAGTGGAGTCCGAGTCTATCCGTGATTTCAGAAACCTTCATCGCGTTCGGAAGATCTTGTTTATTTGCGAACACTAGTATCGTGGCTTCACGAAGTGCATCCTATAAAAATACAGGCTGTGTTAGATTTTTTGGCCCGGTTTGTGTAGTTGATGTTAGAAAGAAAGATTATCGCACCTCATGGATCATGCGGTGAAGCTCATCTCTAGCTTCTGTAATCCTTTCTCGGTCGTTGCTATCAATCACAAATATAAGCCCTTGCGTGTTTTGAAAATAGTGTCGCCACAAGGGTCGAATCTTCACATAATATGAAAACAATCATAACATGGTCATAGATTGAAGGTAGTCACAAGTGATGGATTAGTTAGTAGTTGTGTAATCTAATCAGTCGGTAGGGTTGTAAACGAACCGAACGAACACGAACATGGTCTTGTTCGTTAAGGAAATAAATGTGTTCACGATCGGTTATGAACTCAAGATTTTGTGTACCTTGTCTTGTCCTCCAACATCCCATACCGTAAAGCTAACATCCTTGTATTCCACGGTCTCGACATTAAAACCTGTTTTAATTCTAATAAATATTTTTCATTTTTATGGAATTAAACGATCTAAAAGGTTATAAATATAGACGGGATTAAGGTACCGATAGTTGGGATGGTAGTAACAATCTCGCCAAGTTTAAGCTTGTAAAGAATGGTGGTTTTGCCTGCGGCGTCAAGTCCTACCATCAGAATCCTCATTTCCTTCTTGGCAAACAACATTTTCACTAATCGTGATATTGCCATGCCCATTTTCTCTCGATACGAAAGTTGGTTTGGTCGAATCAAAAGTTTAAAATGTGTGATGTTAAAGAACTAAAGGGTGTTTTAGTATGGAATAAAGGAGTAAAGAATTGGATTCCTATGGGAATCGGATGTCATGAAAGAGTGATCAAAAGAGAATTGGATTACTTTATTTTAGACTTTTGAGTATTATTTTTCAAAAGAAAAGGAGATTCCAATTCCATCTTGTGTCAAATTCTACATGTTTGAACACTAATAGCTAGAAGGAACAACTTTTCAAGTGGAATCTATAACTATTTATTACCAGTTTTCACGGTTAGGATTGACTGGTGTTGATGAAAACTTGGATTTGAATCGTTAACTAGGCAGGTTAGGTGGTTTGCACAGACTGAACTGACATTAGTTTGTATAAAAATTTCAAATGATAAACATTTTTTATGCATATAGAACTTATAAATGCGTATTCTAAATTTCAAATGAAAAGAAAAGGTTAAACAGTGAGCTCCTAGTTCTAAACTATTGTCCGAACTATAGACCGCCAAAACTTAACCATATAAATCTTATACAGGCTAAACCAACCTACTTGTGTCGATTTTGATAGTTTGATGATCAGTTTTAATAAATGCCAAATACGAATTCATTACAACACTTGGTTCAAATAAAACAATGGACAGGTTTTTATACTGGCAAACTTTGCTACTCATAATTTACCGATATTAATCACCAATATGTACGCCTTGTAGGATTTGAACCCTCCACCTCTATCCTCACCACACCATGTCTCTTGGACAACAATGGACACATTTAGAAGTTAGAACTAAAACCTAAACTTTCTTTAAACAAATGAAGGTATTGATGGATGTGGCTATTTTTTTAAATAACTTCCGTCGCAAACTAAAGAGCGGATGGAACAGAGGCGGCCATATTTTCCAAAACAGCACCACCTTTGGTGGTGGCAACCGGCGTTGCAATGGTGGGCGAGACTGATGTGAAACGTCTCCCACCCGTTGCTCTTGACATGACATTGCGCCAGTGTCAGACTGTCATTTTCTCTATTTGCATGACTCCTTCATTTTGCTTCTAGTTCTCAAAATTCAAAATTTACTAACCAAAAACATAACAAAAAAGTAGCATTTTACAGAGAAAGTTTACCGTATACGATTTTGATGCCTTCACAATTTGTCTCGATTTTCTTTCTGGTGTCAAATTTTCATAAATAAATATATGTAATTTGTAAATAGTAGTTCAGTTTTGGAGAAAACCTTTTATCAATAGTTGGTTATAAGTTTGTGTTGTTGAATCTCTTCAAAATGTAAGAGAGCCAATTACTTGGATAATGGATATACACATTCCATGCTATTTTCTATGCAAAACTTTTCTTTCCTCATTTATCCATTGATAACAAGGATTATAGTAAACGTAATGACATAATATGCTAAAGTAAAACTTTGTAATACCAATGCGTTCTCTTATGTTGTCACATCAAATCTAGATGATGACGATGATCAGTAGGTAATGAGAGGTGACCCAACGGAATGGACATCAGAAGCATCTGAACCCCTCAACCTAGGAGACGATGCTATGTTAGCCGCTGCATCAACTTCAACATCGCCAACGGCTTTCCTCTTCTGTGAATCGGGCTTTGACTGGTCTTCTTCTACAGCTTGACTCGAACCTGCTTCCTGTTTTTCACCCTTAAGAAGCATAGCTTGAGCTTCTTCCAAAACTGATGCATCCTCTTCGGCAGCATATAAGATCCTCTTTATCGCATCTATAACCTGTAAAAAAGTATAAAAGGTTAAAAACCACTTATATGTATTCGACTTTTTTTTTTGTCATACTGGTAAACAAAATGGGAGTTGATAGAACTATTACAGGTAAATTTGAGACGGTGTGATGCTGGCACAGGATTTCAGTATCTCTCAACTTTGCAAAGTAGAAATCTCGTTCTTTTTCAAGATTTTCCGCTGTTAGTTTCAGTTCAGTGATCTGTATGTAACAACGAAACGTTAACGTTTTTGTCTGTTATTGTGAATTGGACGACAGCTTGGAGTTTTGGTACTTGTAATACCTGTTGATCATACGCAGATGTGTCTATAGTTGAAGAGGGTTTGGTGTTCTTGACAGAGGGTGCTTCTGATCTTCGAGTATTGTGAGTTTTAGGTGCAGCAGTGGTGGCCCGAGTAGGTTGTGATTGTGCAGATTTCTTGGTCGCATCCTTTCCACCTTTGCAAGCTTCTCTTCGCTCCTGAGGATTGTAACTGCAACGTAAACTTTCAGAAGTTAATTTTCAATGGATGATGCAAATGAATTCATTGATATGAGGCATTGTTATTAATAGCGAGCATAGCGCCCGCTATAGCGAATAGCGTAGCGCTCATGTGTCACCATATAGCTAGTAGCGACTAATAGCGGTAAATAGCGAGTTTTTTGTAAAATTTTTAGCTTTTTTATTTTTTTTGGTCAAATATATGTACAAAATTTTTCTAAAATTTTCTTCTAGTGTATCGCTAAACATGAAATAGTGCCCGTTATTTGATAGCTATCGCTACATAGCGTATAGGTAGCTTGTCGCTATCGTCCGCTATTCGCTAATGACAACTATGCTGAGGTAAAAGGAAAGAAGTTACTCTTGTAGATCGCCTCCACTAACAGAATCGCAGTATCGTTTCATCCATTGCATGAATTCAAGATTATCCAAAGGTCTTCCTTTCACCAGCCTGTTCACTTCGATGTGCTGTAATCAAAGATACCAAATTACTTGATTCCTATATGAATAGAATGGTTATAGCCAACATACTTGTTACTAAAGTGAAAAAGTGATCATGTATGCAATACCTGTGATTTTTTACAAAACAACTATTGCAAGCTGCCTAAAATTGCTCAGTCTAGCATAGTAGTTGAGTGTTCATATAAATTTTAACAAGAATAGTGGTGTTAGTATACATCGAATTATGTATACTCCTCCAGAAACTAATTCACTCATTTCGAATATTATATTTGTGTATGGTATACCTTCCATCTATTATGTTGTTCATTTGAATTTTAGCAAGTATGATGCTTAGTATGCAATGAAATACACATACTATCTTCGATAAACTAGTTCCCTCATCTGAAATATTAAACTTGTGTATGATAATAGAAACATATCACAATGTCAGCCTTCCATCCATTATGTTCATGGCCGGCCCTGAAGGTGGGCGGGGAAGACCACCGGCCAGGGCCCGATATTTCGAAGGCACATTATTTTTTAAAAAACTCCGATATGTATATGTAAAAATAAATAAATTAATAGGGTATACCTATACAAACACCAACATAGGCCCACTTACAAAATTATTTTTATGGTTTAGATTAGTAATTAGCCCATTGGCATTAGGTTTAGCTTTTAGTGAGCCCAATACCCAATTTCGTTAAGGCCTAAAGGCACGTTTTTCCAAACTCGAACATGGTACATGACTTCTCAGGACCATTATGTTATTTGAATTCTAACCGGTATGATGGTTAGTATGCAATGAAATATACATAGAGCCCACAATAAACTAATTCACTCATTCGGAATAATAAAATTGTGTAATAGAAACATATCACAATGTCAACATTCCATCTCTTATGTTGTTCATTTGCATTTTAGCAAGTATTATGCAATGAATTACACATACTATCATCGCAAAACTAATTCACTCATAAATAAACCATCTATCATGTTAATTACCGAATCGAACGATCAAATCACAACTCAAACAATAAATAAATAAATAAAATATCGTAAAAACCTTAGTGATCTTGAGTTTATTGAACACATCCTGAAGAACCTTATAATTCTGAATCATATCATACTCCGTCTTCGCATCAAAATTAACCTTGTGCATCGGCACCACACCAGGATGAACCGCGTCAATCAACTGACAATGAACCGCACCGCCACACGCCTACATCCAATCAATCCATTGAATTATTGAAACCGTACACATAATTCAAATTCTATACGCACGCTCAATACAATAAACACAATTAGGTCACGTGAAATCTATTTCTACTATTATAGAAACAAAAACAGTAACGGTTATTCAATAGCATATGAAATTAGGGTTTGAGTAGTGAAAAAAAACCGTACTTCTTCGACTTTGGAGAGATTGAGTTGGAGAGTGTGTTTGATCCAGGCTAAGATCTCGGATCGGCCGACGAAGTATGCAGCGTCCATCATTCCGATGTTTGTTGCCATTGCTAATAGTTTTAGAGAGAGAAAGTGAAGGAGGGTTTGGTGTCGTAGAGAGAGAAAGTGGAGTCTGGTGTTGTTTCGAAATGAGGGGGGAAAGCGGGATATTTATATGGGGGTTTATAATATTCAGAATTGGGTGTTTACGCGCAACGGCTTTTTATTTTTCTCATAAATTAATGGAGTAAAAAGTAAATTACTTTTTGAATCTTTATTGTTTTAACCATTTGAGTCTCATAG
This sequence comes from Helianthus annuus, assembly GCF_002127325.2. Lineage (NCBI taxonomy): Eukaryota > Viridiplantae > Streptophyta > Magnoliopsida > Asterales > Asteraceae > Helianthus > Helianthus annuus. Next base: position 95,020,586 of record NC_035444.2, on the reverse strand, counting down.
ATAAAAAAACCTACTTTTCTACGATTACGGGGTTTATTGGAATATGAAATTCAACCCTGGAAATACAGGATCCCAATTTTTTTTACTACCCGGAGCTTCGATACATTTCAAAATCGAGAGATGTCTACCGGAGGAGGTTCTATCAGACAACAATTAGCCAATCTAGATTTACGAATGATTATATAGATTATTCATTGGTAGAATGGAAAGAATTGGAGGAAGAGGAATCCACATGGAATGAATGGGAAGATCGAAAAATTGGAAGAAGAAAAGATTTTTTGCTTAGTCGCATGGAATTGGCTAAGTATTTTATTCGAACAAATATAGAACCAAAATGGATGGTTTTGTGCCTATTACCAGTTTTTCCTCCTGAGTTAAGATCAATCTATCATATAGATGAGGATAAACTAGTGACCTCGGATATTAATGAAATCTATAGAAGAATTATCTATTGGAATAATACTCTTACAGATCTATTAAAAACAAGTATAGCTACACCAGAAGAATTAATAATATCTCAGGAAAATTGCTACAAGAAACCGTGGATGTACAAAAAAAATTTCATAACAATTTGAGTCCAACTTTTAACACTTGTACTTTTGATTTTGGACTCAAGTGGTTAAAACCACTAAAATACAGGAACTCAGAACATTATAAAATAAATGGTTAGAGACTCAGAACGTTAAACTTTTTGATTTTGGACTCAAGTGGTTAAAACCCTTAAAATACAGGGACTCAAAAAGTAATTTACTCTAAAGTAAATTATAAGTTTTGTTCTTTATGTTTACACCAAATTGCAGGTGGTGTTCTTTGCCTTTAAAATTGACGGGTTTTGTACTTAATATTTCAAAATCTTGCACTTTATGTCCCTTAAGCCAAACCCAGTTAGGTTTTTTGGTTAAATCAAATTACAAAAGGATATTTTTAGTCTTTTTACCCATTTATTTAATATTATTTAAAAATAAATAAAACAATTATTGTTATTATTATCTCATAAGCCTCATTACCCTGCAACATGATCTCCTTCAACTCCTTCAATTTTCCACCACTCTGTTGACCACTAGACTGAGCCGGATAAGGCTTTTGTTGAGGGGGCCGGTTGATACCCAGGTGGGTTCGAATTACCGACCATCCAACCGTAGTTAGACTGATTTCTCCAACCCAGATTAGAATTATTGAAAGTCGTATTCTGGAACCGGTTTGGATTAGCAACGAAATCAACTTGCTCAGTAGACGCATTCATGAGCGTAGGCCAGTCACCGGTTTCATGACCTCCACAACAGACCTTACACCTATTCAAACTCATTTTAACATTTTTATCTCTGTTGTTAGTGCTTCAATAACTGCCATTATACCAGTATCAAGAGCTACCTGATGAATATCACGTACAGATGTGACTGACCTGCTCGTAGGAATAGAATTCCTAAGTGTAGATGGCTGCTTAGCCTGAGCAAAACTCACGAAAAGGACCTCAAATTCACTCACATCTTTCTTCTCCATCATATTCCCTCCGGCAGCAGTGTTGAACCTTTCTTTGCTGAGTCTCAAAGTGTCACACCCCAGCTGATGGCGGAATCATCGGGGCGTGGCATTGAGCGAAACATATTATTAAAGAGAATCCATAACAACTATTAAATGACAATATATTTAACGTTAGTATCCCATACTACTAACATATAAAGCAGTAACAGTCATTACAGATAGCGAGTCTCATAAACAAATACTATTCCGACAACTCAGATTTTTATTTAGCGGGTTTCTAGACTTCCTAGCTTGTTTCATCGCAGTATAGCATCCTATCAACCTGTCACATACGTTAAAATAAGTCAATATATAAAACTAGGTTATAACTCGTGGTACCCACAGGTCGCTCTATTTTAAGGATATTAATATTTTATTAATTTTATTACAAGGGTTTTCTTTATAAAATTTGTGAGGATATTTATACAATGATTCAATGTGAATCGTATATAATAATATATGCAAACAATGCAATTTATCAATGGTAACAATTACCATATAATTTTCAAAATATTACCAGATAATTTTCTACGTATGTAGAATGATTCATACCAAGATGAAAGGATGATAGGTTATATGCCTGTGAGCTTCACTGGTTATGGGTTGTGTTAAAATAATTTATATTTACAAAAAAAAAATTTATATGATTTCTTATAAGTGGATAACCATTCATGTTTGGCAAACATTACCAACAAAAAAATGTACCATAGATTGAACGCATTTCTATCAGTCCATTTGAAATCATATCAACGTCATTAGTGATGAATATCAACAAATGTAATTAACTACTAAAACATGTAGCTTCAATTAGATGTTGACTCGTGTTCGTATTGAAAATTGTGCATACGATGTATAATAATGTACAAACATCTCATATAATAAACTTAACCTTCTTGCAAAATTTATTCTTAGATGAAGTTGTACTATCAGCTATTATACTTGTATTCATCACTTACACAATAAAATTAAAATGAGACCACAACTCCAATTAACTATAACATATTATAAGTTTAAAGCCTATATAATTCATATTTAAATAGATCATTTTTTTATTACTCACAAACAAAGAGAACCAGTACAACAAGATTCTATATGGCCAATGTTTACAACTTATAAAAAACAAAGAAAAAACATACTACGGGATTATTATTATTATTATATATTATTATATGTAATTGCTACTTAAAATGTACAGTATACAACCCTAGTGTTAATCACTCACAACCTTTTGTATCTTGCTATATTATAGTAGAGATTTTCTACAAGGCAAGTTGACCCTGAACATTTAAATTTTTATACATAAAGAATTAATCTAATAATTGTAACTATATAAATTATATTTTTACTAATGATGCACCCGCATCTGCCCAAGCTATAGCCAAATAAAACACATCTATAATTTATCAAAACTTATAAGACCTGCAGAGTATGGGTGGCAAAGTGGGCAAGTTGGGTGGGTATGGGTTTGGGTAATGGGTCAAGATGGGTTTGGGTTAAGATAGGTTTGGGTCAGGATAGGTAAATTACAAAAAAGGTGAGTACCCAAGTTTACATAACATATAGTATAAAAGCGTTTACGCATAACCATCATGTAACACGTAACGGACGAAACATGTAACTATCAAACAATGTTCACATCTTAACCACGAGACTGTGTTGTAGAGTATGCGCGACACATGTCCAGCGAACACGTGAAGTAAAGAGATGTGATCCCTAGCAACCCCTATCCACGACAGGTGCTGAATCCAAACTATAGTACTATCGTTGCTAGAGGCGGTATAGTGTAACACTGTATAGCATAGTGCAAGCATTCAAGGTACACGTATAGTATGCGGGGACGGTTAGCGTTAAAATTGTTTGCGTTGTGTGTTGTGTTTTGATATAGAACATATGTAACACCCAAAAGTGCGTTAAAGAAAAATGGGTTCGAGTATACTCACAGTATGTGTTTAACAAGTAAACGCAGCCTTAATTGGATTGAAGGGAACGCGTTGAGTTAGCCTAAGCATAGAACATAAGCGTAAGCGTTGAACAGAGTGTAAACAGGACGTCAGAGAGTTGAGTGTTCGAAAGGTGATCCGATCGAATGGTTCTCCATTCGATCGGATGGTCATCTGGACGGATGGTCATCTGAGCGGATAACCATTAAAACGGATGGCCATTCGAATGAGTGTGTGTTTGTTTGTAAAATTGTTGAAAATTCGAAGTTTCGTCAAAACGTTTAAGTATTGAAAGTTATAAAGGGACTGGTCACTTGGTCGGATGGTCATCCGATCGGATGGCCACTCGAGTGGGCGATCTGTTATTTGAAAATTTGTAAAATTTTCTAAGTAAAAGTTTTGAGTTTTAACGGAGACGACGTGACGACGTGTCAAACAACGAGAATACACCAAGCCTGGTTCATTCGATCGGATGGTCTTAGCCCATACGATCAGACTCACTGTTCTTGATGAAAATCCATGTTCAACTCGTTGATCGGTCCATCTCTCCGGTGGAAATCCAAGCCAGCTCTAGACTAAGGAACGAGTCTAAAGTCAGATTGTGTCCAGATTCCATCGGTTTTGAGTAGAAAGTTGAAGAAAAGTTTGAAAATAGATGGAGAGTACTGAAATCTTGTTAAGATTAAGTTAAAAGTGTGAAATCCCTTTAGATCTAGAACCATTCTCGATCAAATGGTGTTTCTCAATAGTTTGCATAAGCAAACAAGGGAAAACCACCTTCAAGAGGCCCAAATCAGAGGATTTCGAGAAGAATATGAGGTAGAAGTGTTTAGTGATGATGATTGTACAAGATTTGAGAAAAAATACTTACGAAATAGCCTTGAATCGAGAGAAAAGTGACTGAGAGCGACTTGAGTGCGTGTGGTCGGATGGAGATGTCAAATCAGTGAAAGGAGGGCGTACGAGTAGTATTTGTAGGGTGAGAGTGAGGGTTAAGTCGGTGGAGAGTGGTGTTCGGTCAGATGGCTCGCCTGGTCGAACGGCCATCCGAGCGGATGGTCATCCGGACGGAAGTCCATTCGATCGGTTGTCCATTTGATCAGCGAGTTACGTTTTATTAGTTTTCCGACTTTTGTTCGTTGTTAAGCGTTGCGTTTAATCGAGCTGCGAGTGAGCGTTTGAGCGTATAAGCGTTGTGTTGATAACCACATAAAATTAAGTCAAATAATCACACAATTAACACACATAATCAACTAAAATGCATAAAAGTAAATTCGCGTTTCAAGTTTCGTTGAATTTGCGTTGCGATAGCGTTTAGTCTAGACAAATGATGTAATATGCGATAAAATGCGTGTAAATAGTAAGCGTTATAAACAGCGTTAAATGCGATAACTGTGTTTTGAATAATCGTTGCATTAAGCGTTGTAATAAAATGTGTTTATTAATGCGTTTGAAAAATATAGTTTAACCCACTGCGATAATCGAAATCTCGGGAGTACAAGCGATTACGAATGAAAAAGACATCGATGAGTAATGACCCGAAGAGTCGGGTTGTTACACAAAGGTAAACCATTAAAGAACTTCTCAATAAGTGCCCAGTCGGACAGTCCATGCTGGGGGCATCTCGCAAGCAGGGCCTGGAAGCGTTCCCAAGCCATGTAGTATGGCTTGTCAGGGTCAATGTGAAAAGAGTAGATCTGGTCCCTAAGACGAGCGGCTTTGGAGGGTGGGTAATATTTCTTCATAAATTTGGCCTTCAAGTCATCCCATGTAGTGATGGAATCCTGAGGCAGCAGTGGCTGTCATATCCCAACCAATGGCGGAAACATCAGGATGAGACGAAGTGTGAAGATTGCTAGAGACATCATAACGCTATTTGTGACAATATTTAATAAACCGATTTCATTTCATAATTCATTTGTCAACATTACAAGGAAATCAAATAACATCAAGTTCAAGGGAAATACAATACAAGATAATCAAAATTTATACAATGATTAAACCTAAACGTCTATATGTGTATCTAGGCATCAACGCTACTTCATTTCATAGCTTCATCATCCTCAACCTGTAACATGTTTAAAATAAAGTTCAATGCAAAAGCAAAGGCGAGTATACAAGTTTGGTACATACGTATCAAAAGATAAGTTTAAACAATTCCATGTGGCAAGCTCTTGATACGAGATAAACAATAAATTTGGCATGTGTCAAACATATCAAACCAATAATGAAATGGAATATGCTCATGACATAACCACAAGTCTACGGGCAGGTCGTTAATCCTATAGCGCTACATATGTCTTGGTTTGGCTCGTGCGAAGTTAATGATAAGTCTAACACATAATGTCCTCAACCCAAGTTTAAAGTATCAAGTAATCAAATAAGCATGCGTGTAATAGGAATGTTTATGTATTATGATAAAGTTTGTGTGTAAGTTTATAAATAACATGTTACACCCCAAAAAGTGGTAAACGAAAAAGGGGTTCGAGTATACTCACAATATTGCATATGTTTTCCGATTATCCAGTGTGACGAAGTTGATGAGGTTAGAAGGTTGAATGTGTAAGGGTTAAAGTTCAAGTATGTTTAGAGTCGAGATTCGGTATTTAAAACAACATAAAAATAACATATGCGAATAACATGTGAAAATAATCGTCTAATACATATGATACTTGTTTTTAACACTATGTACTCCAAGGAGTTTATATGGTTTCATGAAACAAGGTTCCATTAGAATCGTAACAAGTTATCATACTATAGGATGATATAATCTAGTACTTGGACATATGAACACTAGTTCATCATCTAAGATTCGATTATTTGGATTATGTGTTTATGCATTACATATATTACATATATATTATTAAGTCCAAAAGATTAATAGTTCAAGCATGAGGTAGAAGATTAACATCTTCATTTAGGTACCTCTAATGTCATAGAAATCATGTAGGAGGTAGGAAGAACAAGCTTCCATTTAGGTACCTCTTAAGTGTTCACCACTACACTTGATGTAAAAACAACCAAGGAGGGTCATGAACTAATAACAATACAAGAATAAGCATCAACTATTCTATGAGAAATCATCAAGGCATGTGGGGATTCTACGTTGGGCAACCCAAGTTGACCCATAATCTCACCTTCATCAAGCTTGAAGCTTGAACATGACTTGTGGGTTAAAAACCCTCACTAAAACCGAAAGTATTTGAGGTTTATCCTCTGATGTTGTATGTCTCAACCTTGTTTTTAAGCCTAACCAACCACAAGATAGGCTGTAAGCATTAGGGCATAGGTGTGAGATGAGTTAGACTCAAGTTTGATAAGTTTAAACAAGTTTTGAAAGAATTAAAAACACAACAGAAAGTTTATGGACATTTTTAGGGCAATTCCAGGTCTGATTTCTCCAAGGAGAGATCAAGGAATCAAATCCCATGATTATCCAAGCAAGTAGGAAGAAGAATCAAGTAATTTGGTTGAGTTTTGAGCAAGTTATGTGTAACACCCGAAAATATAAATCCTTATATTAGAAAATTCAAAGAGTAAATAAACAAGAACTAGTTAACTAGGAAAAATCTAACCTAGTTAAATACAAGGCTAACAACAACTTGAATAGGGTTAAATAACCAAAACTAAGTGCTAAACAAAAGTGGAGGGACCAAAATTGTTAAAAATGAAACTTGTATTACTAATAGTAACAAAATCAAAACCATACACCCCATTTTGGGGGTCCTGGTCGATCAAAGAACAAGCAGGGGCGACATCCCCCATTTCCAAACCCTAACTTCAAGCAAATCTCTAAATTTAAGCCTCAAATCAGCCCTAAATCAAGTCTTGAACACAAATTAGTGATCCTCATCGCAAGAGGATTAAGAGGCAAAGAGTCCGGATCATCAAGCGGACAAGCCGGAGGGAATTCACGGGGAAAAGGCGCGCTTTAAAGGTATGAAATTTATCGTTTCATTACATTATACATATCGATAACTTTATGAGTTGGTTAAAGAGGAATAAAAGCATGATGACCGAGAATTACCATTATGTCATGAAATTGGCTATTGCCCTAAACATGTTATAAACATGATGTCTAGTGTCCGTAAGGTGCTCACATTATGCACCTAAACGGGTCAAACAAGTTTTGAGAATAAACATGAAGCATGACTTTATTATAATGTGCAAATAATACATGAGGTGTAGGCCGTGTAGCGAATACCATAAGACAAACTTATAAACCTTGTTCTTATTTTAGACGCTACGTTTTGGTTTGAATGCATGATCATAGTACAAAAGATCTATTAGAAATCTTGTAATTTATCGTGATTGTTAATTTCCGTTACATGCCCAGTTAAGTTATAAATGAGCAATGTGATAACCGAAATACAGATATGAAGAACTAGCCCAGCCATTTAACAATTTATGCGAAAGTATGCTGTTTCGTCACATAATGAACCAGCAAAATCCTGCATTTTAAACAAAGGAGTCATGTGCAGAGTCTACCGTAAATTACGGTGGTACCGTAATTTACGGTAACCTGCAAATTTGTTACGGTGGATTCCTACTGAGTTACGGTAGGCCCCCAAATGTCCAGAAGCCACCGTAATTTACGGTGATACCGTAAATTACGGTGGAGCCTTGTTGAAGAAAATTTATTTCTTGTTTTGAATAAGTTTTCGAATCTAATCCAATTACATGTTCTATCATAGTTAATAACTCTAATGCTCGTTAAACACGTTAGCTTTCAGGTACCCAAGTGAAGGATGAAGATCAAGCATGACAATTCGAACCGAACACTCTAGCAAACGCTTCCGCATATAATCTTTTGTCTTAAAAACCATGTAAACAATTGTAGTTAATGTCTTGGTTATGATCTTGTAAGAATTGTACATGTTTGTGGTGTCTAGTTTGGATTAAAATGATGAAAGTTTTTGTTAAGTCAATATTTTGACATTAAATGCAAGGAAATGTTTAACAATGTATATAAATCTGGTTTTATAAGCTGGGTCTTACAAGTTGGTAATCAGAGCTTAAGGTTGCCAATAAGTGTTCGGTTCAAGCTTGATCAACATCCGGTAAGAGTAATTGCTTAAGTAAAATTTAGGAGTATAGAAATAATTCACAAACGAATATACATGGAAAAGAGTGTGTGAACACACTCAAACACAAGAAAAGCATGAAACAAGAATAATAGAATCAAGAGTGTGTAAGCACACTCAAACACGAGAAAAGCATGAAACAAGAATGATTGAGTCAAGTTACGAACTTGATCAAATCAAAACAAGTAAAGCATGTATTATAAATGAAATGTTTAACAATGTATGTAAACATTTCAGTATCAAAGATGGCAAGCGGAGGTGATGGTGATGCGGTGCCAAGAGTCACCGAACAAATGAGAATAGTGATTGCCGAAGAAGTTGGAAAGGCAATCGAAAACAGTTTGTCGAACTTCATTGATAAAATCCAAAATACGGTTTTATCAGTGGTAGAAGAGAGAATCAAGAAGCTAGAAGATAATTCAAATCTAGCAAAGGAAAAATCTGGGGAACGAAAACCTTGTTCATACAAGGAATTCATAGCTTGCAAACCACCTATATATAATGGGGAGGTTGATCCAATCGTGTGTCAGCGATGGATAGGCGATATCGAGGGAGTATTCGAGAGAACCCACTGTGATGAGAACGACTACGTAGCTTATGGCACGGGTCAGTTAAGAGGTCAAGCGAAAGACTGGTGGGATAATAAAAAGAAAGAAATTGGAAGTGAAGCGGCCAAGGCCATGACGTGGGAGGAGTTTAAGACGCCGTTTCTTAAACACCATAGCCCCAAAGCAGTTATAAACAAGATCAAGGAAGAGTTCATGCAACTCAGACACAAGGGTGAATCCTGATATTCGCTAATTTACACATATTTTAGTCCCCCGTTTTACCCCCATTTTATGCGTTTTCGGCCGTAAAACCGTCATTCGGATACTTAATTATCTACATTTTGGTTTACAGGCCTAAAACAGCATACCAGACGAGATGATACCAAAAACGAGGACTTTCCGGACAAAACGGTGAAGCTGCGAAGATTCTGTGGAAAAAGACTGACCTGGGCGTTTGGCACGGTCATGCGGCCATATGCACGACCGTGCATATCCGACAAACCAAGAAGATCCGGTAGTGAACCAGGCGTGCAACTCACCGTGCAAGGCACTGAAGGCAAGCCCGGTAAGGAACGACCGTTCCCGATCAAGAACGATCGTGCGGATCCGAGGTCAAACATAAACCCGGAAAAGAACGACCAAAGAACAGAGCGTGCAACTCAAACCTCGGAAAGGAACGGTCGTGCCAAGCCAAGAACGACCGTGCGTGACCGAAGACCAGTCAACGATCTGTGACGTCACGCAGTATGGTGGCCCACCACCAATAATGCTTAAAGTGCACGGTCGTGCGATCGGAAGAACGGCCGTGCGACTTCGAAAAAACATTTAAACAGAACAGCACCATTTTAGTCGGAACTCTGGACATTTTGGGAGCTCTGCAGGCGATTTTGAGGCTCCGAAGGCTGCTGCTTTCACTCGGATTCAAGCCACATTGCCCGGTTTTGCTCATTTACTATCCAGATTCTCATTCTTATGCTTGTTTATGGTTTGGTTTCTTAAATCTTTCCATAATTTTGTTATATTTCAAGCATTTAGACTGATTATTATGTATTAATATAAGCCTTTGGGCAAAAACACAACAATCCCTTGCTTGATTAGTATGTTAATCTATGTTTGTAATGACATTTTGAAGTGTTTTCTATGATTATCTTTGATGATTAGTTTGCAACCTTGTTATTGATATTGATTTCTTGATTATAAGTAATTGTGTTGGATGATTGGTGCTTGGTTAGGTAAGATAGTTGAAAAACGAAGCTTATTTAATCATGTATTAGTAAACTTTTAATTTGGTTAACTAGTTTAACTTGGTTAAAATGTAGGCACCATGATACTCTAACGGGTTAGTGGTTTAATAAAATGCAATTATTATTAATCAAGAGAGCTTGCCCTCACGGAAGGACTCTAACGGGTTAGATGGTGTTGTTACGAATTCTTGCCATGATTTGTTAGCTTAGTTAGTAGTTTCGGCCAAAATTGCTATCTTGGTGAACTTATGTGCAAGATTTGTAAAATGAACTCGGTTGTGATTTAATCTAGTTTATGCTTGTCTCGGTGGTTGCATTGTGTTTATCGGTGTTGCTTTCCTTGATTAAGTGAGGTTAGAAAACTCCTAACGGATGACTAACTTATTTTTAGGAGATTTTCATAGACATTTATCAATTGCACGTTAAAGAACAATTTTAGGTGGTTAAAGTGTGTTTATCGTTTTAACTTTCCGAATGATTGTCATGTTAGGATTCCCGAAAGGGATACTAATTGTCTCGAAATGGAAAATTGACCGAATGCTTCTAAATGCCAAAACTGACTTAGTTGACATGCTGCGGTTATGTATTAAGCAAGGCTATTTATATATAATTTACTATGATTTATAAGTATTTATTTATGCTTACTTTAGTTTAATTAAAAACCAAAACAAATTATGTTTTTACCGGTAATTTAGTGACAAAGGTCTAGTATTATTTCTCCGCCCATTTCCGTGGATCGATACTTGGTTCTTACCGATACTTTACTACATATATGACGGGGTACACTTGCCCTTTCGTGTGTGTTTTGATGTAAAAGTAATAATCACTTTTATAAATTTAAAACCAATTCGTGTGTAATTTCATTGTAAAAATATGTATAGTCACGCACGTACCAAGTTTTTGGCGCCGTTGCCGGGGAATGGCGAGTTTTAGGAACGACCCGAGTCATTGTGTTATCGGTGTATATACTTGTTAATATTTGTGTATACTTTCGTGATTATTTATTCATTGATTTATCTGTTAATATTTCTTGTTTTTAATTTAATCTATTCGTTTTCATGATTGTTTTGTACACTTGTAAATTTTTATTCTATTTATTTGTTCAAATCCGGATTTATTTATTCATTTATTCTTTGAGTTTTCGGCTCTTAAGAATCATTCTTGTACTAGCCGATTCGATTATTTCGTTGCTTTAATTTTTATAAAAATTTCGGCCCATTTTCGGATTTTTATAAATTTTACAGCTTATATTTATACATATTCTGCTTTTATTCAGCAAAAAAAAAGCATTATTTTATTAATAAAATATTCATTGTGTCAGTTTTTCGTTTGCAGGTTGATGTCCTCAACTCCCGCACCCGCTATTGCTGAGCCGACTGACGAACCAGCGCATAATCTTAGAAGAAGTAGGAGGCTGCGCGAAAGGTCACTCGTCGTTGCACAACGCATTGCAAATGCAATTGACGAGCCGGTGATTATCTCTGAAGACGAAAGCTTAGAGGACGAGGAGAGAGTCGTCATGGCGGACGACGACCGACCATTGAATGAAACAAATCAGCCCGGAAGGGCAGGCCTGGAGCCGAGTATCCTTCAGCCCACTATAGATGCACCTAATTTTGAAATTAAATCTAGTGTTATTAACATGTTGCAGAATTCGGTGCAGTTCGACGGACGTGAGCATGAGGATCCCGGGAGGCATATCGCTGCTTTTCTTGCTATTTGTTCGACATTTAGGATGACTGGTGTTTCAGAGGACGCAATTCGGTTGAGGTTGTTTCCGTTTTCGTTACGTGACAAAGCTAGAGCTTGGCTTATGTCACTTCCTGCCGGGTCCATCAGGACCTGGAATCAGTTGGCGGAGCAGTTTATGCAGAAATATTTTCCACCTGAGAAAACGAACAAACTACGGAACCGGATTGTTTCCTTTCGCCAAGACGAGGGCGAGTCGTTGCATGCAGCTTGGGAGAGATTCAAAGATTTGTTGATTGATGTGCCACATCACGGCTTCTCCAAGCGACAGCTGGTTTTGACGTTCTATCAGGGGCTCAACTATAACACGCAGGAGCGATTAGACGTGAACGCGGGCGGCGATCTTGGAACTAAGACGCCGACTGAAGCGTATGATATTATCGAGAAAGCTGCGTTGAAATCCAGCTCGCGTCGGGATGGAGATAGAGGTCGGGCAACATCATCATCATCTCGCTCAGGAGTTCATGCTGTAGACGATTACACGGCCATTACTGCACAACTCTCGGCTCTTACATCGAGATTCGACAAGTCCCAGATGATTGCGCATGCTGGCTCGGGATGTGACCAGTGCGGAGTGTCACACGAGCCTGGGGCATGTTTTCAGGGAGTCGTATATGAGGGCCAGGAAGAGGTAGATTTTGTGAGTAATCAAGTCTGGCCGCAGAACAACCCGTACAGCAACACCTATAATCCCGGATGGAGAAATCACCCAAATTTTGGGTGGCGAACGAATGCAGGAAATCAGAACCCATTGGGGTTCACTCAGCGTGCTCCAGCGCCTCAGCAGGGTCAGCAGTACCAGCAGTACAATCAACCCTACCAGCAGTGTCCATATTCGTACCAGAATCAGGGCACTGGGAGTAGCTCCCAGCAGCAGGCCCCAGTCTAGTTCCAAGCTGGAGGATATGATGGCTCAGCTTCTCTCTAGCTCTGAAAAACGATACCAACAAAGCGAGGATCGTTTTCTGGCTAACGAGGGAGAAATGAGGAGTCAGAAGGCCTCGATTCAGAATATCGAGAATCAGGTTGGTCAGCTGGCACAGATGATGTCCAAAAGGCCCCCAGGCGGTCTTCCGGGTAATACAGAACCAAACCCGGGCGGACAGAGGGATGTGAATGCTGTGATGACCAGGAGTGGAAAAACTACCGGACCCGTCATATCGGACTCAGTACCGATCACTGAAGCGGTCCCGACTGACACACCGGACGAGGTGCAAGCCAGGCTACGCCCAGCAAGTACAGCACAAGTCCAGGAGCCGGTCAAAGATTACACTCCTCCGGTACCTTATCCAGGCAGGCTGAAGAAGCAGAAGAATGAAGAACAATACGGTAAGTTCCTTGAGTTGTTTAAGCAACTACACATCAATATACCGTTTGTTGAAGCCTTGGCGCAGATGCCAAAGTATGCGAAATTCCTTAAGGATATCCTCTCAAATAAACAGAAGCTCGAGGATATATCGTGTGTGGTGATGAATGAGACTTGTTCCGCCGTTCTGCAAAACCGTCTGCCCACGAAAATGGGAGATCCTGGTAGTTTCACGCTCCCGTGTTTGATTGGAAACATGTCTGTTAGCCATGCGTTGGCTGACTTGGGAGCGAGTATTAACCTTATGCCATATAAGGTTTTTACTAAACTGGATCTGGGTGAGCCGTCACCCACTAGGATGAGCATTCGGTTGGCAGATCGCTCAATAAAGTATCCGCGCGGATTTGTGGAAAACATGCTTGTAAAAATCGATAAATTTGTTTTCCCCGTGGACTTTGTTATCCTTGACATGGATGAAGATTCAAGGGTACCTTTGATACTTGGACGCCCTTTACTCAATACAGCGAGGACGATTGTTGATGTGGCAGCTGGCCAAATCACGCTCCGAGTGAATGATGAGCACGTGACATTCGATATCAAAAGATCGATGCAGCATCCGCAATGTCACGATGACAAGCTTTATTACGTCGACATTGTCGATGCATGTGTGTGCTCTCATTTTCAAGGTACTATTGACGAGATTGATTCGGACACACGTCTGTCGTGTGGGGACCTGATTGGCATTACGCAGGAGGGCCACGATTTCGAGCAGCCAGTCTATCAGATTGGTGACGATGGTTCCCAGAGTCCTGAGAGATTTCTTGAAATTGACCATGTGAAAAAGGGGGAAGCAGAGCCTTCGGTTGATGATCCGACGCCTTTGGAGTTGAAAGAACTCCCGCCACATCTCGAGTACGCATTTCTAGACAAGGAGCGTCGCCTACCGGTCATAATTTCAGCATCATTGGAAAAGGATGAGAAAATTCGGCTTCTCGAGGTTCTGAGACTTCATAAGAGAGCCATTGCATGGAAAATCATGGATATCAAGGGCATCAATCCTTCTTTTTGTACTCACAAGATTCTGATGGAAGACGAGTACAAACCATGTGCGCAGCATCAGAGACGTTTAAATCCAAATATGCAGGACGTGGTGAAGAAGGAGGTGATTAAATTGTTGGATGCCGGCATGATTTATCCTATTTCTGACTCTGTATGGGTGAGTCCGGTGCAGGTTGTACCTAAGAAAGGAGGTATGACTGTAGTCTCGAATGATAGGAATGAGCTAATTCCTACCCGTACCGTCACTGGGTGGCGAGTTTGCATTGACTACCGCAAGCTCAATGATGCTACTCGCAAGGATCACTTCCCGCTTCCATTCATCGACCAGATGTTGGAACGTCTGTCGGGGAAGTTGTATTACTGTTTCCTTGACGGATTCTCTGGGTACTTTCAGATTCCTATCGCTCCTGAGGATCAGGAGAAGACTACCTTTACATGCCCCTTCGGCACATTCGCCTACCGGCGGATGCCTTTTGGGTTGTGTAATGCACCAGCAACCTTCCAGAGATGCATGGTTGCAATTTTCCATGACATGATCGAGGATTCCATGGAGGTTTTCATGGATGATTATTCGGTATTTGGGGATTCCTTCGATCACTGCTTGGAAAATTTGAGGAAGGTGTTGAAGAGGTGTGAGGAGACGAATCTGGTCCTGAACTGGGAGAAATGCCACTTCATGGTGAAGGAGGGCATAGTTCTGGGACACAAGATTTCGCATGCTGGTATGGAGGTCGACCCAGCCAAAGTGGATATCATTTCACGACTTCCGCCTCCCACCTCTGTTAGAGCGATACGGAGCTTTCTCGGTCATGCCGGGTTCTATCGGCGATTCATTAAAGATTTTTCAAAAATCGCCAGACCCATGACCCGTCTGTTGGAGAAAGACGCTCCGTTCATATTCGGAGATGATTGCTTGAGAGCCTTTGACCTTCTCAAGCAAAAGTTGATTGAGGCCCCTATTTTAGTTGCACCAGACTGGAGTTTGCCGTTTGAGATTATGTGCGACGCGAGTGATTACGCCATAGGGGCCGTTCTGGGTCAAAAGAGAGAAAAGCACTTTCACCCGATCTATTATGCGAGCAAAACTCTTCACGACGCTCAAGAGCATTATACCACGACTGAAAAAGAGCTCTTGGCGGTCGTTTTCGCATTTGACAAATTTAGATCGTACTTGGTGCTTTCGAAAACCGTTGTGTATACTGATCATGCAGCCATCCGATATCTCTTCAGCAAGCAGGACGCTAAGCCACGTCTGATCAGGTGGATCTTGTTGCTGCAGGAGTTTGATATTGAGATTCAAGATAAAAAGGGTGCGTTGAATGTAGCGGCTGACCATCTATCTCGGTTAGAGCATGGAGACATCGTGGACGCGCGTTGGGATTCCATAAATGACAACTTCCCACACGAGTCTTTGATGAGTGTTGAGATATGCGATGAGTCGCCATGGTTCGCTGACCTTGCGAACTACCTTGCTTGCGGGATTCTGATCAAAGGGTTGACTCACCAGCAAAAGAGGAAATTCTTTTCGGATGTCAAGCATTACATTTGGGATGACCCTTACTTGTTTCGGGTTGGTGCTGATCAGGTGATTAGGAGATGTGTTTCAGGTAAGGAGGCGACCGATATTCTGCGCCACTGTCACGAGGGACCTACCGGAGGCCACCATGGAGCCAACTTTACCGCCAAGAAAGTATTGGACTCCGGGTTTTATTGGCCGACTATATTTCGTGATGCGCAGAGCTGGGTTAGAGCGTGCGATGCCTGCCAGAGAGCGACAAATATATCGGCACGTGATGAAATGCCTCAGACCTGGATTCAGGTTTGTGAAGTCTTTGATATCTGGGGGATAGACTTCACGGGACCATTTCCCCCCTCACGAGGTAATAAGTACATCTTGGTCGCGGTTGACTATGTATCGAAGTGGGCGGAGGCACAGGCCTTGCCCACCAATGATGCCAGGGTGGTCGTGAGATTTTTGAAAAGCTTATTTGCCCGGTTCGGCGCTCCGAAAGCGCTTATCAGTGACAGAGGGACGCATTTTTGCAATACTCAGCTCGAGAGAGCTTTGTCCCGTTACGGTGTGCATCACCGTCTTTCCATGCCCTATCATCCACAGACAAGCGGGCAGGTGGAAGTCACGAACCGGGGGCTGAAAAGAATCCTTGAGCGGTCAGTAAGTGCAAACCGCAAGGATTGGTCAGATAAGCTTGATGAAGCGTTGTGGGCCTTCCGTACGGCTTACAAGACGCCTATTGGGACTACTCCCTTTAGGCTTGTTTACGGAAAGGCATGCCATCTACCGGTTGAGCTGGAACATAAAGCAATGTGGGCGCTAAAGACCGCAAATCTGGACCTAAAAGCCGGAGGTGAAGCCCGGTTCCTCCAGATTCACGAGTTGGAAGAGTTGCAACAGCGCGCTTATGAGAACTCCGTGTTGTACAAGGAGCGCACGAAGAGATTGCATGATAAACGCTTGAAGGACCACAAAGAATTCCAAGCAGGCGATCTCGTTCTTCTTTACAACTCGCGGTTGCGCTTATTTCCCGGAAAGCTCCATTCACGTTGGACAGGCCCATACACGGTTAAAGAGATATTTCCGTATGGGACTGTCGCAATAGAGAACGCGGACGGCGTCATTTTCAAAGTAAATGGGCATCGCTTAAAGTTATACGTTGCCGGGCCGACAGAGTCGGTGATGGAGGTGATTGAGCTCCAATCCCTGCACACATCATAAGTGTGGGGAGGAGAGAGTCTACGCTGCTGACTCGTGGATCAAAAATGCAGCAAGAGCGTATTTTGCGCTTTAAGGGTAGTTTAGTCATTTAGGATTTATTTTTTCTAGTTTTAGCTTGGAGTCTTGCTATCGACTCGTCGACAAAAATTTAGCATGAGTCTACGCTACTGACTCGCCGACAAAAATGTAGCAGGAGCGTCTTTGGCGCTATAGGGGCAAAATTGTCCATTTTTATGTTTTTATAGTTTTAGCGTAATTTAGGTTAGTTAGGTAGTTTCCGTTAGTTTGTACAGTTTCTATTCGTGCCGAGCGAGGGTTCTATGTTGCAATATTGTTAGAACAGTTGGTGTGTCGAAAAAATGGCGAAAAACGGCCAAAACAGTTGCTGGAAATGCATTCTGCAGAAAATTCTGATCTGCAGCTGATGCACGCCCGTGCCAGTATCCGCACGACCGTGCGTTTTCGAGGATCAGGCACGATGGGTCGCACCCTCGGTGCATCACCGAGGAAAATGAAAGACGTCGGTTTCGCACGACCGTGCCAAAGGTCGAACGACCGTGCGGCAGGCTGAGGGCATTTTTGTCATTCTGCACATTATATATACCCTCATCTGCAGAAAAATCTATCATTCGCGAACCCTAGCAACTGCAGCCGTTCCAGAACGGTTTTTACACTAAATCGCACGATTCTTCGCACGATCTCGCACCCAACTTCGCACGGTACGTCTCTAGTGTTAGATTTCTTGTTTTCCCACTTTCTAGGTTAGATTTATTCCGATTCTTCAAGGAAATTTTTTGGGTACTCTTCATAAACAAATCGAAACCCTAACCCTTGTTGAATCGAAGTATCGTGAACACCCGGTTGACTTTCAGACCCCTGTTGACCCAATGCTTGTTAAAATTTTTATAGAAATCAGGTTGTTCTAAGTACAGGGGTCGAAAACTGCAGAAACTGAACGGAACGGTCGTTCCTCAGATGGAACGGACGTGCATTTCCTATTTTTTTTCATAATTTCTGCTGTTGATCGGTGATGCACGGTAGTGCAACGGGTTGTCCGATGTTGCACGGTCGTTCCGCTTGAGGAACGGACGTGCGTGTCCGACAATCACTGGGCTTGACTGTTAATTCTCGGATATGCACGACCGTGCATATCGAAGCACGCTCGTGCCATTTGCCCAGATCAGTTGGACAGAAACTTCATAATTTGCTGCTCGGCTGTTTTCAATTCCATTTTCTCATGTTTCTGTCTTTCTAACAATGTTCCCCATTACAGATGAATCATCCCTTCCTACAGTTTGATCCTAACAACGAGCGTGAAGCTTTGTGCATTCCAAAAAGAGACGAGTTATGGGCCCGGAGGGGGCAATTCGGAGTCCCTAGATGGCTTGATTGGGAAGTTATGCAAGAACTAAATCAATACGACCGTTTAGAAAATATGATGAGTCGTCCACTTATAAATCTGGTCGGTTGCAACCGACCCGTGTACTTGGAGCTTACCATAGAGTTCTTTGCATCATATGCTTATGAGAAGCCAGTTGCTGCTCGTAGACCCAAATTCCGCCACAAGGAGCGGATAGCTTTCCGATTGTGTGGTAAATGGCACCGGTGGTCGGTTGGTCGTCTGGGAAGGAGACTCAGTATTTACACTAGGGAGGACATGGATGATGCCAGTGTCTTCACAGAGCAGTTCACTTTCCCGTCTGATGCAGCAAGGGATGAGTTTTGGGCTGCAAATGCTGTTGGGGACCCATACAACCCAAGGATGTCAAAGGCCTCACGACTTAGAGACCCTCTGGTGCGGGTGATGCACCATGTGTTTAGCCACACTATATGCGGGCGCATGGACAGTCTTGGTAACTGTCCAACACCAGATCTGATTTTTCTTTACGCATTGGTGGAGAAGGCGCCAATTAATTTAGCGGCGCGTATGGCTGAATACTTTGTGAAAAGCTCAGGAAGGACCCCTAACAGTCAGATACATGGCGGTCAATATGTGACCGAACTTGCATACAACGAACATCTCATGACTGACGAGGTACTTCAGAGTCTCACCCTGATTACTGAGGGAGTGCATGTTGACATCAGGTCGCTGAAGGCGATGGGGGTTATTGTCGAGACTGATCACGGGGATAGGTTGAGGGGGCTGAATAACGAGGTCTGGGACCCGTTACCCCCGCTCCCAGCAGAGGAAGAGGAAGAAGATGTAGAGATGCACGAGCAGCACCAGCCACACACACCGCCACACCAGCCGCAGCACCACGAGTTCTACCAGCATCAGGATTGGCCTGAATTTTATCAGCAGTTCCAGCAAATGCGGGTCACGCAGGAACAACATGGTACGTATATCGATCAGATCAGGACCAGCCAGGACCAGATCCGGGTCAATCAGGATCAGCTGCGGACCAGTCAGGATCAGCTGAGGCAGAGCCAGGAGAGCTTGTATCAGGGGGTGAGTGCCGGGTTTTCGTACCTATTTGGGGAGATGCGCCATGCATATCCCAACTACTTCCAGAACCCTCCACAGTTCCCACCGTGGAACCCACCTGGTTATGGTGGTGCAGGCCCCTCATTCACGAGAGACGATGACGGCGATGACGAGTAGGCGTTGGTGGTGATTTTCGTTGGTGGTTTTTATGGTTATTATTAATATTTGTTATTTCGGGTGTTCTTTTTGCATACTATTTCGGACACCCTCGGATTGTATTGTACTTTTAAACATTTTGCTTTATGTTGCGTCTTTGTTTGAACTATTAGTATTTATGTAAATTATGGTTTATTTGGGTTTATTCTTTTACTGTTATGTTGCTCTGTACCATATGACATATTTGCAGATTGTGGCTATCAAGTCTTTGACCGGAGCATATGACAGACGCAGCTTTGGAAGCCTCGATTCATCAGATATCATCTTGAGGGGAGTATTATTATCCTTTTTCTCTATATTTCGGGTTTCGCATTGGGGACAATGCGAAGTTCAAGTGTGGGGAGGGGGTTAACTTTGTTAACTTTGTTTGTCCTCTAAAAAAAAAAAAAAATCAAAAATCAGAAAAATCACTCAAAAATACCTGTATTTTGTATATATTTTAGTAAATAAACCGGTTGGTTGTGTTTTAGAAAGCTTCGGACTTGATAAAAACTCGACAAGCAAAATATTTTTGAAAAAGAAAACCGGAAAGCGTGACAAACAAAGAAAGACTTACATGATAGTTTTCACACTTTTACCCATTCCATCCGTTACGTGAGCATATTTGAGCCTATTGATTATATATTTGTTCATTTCGGATATAGGAGTGAGCCGGATGTTATGTGTAATTTAGAATTTGTCACTAGTATGCTTGTTAAGACCATGAACTTGTGAATTCGTGTAAAAGTGATAGAGGCACTTAGATTACCCCTTTGTTGTAAGCCTTGTTCTTTGTGTTGTGCTTCCCGTTCACCCTATATTACCCTTTAGGATTAACCATGTCGAGCCTTCCCGTTTACCTTTGTTTACCCACATTATCGCCCACTTAGCCAAATTTAGCCTTTGTATGTTTTAAACCCTTTTTAGTGTTGAAACTCGGATAAAATAATCGTTTAACTAGCATTTGTTTCGGTTTATTGTATAGTTATTTCTAAAAAAAAAAAAAAAAAAAAAACACACACACACAACCCAGAAAATAAAACACCCTAAAATAGGGTGAAGTTGATAGAAATCGAGCAATTTTGAATGCTTAAAATGTTAAAATTTCGTTGATAAGCTCGATTGCGCTTTAGTCGCCTTTTTAAGGCGTTTGTATGTATAGTTGTATTATGTTCTTGCTAGTTAAACGCTAAAACCGAGTTTTAACCATTTTCGCCACTTTAAATGTCTACATCCATACCCTTCGCCCAAGCCTAACGTTACAACCCGTAAAGACCTCTTGATTTACACTTATTTGCATGTTAGTTGGTGGAGACGAGATCTTATGACAAGCTTATGATATTACATGTTTCATTGACTAGGCGTTGAGTGTTTGCACATACACATTTTATGTATGTTTCATAAATAAAACCGAGTGTGTGTGAATATTGTGAGTCGTGTGAAGATTAACATGTTGAGTCAATTAAATGTGAAGTCACGGCTTTTTGGTTGTCGCTATTATAATTGCATATGCTTGTTGGGTTTTAGTCTTTTGATGATGTCTTTCGACAAACCGGCCAACCATTTATAGTAGTTTTCAATAAAATAGTGTGTAAATTATCGTACTTGTTTCTTTCCGTCTTTTATTGCTTTTTAGTTTTGCTTGCTTGAGGACAAGCAAGGTTCAAGTGTGGGGAGATTTGATATTCGCTAATTTACACATATTTTAGTCCCCCGTTTTACCCCCATTTTATGCGTTTTCGGCCGTAAAACCGTCATTCGGATACTTAATTATCTACATTTTGGTTTACAGGCCTAAAACAGCATACCAGACGAGATGATACCAAAAACGAGGACTTTCCGGACAAAACGGTGAAGCTGCGAAGATTCTGTGGAAAAAGACTGACCTGGGCGTTTGGCACGGTCATGCGGCCATATGCACGACCGTGCATATCCGACAAACCAAGAAGATCCGGCAGTGAACCAGGCGTGCAACTCACCGTGCAAGGCACTGAAGGCAAGCCCGGTAAGGAACGACCGTTCCCGATCAAGAACGATCGTGCGGATCCGAGGTCAAACATAAACCCGGAAAAGAACGACCAAAGAACAGAGCGTGCAACTCAAACCTCGGAAAGGAACGGTCGTGCCAAGCCAAGAACGACCATGCGTGACCGAAGACCAGTCAACGATCTGTGACGTCACGCAGTATGGTGGCCCACCACCAATAATGCTTAAAGTGCACGGTCGTGCGATCGGAAGAACGGCCGTGCGACTTCGAAAAAACATTTAAACAGAACAGCACCATTTTAGTCGGAACTCTGGACATTTTGGGAGCTCTGCAGGCGATTTTGAGGCTCCGAAGGCTGCTGCTTTCACTCGGATTCAAGCCACATTGCCCGGTTTTGCTCATTTACTATCCAGATTCTCATTCTTATGCTTGTTTATGGTTTGGTTTCTTAAATCTTTCCATAATTTTGTTATATTTCAAGCATTTAGACTGATTATTATGTATTAATGTAAGCCTTTGGGCAAAAACACAACAATCCCTTGCTTGATTAGTATGTTAATCTATGTTTGTAATGACATTTTGAAGTGTTTTCTATGATTATCTTTGATGATTAGTTTGCAACCTTGTTATTGATATTGATTTCTTGATTATAAGTAATTGTGTTGGATGATTGGTGCTTGGTTAGGTAAGATAGTTGAAAAACGAAGCTTATTTAATCATGTATTAGTAAACTTTTAATTTGGTTAACTAGTTTAACTTGGTTAAAATGTAGGCACCATGATACTCTAACGGGTTAGTGGTTTAATAAAATGCAATTATTATTAATCAAGAGAGCTTGCCCTCACGGAAGGACTCTAACGGGTTAGATGGTGTTGTTACGAATTCTTGCCATGATTTGTTAGCTTAGTTAGTAGTTTCGGCCAAAATTGCTATCTTGGTGAACTTATGTGCAAGATTTGTAAAATGAACTCGGTTGTGATTTAATCTAGTTTATGCTTGTCTCGGTGGTTGCATTGTATTTATCGGTGTTGCTTTCCTTGATTAAGTGAGGTTAGAAAACTCCTAATGGATGACTAACTTATTTTTAGGAGATTTTCATAGACATTTATCAATTGCACGTTAAAGAACAATTTTAGGTGGTTAAAGTGTGTTTATTGTTTTAACTTTCCGAATGATTGTCATGTTAGGATTCCCGAAAGGGATACTAATTGTCTCGAAATGGAAAATTGACCGAATGCTTCTAAATGCCAAAACTGACTTAGTTGACATGCTGCGGTTATGTATTAAGCAAGGCTATTTATATATAATTTACTATGATTTATAAGTATTTATTTATGCTTACTTTAGTTTAATTAAAAACCAAAACAAATTATGTTTTTACCGGTAATTTAGTGACAAAGGTCTAGTATTATTTCTCCGCCCATTTCCGTGGATCGATACTTGGTTCTTACCGATACTTTACTACATATATGACGGGGTACACTTGCCCTTTCGTGTGTGTTTTGATGTAAAAGTAATAATCACTTTTATAAATTTAAAACCAATTCGTGTGTAATTTCATTGTAAAAATATGTATAGTCACGCACGTACCAAATCCATAGACAAGATCACGGGGATGTTTATGGATAAAATGAAGTTCTGTGACGATCTGATAACAAACGAAGAGCAAAAAGTTTATTATTACCATAATATGCTGAGCGCAGAATATAGGGAGTTCATAACCCCTTCAAAGTATGAGACCCTTACCGAGATTGTCAATGCTGCTCGGGAAAGGGAGATTGAGTTGAAAAAGAGTATAGAGCGGGGCGAACGAAGGGCACAGGATATAAATCCAAGCCCTACCAAGAAAGCAAGAACGAATGAGACGACAAAGAAATCAGACGCAAAGAGCGGTACACCAAGTTGCAAAATCTGCGGCAAGAATCATAAAGGTGAATGTCGCTTCAAGGATAAGCCATGTCCTATATGTCGAAAAACGGGACATATGGCTATATCATGCCCGGAAAAAGTGACCGTTTGTTATAACTATTACCGAACGGGTCAGAAAAGATCAGAGTGCCCAGAATTGGCGGGAAAGAAAGAAGGGCAAGACTCAAAAGGTGAAGCCGCAAAAGCCATAGCAAGATCCTTTCAATTAACCGCTGCTGAAGCAAAGGTCGAACCTGACGTGGTCTCAGGTACATTCACAATAAATTCAATTCCCGCACGCGTGTTATTTGATACTGGTGCGAATAAATCCTTTGTTTCATATGGGTTTATTCGACACCCTTCATTTGTTCTAACAAAATTACCTATGCCTTTAGAGGTAGAGATAGGCAATAATAAAAGCTTTATTGTCTGTGATGTATGTAAAAATTGCACGATGAATATTGATGACGAGGAATATACAATAGACTTGATCCCGATGTCGATGGGAGAATTTCAAGTGGTAGTGGGAATGGATTGGCTATCCCGTTACCACGCAAAGGTGGTTTGTTTCCGAAAGGAAATAAAACTAACGTCTCCTAGCGGAAAGCAAGTTACGATATATGGAGAAAAGGGAGGTAACCCGGTGATATGCACAATGCTAGAGGCTCGCAAACTCATGAAACACGGATGCAAGGCCTTTATGGTATATGCAAGCGAAACGGAAAAGGAACTCCTCAAAATTGGGGATATACCGGTCGTGCGAGATTATGAAGACGTGTTTCCGGAAGAACTACCGGGGATACCGCCAGAACGGGAGGTAGAGTTCGGAATCGAGTTGATTCCGGGCGCGAAACCCGTGGCCAAGGCGCCATACCGACTTGCACCGTCGGAGTTACAAGAATTGATGTCCCAAATTCAGGAATTTCTTGACAAGGGATTTATCCGACCGAGTGTGTCTCCGTGGGGCGCACCAGTCTTATTCGTGAAAAAGAAAGATGGCAGTATGCGCATGTGTATCGATTACCGGGAGTTAAACAAACTCACGGTGAAGAACCGATACCCACTTCCAAGAATTGACGATTTATTTGACCAACTGCAAGGAGCAAGTTGGTTTTCCAAAATTGATCTCCGATCCGGTTATCACCAATTGAAAGTCAAGGAGGAGGACGTACCCAAAACGGCTTTCCGTACGAGGTACGGGCATTATGAATTCCTCGTAATGCCTTTCGGATTGACCAATGCGCCCGCGGCTTTCATGGACCTCATGAACCGGGTTTGCAAACCCATGCTAGATAAGTCGGTAATTGTATTTATCGACGACATTCTGGTATATTCAAAGAGTGAAGTCGAGCACGTGTGTCATTTGCGGGAAATATTAGACACACTCAGACGAGAGAAGCTGTATGCAAAATTCACGAAGTGTGCTTTCTGGTTACGGGAAGTACAGTTTCTTGGGCATCTTATTAGTGCTGATGGAGTACTAGTAGATCCTTCAAAGATAGAAGCGGTGTCGAAATGGAGCCCTCCAAGAAATCCCTCGGAAATCCGAAGCTTTTTAGGGCTTGCGGGATATTATCGGAGATTCATACAGGATTTCTCCAAAATTGCCTTACCCTTGACCAAATTAACTCGTAAGGAGGAAAAGTTCGTGTGGGGCATTAAGCAAGAGGAAGCTTTCCAAACACTCAAGGAAAAGTTGACCCACGCTCCGGTACTGACCTTACTGGAAGGGACTGAAGACATGGTGGTTTACTCGGACGCTTCTCAATTGGGGCTCGGATGCGTGTTAATGCAACGAGGCAAGGTCATCTCCTACGCCTCGAGGCAATTGAAGATTCATGAAAATAAATATCCGGTTCACGACTTAGAATTGGCAGCGGTGGTGTTTGCCTTAAAGATATGGAGACATTACTTGTACGGAGTAAAGTTTACAATCTTTACCGACCATAAAAGCTTGAAATATTTCTTCGACCAGAAGGAATTAAACATGCGGCAAAGGCGGTGGTTAGAAACCGTCAAGGACTTTGATTGCGAAATACATTACCACCCCGGTAAGGCCAATGTAGTTGCCGATGCGCTGAGTCGCAAAACAGATTATGCCCCGATACGGGTACGATCAATGCAACTAGTTGTGACTTCAAGTTTACTAGAACGAATTCGAGAAGCACAAGATGAAGCTGTAAAGGCGGAAAACTGGAAAAAGGAAAGAATTATTGGTCAAGTTAAAGACCTTGAAGTGGGCAGTCACGGCCTAAGAACTCGTTTTAATAGAATCTGGGTTCCTAACACATGTGGTGTTAAGAAGCTTCTACTTGATGAAGCTCATAAATCTCGTTATTCCATTCACCCGGGAGCGACCAAAATGTATCATGACTTGAAGCAAAACTATTGGTGGCCCGGAATGAAGCGAGACACTGTGAAATACGTGGAAAAATGCTTGACGTGCCTACAAGTCAAGGCGGAACACCAAAAGCCGTATGGTAAACTCCAACCGTTAGAAATTCCGGTTTGGAAATGGGAGCAAATCACGATGGACCTATTGACTAAACTACCTAAAACAAGTCGTGGTTTTGATGCTATTTGGGTGGTCGTGGATAGGTTAACTAAAAGCGCCCACTTTATTCCGATTCGTGAAACTTATACATCTGAGAAAATGTCGGAGGTATACACCAATGAAATCATAGCAAGACATGGGGTACCGATATCCATTGTATCAGACAGAGATACTCGGTTTACCTCGAAATTCTGGCGTGAATTCCAAGAACAGATGGGAACTAAATTGTTCCTTAGCACTGCTTATCATCCACAAACGGATGGGCAGAGCGAAAGAACAATACAAACATTGGGTGATATGCTACGGGTTTGCATTATTGACTTTGGGGGTAGTTGGGATGTCCATTTACCCTTGGTCGAATTCGCATATAACAATAGCTATCACGCGAGCATTAAAATGGCCCCATATGAGCTATTATATGGCAGAAAGTGTCGGACTCCGGTATGTTGGGGAGAGGTGGGCCCGCGAGGGCTAGCACCAACTGATATAATCCGAGCTACAAATGCGAAAATCGACATAGTTCGGACGCATTTGAAGGCGGCTCAAGACCGGCAAAAGGCATATGCCGATAAAAGAAATAGACCAATTGAGTTTCGGGTTGGCGATATGGTCATGCTAAAGGTTTCCCCATGGAAGGGTATTATCAGATTCAGAAAAAGGGGGAAGTTAAGCCCGAGATTCATTGGGCCATTTAGAATAATTGAACGAGTTGGTAAGGTAGCTTATCGACTCGAATTACCCGAAGAGTTGAGTGGGATTCATAACACATTCCACGTATCACATCTCCGAAAATGTTTGGCCGACGAGACCTCTCATGTCCACTACGATGATATCGAAGTGGATAACAGTCTCAACTATGCAGTAAAACCGATTGCGATTTTAGATCGTAAAGAGAAAAACTTGAGGAACAAAGTGATACATCAAGTCAAGGTCAAATGGGACCACAGAAAAGGTTCAGACACTACTTGGGAACCCGAAGAGGAGATGCGGCGTCTCCACCCTACATTATTTGGTACGTAATTCGGTTTCGGGGACGAAACCCTTTTTAAGGGGGGTGGACTTGTAACACCCCGAAAATATAAATCCTTATATTAGAAAATTCAAAGAGTAAATAAACAAGAACTAGTTAACTAGGAAAAATCTAACCTAGTTAAATACAAGGCTAACAACAACTTGAATAGGGTTAAATAACCAAAACTAAGTGCTAAACAAAAGTGGAGGGACCAAAATTGTTAAAAATGAAACTTGTATTACTAATAGTAACAAAATCAAAACCATACACCCCATTTTGGGGTCCTGGTCGATCAAAGAACAAGCAGGGGCGACATCCCCCATTTCCAAACCCTAACTTCAAGCAAATCTCTAAATTTAAGCCTCAAATCAGCCCTAAATCAAGTCTTGAACACAAATTAGTGATCCTCATCGCAAGAGGATTAAGAGGCAAAGAGTCCGGATCATCAAGCGGACAAGCCGGAGGGAATTCACGGGGAAAAGGCGCGCTTTAAAGGTATGAAATTTATCGTTTCATTACATTATACATATCGATAACTTTATGAGTTGGTTAAAGAGGAATAAAAGCATGATGACCGAGAATTACCATTATGTCATGAAATTGGCTATTGCCCTAAACATGTTATAAACATGATGTCTAGTGTCCGTAAGGTGCTCACATTATGCACCTAAACGGGTCAAACAAGTTTTGAGAATAAACATGAAGCATGACTTTATTATAATGTGCAAATAATACATGAGGTGTAGGCCGTGTAGCGAATACCATAAGACAAACTTATAAACCTTGTTCTTATTTTAGACGCTACGTTTTGGTTTGAATGCATGATCATAGTACAAAAGATCTATTAGAAATCTTGTAATTTATCGTGATTGTTAATTTCCGTTACATGCCCAATTAAGTTATAAATGAGCAATGTGATAACCGAAATACAGATATGAAGAACTAGCCCAGCCATTTAACAATTTATACGAAAGTATGCTGTTTCGTCACATAATGAACCAGCAAAATCCTGCATTTTAAACAAAGGAGTCATGTGCAGAGTCTACCGTAAATTACGGTGGTACCGTAATTTACGGTAACCTGCAAATTTGTTACGGTGGATTCCTACTGAGTTACGGTAGGCCCCCAAATGTCCAGAAGCCACCGTAATTTACGGTGATACCGTAAATTACGGTGGAGCCTTGTTGAAGAAAATTTATTTCTTGTTTTGAATAAGTTTTCGAATCTAATCCAATTACGTGTTCTATCATAGTTAATAACTCTAATGCTCGTTAAACACGTTAGCTTTCAGGTACCCAAGTGAAGGATGAAGATCAAGCATGACAATTCGAACCGAACACTCTAGCAAACGCTTCCGCATATAATCTTTTGTCTTAAAAACCATGTAAACAATTGTAGTTAATGTCTTGGTTATGATCTTGTAAGAATTGTACATGTTTGTGGTGTCTAGTTTGGATTAAAATGATGAAAGTTTTTGTTAAGTCAATATTTTGACATTAAATGCAAGGAAATGTTTAACAATGTATATAAATCTGGTTTTATAAGCTGGGTCTTACATTATGCTCACTTTTGTATGAAGGTATGAATCTGCCCGAATTTCTGATTTGCAAGAACTTTGGGAGTGATTTTGGAGAGATTAGAGAGTCGTGAAAGTGAAAAATGGCTTGGAGAAGGCATGTTACTTATAGGGGAGGAGTTTGGGTTGATTAGAGGTGTTTTAATGGGGTTTAAAGTGATTGGGGAGATGGGTTTTTTGTGGGATTCATGCATAAATCGCGAGCTGTTTGAATTTTCTGCCCGCCAGACCCCCTTACGGACCGTAAGGGGAAAGGCATACGGTCCGTTAGCCTTTGGGCTGAAACACAAATTTTTATTTCTTTTATATTTGATTCCTAACTTGTCCAAATGTTACCAATTACGGGTTTTATGACCAAATTAAGATATTTTAGTGTATATAGCATGTTCTAAAGGTTACATAAGTACCAAAACGAATAAGATTAAGTATAATTATTGTACGAATTATGTAGGTCACGAAATGGTAGATTTAACACACGTTTGCAAATATTACGCATCACGTTTCACGTGTATGAATGTATGATTGTATAAAGTATGATTTGAAATAAAATACAAGTTTCGTTACGAGTTAAGTTTTGAATTACAATGGTTATAACGAAACGACGAATTCAAGGTTGCAGAGCTTCCAAAAATAGAATTTCAAATAATGGTTTCTAAATGTAGTAAGTATGAAAACGCAGGGCGTTACAGTCTCCCCTCCTTTAGGAAATTTCGTCCCGAAATTTATTCAAGAGGTAGACTTAAAGAGTTTTGGTAAAAGTTTGAGACTTGAAATTTTGAAACGTTTTGAAAAGTACGAAATTTTGGGAAAATAAAAATAGGTTTGTAAAATGATTTGCCTGGCTAAAATAGTTTTGAGGCATAAGCATGGGTGAAACGCGTATAGGTAAAACGATTTCTTTTGAATAGCTAAATTTGGATTTGTTTTACAAAGTATTGTATTTACGAAGGAGGTTTTTATAAAATGGTTTGTATGAAAGAAAAGGATAAAGGAGAATGATACGAGTATAGAAATGAACGAATGACTCTTAAAGAGTGCAAGTATAAGAATAGCATAAGTGTTGGATAGATGAACGTAATGTGTTAAGAATGAAGTCTCGTCGTGGATAATCGGATATAATGCGTTGTGAGTTGTCTAAAGTTGTATTAGGTCTAAATAGGTCTGTAAAACACTGAATTTCTCATGACACGTTTTACGAAAGTTTGGTAACGTGGTGAAAACACTTATATATAGGAAGTACCAGCGGCGTATCCACCATGTTTTTACCACATTACGCCCGTTCCGTATTCGGTGCCATGTTACATTCCGTGTCTTACCATACACAATAGTACACTCTATGGTTCTCATACGCCTATCACTATAATCCCGTGTGCACCCGTGATTATATTGATCGTCGCATGATCCGCATCGCTTGTACTAGTTGTGTATGAATTTGGGTAGGTACACAAAAAAATAAGAATGTGTGCGTATAAGAATAAAGTATATAAGCAAGTCCATGCTTAAGTATGTATAGGACCCACGTAAGCGAATCCCTCGGATTCCGCTCGCGTACGGGCACGAATGTATGAATCATGAATATGTATGAAAGATAAGTATGAGTATAAGTGTAAGTTATGAATACGCATGCGAATGTATGTATAAACATATGACGTCTGAGTATGATATGAACATGAGTATAAGCATAAATGTATTGTCATGGTTATGAGTAAGACTATGAGCATAATGTGTATGAAAATGGGTATATGTGTGAGTACGAACATGAGTATGAGTAGGATGTATGATTGTAAGCATGAATATGAATATTAGTGTAAACGTGAGTGTAGGTATAATTCTAAGAATATGAATATAAATTTGAATATAAGTGTAACATATGAGTACAACATAAAATGTATAAATCGCGACTATTAGTGTATGAGTTAATGATTTTATATATGGTATGAATTTAAGTACGTACAAGATCAAGAGGTTTGAGTATAAAAGAAACAAAACTGAGTAATACATGTGAAGTAGTCGTGAGGTATAAACTAGAACACGGGAAATGATGTGCAGGTATAGTTGTTTGAGCAACGTTAAATTTTATCGAATCAAGATAGATTGATTTTAGTTGGAGGGTAAAATATAGTTTGTACATGAAAAGGATAGCAGTACTCATTGGTTAAGCGTAATGTATTTCGTAATGAATGGAAATGCTACTTTTGTTTCAAAAGAGTTTACGTAAACCGAAGATGATCGATCCCCATGAAGCCTTCTTGCCCACTTGGTTTGTAAATGGGTGTAGGAAAAAGGTTTTCGATAAAAAGTAAGTTCGTTTCATCAAACAAGAAATTATGAATTTAGGAGGTTCTTGTGAAAACGAGGCTCCTTAGAAAAGAAATTTAACAAAAGGACTTAGTGGTTGTTAAAAGTTTTAGCAAATGATTTGTTGATGTTGAAAGGAGTATATTGTAAAATGATCATATAACATCTACAAGATCCTATAAGTAATTGAGAAATGTTGGTTTGATTTCGATTAAGAATGGAAGTCTCTAGTATGATGATATAACGTGTGCGTGTTTTAGTGATTAAGTTGAATATAAGGTTCATGGGCAAGAGTTTCATTGGACCGATTAAATCGATAGGTAGCATTTCGTAAGGTTTTGAAGTTCGAGTAATAAAACGTTTTAAGACATGATTAAGAATCTCGTGTATATGAGTTGTGTGAATAAATAGATGGTAGGATAAGAAGTACGTTTAAAATAAACAATGTATTTTCAAATCGGTATAAGTAGGTATTTTGAATAACGATAAACAATTTAGGTATAAAATACGACCGAGTTTGTATAGTAAGATATTTTGAAGAGACGTTTTGGTAACGATCACCTAGGTAAGGGAATCACCCCTAACTCGTTGGTGAGGTCGTTTTTTTTTTAAGAAAAAGAGGAGTGGAGTTAATTGTCAAGGTAAGGAAATCACTCCTATCTCGATGATATGTATAAATGTGTGAAAAGGAATACAAATTTAAATTATATGAAATCATGCATATGTATAAATGTGTGAAAAGGATTTAATATGTTGTGTGTGTGTGAGGAGAAAATACCGAAAGTAAATTCGTATTCTCGTATAAAATAAATAATATAACATATGTTTGATCAAAGTTGGGATGGTTCCAAGGCGAATGTTGACTAACCAAAGCGGTCAAAAAGTCTTTCGAATTTGAGGAGCATGCTTTGGCCTAATAGGTGACATACTCTCGCCGACAAGTCGGTTAACGGTACTTACCCTTCCGGTTACTACATGTCCCCAATTCAATTGAAATTTTGAGACTTGGCGGGATTAATGAAAATCAAGGAGTGGAACTAGTCGACAAGGTGTGAGTTTCACCCCTAACTTGGCGATTTAGTTATCCTAAGTGTGGTTGGTACTCGTCGGGTCAAAATTTGATTTCAACACTTTGACGAGGGTCCACTAGAATTCAAAATTTGAATTTCTCCATCAAGGTGAGGATTTCACTCCTAACTTGGTGGGGATTTTCGTGTTAGAAAAGAAAAGTAGAAGGATTGAGAGTCATTCACCAAATTGTGGGTTTCACGCCTATTTTGGTGAAGTCGTCTCGTTTGTGTATTAAGAGTATTTTCGGATTTAGAAATATCGAGTAAAATGCATGAGGGAAGTGTATGTCAACGGAATACGCAAACAAGTATAAACACATAAGAGGGCATATCAAGAATGGTACATAAATAATGAAATGATAAATCAAGTATTAACACACAGGGAAATAGGTCAAGAATAATACGTAAAGGATCGAACAACGAAACAAGTATTAACACATAATAAGACAAGCATAAATGCATAAGAATAACATGTCGAACATTACCCACAAGTGATATACATGTTTAAAAGAGCATGAATAAGAAACAAATAAAGTGTCATGTAGTAGTTCAAGCAAAACATACGAATAAGGATCTAAAACTATAGACTAGGTAAAAGCATTCCTACTTTTCCTAATTCCCTATACTTATGGCTCTGATACCAATCTGTCACACCCCAACCATTGGCGGAAACATCAGGATGAGACGAAGTGTGAAGATTGCTAGAGACATCATAACACTATTTGTGACAATATTTAATAAACCGATTTCATTTCATAATTCATTTGTCAACATTACAAGGAAATCAAATAACACCAAGTTCAAGGGAAATACAATACAACATAATCAAAATTTATACAATGATTAAACCTAAACGTCTATATGTGTATCTAGGCATCAACGCTACTTCATTTCATAGCTTCATCATCCTCAACCTGTAACATGTTTAAAATAAAGTTCAATGCAAAAGCAAAGGCGAGTATACAAGTTTGGTACATACGTATCAAAAGATAAGTTTAAACAATTCCATGTGGCAAGCTCTTGATACGAGATAAACAATAAATTTGGCATGTGTCAAACATATCAAACCAATAATGAAACGGAATATGCTCATGACATAACCACAAGTCTACGGGCGGGTCGTTAATCCTATAGCGCTACATATGTCATGGTTTGGCTCGTACGAAGTTAATGATAAGTCTAACACATAATGTCCTCAACCCAAGTTTAAAGTATCAAGTAATCAAATAAGCATGCGTGTAATAGGAATGTTTATGTATTATGATAAAGTTTGTGTGTAAGTTTATAAATAACATGTTACACCCCAAAAAGTGGTAAACGAAAAAGGGGTTCGAGTATACTCACAATATTGCATATGCTTTCCGATTATCCAATGTGACGAAGTTGATGAGGTTAGAAGGTTGAATGTGTAAGGGTTAAAGTTCAAGTATGTTTAGAGTCGAGATTCGGTATTTAAAACAACATAAAAATAAGATATGCGAATAACATGTGAAAATAATCGTCTAATACATATGATACTTGTTTTTGACACTATGTACTCCAAGGAGTTTATATGGTTTCATGAAACAAGGTTCCATTAGAATCGTAACAAGTTATCATACTATAGGATGATATAATCTAGTACTTGGACATATGAACACTAGTTCATCATCTAAGATTCGATTATTTGGATTATATGTTTATGCATTACATATATTATATACATATTATTAAGTCCAAAAGATTAATAGTTCAAGCATGAGGTAGAAGATTAACATCTTCATTTAGGTACCTCTAATGTCATAGAAATCATGTAGGAGGTAGGAAGAACAAGCTTCCATTTAGGTACCTCTTAAGTGTTCACCACTACACTTGATGTAAAAACAACCAAAGAGGGTCATGAACTAATAACAATACAAGAATAAGAATCAGCTATTCTATGAGAAATCATCAAGGCATGTGGGGATTCTATGTTGGGCAACCCAAGTTGACCCATAATCTCACCTTCATCAAGCTTGAAGCTTGAACATGACTTGTGGGTTAAAAACCCTAACTAAAACCGAAAGTATTTGAGGTTTATCCTCTGATGTTGTATGTCTCAACCTTGTTTTTAAGCCTAACCAACCACAAGATAGGCTGTAAGCATTAGGGCATAGGTGTGAGATGAGTTAGACTCAAGTTTGATAAGTTTAAACAAGTTTTGAAAGAATTAAAAACACAACAGAAAGTTTATGGACATTTTTAGGGCAATTCCAGGTCTGATTTCTCCAAGGAGAGATCAAGGAATCAAACCCCATGATTATCCAAGCAAGTAGGAAGAAGAATCAACTAATTTGGTTGAGTTTTGAGCAAGTTATGCTCACTTTTGTATGAAGGTATGAATCTGCCCGAATTTCTGATTTGCAAGAACTTTGGGAGTGATTTTGGAGAGATTAGAGAGTTGTGAAAGTGAAAAATGGCTTGGAGAAGGCATGGTACTTATAGGGGAGGAGTTAGGGTTGATTAGAGGTGTTTTAATGGGGTTTAGAGTGATTGGGGAGATGGGTTTTTGTGGGATTCGTGCATAAATCGCGAGCTGTTTGAATTTTCTGCCCGCCAGACCCCCTTACGGACCGTAAGGGGAAAGGCATACGCTCCGTTAGCCTTTGGGCTGAAACACAAATTTTTATTTCTTTTATATTTGATTCCTAACTTGTCCAAATGTTACCAATTACGGGTTTTATGACCAAATTAAGATATTTTAGTGTATATAGCATGTTCTAAAGGTTACATAAGTACCAAAACGAATAAGATTAAGTATAATTATTGTACGAATTATGTAGGTCACGAAATGGTAGATTTAACACACGTTTGCAAATATTACGCATCACGTTTCACGTGTATGAATGTATGATTGTATAAAGTATGATTTTAAATAAAATACAAGTTTCATTACGAGTTAAGTTTCGAATTACAATGGTTATAACGAAACGACGAATTCAAGGTTGCAGAGCTTCCAAAAATAGAATTTCAAATAATGGTTTCTAAATGTAGTAAGTATGAAAACGCAGGGCGTTACAGTGGCGGATCCAGGAATTTTTTTTCTGTGGGTTCATTTTTTTAAGATACTCTAATATCATAGGACTGGATGTAAAAAAATTCGGGTCGGTCTGACGATTCGGGACGGGTAAAGTCCATCACATAATAAAAATATGATACAATAATAAAAAAAATTGGTCATTAGAAATTAAAAAACATGTAACACAAATTGCCTAATTCATATTCACATAATCATTCAAGTTCAACAAAGTAATAAAAACATATAACAATTCACATTTTTCATATAATAATTTAAGTTCAACTAATATATTAACAACACATTACACGTTACACATATTCATTAAAAAGAAACAAAGAATGAAAGAAACTAAAGAAATTGTAAAATTACCTTTCATTCTTTCAAGAAGGTATAGAAACTGAACTCAAAGTGGCTTGTGAAATCATTCATTCGAAGTATAGACGTTGGTTGTGGATTGTGAAATCATGAATCAATGAGAGAATTCAGATTTGATACTTGGTAGTGATAGGGTCGAACTCACTGTTGAATGGATTAAGGGAACTCTGATGTCGAGTTTAGAAAAGTGGGTACGAGGGCGCTGTTGTATAATGTATAAAACCCTAGGAGTATTTTAGATTAAAAAAAGAATTCACAAAAAAGGGCTTCAACAAGAGTCGAACCGGAGACCTCTATATTGATATACAGCGCCTTAACCACCCAGCCATCGCTGAATTTCTGTAATGGGTTCATCCGAGATTTACTTTATGGGTTCATTCGTATTTTTCTATTATCACTAACACTAATAATTTGAAACCGAGTGGGTTCGTGCGAACCCGTAAGTTGTAATGTAGATCCGCCCCTCTGAGGCAGAGTGTCAAGCCAAGTGGCAGCTCGACTAGTGAGTGAGAATAGGAAGAGGCATAAATAGATCGCCTCTGGAGTATCATGTTGAATGTTGAACGTGCTGCAAATACGACTAAAGCGTGTGATGTGTCTTGGTGCTTCCTCGTCATCGATTCCGTGGAACTGAGTAGTGTTCGATATGGTGGTCATAACATGAGATGGAATCTGCCAGTTATGAGTGGAAGCGATGGCAGGCTCAGTGATAGGGGATCAATCCGCTGTGAAACCAGCGCTGGCGCGCTGGTGAATGGTCTGTCTTGGGCCTACCATGTCAAAAGTAAGAAGTGGAACGGGAAAGTGTACCTTTTTGTCGCTAAATTTCTTCACACGCTCCTTGTGCTGGGACAGTCGCTCGTGAAGATCTCTCTGGGGCTCTGAGGAAGTTGTTGTGTCGGGTGATCCTTGTGAACGAGTACATGGCATACACTATAAAATCAAACCACACAAATAATCACTAAACCTAAAGGCACAAATTGCAATCAAGCAAAAATCGCAAAAGGCAAGCAATTTTAGAAAGCGATAAAAAGCTAGAAAATCAGTTAAGATCTTTTGCAAATAAAGTGCCAAAAGTTAGTCCCCGATAACAGTGCCAAAAACTTGATGTATAGAGATGTGTACTCAAAATCGGACCACGTTTTAAAAGATGAAATTACCTAAAACCTAGACACAAACGACAAGTGTACCAGACGAGTATAGTATAGAAAGCAAGACCGAGTATCGAACCTAGGGACTTTAATTTAGCAACTCTAAAACTCTACCTAAACTGCATTACTAGCCTAAAATTGATTTGGTTTTAGCTGTTGTTTATTTTAAGAACACGGAAGAATGAGATTAGTAATGATGAACAAACTACCTAGGCAAGAATCCCTAAGCACATGCAAGACTTCTACGGTTGACAATTACCAAGCTCTCTAATTTTAGATCGAATACCCTCTTGTTAAGGAGGACAATTCCTATAGTAATTAGACAAGATGAATGTGATCCACATACGAAAGCCTAAAAACGATCTACGGCGTGCAATCATATAATGGACGAAGTACTGGATAGAAATTACTCGAGCTATCGAAATCAAATCACACAACTCTAGACATGAAAAAACGTACACTTTAACACCTTTTAATTGTGAAGTTAGTTCTAGATGGATACATTGAAAACCTAGAATCACTTAGACGCGAATAAGAAGAAAGATCTCGAGCTATCGAGTGCCTAAAACTACTAAACAACGGCTAGACACACCCCATCAATCCCAACTTATATTTCTATTCAATGGGAATTGGATGCACACTTATATATACTGATTTTTACCGAGTAATTAACATATATTAATTCTAATGATAGGGTTAAAACGATAATTGGCCGGATTAACGAGTTAACTAATGATTTTAATGTATTTATGGTGAATTTCTTCTTTACAAACACATCAATAATGATAACGAACTGATACTAATCGGAAAACAATAACACATGTGATCAAATTCAGCAACAATAAGAACTATTTTAAATAAAAACACAAAAACTTAATAAAGTACAAACAAGCAAACAAGTTCACCAAAACCTAGGTAGCTATGAAAAGTTAGGCTATAATCATGTTTGAAACATCAAAACTCAGTTTAGAAGTAGAAGACATGTTGTTCATCAAAGCTAAAAACAAAGAAAGGAAAGAACTTTATTGATTCTAACCGAAAAAGAACTTGATTATTCAAAGTTCTAACTCCTTATGCTTCCAACTAGGGGTGCAAATAAGCGTAGCCAAGCCTGAGCTTGACCAGGCTCGAGCTCGAGCTCGTTTAACATATGAAAGCTCGAGGTTGAGCTCGGGCTCGATTCGAGCTTTATTTCTGAAGCTCGAGCTCGGCTCGAAGGTAATTTTTCAAGCTCGAGCTCGGCTCGGGCTCGACTCGTTTAGTATTATACATATAATTTAGTTATTTTTTATATTTATATAAATGGTAATTATTATTATATAAATATATGTTTAATATACTAACTAAAAGTATATAAACAGAAAACTCGATTAGGCTCGCGAGCCGGCTCTAGCTCGATAAGCGAAGCTCCGACTCGGGCTCGTTTACTAAACGAGCTTGTTTTTAGGCTCGGGCTCGAGCTCGAGCTTGTTTAAGTTCGGCTCGTTCGAGCTTTTTTTTCAAGCCGGGCTCAAGTAGCTCGCGAGTAGCTCGGCTCGTTTGCACCCCTACTTCGAACCAACTCAAAACTCTCTCTACTACTCTAGGATCGTCTATGGTGTTGTGTATTCGAATTAGTGTTAAGGACATCCTTAAATACCCCAAAAATCACCAAAAACCGACTTTGCCTTACATTGACCTCCGTCGTGCCACGCGACAAATCCCATTGTCATCTTCGCGTAGTGTGAAGAAGCTTGATCTGATTTTTCAACGTGGTGGAAAATTCGTAATTATGTAGAAATTTATTTCTTTCCCCCACGCGCGTCACGACAAGTACCATAGTCCCTTCGCATGTCGCAAAGGGGTGTCTTTTCTTGATTTTTCATTTTCAGCCCCCAGACTTCATCCTTCATTCCCGGTTCTTCGTTTCTTAATCATTTTAGCTCGTTTCCAGCTCCTTTTTATCCTGGGACTTGCATTTACAAAATCTAATAAAATAAAAGTTAAAAAACTAGTAAAAACGACAAAAAAATTATTCAAAAGTATACAATTTACATAGGATAAAAGCATGTGTTTTACAACACATCAGGTAACAAAGACGAGAGTTGTGTGGGAGGATCCACGTCCTGGATGGACGGGTTGGGATTCCCACGCGCAGTGTTGTCTGGGTGTTGGAGAGTGTCAGTATTGTGTGCAACTCGTTCGAATCCATCGTCTTGATGGCTCTGGCCGCGTTGAGCGGTCTGAACCACTGTTGACCTGGAGTTCGAACCAAAAGTTGGAAGGGGAATTTGATTAGCTATTCGATCAAAAGGAAGAGTAAAAGATGAAAAAGGTAGTAGTACATAGCGGATGGTGCAAACGAATAAACACTAAGTCTAAACCGTAGGGTTTAGGCTTGAGGGATGTGTGGTCTCAACAAGATGGTTAATCCTTAGCTCTTCCTGATCTGCAATTGGACTTGTTCCGATAATAGATCTGCAAAACAAGAACACCGTGAAGCTCGATACAAGGGGGGGGGGGGGGTGGTTCTCCTTGTATCCACCCTCCAGCGTAAGAATAAGTATTCGTTTGTAGAAAATAAATGAGTGGGTGTTGAGAGTGAGATAGTAAGAGAGTCGGTCCTTTAACCTGTGGTAGCGAAAGAGTATGGAGAAGAAGATGAGCTGATGGGCCTTGGGCCCAGACGTCGCCAACAAGGAATATCATGTTGTTCCCCTCTGACACGACAGATGGTCTATGCAGAGGTAAGGGGTCGTTGGCGCACAATGACTGGTGCCATGTGGCCTGCCGAGTGTACTTGTTATCGAGTCTGTCATCAGTCGTGAATGAAGATTATGGAGCAATAAATGATACACGTTGATTGATTACATGTTAATGTCATTTTAGACTTGTCTCCTACACGATTTCCGAACTCATTTTCCTGAAACTCATGTTAACCTGAATTCAACTTGTAGCCTCACCGAACCCACCCGATTCAATTCAGCTTTCCAACCTTATTTCTAATTTATTATCAAAAGAGACTTAATTTATCAATCTAAAAATCAGTGTAGCCAAAATAGTGAGATTACTATACTACTAAACTCCAAAACATACAACGAAAGAAAAAACATCATTTACATGTGTCAAATTATAATTATATTATAATTAGATAATAGATTAATCAATAAGGTAAAGGATCAAATAAAAATAAAATAAACGTACGAACTGTACGAATTGAAAGAAAAGTCAAAAAGTGGCGGTGGCAATATGGTAATTATCAGCAATTTCAAAAGTACTGTACTGGGGAAAAGCAAAAAGTGGCGGTGGCAATCTGGTAATTATCAAAAACTTCAAAATTACTCTAGTAGGGTAATTTTGAGCATCTGTAGGGTAATTTTGAGCATCAATAGGGTAATTTTGAGCATTTGTAGAGTAATTTTGAGAAATGTAGGGTAATTATCAAATTACTCTAGTAGAGTAATTTTGACTTCTGTAGGGTAATTTTGAGAAATGTCTTGTAGAGTAATTTTGTTAGCATTTAGTTATGGGGTTTAGCTTTATGGTTTAGTTTTTAGCTTTTAGTTTGGGTTGGGGGAGGGGGGGGTTAGGTTTTTTTAGGTTTTTGGGGGTGGGGGGGAGGTTAGGTTTTTTTAGGTTTTTGGGGATGTGGGGGGGGGGGGGTTAGGTTTTTTTAGGTTTTTTTTTTTGGGGGGGGGGGGGGGGTGGGGTTAGTGTAATTTTGATAATTACCCTACAATTTTGATAATTACCCTACACGACCAAAATTACTCTACTTGAACTTTTACAATGGTTTAGGTTTTTTTAGGTTTTTGGGGGGTGGGGGGGGGTTTAGGTTTTTGGGGGGTGGGGGGTGTTTAGTGTAATTTTGATAATTACCCTACACGACCAAAATTACTCTACTTGAACTTTTACAAAATTACCCTACAGAAGTTCAAAATTACTCTACTAGAGTAATTTTAAAGTTGCTGATAATTACCAAAATGCCACCGCCACTTTTTTGACTTTCTTTCACTTCGTACATTTCGTACGATAACTTTATTTTTACAGGAACTTAACTCTAATCAATAAATAGTATACAACCATTATTAAAAGTTATTATATACACAAATTTTGAAATTTCCATCCTACATCCGCTCTATTATTATTATTATTATTTTTTTAAAAATCAGTTATAGACAAGACAATAGAATTTAAATTCAAACAACCGATTATTTGTTTAAATCAATCATAAAAAACACATATCTCCACAAGGAAATTTTTCAAGAACATGTAGCACCTCTTTCATATGTGGTCTCTTCTGTGGGACCGGTGATATACAACTGTAAGCCACTCTCAACAACCCCAACAATGATACCTCTTTGCCTTCCATGTCAGCTCGAATCGCCACGTCAACCATTCGCAACAACTTTTTCTTCTCTTCAACCGTCAACGTGGTGCTCCACGTCATACTAGCGGGTCCAAACTCGTCTGACACAAAAACCTTCCCTGTTAGAAGTTCAAGCAATACAACACCATACGAGTACACGTCCCACTTTGGGTTGGGCTTTAGGTTTCTTAGTGACTCCGGTGCGTAATATGGAGAAATGCAGCCCATGGAACTTGGGCTTGGGCTCAACTTTGGCCCAATGACCATATCGGTAAAGCCGTCTCGAGAAGTGGTTGACCTCTTGCTACCAAATGTTCGGGTCGATCCACCCACTTTGCAACTCTGATCGCCTGCCAGTAGCCTTTCAAGCCCAAAATCTCCTATCTTAGGCTCCATATCGGATCCTAACAAAATGTTACTCGGTTTGAGATTCCCATGCACTTGCTTTTTGTCATGGATGTACGCCAGCCCACGGGCCGTGCCTGTTGCTATCTTAAGCCGTACACCCCACGGTAGCGGACAAGGCGATGATCCAACCTTCCCTACCAAAAGTACAAGCCAATAAAGCGTGTTAATGATTTGGGACAACAACAATAAATAAATAAATGATTAAATTACTTTCTATAAAAAAACATATCATCTAATTCGATTGGTAAAGTTGTAAAGAATAATTTAATTAAGCACCTTTATTGCTATCATACGCCATGGGCCAAAAGTATACTAATGACAATGAGAACACCCGCTACGTGACAGTTGACCTGTGGTGCAGGAG
This sequence comes from Helianthus annuus, assembly GCF_002127325.2. Lineage (NCBI taxonomy): Eukaryota > Viridiplantae > Streptophyta > Magnoliopsida > Asterales > Asteraceae > Helianthus > Helianthus annuus. The sequence continues at coordinate 94,978,693 of NC_035444.2, read as the reverse complement.
GTCGTGCATTAATAAAACAAAGGGTTCAGTTACAACTGCTCCAACTCGGTCCCCGTCAACAGCTCATTTTAGTATTAGAAATGTTGGAAAGCTAGATTGCGCATGTGCATGTTGATTAACGTGTGTTAGGAATTTTGTGGAAACATAAAATAATGGATATATTCTTAGCTTTTTACAATATTCGGTGGTTTATATTCTCTAAATCTTAGCTTTTTGTAAAATAATAATTAACAAAATTCCAAACTCGTTAAGTAATGCAACTTGATGATTTAATTGTTAAACATAGTCATTATTATTCTAACGATAATTTTTATTGTAGTATGTAATTAATTATTAATTAGTATAACATTAAGAAATTATCCCAAACTTTTTATTGACTCCCTCAACCAAGCCTGTCTACTTCTAAAACTTTTGAAAATATTGTGTCTTGGAAAACGATTTGGATTCTATCTTTCTTGAATTCCATAATCGGATTTTGGAAGTCCGATTTTGGAGTCTTAAAAATGCAAATCGAATGAGTTCTCTTGAGCTGATGCAAAAAAAGTAAAGTCGGAATTTTAAGTTCCGACTTTACGCTAAATGTGTTGTCTTTTATAAATTGAATCGACATGGTAGCCCCGTCTTTAGCCTAAAGATGAAGTTGACAATACTAGCTTTTGTTTTTTTAAACCCACCTCTTAGATGTCAAATGAGTTATAACTTTCAAGACCTACAAAGTCAGACTAGGGAGATGCAATTACGATACATATTATATTACTAGTGCTAACACCCGCGAATTTCACGGTGTTGAGAAATGATATGTTTTTTATTTAAAAAAAAATTACATTTAAACATGAACCTTGAAATAAAAGAAACGTTCCGTTACTTATGTAGATATTAAATTACATAAAACTGAAAAAAATGTAGCTCCCAATCATAAATTTCTCAACTGATTCGTGTACACATAAAAATTAGTCTAAGTTTATTAATACATGGTATTATTATTATTATTATTATTATTATTATTATTATTATTATTATTATTATTATTATTATTATTATTATTATTATTATTATTATATAATAAAAACACAACACTAACACTAGTTATCCATATGTTTTTTTTTTTTAAAATGCACAATTTTTAAAAAAATTATTTCAACTATTTTACTACATATAAGGGGACCCGAGGTGGAAGAACAAAACCCTGTGATGATGAATTATCACGCGTGGAAATAGATAAAACACCACTGCCACTGTTTTACATCACGCGTCAATTTGATAACGCGTTAAGAATATCACGCGTAAAGAATGGAAGAATGTGACGGAATGTGAGGGTTTATTGTTGGGTGTTGTGAGTGATGAACATCTCCACTAAAATCCATCACCAATGATGGAATAAAGCTCGATGAGGTGACGAAACTTGATTAAAAGTTGTGAGTGAGTGATGAGTGATGACCACCCCTACACCTAACAAATATTATTCCTACCAAATTCTACTTGTTACTTTTTTAGCATATATTTTTTTGTGTTTCACTAGTAAAATGATTTTCTATCTATATAAGAAAAAAAATGACTAGTCAATAAACGAAAACATTTTTATACAGTAGTGGTAACATGCTAACGTTAACACATGGAATGCTAAAATGCGCATAACGAGAAAAGAGAGAGAAGACTCACTATAGCGTGCATTGGATAAGTTGCCATACGGAACGTAGTCGTAAATAACAAGCTTCTCATCCGCACCCCAATAAAATCCCCGAATCCGAACCAGATTCGGGTGAACCAGTTTCGCAATGACCCGAACTTGGTTCTCAAAGTCCCTAAACCGCTCCAACCCGTTTTCCCCTATCCGTCTAACCGCCAACGCCGTACCGTCCTCCAACACCGCCTTGTATATTATACTCGACCCGGATGTTCCAAGTATATACGCTGACGCTTTCAATAACGTCTCTAGCTCCAACTCTTTATCGCCCCCGTCAACCGTCACCAACCCCTTCTTCTCCCCTTCTTTTCCTGTCAAATCGTCGGGTTTATCCTTCTCTGATTGCGCCATTTCGGTATCCGAGCCTTCCGAGCTTGAAATTTCGCTTAATTCTTCGCCCTCAGTGCTTTTTCTCTTCATCAAACATCCCCATGAGCGTAACGTTTTACGCTCGTCATCTTCCGATGATGCTGCCCAATCGTTATCCTTACTTGGACCTTTTACGAAAGAAAATATATTAGTTAGAGTTTATTGTATATAATACATGTTACATTATTGTTATATAAATATAAATAAAAAATATATTAGTTAGAGTTTATTCTATATAGGGGATGGTTCAAATGAAAACCACTTTTAACGCGAAAACTCGAAAACTAACTAAAAAAAGCCTAAAAAACACACAAAAATTTTTTTTTTTTTTTTTTCAATTTTTTTAATAAAAATCGCTAGTTTTTATATATAAAAAAAAACTTTTTTTCAAAAAAAAAAAAAAAAAAAAATTTGTGTAGTGCACATGTGTAATAATACACATGTGTAGTACACAGACACATGTGCAGTATTACACATGTGCACTACACAAAATTTTTTTTTTTTTTGAAAATTTTTTTTTTTTTAATAAAAAAACCTGCGAAAATTTGATTGAAAAAAAAAATTTTTAAAAAAAAAAATTTTTTGCATGTTTTTTTGGCTTTTTTTAATTAGTTTTCGAGTTTTCGCGTTAACTAGTGGTTTTCATTTGAACCTTCCCCGTTCTATATAATACACGATACATTTATTGTTATATAAATATAAATAAATAGTTGATCAATAATACACAATACCTTTGTTGTTGTTCTGCTGATCAGTTGATGTATCGCGTTGACGTTTTTTCATAATGTAAACAAAAATCATCGCCAAAACCGCTACCAACGCGACGTCTCCAACCACGATCCACACAATCGTGCTCGTTTTAAACCGGGTTTTCGACGAAGTATCCGTATCCGTATCCGACGAATTGCTCGAACGAGACGACGGGATCGTTTCAGGGATACCCGCGATAGCCGGAGGGTACGTTGTCGAATCCGAGGACACATTAGGTGGAGTAGAAAAAGACGAAGGAACCACACATAAATTTTTCAACGGTTTCCCACAAAGCTCCGGATTTCCGGCAAACGATGGTTCAGTTTGGTTAAAGAAAACACTAGATTCCGGAATTGCACCCGTCAGATTATTAAACGACAAATCAATTGTCGCGTTTGTTGAGAATCTGTTCGCGAATTCTTCCGGAATCTCGCCGGAAATATTGTTGTGTGAAATGTTAAAGTATTCAACATCCCCACCACCAAAATGTTCCGGTAACTTTCCGGTGATGAAGTTACTCGACAGATCCAAAACTTTAACCGAATCAAACCCACCGGAGATCTCACCGAAAAAATAATTACCCTTCAACGAAACCACCGTTAAGTTGGGAAGCAATGCAAGGTTTACCGGCAGTTTTCCGGCTAACAAGTTACCGGAAACGTTAAGAATCCGAAGATTCTTCCACCCGCCAACGAACTCATAAATCTCGCCGGAGATTAAATTATTTGATAAGTCAAGAGACTCGAGTTCAGCCGCATTGTATAACGACAATGGAATGGTTCCGTTGACTGAATTATTCGATAAGTTGACTTCACGAAGGTGTTCGATTAAACCTAAGTTGGCGGGAAGGGAGGCGGTGAGTCCGGAATTGGGGAGTGATATTCCGGTGACGCGGGTGTCGGTGAGGAAAGTTTGGCATAAGACGCCGTTCCATGAGCATGGAGATTCGTCGGAGTAGTTCCATGTGTTAAGGACGTTAAGAGGGTCTGATAAAACGGAGTATTTGAATGAGAGTAAGAGGATGCCGTCAATTGTGAGGCCAAGTGTTTGATGGGTTATTAGTAGAAGAAGAAGAAGAAGAAATGGAATGTTTTTGAAGTGGTTGTTGTTCATGGTGTTTCAGAAGAGGAATCATACATCTCCTGTTGGTGGTGAAAGAGTGAGAGATTTATGACAACTTTTGGTTGCAAGTAGAAAAATATGAAAGAGAGAGAGAGAGAGAGAGAGAGAGAGAGAGAGAGAGATTATTGGCTAATGAAAACAGATGTTCAACTCTGGTATGATAAGAATTTGACTTGATCAATTGTACTTTTCATCTCAATCTTGTGTTCAATTCACAAAAAATTTGTTTGGTATTTATATGTTTATTAACTAGTTTTTGCCACGCCGTGTTGTCGGACACTAAGCAAAATATTTTTGTTTCATAATATGTACATATGTGTTTCAATTATTTGTACACACAACTCATAACATGATCTAAAAAAAATACACCGAGTCAACAAATTAAAACTTAACACTACCATACTTTTGCTAAAAAAATTAAAACGATAGAAAAACTATAATTTTAAACTGGGAGAAAAATTGTAATTTTTCAGGACAAATGAGCGTGTGTCAGACAATTGCTACCTGGCCGAGTCAACCAATTAAAACAAAACACTACCATAGTTTTGTTAAAAAAGTAAAATCATTGCATGACTATAAAATTTACAATGTGGGCAAAATCGTAATTTAACAGGAAAATAAAAACAAAAACGATGGCCAAAATGTAAATTTAAACTGGGGATAAAATCGTAATTTGCTAGGAGAAGGAAACATAAAACTAATGGAAAAACTACAAATTTAAACGGGACAAAATAATAATTTGACTTAGGGGCTGTTTGGTAGCCTCTGAATGGTCATTAAGAGGCTACCTCTTTAATGGAACCATTAAGAATTTTACCAATGAGAAGGTAGAAGAATGTGACATGTGATGATTTACTATTCAGATGTTACCTTTTAACCATCCAGACTTGAGGTTAACTCTTATTCATTCAGAGGTTTTAAACCATTAAGAGGTAACATCTGAATAGTTATTAATAGGCTACCAAACAGCCCCTTAACCAATTAGGAAGTGTCAGGCTCCCCTCCATATATAAAATGTTTTGTTTTTTACTTAAGTTATTATAAATATATATATTTTGAAGACTTTCTTTTTATTCGTTTTGATTGTATTGAAGAAAAAGTTAATAGTATTATTTTTATAGAACTTTTTCGAACAGAATGGTTGTATAAAAAATAATATTATAATTTAATATCTGTCGTTGTTTCAACATAATATTATTTAGTTTGATGCTTTCATAAACCCTCTTTTTTAGTAACAGTATTTAGTGCCCCGCCCTCAATTTTGACACCACCAAAATACGTGTAGCCAGTTGGTGTGTGGAGGACCTCCGTATAAGACCTGTCATTTTTTAAGGGCACGTGATTTAAAAAAAATCTGATATATATACACACACATATATATATATATATATATATATATATATATATATATATATATATATATTATTTAAAAAAAATTGTAAACACATAACAATTCCAATATAGGCTAATTGACAATATTTTTTATGTTTTATAATTTAGCCACTTAACATTAGGTTTACTGGGCCTAATACTAATATGATTTTAAAAAGTAAAAATAATAAAACACAATTCTTGGACAGCAATTGATGTTGATAATCAAATTCCTGGATTCTGATACGACGCTCAGCTTCTGCCGAACGTAACTAGTGATTCCGAACTCAGATCTCAGATGGGTGAACAATGATTCCAAACATAACTCAGTGATTCCGAACAAGAACAAGTGAACAACATCAGACACAATAATTCCGAACATAACTCAGAACCAGAACCACATTAGATTTCAGAAGGTCGTTTAGTGTTGTTGTGTTAAACTGTTAATTCTATATAATTTGTATTGAATTGAGTATTGATTAAGTGTTGTGAGTATTGAACTATTGATTAATCATTGATTTATTGTTGAGTATAAGAGTAATGATTGATTTCTTCATTTTCGAACAGCCGAACAGGCACAGAACATCAGAATTCAGAAACTTCTGAAACTATGAAACAACATCATAATTCAGAACTGATCGGCACAAGGAAGGTATTTTACTATTGTTGTTACTTCTTAATTTAGAACAGAACATCAATTATTCTTGTTGATTGAATATCGATTCTTGTTAGTTGTCGTTAATTCTCGATGATTTTGTCATTTTGATAATTGCATTGTTTATCATTAAGGCATAAGGGTATATTTTTCGAACTCGAATAGGGTACATGAATTCTCAGAGACGCCTCTGCGTTATAATATAATAATCATGTTTTGTATTAGCTCATATATCATGTTTATAAAACTGGTTAGACGAATATGACATGGTTTGATAAATTTACCCATTTAAAAAGTATGGATTGTTTAAATAGGTTTATTAGAAAAGTGGTATCATTTAAAATTTTAATTTGATTTTCAATTTATATATAACTCTTCCGAAATTAATTATTCTTCTTCAACTCTTTTAACAACTCTTAATTTCTCGAGAGCAATGTAATGCCTTACAACTATTCCAATCCTTTATATTCGGCTTTTTTTTATTATCAAGTTAAGTATATAAATTAAAATTTATTAATTAGAAATGAAAGATAAACAACCATAAAGACATCAATTAAAAAGAAAGATACAAGACATCAATTACATTAAAAGGGTTTATTTAAACTTAAAATCTTTTTGATTTAAATTATTATTAATTCATTATCTATTAAGTTTTTTTTTTCTTGAATCACAATGCTTGTCCGTACTGTATTAAACCAACAATTATAAAATCTTCACCATTCCACAAGTAGGCTAGCTACACCATTCTAAAATTACTAAGACTATCCACATCAACCACATCAAGGATTTTTGTAGGTGATTCTTGGCCTATGTGGAGGGCATTTGTGAGAGGGATGGATTAGTAGGTGTTGTAGAGGATGACATAGAGGGTGTTCATTCTTAAGGATTCTTGGGGAAGAATGGTGAAGAATGGGGGAATGGTGGGTCCTTTCTTTTTTTTTTATTTAGTTTAAATTTAATAAAATAATTATAATAAGATTGTTTGTGGGAAGGATATATATGTTATCGTTGTGGGTAAAAAGTGTTTGTGGGAAGAATAAGTGAAAAGCTGATGTGGCATGCTGATTAGGCTGTTTGTAGAAAGGATAGCCTTCACTGATGCGGATAGTCTAATGCTGATTAGGCAAATGAATACTAAAAGTTTTTACCCAAAAAAACAAATACATGTGTAAAAGCTAACATCTATATTTTTAGTACAGCTGATTTTTTATTACCTATTTAAAATCCAATCAAAATTTTCAACACAACAACTCAAATTCGATTACAATCTAATAATAACTACTTAGCATATATTATTCTTAAAATATAGACATGTAGCAAGTCAAGGATGACAAATTAAACAACCGACGTGTAATTCACTCATAATTAAATACCATGCCTCGTACGAATCACGTAGCTTATTGTATTAACCTATAGACTTAAATTCTCAAAGGGTTGACTGAGTACACCCAGGAAAATAATCAAATATAGATGATATGTAAGTTAGCCTGTAAAAAAATCTATACATTATTTACATCGATGTTATTGAATTAACATTTATTTTATTTTATATAGACAAAATAATGAAGTAATGAAAACTTGGATAAAATCTATTTAGTTATAGTTAACACCCTATAGTCAAAGACTTTCACATATAATATGGAATTAGCATTTATTCTGTAATTATTACATCCTTAATACTAAAGTGATACTCATTATGTATGTGAGTAGTATGAACAAATGAAAAGTGAGCCACGAGTCAATTGGTCTTTTCTTTTCTTTTTTTAAGAGCTAAATTTCTCCTATAAATCTTATACTTAACTAGTTATAACAACCGTCGTCGCGTTGTGGCGAACTTTTTTTTTTGTTATTTAGTTTGTGTTTATATGTGTTTGAAATTACTATGAGCGCGTTGCACACGGAATCGCTGACAAGAATAAAAAGAAAATGTATTAAAACACTAAAAAATAACCAAAAGAAAATCAACTTAAAAAGTTGTGTGGTAATGATGTTGTTCGGCAGAAGCCCGTAGTCAGAGATGAGCAAATAGTAACGGGTACCGGTGCCGAATTTCCTGAACCGAAAGATCCTAAGTACCAGTTCAGCACTGACTTTTGGCGTTCCTAGTACCGGTTCGCTACCGGTTTTTACCTTCATATACTGATACCCTAACCCGTATTTTCGGTACCAATACCGATTTGGTATCAGTTGGCACCGAGCTCATCCCTACCCCTGAAACTAAAAAAAAGTTGTACGATACCGTTGGTGTTCGTACGATACCCGTGATCAGGGATGAGCAAATGGTACTGGGTAACAGTACCAAATTTCTCGAACTAAAAGATTATCAAACTCAATCTGATACCAACTTTTTGCGTTTTATGTATCAGGCTGGTGCTGGTTTGTACCTTCATGTACCGATAACGAACCAGTATTTTTGATAAAAGTGACGGTTAACACCAAGCATATCAGACTTAAAAAGTAAAGGGGATAACAATTATTATAATACTAAGATAATAAAACTATTAAAAAAACTGTATATATTATTTTATTATATTACAGTTTGTTTACTGTTCATTTCATTCGTAAATTAATATATAGGAGAATACTAAGATAATAAAACTATTAAAAAAATTGTATATAATATTTTATTATATTACAGTTTATTTACTGTTCATTTCATTAGTAAATTAATATATAGGAGAATACATCTTTTATTGATCATTAAACCTTGATTTCTCTATAAGACCATCCGTAGTGAGGCAGTATTTCACCCCACGCTGACTGGGTTGTCACATGACGCAAAATGTCCAAGGATATGGACATTACGACTACACATGGTCTAATGGTCTAAGGGTGAGAGGGGCACTCCTCTCTTAGGGGAGTGACCTCTCTTACACACACCCAATCAGCACGCGCTACGTCAACTCCCATCTTAAGTCCCCATTTTGCACTCAAACGTTGGCATCACTCCACTCACACAATTATTTTTTTTATAAAAAAAGAAGAAAAAAATATGATTGGTGGAAAAAGGGTGGACCCACATTAACAACCAATCACCCCATCTCTCTCTCCTCTCTCTCAATCGGTGAGTACACACCGCTCCTCCACCCCGCTTCCCCTCCCGAATTGATGGCGGCGGTGTTCCCGCTCGAGGACTTCACTCCCCACTTCCCTCCCCAAGAAGTGCCCCACTCACCCTAGGAGGTAATTCCTCTTCAGCACTAAGCCTGAGTGGCATGAATCAAAAGCGTATACTCTTTACTTTTCCTTGCATTTAATTATTACACTTTTATACTTATAATCACTTAGATGACAAAGAAATATAATACTCATTATATTTGTGATTAGATATGAAAAATGAGAGATGAGTTTAGTGTAATCTTTAAGTTTTCCTTTAATATTTATACATAAGTTACACTTTAAAACTTATAATCACTTTAATCATCAAAATTAAATATGAAAAAAAAAAACTAAAAAATATAAATTTTTACAACTGTTTTCGTTTTCTACTAGTAGAGCTGGCGTTGAATCTAAAACTTAATCAAATCCAATTTATAAATGCAGATTGTTTCTTTTAATTTTTATATCTTTATTCAAACAACAACATGATACTAACAGCTAGCCAAAACAATACATAAACATGAGTGGGTTTTATTATCAACCCGTCCAAGTAACGTCGATTTTCCTATTTCTAGACACCATCTACATATACGAAAAATCAACAATATTATAAAAAAATGATTCCTTTCTGATGTCCCTTACTATCAAAACCACGTCGTTACAAAACCTCCGTATATTTATTCCGCCAGATAGTGAGAAAAATACCATGAACCAAAAGTTTCCTCCATTTGTGCAAACCACTTGAATCCATCCACATAATGATCTCCATCAGCGTAAACGAAACAACGGGCGTGCAACCACTTGAAAATCGAGTCCCACACAGTACTCGCTATATCCCAAAACCCGAATAAATGAGGCAATGACTCCTTCGATGACTCACAAATCAGACACAAGACACTTGGAACATCAATACTCATTTCTATGAACACCCGCCAATCCAAAATGTTATCTTTAATCTTGACTGACAAATTCCACGTCGACACCTCATCTCTATATTCCCTTCTGGTAACAAAATGTTATTTATGTGCCTTCTAATGCTTTTAACCAAAATGACTTCTCTCCATCAAAATCTCAAATCCACCTATCTCCCATTGAACTGAAACTCAAATCATTTGTAAGACCCAAAAGCCTAAGAACCCCACTTGCTGGTAATATGGTATCCCACATAGTTCTAGAGTAACAATTCAAACCAAACATAGCGGAAGTCTAACACTAAAATGTAACAAAAGTCAAATGCCAACCCATGGTTCCAAAGTCAACATAACACAAACATGGAAATGCCAATATCTACAAAACCTCCATCTATTCAACCTTCAAACTCAGGTGATTTAGACAGGGTTGAGGACCCCGTTGAATTTGAACCTATCAGGTTATGAACGACCACCCCCCCTTCTTGCTTAAAGTTAATACATGCTTCCAGAGACTTGAATGAGAGCCACACCCCAAGGCCCCCACATATCTTATCTCACTTCAAGAAATCCTTCACGGCGGCAAACACTAAAAATATTATGTAAAATTGTTATGTATTTAGATTGAGCCAATAACATGCAATCCGGATTTGAGATACCAATCAACTACCCTTGTCCAACACCAAAATATCCCCCTCATCTACACCTTTCTTGAAATCTGTCTTCATAGGATCCTTATCCCCTTTTGTTAGATATTATGTCCGGTTCGATAAGTCAACGCTGCCGACCGGGTCTTGACCCGTAAGAGTTACACCTTGGGCAACGAACTAAAAATCCACTTAACCCGTTTAACTGGTAATTACGAACCATATACGAGACAGATCATAATTATTTTTATGATCATAAGCGGGTATTGAACTAAGAGACGGGGACATGGACCGAGTGGGACAAGAACACTCTTGCATCGCCGCTTGTCGCGCACCTACATCGCAGCCAATGGCATCACATGCAAGGGATCTTCTCGCCACTTGTCATGCACCTATATTGTGGCCAATCAAAGCACATGCAATTTTGCATGTTTGACACTTGGCGAAAATGCATGGGCCTTCATGATCTATATAATGGGTCTTTGGTCTTGCATTTGTGTGTGTGTGTGTGTGTAGGATGAACATATGTAGAGAACACAAAATGCTCTCAACAACACCCAAACACAACCGGCCACCATGGCTGCCGCGGGCCGCCGCCGTCGCCGCCCCGCCGCCGCCGTCGCCTCCCCGCCTCCGCCGTCCCGCCGCTGACCGCTGCTGCCGCCGCTGTTGCAGCCGGCTGCCGCCGCTGTTTGTCGCGGTCCGCCGCCTCGTTCGACGCGTTTCGTTGGTTCGTTTACTCGCACTTGTTCGTTGAACCTCGGTGTCTCGACCGGTTAGTCATTAACCGAGGTATATTTTTCTCATCGGTAGTTAAATATATTTTTTACTGTGCTCGTATTTGTATGTAACCGGATCCTGTCGGATTTCGTTTTGTTGATCACTTGTTTTTATTTCTGCTGCGTTTTTATTAATTAACTTGCTTAATTAACTATCTATTATTTTTGAACCGGGTTTTTGATAAATATAATTTTAACCGATCACCACGGAAACCCAACAGTGGTATCAGAGCCTTGGTTACAACATACGAGTCGGTACCGGTCCTTTTAACCGGAATTAGAACACAAACTTTATTTATTTAAAGTTTATGATCTAAGTATTTTTAAGGGCACTTTTATTTTGGTCAATATTTTATTTGTTTTGCTTGACCAAAAACATTGCCCGGTTTTATTTTGTGATTGTTGTGCGATATGTAAATCCGGCCCGACCTTTTTTGTGGTTGTATATTTTATTCGGTTTTGTAATTATTATTTTTTGGCCACCGAGATGGTTCAAAGTTGTAATAGTTTAGTTTATGGTTTTGGCTCGTCTTGTGGTTCAAAGTTGTAATAGATAGGCCCTTTTTGTCTTTGTTGTATTTACTTGTTAAATATTGTTGATACGAAGACCCGAAGCAAATCCGAAGCAAAACCGAATGCCAAGAGGAGTCTTGGAGTTAGTGGGAGTTGCTCAAGACAACGAGATGCACTCAAGTCCATCCTTGTGGTTGTTTGTGTGATGTGACCCCGTGACCCGTTTGATCTTGCTATTAGGCTCTAGCAAGATCGAACAATTTTGGCCATATGGATTTACATATTTATCTTGCTATTGTGGTTGCTTTTATCTTATAAATTGTTATAACGTAACCAACCTAAATACCAACATGTTTTTAAAAGGAGTTTTAAAATATTAAAAACAATCACATTAAAACAAGTTCTAAATTGTTTTTACAACTTGTTAAAGTTTTATTATAAAACAAAGGTTGTTTTTGAAACAAATAATAACCAATTAAGTTTTGCAAATTAAATTAATTTTATTTTCCAAAACGATCAACTTAATAGTTTTCTGTTAACTTAAAATTGGTTATTCCAAGTCGCGACAAACTTAGTTTTATAGGTTATCTAAAACTAATTGTCCCGAGAGGTGTAAGGGTCCTTTTGGTTATGTCGCAAATTTAATATCTAAATTAAAACCGACTATAACGACCCTATTTGGTAAAAATTAAAATCAATAGTCTATGCCATCCTACTACTAGTAACACTTGGGGCATAATGCGAACCATCAGTGTTGGAGCCACAACACAACACTTGGTGTCTAGTTTATCCTTCCAAGGTGCAAGGGCTTCGTCGACACATCCGACCCTTCCACATGTGACCGTTTTAGGACGACTATTACTTTTCTTCTCGTGTTACGTGCCCCAGCTGTCTCGAGAACAAAAGTGGCATAGATGAGGCCAAACTTATCAATGCAAGGACAATAGGTTATCCTCGCAGCCTCATAAACCTTGGGAGTTGTGCTTTTCTCACAATTGACAATCGTTGTCAGTCCGCTTGAACCTCTTGCCAATGTTGCGTGCTGTAACACCCCGAAATCGGGGTTGGTAATTAAACCGTGTTAATAATAATGAACGGGTAAAATACCGTAGGTGTTAAGTAAACCCGGTGAATATTAGGATTTAAATAATATATTAAAAGGATGAAAAAAAATACTTTGAGAAAACAAAGTATATAAAGGGCCCGAGTTAACGGGACTTAAAATAAAACGGAGTATGAATAAGATAAAATAACTAGGAATAAATAACCTAGTTAGTCACAAGTCTTGTAGTAATAAAGAAATTGGTTAAAACACACTATATGCAACTTGGGGAAAGTTGAGGGGCCAAATATGAAAAACTGGAAACTAGTTTTAATTAAATAAAATCCTACACCAAAACACGCACACCAAGTGTGTGTTCTGGTCGATACAATCACAGGAGCCAAGGGGCTGTCATACTCAAACCCTAACAAGCACATAATCAACAAATTGAAGGGGCAAATCAAGTCCAAATCAAAATCTAAGCTCAAATTAGTGATCACCTCCATGAAGGGATCATAAGGTATGCCAGTTTTCGTTATTTAGTTCCATCTTGAATTTTTGGTGAACATAGAAAATCGAGAATTTGGCTTGCATGATGGATGCTTGGATGAAATTAGGACGAAATCATGTCTAGGAGTAAACCCTAGTCAATAGTTTGTTGAATTAATGTTTATAATTGTGAAATTCATGGTCACCCATCTAAGTGTTAAATGGGTGTTGTAGAATGATGAAGAACACTAGAAATTTGATTATAAATTGAGTGTTATTTATTTACATAAGGTGAATCTAGATGTTATTATGCATACTAGATATATTAAATTTGCAAAAATTGTTTAATCTTGGCTAAATAGTTAGTCATGAAACTTGATTTTTGATTTAGTGAAATTATGCCCACTAGGCGTTTGTTAAAATGCCTAAATGAAGCTAAAATGTTGAAATTATGTGTGAAATGTGCATTTGAAAATGTTGATAGATCAATTGACTTTTAGGAAGTCAAACTAACCAATGATTTGATCAAGTGATAAAGTCGACATAAGACCCGTTAGGCGGAGTAGTCATAATTCATAATGACTAAACTAACCGTCTTACGATTTATGATGATAGTTGACGCTCGACAAGCTAGGTAGAAGCTTGGGGAAAGAAACGGGTTAAATGGTACAAGTACGCCGAAAAAGAGAATAGCCGGATGCAAGGTAAGTGAAACTTACACCTTTTTGTAGAATACATATCTATTCTATAAGTTATAAATACAATGGAGATAATATTCGAAATATGGTTTCCGACGCGAAATGATTTGGGTCGGAATTAGAAACAAATGTTAGAAACCATAGTAATGGTAAAACGGGGTGGAACAGTAAATTAGTCAAGAAAAGAATAAGATAAAATGAGTTTTGGAACGGCTACTTTATAAGTAAGCCAAAACTAGTAAAAAGAGTAAAAAGGGATCAAATGGTAATAAAGTTAATCAATCAGTAATCAAGCTAATCGAATCATCAATCGAACTCGAAACTCGAATTATGCGAATTTGGCGTTATATTATGTGTGTGTGCCTTATGTGTTACCTGTGCATGCTTACTTTATGTTATGTGTGGTGATCAATCGAATCGAAACTCGAAACTCAATCGAACTCAATCGAAATCGAAAATCGAATATGGAATGTAGATGCTTGTATGTAGATATAGTGGTTGGGACTAAAAGTAATTTGAATAGGAAACTCTATCGTATTCGTATCGTCTTCAATCGAAATCAAAATATCAGAAATCGTCGCACCGAACGCTCAAAACAGGCTGTGGATCGATCAGGCTCCTAGCCGATCGAACAACCCAACCGATTGGACAGACTTGTCCGATCGAGCAGGCTGTCCGATCGGGATGCCTGGCCGATCGGCCAGCCCTTTCCTCTTTGGGAAGCCTATAAATAGGTCTGTCATTGTCATTCTTTCCACTTTTGGAAACCCTATGACCGACCAGCTCGTGCTCCCCTTCTTTTCTCAGATTTCTTCCGATTTCGGTAAGTTTTCATCCTAAATCTTGTACTTTCTTGATCAATACACACTCCTACACCTTTCTATCTTTCAAATCTTGATTTCTAACCGTGAAATCATCGAGATCTAAGGATTCTAGGATGATGTCATCATGGTGTTCTTCAAGAACTTCATGTTTTGGCCTCAATCCACCAAGAATCACTTGGATCTAGCCGATTTCCACATAAACAAACTAAGATCTACCAAAGATCTGAACATTTACATAGTGTGAAGGATTGAAAGATGGAATTTCCAACTTTCTTTCAACTCTTTTACACTCAATACCTTTAAACTGGTAGAAACGAAGCTTGAGCCAACTCACCAATCATTCTAATGGTCAAGTGGTTCAAGATTCGGATCCTATCTACGAGATTCACTGATTTCGGGTTAAACTATAAACTCAGTTCCGAACCGTTCACCGGCCGGATTTGGGCGATTCCTGTCCGAGCAGGGGAAACAAGTAAGAACGAAGGTACCATGGTTCAACTCGTTGTCAAAATATCTCAATATAACGTCAAACAATCAGAACAGCCAAGTGTTAGACGAACAGGCCGACCAGGTCAGGATGCTGACCGATCGGACAGGCTGTTCGAACGAACAGCCCAACCGATCGGACATGTCAGCCGATCGACCAGGCCAGCCGATCAGCTAGTACATGGTCCCACACTTTGACAATTTCATTATGTATAGTATTGAACGAAGTGATGTTCGATCGAACGAGCTGTTCGATAACATTACTCATCGGATCATGAGATACTATGCTTCAACCCTTAATCGATTTTGCAACTCGTTCGACGTATTGTAGTGCCACCCGATCGAACATGCTGTCCGATCAGGTGACATCCTGCTGAGAACTACTACTGAAATGTCTAACCGATCGGTTAAGCCGGCCGATCGAACGGACCGTTCGATCGATCGACTTGAAAGGCAAGGACACTTCAGTGTTCTCAAATACTACAACGATCGAGCCTACCGGCCGATCGAACAGTCCAACCGATCGAGGGAGAAACAATCCACTCGAACAGTCCAACCGATCGAGCCTGCCGGCCGATCGAACAGGCTGCCCGAACGGGCTGACCAACCGATCGAGCCTACCGGCCGATCGAACAGACTGTCTGAGCGGACTGTCTAACCGAACGAACAACCCGTTCGATCAAACCTACTGTCCGATCGACTAGGCTGTTCGACCCACTTACACTTGTTTCCATTTAACGCATCACTCATCGTTATACTATCGAACTATTCAGGCTAATCCTACTCTTAAGCGCTCCCTTCAATCCATCAATCAATCGCTGTGAGTATACTCGAACCCTTTTTGCTTTAGCACTTTTGGGTGTTACATACGTTACTTATCTAAATCACAATCGAACACACTACTCAATTATTTGAACGCTAACCGATTCGCATGTATTACGTGACTAAATGAATGCTTGTTGTTATGTTTACACGTGGAATGTTGTCTACCTGCCTTAACGACGTAGTACTATAGTTTGGACTCAGCACCCGTTCACACGAGGGTTGTTAAGGACAATTACTTGCATGGATTACGGTGGTAATCATGTATTGCGAACTGTCTCGGACAGTCAACCCGCAGTCATTGGTATCGATAGATCCATGTCGATAATTAACATGCTTCGTTTTCCTCTGTGCTGGTTATGCGTAAACTATTTCGAACTCTATATGCTATATCAAACTTGTATGCTCACCTTTACATTTCATGTATTGACTTTATTTTAACGTATGTGACAGGCAATTAGGATGCTTATCTGCTAGGAAGGCGAGCTAGGAATAAGCGTCTAGAGCATAGTTGTCTGTAGATCTTGCAGATCGAGTCTCTAGAAGCAATTAAACAATATTTATTTTATTTTATTTAAATCTGAGTTGTCGGAACAGAATTACTTGACTAGTTGTTATCTGTAATAATTTATTGTATTATTTGGGATACGGTATGGGACGTATCATTTAATTGAATAGTATTAATAGTTGTTGTGGAAACTTCTGGTGCTTCGCTCAGTGCCATGCCCCGATGATTCCGCCATCGGTTGGGGTGTGACAAATTGGTATCAGAGCCATAACTATAGGGAATTAGGCTAGACACGACCTAGTCCGGGTCGCTGTCTTAGAGACCTAGACTATAGTTAGGAACCAACAGACCAAGCGTATGTGCTGTATCCTGTTACTCTTCGCTATCACTGCACTCGAATTTTCAAAAGGGATCAAGCGATTTAGTCAGGATTAGGTGTGAAAGCCGCAAACTCTCGACTGAATTGTTTGATCAATGCTGATTTTATCCATTTATCAATGATTTCCTCATTATTTTCGATAACGAACGAGGAGAATTATACCAAATCAGGAGTGAAACCCATATTTTGATGAATAATCTCCTCAATTTTACTAAAACAAGGAAGAAGTTGCTAAGCTAGGGGTGAAACCTTAACCTTGACAAATTGTTCCGGATTTTATTTTTCCCACCAAAGCCTCGACGGACTCCAACGACCTGAACTCACGAGTATGACCTAAGGAATGCGTGTTGAATGCCCAAGAATCGAGGCAGAAGCACGAACCTGAAAGTCTAAATGTGACGACAAGTCTAATGTGAATAGTCGAATCGCTTTGGGTAGTCGATGTCTAGTAGCCGCAGACAATCCAATTCCTGATTTTTGTGTTTTGAGTTGGCAGTTGTCACTCTGATGATTCGTCGATTTTATGTGCTTTATGTGTAATTATCTGTTTATGTGTTTAATTTTGGTAATTATTCGATTTTGCTATCACTACATCGACACACACACGACTCGCATTGCTATTCTACCTCAATACGCTAACAAGTCGCTGCAATTCTAGACGATATCATGCTACGAAATACGATTATACTATGCCACTCGACATGTTATACGATTATACTATACTACTCGCCACGCTATACGACTATACGATGCTACTCGATATACTATAGAACGACACGCGAACTTGGAAGGATAGGTTTCTGTATTCTGATTGTATCTGTGATTAAATGCGTAGGTGTTTATGTGCTTCTGTGATTCCGTGCCCTATGTGCTTTTGTGCTTCTGTGATTACGTGAATCTGTGGTTATATGTCTATGTGTTTATGTGATACCTGTTTCGACGTGTTTCTGAGCTTTAGTAAGTAATAGACGTGTGAGGTGAGATCCGATTTGTTGTGTCTGAGACCTACAACGATGTCTATTGCAGACCATGTCGTCATCTGGACACCGAACCCCACTTACTCGCCAAGAAAAGAGAGACAAGCGTCTCGCTGCTATCATCGCCAAGCAAGTGGCAAAAGCTGTGAGCGAGGTGTATGAAAACATCAGCAAATCGTCTGAGGAGTCGCGAATCGATGCTCCTAAAGATGCTAACAAGACCGTTTTCAGCTTCACACAGTTCAAGGCATGCGGACCAAAAGAGTTTACCGGAGAAGATGGCCCTACCGCCATGTTTCAATGGTTTGATTCGGTTGAAGTCACTCTGCGCCAAAGTGGCTGTCCTAAAAATCTCCGTACCCTGAATGCAACCGGCGTTTTCCAGTCCCGAGCTCTAGACTGGTGGACGACCGAACGAAACAAACGCGGGAATGATGCAGCTTATGAGCTGACTTAGGAAGAGCTGAAGGCCATCATGATGGACGAATTCTGCCCTCCCCATGAACACCAAAAGCTGGAGGACGAGTTTTGGAACATCAAGCAGAAGGACGGAGACAACGTTGCTTTAACTGCTCGCTTTAAGCAGCTTAGCATTATCTGTCTGTGTAGCCGACTTTGTTCATGCCGCCAAAACATCATCAATCGAGGAGACTTACTTGCTTGCCGCCGAGATCAATGACAAGCGGGTAAAGTCTGGTTTCTGGGATAAGCCATCCAAGTCTCTGCATCAAGCTACTACTGCACCAACCACCGACTCCACTGCCCAGCCACCTAAGTCATCACGTCGCAAGAAGAAGCACAACAACAACAGCAGCTCCAATAAGAACTGTGCTGTCACAACAACTGCTGCCCCTCTGCAAGCCGTACAGGCTCAGCAGTAGTCTAATCATAGACCAGCCCCAGTGACCAATGCACCGCCAGCAAAGCGTGCTTACACAGGTTCCCACCCGCTCTGCACGACATGCTCATATCATCATCCGGTGGGAATCGCCTGTCGTTTCTGCGCTCACTGCAATCTCTACGGTCATTTCACTGCTAACTGTCGCTATGGTCCCCATCAAGCCCCAGTTTAAGCCGCCGCTCATCAAGCTCTACTCCCAGCCCCTCAAGGCCAACCTGCAGCTCAAGCACCCGTGGTCAATGCTCGAGTCTGTTTTGCATGTGGTGATCCTAACCATTTTGCAAACATGTGCCCGAATAGGGTTGTGAAATAAGAGCCCCAACAGTAACAGCAGCAGCAGCAGCCGCCTCAGCAGCAGCAACAAGCAGCCCGTGCCAGAACCTTCAACATCAATGCTCGTCAAGCCCAGGCTGACAACAACATGGTTAATGGTACATTCCTTGTGAATGGTATTTATGCATCATGTTTGTTTGATACTGGAGCCGATAACTGCTTTGTGTCGTTTGAATTCGAGAAGCTCCTTAGTCGTAAGCGCTCTTATCTCCCCTCGTCATTCGAAGTCGAAGTCGCTACTGGAAGAACTGTCGCCGTTAATTCTGTTCTCCGTGATTGTACTCTCGAGCTCAACAATTACATCTTCCCAATCAACCTTATTCCCATGCAACTCGGAAGTTTCGACATCATAGTAGGCATGGACTTTCTTCGCGAAAACCATGTTGAAGTTGTGTGTTTTGATAAGATGATTCGATTCTCGCTCGCGAATGGTGATCTTTTATGTGTATACGGTGAAACAACTTCGAAAGGTCTCAAGCTCATGTCATGCATTCAAGCTAGCAAGTATCTCCGCAAGGAATACAGAGCTTTCTTGGCCAACATTGTAGTAGCGGAGAAGGAAAAGAAAAGGAAGGCTGAAGTCAAAGACATTCCAGTGGTTCGTGAATTTCCTCAGGTGTTCCCTGACGATCTTCCCGGACTACCACCAAGTCGTGATATCGACTTTCGTATCGACCTTATTCCTGGAGCTAACCCTGTTGCCAAAGCCCCTTATCGACTCGCACCATCCGAAATGAGGGAACTCTCGAATCAACTCCAGGAGTTACTTGAAAAGGGCTTTATTCGCCCGAGCACCTCTCCTTGGGGCGCACCAGTCCTTTTCGTTAAAAAGAAGGATGGGTCGTTCAGGATGTACATCGACTATCGGGAGTTGAATAAGTTAACCATCAAGAACCGTTACCCTTTGCCTCGAATCGATGACTTATTTGATCAGCTGCAAGGTGCTAAATGTTTCTCGAAGATCGATCTACGTTCAGGCTATCATCAATTGCGCATTCAAGAGGAAGACATCCCCAAAACCGCTTTTCGTACTCGATACGGCCATTATGAATTCATTGTTATGCCTTTTGGTTTAACCAACGCACCCGCGGTTTTCATGGATCTGATGAATCGCGTGTGTAAGCCATTTCTAGACCGTTTCGTCATCGTGTTCATCGACGATTTCTTGATCTATTCTAAGTCAAAAGCCGAACACGCGCAACATCTACGTTTGGTTCTCGAGCTACTCCAGGGGAATCAACTCTACGCCAAGTTCTCCAAGTGCGAATTCTGGCTGGAGGAGGTTCAGTTTCTGGGTCATATCGTTAATAGTCAAGGTATTCATGTCGATCCCGTGAAGATTGAAGCAATTAAGAGTTGGATTATGCCTAAGAACCCGTTTGAAGTTCGCTCTTTTCTCAGACTAGCGGGCTATTATCGACGATTTATCGAAGGATTCTCTAAGATCGCTGTGCCGCTTACCGCCCTTACTCATAAAGACAAGTCTTTTGTTTGGGGAACTGAATAAGAGTCTGCTTTTCAAGCCCTCAAGCATATGCTCTGCAATGCTCCTGTCCTCACATTGCCCGACGGAAACAACGATTTCATTGTCTACTGTGATGCTTCCAACCTTGGTCTCGGTTGTGTTCTCATGCAACGGGACAAGGTTATAGCTTACGCATCTTGTCAGCTCAAAATCCACGAGAAGAACTATACAACCCATGACCTCGAGCTAGGCGCAGTTGTTTTTGCATTGAAGATTTAGCGACACTACCTGTATGGTACCAAGTGTACGATCTTCACCGATCACAGGAGTTTACAACACATCTTTAATCAGAAAGAACTTAACATGCGTCAACGCCGATGGGTAGAACTTCTTAGCGATTACGACTGTGAGATTCGTTATCACCCAGGAAAGGTAAATGTTGTTGCCGACGCGCTCAGCAGACGGAGTTATTTGCTCCGTATTCGCAATACCCAAGCCCAGCATGATCTCAAAGCCCTCATCCGCGAAGCCCAGCATGCTTGTTTTAACTAACGCACTTTGAAGAAAGAGAGGATTTATCACGATGGAGCTCAGCTTGTAAGCAAAGCAAATGGGATTTTCTATTATCTAGACCGAATTTGGATCCCCAAGCGGACCGATTTGTGAAAGATCATAATGGACGAAGCCCACAAATCCCGATATTCCATTTATCCCGATGCCGACAAAATGTACCAGGACCTTCGATACAAATACTGGTGGCCGGGAATGAAAAGAGATATCGCCCTCTATGTTGGAAGTTGCCTGACTTGTGCGAGAGTTAAGGCTGAACATCAACGACCTTCTGGCTTACTCGAACAACCTCCAATCCCCATATGGAAGTGGGAGAGTATAGCTATGGACTTCATAACTAAACTTCCGCCCACGCCATCAGGTCATGACAGCATTTGGGTCATAGTTGATCGTCTGACCAAATCAGCCCACTTTTTGCCAATACGGGAAGACTACAAGGTAGAACGACTAGCCCGAATCTACACCGATGAGATCATTTGTAATCATGGTACGCCTCGTGACATCATTTCAGATCGTGACGCTCGGTTTACTTCGATATTGTGGGAAACATTTCAAGCAGCTCTTGGTACGACGCTTAGCCTGAGTACCGTATTCCATCCAAACCGACGGACAGACTGAAAGAACGATCCGTACTCTTGAAGACATGCTCCGTGCGTGTGTCATAGACTTCGGTGGTAGTTGGATCAAATACCTACCGTTAGTCGAATTTTCGTACAACAACAGCTATCATGCCAGCATACAAATGGCACCATTCGAGGCCTTATATGGAAGACGATGTCGTTCGCCTATTGTGTGGCACGAGATCGGTCACTCACAACTAACCTGTCCCAAGTTACTACAAGAAACGACTGACAAAATCCTCCAGATTCGAGACAACTTGTCGAAAGCCAGGGATAGACAGAAAAGTTACGCCGATAGAAGACGCAAGCCCCTTGAATTTGACGTTGGCGACTACGTACTCCTAAAGGTATCACCTTGGAAGGGTGTGGTCAGATTCGGCAAGAAAGGGAAACTAGCGCCTCGATATGTTGGACCTTTTAAGATTCTGGAAAGGATCGGCAAAGTCGCCTACAGACTCGAACTACCGGAGGAACTTAGTAACGTCCACCCGACTTTCCATGTGTCAAACCTCCGAAAATGCCTAGCTGATCATGATCTGATTGTACCTCTCGACGAGCTTCAAGTCAACGAAACGCTGCATTTCGTGGAAAAGCCTGTCGAAATCATGGATCGCCAAACCAAGAAACTCAGACGCTCACGCATCCCTATCGTGAAAGTCCAATGGGAAGGCAAACGAGGCGCAGAGTTCACTTGGGAACTCGAAAGCGACATGAAGGCTAAGTACCCGCAGTTGTTTAGATGAAGATCTGAAGCGAGAAATTGGTAAAATCATTCACGGTACTGTGTAGCTTTCAGCCTAATTTCGGGACGAAATTCCCTAAACAAGGGGAGGCTGTAACACCTCGTGTTTTCGAATGTCAAAGTCAAAGTCCAAGTCTAGTTTGACTTCTTTGACTGTAAATAGTCAATTTTATGTTTTGTATTATGCTTCAGCGATTGGTTCAATCATGTATGCTATGTACTAGACTTAACGCCTCGTGTGCTTTAAGCATGACCGGTCGTTTTCAGCACAGTCCTGGCATTGCCCATTGGACTACAGTAAAGAACATTCTGAGGCACTTGAGAAGAACCAAAGATATGTTCTTGGTGTTTGGAGGAGTGGAAGAGGAGCTCACTGTAAGGTGTTACATTGATGCTGGCTTCCAAAGTGACTGAGATGATTCTCGCTCATAATTAAGATACGTATTCACTCTCTATGGAGGAGCTGTCTATTGGAAAAAGCTCCAAACAGATTATAGTGGCGGTTTCAGCCACCGAATCCGAATGAATAGCTGCATCAGATGCTGCGAAAGAATCTGCTTGGATGAAGTAGTTCATCAACGACCTCGATGTGGTTTCAAGTATTTAGAAACCAGTCTAGGTGTTCTGTGATAACACAGGAACCATTGCTCAAACCAAGGAGCACAGATCACAGGGTTAAGCACATTCGAAGAAAGTTCCACTATATACGGGAAATACTGGAACGATGAGACATCTTAACAAGCAAAATAGACACAGATCAAAACTTAGCAGACCCGTTCACTAGACCGATGTCTCAGGACAAGCATGGGAATGCTATCGGTCTTAGATTGGATAACCATTTGTTTTAATTTAGTATTTGGATGTGCGAACATTCAAACAGTTGTACCTTTTGAATTCACCTTTGATTTACTGGCTAAATGCAAAGTTTGAATCTTACAATTGTGTTCGATTTTAATACGTTTAATCCATGAATCTTGTATTCTAAATTATCCGTAGTCGGTCAGACTCGTGGGAACGACTCTGAATTAAGACTATTCTGGCTTTGGACTCAAGGAGTTGACTTCCAAACTCACAAACCTCATTGTGAATGACGTTGGATGTAACTCGCATCAAATCATCTTCATGGATCATGGTCATAAGATGTATTTGATTTAGGCATACTCATTTAGTATCCTCTGACCTGAGATACATACTAGAACTTTCGTTTACTAAAGACCATTCTTTGATCAGTGTCCAACGCTATCGCGTAACTGCCAGTCATAAAGGCATTGGTTGGGAGTGGTTCTGAAGTTCAGTGGGATTTGTATGTAGTCAAGATGGGATTCTGTACTCTTACATTATATGTAACAGTTAGACATCTGGGCGTCCTCGTTGATTCAAACTGGTGACGTGTAAGGCCTTACCCAAACTTACTGTGTATTTGATTGGACCACTTTGATTCTGTGAACGAGAACGATAATGATTGAACGCCATGTGAGATTGAATCTGATCCATGTCTCATTGTTCAAATTGATGTCTTTTACAGAAAGGATAGATGACGAAGAATTGCCATAAGTCTAGTGTCTTCATGTAGCAAGCCGTTGCTAAAAGAAGATACCTTGGTTAATGACTTTAAAGTGTCACGACCTGTTGGGGGCAGCTATGTGTAGCTAGAACACCACTGGCTGTCTGCGTTGAGATCTTATCAGAGACCGTCCAAGTGGGAGCTGTTAGATATTATGTCCGGTTCGATAAGTCAATGCTGCCGACCGGGTCTTGACCCGTAAGAGTTACACCTTGGGCAACGAACTAAAAATCCACTTAACCCGTTTAACTGGTAATTACGAACCATATACGAGACAGATCATAATTATTTTTATGATCATAAGCGGGTATTGAACTGAGAGACGGGGACATGGACCGAGTGGGACAAGAACACTCTTGCATCGCTGCTTGTCGCGCACCAACATCGCAGCCAATGACATCACATGCAAGGGATCTTCTCGCCACTTGTCATGCACCTATATTGTGGCCAATCAAAGCACATGCAATTTTGCATGTTTGACACTTGGCGAAAATGCATGGGCCTTCATGATCTATATAATGGGTCTTTGGGTCTTGCATTTGTGTGTGTGTGTGTGTAGGATGAACATATGTAGAGAACCCAAAATGCTCTCAACAACACCCAAACACAACCGGCCACCATGGCTGCCGCGGGCCGCTGTCGCCGCCGCCCCGTCGTCGCCTCCCCGCCTCCGCCGTCCCGCCGCTGACCGCTGCTGCCGCCACTGTTTGTCGCGGTCTGCCGCCTCGTTCGAAGCGTTTCGTTGGTTCGTTTACTAGCACTTGTTCGTTGAACCTCGGTGTCTCGACCGGTTAGTCATTAACCGA
Organism: Helianthus annuus; assembly: GCF_002127325.2. Classification (NCBI taxonomy): domain Eukaryota; kingdom Viridiplantae; phylum Streptophyta; class Magnoliopsida; order Asterales; family Asteraceae; genus Helianthus; species Helianthus annuus. The sequence goes on along the minus strand of NC_035444.2, from coordinate 94,953,570 downwards.
GGTATATTTTTCTCATTGGTAGTTAATTATATTTTTTACTGTGCTCGTATTTGTATGTAACCGGATCCTGTCGGGTTTCGTTTTGTTGATCACTTGTTTTTATTTCCGCTGCGTTTTTATTAATTAATTTGCTTAATTAATTATCTATTATTTTTGAACCGGGTTTTAGATAAATATAATTTTAACCGATCACCCCGGAAACCCAATACCTTTAACCACCGAGGCATAAGACTGAGTTTTTCCTAACTAGATTGAGCGAGAACATGCTTATGATCCTTATTATCAGTTCTTGTCTTTAGAACATGAATAAAAAATCTTCAACTCTTTTTCAAATCTCACAACATCAAAGTATAGTTGATGATTACCGATCCAAATCGTACGTAAATCATGGATCAACTTATTCGTAACTCTCACCTGGAGAAACCAAACAAAACCAAATCGCTTGCAAACAGTTGACGTCTTCCGTGCAATGTAAACATCAGCGACAATGCCCCACTCTTGCCACTTAGTTTTCTAGGGATGTTCAAAAAACTCGTAGCTCCCAGCTCGCTCGAAAAAAGATAGGAAAAAGCTTGGCTCGAAATTGACTCAGTTGTAAATGAGCCGGCTCAGCTCAACTCCTTTTGTAAATGAACCGAGCTCGAGCTACGCCTGGCTCGGCTCGTAAGCTCGTGAGCTGGCTCGATAAGGTTTATCATATATATAAGAGTAAATTGCCATTTTAGTCCCTGGATTTTTGTCCAAATTGTCATTTTAGTCCAAATAGTTTTTTTTCTCCTCTGGGTCCCTGACTTTTCTTTTTTCTTGCCATTTTGATCACATTGCCTAACTTAGTCTAAAAACCAGGTTATAATCAGGAGTATTTTTGGCATTAAATTATTATGAGGTTTATAAATTATGTTGTAAACAAACCCTCGGTTATCACTAAACAACAATTATGCCAAAAATACCCATGGTTATAACCAGATTTTTATACTGAGTTAGGCAATGTGATCAAAATGGTAAGAAAATGAAAAAGTCAGGGACCCAGAGAGGAAAAAAATCTATTTGGACTAAAATGACAATTTGGACCAAACTTCAGGGACTAAAATAGCAATTTACTCTATATATAAATATAGTCACAACTTGTTTGGCTTGAGTATGATTTCAAGAAAATGAACCATAAGACTAGACTAATATTTTCAAAATAAAAGTTGACGAAGGCTTAAGCTAGTAAATGATTCATTGCAAAGACAAAAGTTAACACTTACATCCTTCATTTTTTTGTCCCACATTACTTAGAAGATGAAAGCTTAGTAGTATCTCCCCTATAAAAAGACAAAGACAATGTGCAAAGTGAATTAATTATTTATACTTGCATATTAGCCATTTAGTTAAATTACATTGCAAATATGATCATAAGTCTATGAAGAGTTTCATCTTTAGGAGCTTTTTAATTTAATAAATTTTGCGGTTTTTTGTTAGTTTGAGCTAGCTCGAATTTTATCCGGATCGAGCTCGAGCCTTAAATTTCAGCTCGATTTAAATTCGAGCTCGAGCTGAGCCAGCTCGAATTGAGTTCTAGCCGAGCTCGAGCTGGGCCTGGCTCGACTTGGCTCGTTTACAGTCCTATAGTTTTCAATATAAGAAGAAAAGGAGTTACGTAAATAGAAACTTATACTTTATATTGTTTCCCGCCCATCGCCCCTTTCAAAATATCCACATCCACCCTGGTGTAATTACCGACTACAGAAGTAAACCTCCTGGCGACTACACACATGTGGATCGCCTAGGGTTGTATTCTTTTATTAGTTTTTCTAAATTCTACATGGTTGTTTGAGTACTATCAACTCTAATCTTATAATGTGATATATATATATATATATATATATATATATATATATATATATATATATATATATATATATATATATATATATATTAGGGTGCCCGCGCGATGCGGCGGGGGCGACACTTTGCATAACACTCGTTTCTGTTAGTTTTCTTATTCGTATAATATTTATGATAACATTATTGTGGTGGATATATGTCATAAGTTTACACATATGTAAAAGTTTTGTTCTTTTATAAAAAATACTAACCAAAAGACAAAAAATATTGTTTTTTTTTTGTATAAAAATTAATAATCAAAAGACAAAAAATAAAAGATAAGTTGTTATAATTGTAAAATTTGTTTATTTTATTGGTTAAACTATAAAGTATAATTTTATTATTTAAAGTTCATAACTTTTTATAAATATCCACATAGTACTCATCCAATAAACTTTAAGTTTAAAATTTTCGTTTTTATAAAAACAAAAAATAGTATTTGACTCGTAAGTACGTTTTAGAGCTTTAACTTAAATTGTTAAATTTCGGGTTTTTACAAATATAAAAAATTTATATTTTTATAAGATTTCATAAACTGTTTTTATAAAAAATAGGATGATAAGAGTTTATATCTTTATTAACTTTCTATCATACTAAGTTCAAATTTTTAGTTCCTAACTAATCTTATCTATATGAGTTTGCTTTTAACTAATAATCCCTAAAAATATGCAACACAATCTACTACTATGTATCTAGTCAAGTTGGTAATTAATTATTTTAGAACTGACTAATATTATCTATAACAATATAGTTGAACTTATAATTCCTAAAAATTTGGAACCCAGTTTAGAATTTATCTAGTAAAGATTGTAAATTTTTGGAGTATTTTATTTATATTACTTGTTATAAAAATGTTTATAAAATAATTATTTTTTATTAACTTTATATCATAGTAAGTTCAGTTTTTTAGTTTAGCTTTAAAGTTTATTACTTTATTACTTTTTAATTAAAAATACAAATTATTAGATTAATATCCAAGAATAACTGCAATAATTATTATTTTTATTAGTTGACTTATAATTCCTAAAATTTTGGGACATAGTTTAATATTTATCTACTAAATATTGTAAATTAGTATTAAATAATTCCTAAAATTTTGGGATATAGTTTACTATCTATCTACTAATCCGTAAATTAGTATTAAATAATTCCTAAAATTTTGGAACATAGTTTATCTTCTATCTACTAAATATCAAAGTTTTGTTTTGTTATAAAAATTAATAATAAATAAAGTATAGAAAAACTGTTTTAAACATGTAAAGATTCGTTTGTTAATAAAAAATACTAAACAAATGACAAAAAATAAAAAATAAGTTGCTATGGTTATAAAGTAAGTTTATTTTGTTGGTGAAATGATAAAGTTTATAATTTTATTGTTTAAAGTCCATAACTTATTTTAAATATCCACATCATACTCATCCAATAAACTTTAATTTTAAAATTTTCGTTTTTGAAAAAGTAAAAAGTAAAAAATAATAGGTGACTTGTAGGTACGTTTTAAACACCTTTAACTAATGTTAAATTTTATTTTTATAAATATTTAAAAAATCATATTTATATAAAACAGTTTTTATAAAAAAATAGGATGTAAAAATTTATATCTTTATTAACTTTTTCTTTTTATTTAAGAAATACAAATTATTCGAAAAATCTATAATATTATATAATTATTTTTTCATATCTCGTGTCGTCCAACAGTTTGTTTTATAGAAGGCACTAATGGATATATACGAAATCCTCGTGGAACATGACTGTTAAATGGAATAAGTTTAGTGGGCTTTGTAAATACAATCTTGAATTTACTCCAAACCAAGAGGTAGTTTTCATGTTTTGGCCATTCTTGTTAATCGAATTTATCTCTTTGGAAATGATCAAGTACGAACATGTAAATTATATAATACGAACATGATTAAGTACTAAAGTATATTAGTTCAATCGAGATGTAAATTATAAGTGCAATAAAATAACACAAAACATAAACTTCAAATATAATATAAACTTTATTATTCATGGGATAGTCTATATCAAACAAAAACAACTGAAAATGAAAAAAACATAAAAACACTTGATATATTTCATCTTCTTTCTCATCGTCCTCAGAATCATCTAAATTTATAACATCGACCCATTTCCATTCAGAGAGTCTCATAGATCTTTTCTTTTGATTCTCATACTTCCGATCCTTAAAAAACAAAAATTTAATAAAAAAGTTAAAAAATGATTAAATACATTTAAAAAAAGAAAAAATATTGAATAATTTTTTTTTTAAAAAGATTAAATAAATTTTAAAATTACCTCTTCACTAAATTGACGTTGAAGCTTAGACTTGTATGGACTGAACATTTCAACTCTATTATCACCATCATCCTACAATAAAACACCAAATAATAACATAACGAACTTGTTAATATGAAATATTATAAGCGAAAATATTACTTAAAAACTAACAAAAGCTTGTTCGACAACTGGGGTGTTTAAATTGGTGTGTTGAATCTGAAAAATCAAATAAGTTAGTATTCACATAAAAATAAATAAAAGAAAACAATTATTCATTATTGCGATATAACAAAACTTATCATAGAACCGACCTTAGATTTTTCAATATCGCATGCTTGTTTTTTCGCATCAAGTGAATTCAGAACTGGCTCCATATTTAAATCTGTTTAGCAATAGAAATGTAGAATTGTGAGTGTTTGCTATGTATTTATAATAGTCCATTAGGGTTTAGTTTTAGATTGGTCATCCATTTATTTAGGAAGTTTGTTATGAGTTTTAAGTTTTTAAAATAAGATGCACATATCCTGTTTAGTTTGTTGTGGCATGTTTAATAGGAAGTTTGTTGTGAGTTTTATCTATACTTACTATATTTAACATGCCACAACAAACTGACTCTGTACAAGTAAAATTAGGGAATATTTTAGTTTATTAATGCCGTTCAAAATAAAAAACTTGGGTAAAAAACAAATGTTAATGCACAGTAGCTAGGTAATGGTCAAAGCTGGCTTGGGTAAAAAACAAATGTTGGCTTTAATCAATTCTACATTTACGCATCGGCTATTTGTACTTTATGAACGCACGACGAAACTAAAAAAGACAACTATCGAAACGTCTAAAAAAATGTGCCGATCGTCATGGTACCTTCAGAATTTTTTAAAACATTACGGGTTGTAAGATATCGCAGGAATACATTAAAGAATTAAAGAGGGAGGAGTGTAACTAATTACCCATAACTATGTTAAATGTCAAGTATTTAAATGTAATAGATTGAGGGACTAAAAAATAATTATTGTTTAAAAGACCACTTTACCCTCATTCTAGGGGTTTATCTATACTATATTATAATGCATGAGGGAGGGATTTCCAAAAGTTAAGAACTTCTTCCCCCCTTATTTATAAATAAACCCCTAAAATGAGGGTAAAGTGGTCTTTTAAACCATAATTATTTTTTAGTCCCTCAATCTATTACATTTAGATCCTTGATATTTAAGATAATTATAGGTAATTAGTTAGACTTCCTCCCTCTTTATAATTCAAAAGAATCTTTAATGTTGCAACACACATGTATATATTACACTTATTAGTTAATACTTTTGCATCATATTTCTTTTTTTTTTTCCTTCGATATTTTCTATTCTTACTATTTAACCTTTTTCTTGTTCAATATCGACGCACGGATTAAAAGGTACAAGTCGATAATGTTTTAATGTACAAGTGATTAAAGAAGAAAATAACAACTAATCTGTACTATATTATAATGTATGATGGAGTGACATTTTAAGATACACAAAAAATAATAATTTTTTCCGTCTTAATTTATAAGATGGTCCCTAAAATGAGGGTAAATTGGTTTTTTAAACACTAATTATATTTTAGCCCTCCGTTTTATTACACTTAAATCTCTGAGTTTTAACGAAATTACAGATAATTAGTTACATTATACTTATAATTCTTTTATATATTTTAAACTATGATGTTTAAAAACATTCGAATTGCATTTGTAACACCTTTTTGCCTACATTGTTACCAATTTATATATTTTAAACTATGATGTTTAAAAACATTTATTGCATTTGTAATACCTTTTTGCCTACATTGTTACCAACAATTAAACTGTGTTTAATTTCAAAGAAAAATATAGCATAGAAAATGTATAAAAGTTGATATAAAATGTTATAGAGATTTATTTAAAAAATAGTCAAATTGATAAACCTTTATAATCATTTTATGTTTTTAAATAACTGGTTCTACGAATAAAAGATAATTGATTAAACATTATCTATATACTTTAGTTAAATGTTAACAAACTTCCTACTTTAAATGGATGACAAAGTCTTATATTTAACCAAGCGGGAAATGATTTTTAAATTTTAAACTCTCTTTCCTTATATCTCCAAGTGTGTCAGATATAATTTACAAAATTCAAAGTAATTTCAAACCCACACACCATCATTTTTAAATTTTAAACTCTCTTTCACTCTCTGGATCCCTGGTACAACCACTGTTTCCATCGCTGCAGCTACTGTGTTATGCGTCGCCTTACACCACCAATCACCGTCATTGTTTATGTCGTCGCACACGTGTGGTTTTGCCGCCTTTGGTTTTGAAGACGACGCTTGAATTCCGCCGTGAAACTGAACATCCGGTGAACAAGGTGATTCCCGTCTGTCATAGTCCCGATTACATTTCCGATGTTTAGTGTTCATCTTGGTGTTACAAAATTTTATCCGTTTTTATTGATTCTTATTTGTAATTTAGGACAAGTTTTCAACAAGTACATTTGAGACAACTAGCAGGCATAAATGGAAATGTGGATTTAAAATTAGAACCAGTGGAACTATTTCTTGGGTTGGCCGATTTTTCAAGAATCAAAATCTTGATATGTGGGTAACTTCATAGGTCGTGGAATGCACACATACTGACTTGACTTCCTTCATTTCATTTATTATAAGCTTTTTGGTTTTCTTTTATTTATTGGATGAAGTTCAACTTAACTCTCAAATGTAGTGTTATGGTGGAAACCTTGGTGAGGTTCCTAAAGACAATTACTTGGTTTATGATCCGAAGGAGGCTTATTTTTTTTTAGCTTTTATTATGTGAAAAATGTAGGCTTTCACAAAATTCAAGGGATTGGAGTAGGTTTTGTACCAGGGAACTTGTATTAGGAGGTGCTTGATGGAGAGGGCTTCATTCCAGTGCGCTAATGACATGTGCAGGTGGGGCCAATTCTTTTCAACCAATCAAATCTTTTGCTCTTTATTTATTTGATATTGCAACATGACAGGTCATGCGTGTCGGTGGTAGCTGGTCAAAACCAGTCGTTTTGGTATAGTCAAAACAAGTAGGGTCGGACTCTAATGTAATGGCTACATTGTTGGTTTGTGTAGTAACCAAATGTGTAGTTGTTGAATTAGTGCGAAAGAAGCTATGAGGGTTTTATACAGCAGATGAATGCGTTTTGTGCCCCGATTGCGACCACAAACGTGGTCTCTACAATTCTTGCAATGTATTGTAATTATATAGTTTGTTGCTAATATTTTTATGTAATTTGTTGACTTGTGATGGTGGACTTTTCGGTGATATGTAGGGTTAGATGGGGACCATGCAAATGCACATCTCAATTCTACACATATCTATTTGTAATTGCCCTCAATAATTCTACAAAGTCATGAAAAATTGTTAGCAGGCAAGAGATGCAAAGATTTAGCTGAATTCATTGAAGGAGTTTCACTTATGATGCATATCAAATGACTGAGTCTCAACCCGATGGTAAGTTTTGAGCGTTCTTAACTGCAGAAAAATCCTTCATTTTTCTATCTCTAGCTTTGTAGAATATTTTTCTACTTTTAAAATACTACTAAAGTTGGAAAACATTTTCAATAGATGATTAGAAAAAGATATACACAAGGTTTAAAAGTACAGAATCGTGCCTTGAGACGTACGCCTCGAGGTGAACCGAGGCATAAGACTGGGGTGGAACTAAAAGATAAATGTAATAATTATATATCTTATAGAAAATAAAATATTAACTACTTTCATCTTCAGATTCATCAACCCTATGCGGCGCCATACAATATAACCCCCGAGGCGCCGCTGCAGACTCGTTTTTTAAGCGCACCTCGAGGCTTATGCCTCAACTGTAAATCCACGTGACGTAAATATAACCTAAGTTGTCAATATAACCTAATGCCAATTAAATCTGTCACAAATAATGTACCCAGATCGACGCAATTACGTTGGTAAAAAGTGGCAAAGTGCTAAATAAATGTTATTTCTAACTTTAAACCATAAAATCTGAAACGTTTGGCATTCTTGTTGAAGCTTAATCACACGTTAATGGGAAAGAATAAGCTTAATCCTATTTTTATTTACACATTAATGTTACTATTTTTATTTATATTAGACAGTTCTCTTTTGTTTTCCTTAGTTTCGTTCCAATGCTATAGCTAACCAAACAATATTAGATAAGGTTTGAGTTGTGTTCGCGTCACGCGTGGGTTCCCCACAAGACATGTGTAACACTTTTGACATATCTTCACTACAATAATACTACAACAAATATTACATGAATAAGAAAACTATCAAAAATGAATGCCGTAATACAAAGTGTCACCCCGCCGCATCGCGCGGGCACCCTACTAGGTGTTTTATTAACAAACAAATCTTTACAAAGTGTCAATCCCGCCGCATCGCGCGGGCACCCTACTAGTTTATAAATAATGGGGGAAGAAGTTCTTAACTTTTGGGAATCCTTCCCTCATGTATTATAATATAGTATATATATATATATATATATGTATGATAAAGATCCGTTAGAAACCACCCTTTATTGCGAGAACCGCGAGAACCAATGTGAACACAGCCAAAAATGCCTAAAAATAGCTAAAAAACACACAATTTTTTTAATAGTTTTTATAAAAAAAATCACTACTTTTAGTAGCCAATTTTTTTTTAATTTTTTTTGCTACTAAAAGTAACGATTTTAACATAAAAAATATTAAAAAAAAATTTAGATTTCTTTTAAGGTTTTTTGGGGGTTTAGTTTTTAGCATTTTAGTTTGGGGGTGGAGGGGGGGGGGGTTAGGTTTGGGGGGGGGGTTTAGGTTTTTTTAGCTATTTTAGGTTGTGTTCACATTGGTTCTCGCGGTTCTCGCAATAAAGGTGGTTCTCGCATGAATCTTACCCTATATATATATATATATATATATATACATACATATACAGGGTTATGATTATGTGAGAAGCACTAGGCTAATTGAGAATCGCAAGAAGCATTCTGGACCACACATTTTCCCTTAGCAAAAAATACAATTTTATATATATAGGGGAAGGTTTAAATGAAAACCACTAGTTATTGTGAAAACTCGAAAACTAATTAAAAAAGCCAAAAAACATACCAATTTTTTTTTTTGCATACACATGTGCACTACAAAATAAATTTTTTTTTAATTTTTTTATATATAAAAACCTGCGATTTTTATTAAAAAAAATTGAAAAAAAATTTTGGTGTGTTTTTTAGGATTTTTTTAGTTAGTTTTCGAGTTTTCACAATAAAAGTGGTTTTATTTGAACCATCCTCTATAAGGATAGTGTAAAAAGGGCCTAAAGTGTGAGAAGTGTAAGAAGTGTATTATAACACTATATATAATACTATATAACACCATATAAACACCGTATAACAATATGTAACACCATATAATACCATATAACGCTATGTAACACTATATATCATTATATAACAAATATAACACTATACATCTATCATAGACATGCTATCAGACAACATATAGTGTTATATTTGTTATATAATAATATATAGTGTTACATAGTGTTATATGGTATTATATGGTGTTACATATTGTTATACGGTGTTTATATGGTGTTATATAATATTATATATAGTGTTATAATACACTTCTCACACTTCTTACACTTTGAACACTTTTTACAGGATCCTATACCTATATATACATATGTATATTGTCAATTTTTAACTATACATATATGTATATACGTGTATAAAATTGAAACATAAGTATTGTACATCTATGTTTGAGGGGAAAGATTTAATTTTAGCTTTAGGGTTCAGTTTTAGTGTTTAGAATTAGTATTTAGTGTTTAACTTTAGGGTTTAGCATTAGTATTTAGGGTTTATAATTTAGTTTTTAGGTTTTAGCATAGGGTTTAGCTTATGGTTTAGGGTTTAGAATTAGAATTTAGATTTAGGGTTTAGCTTTGGGTTCAGGGTTAGCGGGTTAGAGTTTCTGGTTAGGGTTTGACGAGCCAGTTCCGCCACTGAAATGAGCTTAATCGGAGTTCATTTGACCGGTTTTATACACTTCCTCGGTTAAGGATATATATGTTTCATAATATACACATATGTACAATTTAAAAAATGACTATATACATATGTGTATAATTCAAAATTGAAAATATACATACATACATACATACATACATACATACATACATACATACATACATACATACATACATACATACATACATACATACATACATACATACATACATACATACATACATACATACATACATACATACATACATACATACATACATACATACATACATACATACATACATACATACATACATACATACATACATACATACATACATACATACATACATACATACATACATACATACATACATACATACATACATACATACATACATACATACATACATACATACATACATACATACATACATACATACATACACACACATATATATATACATATATATATATATATTAAAAAAACCCTCTTAAAAACGTGTGATTATAAGTAAAAATGGCTTAGAGAAAAATGTATGGAGCAGAAGGCTTCTCGCATTTCTCAATTAGCAAGTATTTTTCTTAGGATCTCTACCCTCTATATATGTATACTAGTCTAAGATCCCGCGAGTTTCGCGGGTGGCTTAACACAAACATATAATATGTACTGGCATTGAAGCCCATGTAGATTATCATTTTTATTCTAGGCCTTTCCAAACTTAGGCTTCACGTCTAAGGGTCCGGTGACTAACTTTGATTTTTTTTGAGAAATTGGAAAAAGAATAGATCAGAATCCGAACCTTCTTTGGAGTTAGTACTTCTATTTAAGCAAATTCAAGAAATAACCTGCAGACCCATCATCAATCTATCAATAAACACTTCAATTCATATCAGCGAAAACCTAAATATTACATAATTGAAGTCTTCATGAAAGTTTAGTTTTAGAAAAATAAAACACTTTAAACATCTCATAGAGCTCATAATCAATTATATTTTCTAATAAAATTAAACATCAAATAGTAATTGTTCATTGAACATGTAACCATAAGTTTCTTTTTCTAAAGATTAGCACAATTGTAATTTATTTTTATTTGTCTATTCAAAACCAAATACCACCTTTATACACAACGCCACATTGCGCTTAACCGAATCATTCTTGGTATGATAACATTGCAAACTCCAAAACTCACGCATTGCCGTGGAGATCCGGTGGGGATCCGATCAGCACCACACTCCATTTTGCGTTCAAAACGTAGATACAGTGACGGTGTTAAAACCTGTAACATTTAGTTTAGACGACTTACAATTAATATTGAGGTTTAGTGAGGATGAGAAGTAAGGTATCTCGATATAAGATTTAAAACCTATATAGAACAAAATTAAAAGTAATGAAAAACTTTTGATGATAGAGAAGTTAAGCTACTACAAATATCATTGTTTCTTCCATCCGGTTTTCATCTTTTGCTCAATATATACAACATTAATTTATAAAAATAAACGATAAATTCCAACAATCTATAGGTTAGAATTATAAGTGGATCAATATATCAGATCAATCACCTCTGAACATTGATTCTACACTATTATACATCTACATGGGTATTACTAATTTGTTTTGTGCAAAAGGGTTCGGATTGAAAAGAAGTGTGTGTGTTTATATATATATATATATATATATATATATATATATATATATAAAGGTAGATCATGATTATCACCATCATAATAAGAAACATTGCAACATATAAGCAAGGTTGTCACTTTTAGTATTGTTTGAAATAGGGGTTGGGTTGACCACACACACTTTCAGCCTTTTTTAAAGATATTTCTGTAAGTGATTAAGGTGTTAACAAACAATAATTTTGATATTTAGATAAAATGATGAAGGAGATTGCATGCATTAATCATACTGGATAACTTTCTACCCATTTTCATATTAGCTATTCTAAGTCTCCTATGATTCGACCATTTGTCCCGTTTGAAATAAAACACAACTTTGATTGAGCCGTTCATAAGTAAAAGGTCAAATATTGCTACCTCTAACCCCTATCCAAATAGATTCCAGTTTCATAATGAATAAAGCATTTAATGACACATATTTGTAACATTTCTTTAACTTGCTTCATACATGTTGAGATCAAATGAAAAGATCCTATTATTATGGAAGTTAAATTATAACAATGAGCTCTATGCATTAAACTTATTACTTATGACTATTTAAATGTCATAGAGGTTATAAATGAGCAGGAAGTCTTGCACAGTGCATACATAGTGTGATATTAAAACTAACAAATATCAAGTAGCATAATATAATGCGGGAGCATTTTTGGTACCTTGGGAATGACACCACTTCCGAACCAAACGTCACCTGAGACCTTTAAGCTATCAAGATCAACGATGCTTGGATTTGACTTATAACGACTTCCTGAATCCGCAACCTAGAAGAGTTTAAAAGAATGTGACTGTAAATTTAAATTAAAAAAGTATCCAATGTGGTGAATAAAAAACAAATTAGTGATTTACTGGTTGTAAACGTCACATTTTCAAATTCAGGACCTAAATCTATGCTAGGATTAACAGGATTTATTCTAGCCTAAATTCGTGTAAGAATGCGTATGTCAAGCTGTACAAATCAGACTGCATCAAGATAATATTGTATAAGAGCGTATCAGTCAGATCTAAAATTACAATGGATACTATTTGAAAAACTACACACTAACTTCACAGTCTACCAACGATATAATACAAAATTTGGTTGCCAATTGCACACTCATACGTAAATTGGTCAAAACGACCCGTTTTGATATATCAACAAAATCAAGCAGAGTGATCTAAGGAAATTCATTATGTACCTTGTCAATGTTGCAATTGTCTTTTTGGTTTGTTTCATTAGAGTCGTTGTAGGATGCGATGGTGTTCTTCAAGTATTGTGTGTCGTGGAAGGAAGAGTCGTTGTTTCAAGAACTTTGTTTACATTAGTCAATAGTTCTACTAAAAACAACGATGGTCAAATCCATATTTAAACAAAAGGTTGATTCTTGTAAACACTTTTGATTAATGAACCTATCAAGGCATTGTTTGTTAAATGAGTCGAGATGAGGCACCTAAAATAATAGCAAAGAAATAGAGTTTATGAGTATGATGTTAATTTGGTATTGATTCTTTGACAACATTAGAAAAGTGAATACCTAGTAAACAAACCACCGGATTCGAGTAACCAAAAAAGCCTTCACACCCTGCACCAAAAAATAGCTAAAAAAATATTCATCAAGTTTTATTGTCAAACTTTACTTATAAATGGTTAAGTTATCCTCAACAACCTTAGATGGTTATACAAACAGGTGATCCAATTTAGTACTTTTTTAATTATTTTGGCATCAAATGATGTGGTCGTCACAATTAATATTTGGTAATGCATTGAAAATATGCAAGCATAAATATAAAAATGCATAGTGATATCTTATCATCCTCATAAGGAGCACTACTTTTAAAATTCATAACAAGGAAAATTGATTAAATCATGTTAATTACTTTACAGTAATACAAATGGGCAAACATAGAGCCTAACATTGATTTGTGGATTTTACCTTGCAGCAAAGCTCTTCGATCTGCTCTACCAAGATTTGTGTCTGCATAACATTGCAAAATTAGTGCATTATTAAAAGCTCAATATATAAGGGTTCTTATGAAAGAAGCTTAATTATGACAAAACTAAAACTCAAAACCTAGCTTACATAAATTGCACCAGTCCCCTTGTCCATAAGATTAATCTTCGTCAAAACACAAAACGTCCTCTCCCCTGCATATGCACATTTAACCAAGTAAATTTAAAAAACAAAATAAACATCAATCATAGAACTGGCATGCATGACAATATGTCCAAAAATAGCCCTGCCAAGATTCGTGTGTTGGAAGGCCATTCAGGTCATTTTGATTTTGAGAGCTGGCAAACATTTCCAACCAATGTACAAAAGACTGGATTAAAACATGTTTAATAAACTTGGATTGAAGACGATAAATATACAAACCATAAGAACACTTGCAAAAAAAACATTAATCAATAACTCACTTGCAACTAACTGCTGCAATCAAATCAAATTTCCCACCTGTAATATAAAGTAAAAACCACAATATGAATAAAAATAGATATGCAACTTGATATCATTTTTTGTAAAATATAAGGGTTTTTTTTTTCAAACAAATTTCCAATCACCTCATATTGCAACTTGCACCAGCTTTGTAGAGATATCGAACTGAGATGAACAATGCCTAACAACTTGCTCAGGATCAACTTGTCGGAACCATAGCCTTCAACATAAAAAACTTATAAATTAAAAAAGGTTTGTTCAAAAATTGAAGATATAGATTACCGTGTCGAAGGCTTTTTTCGGTGCTTAGAACGCACACGACGACCATGAAAATACCTGTTGAATATTGACCAAACATGAGATAGAGTGATGAACAAAACGACGATAGATTCTAGGGGTTCGAGAAGCAGCTTATTGGGTCAAAATCCAATCAGCATCAAAATGCATGAATCAACTATAAAAAAAATGATTAAACAAAAATCAACATACAATACCATCGGTCTTCAACATTAGGGTTTCTGAATTTTAAAAACCCCCCAAAATCCACACTACGATCAACAAAAAAATTAATATAATCTAAATCGAACTACAACAAATACAAAAGCTGGATGAATTAGACAATAAGATGGATCGTATTTGTGGCAAAAAACTTACCGATTTAAGAATTCTTCGATTCACCTAGATACGACAGAGGATTGTGATTCAGAGTAATCTCAAAAGTGGAGGATTGTGGCTAAAAATTTACCGATTTAAGAATTCTTTGATTCATCAAATAAGAGGATTGAAGAAGATGCAATGTGCGGCGTTATAGATCTAGGGGTTTTGATCAGATGGAAACTCATTTGTGGTTTGAGAGAAGATAAGAGAATGATTGTGTGGGATTTGGGAAATTATTTTGGTGTGAGAAACGAAGAATACAAAGCGTGTATTCAATTGCCGCTCAAAGGGAGAATTGGAGAAAAAATCAGATGCCACGTGTCAAGTACATGTGTAAGAACATGCCATGTGGACTAAGCTTGTTTTGCTTTATTATAATTTATAGATATAGATTATAGATATGGGAAAGAGTTGGCTATAAAGTAGGGTTTCCCACAAGGTGTAGGGAGTGTTACGGCGATGACATGTGTCATCTATAGATTTATAGTAAAAAAGGACAATTGCAATTGATAAAATAAGTTATTTAACGAAGAGATAATTCTAAACAATTAATTGAGATTTTTGAGGAAACCATAAGTCTTAAACCCACAACTGTATCATTTATGTAAACCACATTCCACGCATCATTTATCTCATCCTTCATCCGATTGTTTTGTTTTGGCATATTACGGATCAAAACTTTGATGTCTAATGCAATTATGGATTGTGGTAATGATTTCATCCGATTCTAAACAATGTGTTTTATCAGTTACTCGGTTTCTAAATAATGTGTTTTATCAGATTTTGGTTTCATTAATATTTTTTTCACAGTTCTTCACAATGTATTTTAATAGGTCCTGGTTTCATTAACCTTTTGTTCATAATTCTTCACAATGTGTTTTACTAGTGTGTTTTTCTTCGTACTGTGTTTTATTAGCGTGTTTTTCTTCATAATATGTTTTTTCTTCACAGTGTGTTTTATCAATGTATTTTTCTTCACATTGTCTTTCAATGTGTTATATCAGTTTTATAAGTGTATTGTATATTAGCGTTTAGCTTTGGGTTCAGGGTTAACGGGTTAGAGTTTCTGGTTAGGGTTTGACGAGCCAGTTCCGCCACTGAAATGAGCTTAATTGGAGGTCGTTTGACCGGTTTTATACACTTCCTAGGTTAAGGATATATGTGTTTCATAATATACACATATGTACAGTTTAAAAAATGACTATATACATATGTGTATAATTGAAAATTGAAAATACACACACACAAATATATATATATATATATATATATATATATATATATATATATATATATATATATATATATTCAAAAAAAGCCACTTAAAAACGTGCGATTATAAGTAAAAAATGGCTTAGAGAAAATGTATGGTGTAGTAGACTTCTCGCATTTCTCAATTAGCAAGTATTTCTCTTAGAGATCTCTACCCTTATATATGTATACATGGGAAAGAGTTAGCTATAAAGTAAAGTAGGGTTTCCCAATTGTTATGGTGATGACATGTGTCATCTATAGATTTATAGTAAAAAAAGACAAATTCATTTGATAAAATAAGTTATTTAAGGAAGAGATAATTTAAATTGATAAAATAAATTATTTAAGGAAGAGATAATTCTAAACAATTAATTGAGATTTTTAAGGAATCATAAGTCCTAAACCCACAACTATATCAGTTATGTAAACCAACTTCCACGCATCATTTATCTCATCTTCATCCAATTGTTTATTTTTGGCATATTACAAATCAAAACTTTGATGTCTAATGCAATTATTGATTGTGGTAATGGTTTCAACCGATTCTAAAAAAATGTGTTTTATTAGTTACAAATATTGTGTTTTATCAGAATTTGGTTTCGTAAATATTTTTTTCACAGTTCTTCACAGTGCATTTTATCAGTTTCTGGTTTCATTACGCTTTTGTTCATAATTATTCACAATGTATTTTGTTAGTATGTTTTTCTTTACAGTTCTTCATAGTGTATTTTTCTTCACAGTGTGTCTTTTTCTTCGCAATGTGTTTTATCAGTGTGTTGTATCAATGTATTATTCTTCACATTATATTTTATATGTGTATTGTATATCAGTTTCTGTTTTGTCACCAATTTAAAACACACTACTTGATAAAAAAAAAACAAAATTGTATTCTGGTTCTCTTCCCTAGATAAAAACAAAATTGAACGCCGATTCTCTTCCTTAGATAAAAAACAAAATTAAACTCCGATTTAGTAGATTTTAGCTTTTAAACACAATCAAATCTTTATCTTCATCTCCATCAACGATTTTAGAGGATTTTTGTTTAATGTGGAGAGAGAATGTGGGGAAGTTATGCAAGGAAAAAAGGAATGGTGGTTTTTTTCGTTTTTAAGGGTTTGGAGGCTTCTTCGTAATAGCTCAAAATGGGTCAACGTCCTTACGATGGGATGAACTTCTTTCGCTAGGCCGGGAAATAGAAGGCCTTCAAAGAGGTCAAAAACCTCCTCGTGCATTGATCTTGAAACGCCAACATCTGACGTTCGAAATATCGACATAAAAGATTTTAATCCGTTATTTGTGGGTGAACACATCAAGCCGGAGGTCTCACTGGAAGCAGCCTCTCCATTCTCATGGGGTAGAGGTAAGGTTGTCTATATCTTACCCTCCTCAGACACTACCTTAGCTTTGCTATTGATGTGATTTACTGAGTATGATGATGATGATTTGCGGGTGAAGATGGGGTGGAGGAGCCGGAGATGGAGCTACGACAATCACCCAATAGAAGAAGCGGTGGAAAACGAGGCGACCAGAGTCATCGTCAGGGGGATCTGACTTAAAAGAAGAGTTTACCGATATGAACCAACGCCTTCAAGACACACCCGGCCTTGAGGCTCAACGTATACAAGAGAACCAGGAAGTGGTCAAGCTTATAAAGGAGATAAAAATGGAGAGAGACATTGAGTATTACTCAAAACCGATCGACCACCTAATCGGAAAGGCGTTGGAATTTGCTCTAAAGCGTGGGGCGATTATTGGAAAAAAACATGGGCTTTAGTTATTTAATTTTAAAGTGTGTTTAGTTTTATTGTAATGTTTTTTTAATTATTGTAATCTTTTTTTATTTTATGAATGTTATTTCTTTTTACATATTTTAAATTTAGAAATTAATAAAATTGATTAATAATTGCTAGAGGGTTATCGTGCTTCATCCACTACACACACATGGCCTAAAACATGCTTAGTTACCAACATATCATCCATTAATTAAACCAATCATTAATTAAAACAAATATATTACAAGAATGTCCCATCGTGTGTTACGCTAAAGGGTGTTCAACTCTTGTTGTGACCCAAAGTTTGTCAAGTGGTAGTCGGTGGTATGGTTTCTCGGGCGAACGCCCAAGCCAAACTCTGAAATCAGTGTGGCCCAGCTAATACAACATAGTCTGGCCGGAGTGGGGCAACGAGGCTCTCCAATTTGGGAAGTGCGATTACCTAACACTAGAAAGTCCCCGTTACAAACAAAAAGGAAAAAAAACACACTTTATAGAGGAACCTCACCCATATATATACACACATCTAATGGATGAACCTAATGGATAAATAACTCGTACACACCACACAATTTTTTGAAGACCAAGTTGTTTTTTTACATGTCTTATTTTACTCATTCATATCGTATTTCTTAATTAAGAAAAACAATAGCAGTAAAACATAATATGTTAAAACATAATTTTAATCATATCTTATTTTTAAATATTGTTTTATTATTTATATTTTCGTTCAGGGGCGGGGGTCCCATCTTTCGAACTTTTCGGTCAGTGGTGTTATGCATGTACGTTTCGTATAGAATTTTGTAGGTATATACATTTTCGACCCCCCGGTTTTATATAATTTTTTTAGGTATATACGTTTTCGACCCCATAGTTTTATTTTTTTTATTTATGCCCAAATAAAATATTTAATTAGCACAATATTATATAGTCCAAATCATTATATTTGTTAGAATGTATATTATATAGCCCAAATTAAAAGCCCACCTTATAAAAAAACCCAAATTCGTTCAATTGGGGACTTTCGACCAGAACAGAAGCCAGAACTCAGAAGAGGGAAAAATGCAACCAGAACAGAAGCCAGAACTGCAGCTGTTGCGCTCCTTGTTGTTTTGGTCTTGTACTCTTGTTCGACTTCTTCAATCTTCATAAGATTAAAGGTATGTGTTTTTTATCTTTAGGTTTAATTTAGGGCTACAATTTATGTGATTTAGGTTGAAATTAGGGGTGAAATTGGTCCGAATTTTTGCCCTAAACTTGTGAATCTTTCTGTAACTATGTCTAATTTTATTTGTTTAATTTTCTTGTGATTTGATTTAGATAGAAATTAGAGTTTGAAATTTAGGGTGATTTGTTAACTTGTTTTGTTACTAGATCATGATATGGGGAAGTATAAAAGCATAACTTCTTTTTTCAAAAGAAAGAATGAAGGACAAGTAGAGGGAATTGTTGATGGAAACAATGAGATTAAACGTCAAAAAGCTTCAACAAGCGAACCGGTTAATGAAGCGAATAATGAACCGGTTAATGAAGTGAATCAAAAGATTCAACAAGATCATCATGACATTCCTCAAAATCCGATTAACATTAATGAAGTGGATGTTAGTAGTCTAGAAAGAGATCCCGCTAAGCGACTCGGAATGTGGAAATATCTGGTTAATATAAAGAAGCAAGTAAGACTAACTTATATATCATTAGAGCTTTCACATCCTATCCATCAAATTTTGAGAGAGGGGTTTTTATATTATAAATAGTGGTTGTAAGTGGTTGTGAATGGAGGAGAGAGAAAATATTACTGTTCATCTGTATATTTGAAGGGACACTAAGTGATTGTGAGTAGATGTGAGATAAAATGTAATGATAAAGGTATAAAAATATATTTTTAATTAGCAGGAGAGAGAAACTGTAGTTGTTTTTAGTGTAATTATAAGGTAAAAAATGATGGATAGGATGTGAATGCTCTTAGGAGTGTATCAAATAAAGCTTCATGAGTATAAGCCTAGAGGTCCCAAGAACAATCTTTGTAGATTTAAATATGCTTGGTTTGATATGTTCCCTAATTGGTTAGAGCATTCTCCAACGAAACAGAAGGCTTATTATTTCCTTTGTTATTTATATAGTGATAAACCGAATGAGAGCCACAGTCATAATGCGTTTACTAGTGAAGGATTTGACAATTGGAAAAAAGTTAATGATGGGGATAATTGTCCATTGTTGAAGCACATTAAATCTTCAAATCATAAAAAAGCTTTTCTATTCTATACGAACTTGTTGAATCAAAAAGCACACCTTGAAACTTTCATAGAAACGCAAAGTGAAGACAAAATTAGAAAGAACCGGTTAAGATTTAAAACCACAATTGATGTAGTTCGTTGGTTGACATACCAAGCTTGTGCCTTACGAGGACATGATGAATCTTCCACTTTTAAGAATCAAGGTAACTTGCGTGAATTGCTAAAACTTTTGGCCTATTATAATGCTCCATATAATTGCAAGTATACACCTTCCGATATTCAACAAGAAATTCTTAGTATTATGGCAAATAAAGTCCGTAAGCATATATGTATCAAAGTTTTAAGATTTGTTGATGCTAAAGGGGTGATACGGGAAAGGTTCTTGGATTTAGTTCATGTTACGGATACTTTATCAGTGACCGTGACCTTGAAAGTAAATTTGTGGAATACACTATTACTATTGCATTACAATTTTGATGTTAGTAAAATCCGTGATCAAGGCTATGATGGTGCTAGCAATATGAGAGGAGAATGGAATGGATTGCAAGCACTTGTTCGGGAATCTAAGATAGTTATCAATAATAGATAATCGTTCATACAGAAACGGCAAGATTTTAATTTAACTAAAATACACATTTATTCCCAAAAAATGATATAGAGGATGAATCTTAAAGCTTTAAATATAGAGGTTTACTTTAGTTTTGTACTACGTATGGTGATGAGTACTCTAATATATAAGTAAAAATAGACAAAATCTAACATTTTCTTTATATTTGAGTATAAGAGCATCCCCAATAAGGGGTGTTTTTTGATGTTTTTATTGTACCAAGGTGGCATTACCTCACCAATCACACACATTCTCTCTCTTGCCTCGTATTATCATCCAAAAACAACACTATCTCTCCTCTCTCCTCTTTCTTCCTTTCCTCTTACAACACCTTTCTCTCTCCTCAAATACATGTTTTTTCCCATATACACCTCTTTCTTTCTTCCTTCCTTATCTATATTCAAAGCACCGGTCAAGGTTATCAATTCTCTTGAAGGGATTAGAAGAGCTTTTGTTTAGGGTAAGTTGGGTGGAAAAAATAAATTACAGTGGGTGGCGTGGAAGAAGGTGCAAGCTCCAAAGAACATGGGAGGCCTAGGTTTGGGAAAATAAGAAGTTTAAATTGGGCTTTGTTGGCTAAATGGAAATGGAGGTTCCGAAACAACCCGACACAACTCTGGACGAAGGTTTTACGGGCAATGCATGGCAATGATAATTCTCCCTTAGGCATTCCGATCAAGCGAGACAGACCGGGTGTATGGAAAGACATTAACTCGATGTACGATAAGCTTAAGAAAGCTTAAGAAAGCTGGGGTGGAGATCACGGATAACACCGGGATCGTCAACAACAACGACCTGATTCAGACCTTCTCTGTAGCGACTTTTCGGTCTTTTGTGGCTGAGAAAATGGGTAATAAAACCGAGGTGGGGCATTTTACTTGGAATAGATGGGTCCCTAATAAAGTGTTACTCTTTGTTTGGAGACTCATTCTGGGGAGCATTGCTACAAAAGCAGCTTTGGATCATAGAGGCATTAATCTGGGGAACTTAGAGTGTGGTATTTGCGACGGTGATGTTGAGACAGTTAACCATCTCACGGTCAAATGCACTTTGGTAAAAGCGATTTGGTGGCATGTCTTCAACTGGATCAAGATCAGTGTTAGCACTCAAGTGTCGGATTTCAATGGTTTGCTGGATGAAGTTTACAAACACAAGGGTTCAAAGATTTGAAAAAAAAACCATTGAAGTGATTTTGTACGCTTCTGTCTGGAGAGTTTGGAAAAGTAGAAATGGGAAAGTTTTTGAAAACATTCCTTTCTCGGTTCTGAAGGTAGTCGAGGAGATTAAAGAAGACTCATACTTTTGGCTAAAACATCGGTCGCCGTTTAGTAAGCTCGATTGGATGAGATGGAAAGACTTCAATATTAGAGATATCATTATGTAATTCTGTTTTTCTCTTTCGGGACTCTCAGCTTCCGGCTGGCCCCTTCGTTGTATTTTATCTTTCAGTTATAAAATGCCACCGTTCGAAAAAAGAAAAAAAAATACACCACCACACCTCTCCTACACCTCACACCCTCTCTCATCTACCTCACCTTTCTCTCTCCTTAAAAACATCAACATAGATCGAATGGTGGATGCTCTAAGGGGTTAATGACTCTATTGTGAGTGCTCTAATATTTTGGTATTTTGAGATTTCAGGTTTATACAAAATGTACGAATAGCATAATTGGTAGGCGACAACATGCACATGTAGATTTGGGTATGTTACAAAACCTCATAATCATCTAGTTGACTTTATATCATAAATGATTGTACTTTCTAAAAGTAAAGTATCGCTACCAACATATAAGTAGTGATTTCTGTGCATATGAAACGTTATATTCACAATGTGATGAGCACAAAACTAGCTTTATAGAATTTTGGAGTTTTTAGCAAACTCAGTGGAAACAACCGCTAGTATTTTAGTAGTTGTGTTTTTATATAAAAGGTTTAAAGACTAAGAAAGGTAGTCGACGTGTATAATAATTCACATGTGTACTATTACACATGTGTATTACAATCGCTAGTTTTTTATATAATTTTTTTTTCGAATTTTTTTTTAGTGCACATGTGTAATAATTCACATGTGTACTATTACACATGTGCACTGCAAATTTTATTTTTGAAAAAAAGTTTGTTTTTATATACTAAAACAGCGAAAATTGGTATGCAAAAAAAATTGATATGTTTTTTATGCTTTTTTAGTTAGTTTTCAAGTTTTCGCGATAACTAGTCGTTTTTTATTTGAACCTTCATCTATAGACATATAGTGTTTATGTTTGTTATTTATTTAACAATAATTAATCAAAGATTAAAGTTAGGAGCCTCTTAAGTAAATATATACACATACAACCCTTTTAACATTTATATATAGGACAAAGTTTATTGGGAAACACTAAAAATTGGGGAATCGGGAAACACTCTTAAAAATTCAACTTAACATGTTAAAAATCATTTTTTTAAAATCTTTTTCGGCGCTTTTCCTTATAAATACATGTAGAAACCTTTTAAATAAAAAAATCAAAAACTAAAAATATAAAAAATGTTTAAAAATAGTTAAAAAATATATCTTTTAAAATTAACTTAACATGTTAAAATCAAATTTAAAAAAAATCAGCGAAAAAAAGACTTAAATGGAAAAATTTTACGGATTCGATATGGCCGAAATTCGAGGATTTTACCGGAGAAGACCTCCTGAAAGGAGGGCTTTCTTTTATTTCATATAACAAGTTTGATTATTTAACACATATAGTCCCTGCAGTTTCTAAGTTTTACAAAATAACTAAAAAACGTTAATTATTAAAGGGCATTTTAGTTATTTAGAAAGACTTAACAAAAAAGTTAACAAGGTTTGGCCTTAGTACTCAACATTGTGACAAGGTTTAGCCTTAGTACTCAACATTGTGATAAATTAGAACGCTAATACCTGATTTTGCAACAAAAATCTATTAGTACCCGACATTAAAATTTGACAGAAAACTAAAGGACCAATGGTGTAATTTTTTCTAGTCTTTTTTAACCGCAAATCAGTATAACTAAGTTTTTTTTTTCATATTATTGTATTTTTTACCTTTTATTTTTTATTATTATATTACAAACATTAATTTTAATCATATTTTGTTTTTCTCTTATCGCTTTTAAGATACAATGCTTTATATAATTTGAATATGTCATTGTTACAAGCATATTTTTATTTACGTCTCAACATAAATCTATCTCGAAATAAAAAAAATACAATTCTTTTTATAATTCGAATATGTCATTGCTACGAACATATTTTTATTTACGTCTCAACATAAATCTATCTTGAAATCAAAAATAGTAACTAGGATTTTTTATATTATTGTATTTTTTGAATTTTAACTTTTACTATTATATTTTGATCGTTAATTTTAAACATATTTTGTTTTTCTCCTATAGCTTCTAAGATACGATGTTTATATAATACCAAGTATGCCGTTGTTACATGCATAATTTTATCTACTTCGTAACGTACATCTATTTGAAATTGAGTTGTGAGTGATAATACACAAGTGATCAAAGCACAAATGTGCATGTTATCAAAGCTACATCACATTAAGTTTTTTAAATGACGTCATTTACACATTTCGTTATTCTAATAATATAGTGTGATGCTTTATAAAATTTCGAATATATCGTTGCGACGTGCTTATTTGTATCTATGTTCTTTGCTAAAAGCTTTGTTTAGAATCAGATGAGTTAAATGTTATTGTTTTTTTTTTGTTCTCAACCGTGATGAACTAAACCGACACTGTCCGAACAACTTTGGTAGCGATATAGAGTATCTATTTCTGTATCGTAAGCTATAATGAGTGATGTGTGTAAAATGCAACATATAAATTACATCAAATGAGACATAAAACTAACCCTTTTTAGTACTAATGTTGGTAAAAGTGTGCTTTTGTCTTCCTTTTGTATTTTCAGGATTAAATGAGCGCAAATGAACAAAAGAAGCAAAAATACAGCTAAATCTAACATAAATACAAGAAAAGGAATAAACGTAGCATGTCCGACCTCTCGACCGCATCTTCCCAAGCAAAAACAAGAGATCAGAAGGCTGAACACGCCACGTGCCTAGCGGACACGGGGGCGTGCCCAAGTGTCTGCAGAAAAGACAAAGTTGTAGAAGCTTCTATTTCCCAACACGGGGGCGTGCCTAGCTCAACACGGCCGTGGTCAACGCTAAGATTCGCAGAATCCAAGCAAATCTTGATAGTACAGATACGCTTCTGCACACGGGGCCGTGCCCAGCGGACATGGGGGCGTGGTCAACTAATGCAGACAAACTGCATTTAATGAAGAAAGAGAAAGTGGATGGACACGGGCCCGTGCTCAATGGACACGGGGCCGTGTCCGGGCTTCTGTGCATGCTATAAATAGAGGTGCTTGGTTCACTTCAAAGGCATCCCTTGGCAAACGACCTCTCTCCCACTTCACCCACACTCCACCACCATCACAACACCCTCATCCACCACCATCATCAATCATCCATCATAGAGTGTGTGTAGTAGTCTCGGGATCCAAGATTGATAGTAAGAGTTCTTGACAATCAAAGGCTATGTTTGCCTAAGTCTCTTACATCACTTGGTAAAGAAAAACATTTAGTGTAATACTTTTTATTTTTAATCTTTTCGAACTTTTTACTTGGTTTTGTATTAATGACTTTAATAACTAGTTTCTTATGTTGAAGGTGAAACTTCCTTATCATTTGTCCGTGGTGTCTTGACATTATTTTACTGTCTATATAAAATAAAAGATTTACACCATTCATATCTCTACGGTCTATATAGAGATATGTTGGCTACCTGGTCGGGGGTTAAGGGAATGGTTTGGTAAGGTTCTTGCCTTGTTCAGTGTATAGATCCTGTAAGGACCTGGGTCAAGCTTACTAGGACCTCCTTCAATACCCACTGGTATTGGATGGCGGGGGTGCGAATGGCTTGGTCCCCTCATATGTAAACTACTATTAATACATTAACCCGGCTACTTGGGATTGTATCACTGCTGACTCAAACCACTTAGCCGATGGTAACTTCACCTTCAAAAGAGGGGCCTACCACATTACGCATTATAACTTAATTAATTATCTTTCAATAATCCAACCCTTTAGGATTGTATCCTTGCTGACTCAAACTACTGGGTTGGGGGTAACGTCACTATAACTAAGATAATCTCTTAAAAAGTGCAAAAGTGTGGAAATAATCAAAGGTTACACTAAAGGCGAGTCGGATCTAAGTGATTCATCTTGTCTATCTGTTTTATTTTTATTTTTATTTTTATTTTCAGCATTTTTAGTTTTTATTTTCATGTTTAAAACCTTTTTCTAAAATCTTGATTTGATTAGACGTTGAGGATAAACCGGTACTAAAAGCTCTTGTGTCCTTGGATGACCTCGGTATCTTACCAACGCTATACTACGCTCACGATGAGTGGGCATACCCATATGTGTGTTTACTGTTAGTAAAATATCGTGTTTTATAAATTTAAAACTTGACTAAAGTGTTAAAAAGGGCTAAAAATATACATAAAAATTAAATAACGCTACACACGCATCAAGTTTTTGGCGCCGTTGCCGGGGACACAAGGATTTTAAGAAAGTTAGAAATCAACGACCTAATCGTTTTTCTTATTTTTCTATTTTTTTAGGATTTTTCTAGAATTTTCAGCTTCTGCAGAGCGCAGCACGGGTCGTGCCCGTTGAACACGTCCCGTGCCCAATCTTTGGTACTGGCAATCCTGTTTTAAGTCAGACGGTAGCTGAACACGGGGCCGTGCCCAACAAACACGCCCCGTGCCCAAGTATCAGATACTGAAAACAGAACCGTAAGATCCCGACGGTTGGTAATTTCTGACACAAACATGAGCGATACTGATTTTTTTTTACTTCCGCTCCTCTTATGGTACGTGGTGTCAAATATGTGGCGGAACTCACGAAGATTTAAAATGTTATTTTTTAAATTACACTCCCCACTATATAGACCCATTGTTTTCCTGTAGCTTTAAGAGGGGCGAAAGTAAAAATAATCCCTATCTATCCCTCGAATACTCTCAATCGTCCCTTCTAGATGAAATGCTTCTTGAAGAATTATTTCAAATGGAAGATCTAATTCTTAATTGGATAAAAGAGCTTGAGATGGACATAACTAATTCATCTCAAGACAACTCCCAAGAAGAATTATTGAGATCGCATTCGGATAAAAACAACATCGTCGCTCCCGAAATAACCTCTAACTCTCGTGAAGACTTGAGCGATAGTCGTCCCTGTGTCGATTGTGCCGTGAAGGACTCCCCATCGACTTTCGTCAATGCATACATAGACCTGAGCAATTCGACATACACCTTCTTTAACGAGAGCCCGGATAAGGGTTGGACTTGTCCACCTAAATTTAGCATAGGAATCACCCTTTCCGATAACCTCTTGCGTTCTCCTCTAAATCTAGGGCAACTAAGGTATCTCAGGCACTTCGGTGTTGTTCCGTCCTGTAAGGAACCACCTGATCCAGATAAATTCCTTAAAAATAGACAAAACTTCATAAACAGCTTCTGGACACGAGGCCGTGTCCAGGTCAGCACGCCCCCGTGTCCACCAAAAGATTCTCGTCTGACTTTCGGTCAGAATACCGACAAAAAATGTCAAAATCTCGTCTGCACACGGGGCCGTGTCCAGCCGACACGGGGCCATGTCCAGCGTGCTGTCGCTTTCTATATCTGCAGCAAGATTCCTGCACATTTGGACCATTTCAAAGACAGAGATTTTGTGGGATCTTCACACATACCATACTAGATATATTCTAAAGAAGTTTCTCAACAACCATCTTGTCCTTTCTACTTTTGTCCATTGCCTTCTTCTTCATTTTTCCCTCAACACCTCCATTAGAGCTTGAAATCACCATGGTTTCAAGCTTTATTGTGATATTTGTTAGATTTTTATTCAAGGAATCTTGTTAAAAATAAGTTTTATAACACTGTTTTAAGTTATTTCTGCTTAAGAATGTCTCAAAAGTTAGAAAAATAATTTAAAGCTCCAAGATTCCTTGTTCCAAAAATCTGCAGAGAGGTGAACACGGGGCCGTGCTCAGTGAGCACGGGGACGTGTTCGAGGTACTGTTTCACTAAAATGAACTCTTTTCGGTTTATTTTCATAGAATGTCAAGCCAAAACAGTGGAACCTCTTCAGCACATTCCAGAAACAGTCGTAGGGAACGTAGGCCTTCAAACGAAGAAACTCTTGTACGCTATGTGATGGCACTACGAGAAGCTCTCAACGAAATGACATCCGTAGAAGAGGTCCTGATCGACCGTATAAATTATCTGACGGTTGGGCCTGGAAAATAGTTTCCAAGAAATCAACCTCTTGCACCAGAGGTTGAACATACTTGTGACACCTCCCATGGAACCAATCCTTCCCCAAGAAGATTAGAACCTAGCACTTGGAGTCAATAACCCCACTGGGTGGGATGACATCCCCGCGGAACCTCCTCTTGACAATTTGCAAGAAGTTCCGGTGGAAGTTACACCCCCTCAAAATGATGATGCCAATGAGCCCGCCTTTCTTCTCCCTAGGGAGATAGAAGAATGGCTCAACGACGTGTGAGGGACCATACCCGGAGGAGAAGTTCTTCAAGCCTCATTCAACCGAGAGAATTATCTTTATCGGAAATTTTGCTCTTAAAATAAACTATAGGCTAGGACTTCTTTGCGGTTTTAGATTTCTTGTTTTTCTTGACCTACTTATCTAAGTTTTAGTTTATGCTTTTATTAGGAACTTATTTGTAATCTTCTCTTTAATGAATGATGGTTGTTTAATTATTTTGCGTTTGGAAGATGTTGTAATGGATAAAACACACTCGGGATGGTGAAGGATACTAAGGGAAGCTTGAACCAACACCCCATGAATAAAAACAGAGCCTCCCGACATTTTTTCTTCATTACAACAAATTAAGCACGGGCCGTGCTCAGCCAACACGCCCCATGCTCAATGATTTGCAGAAAAACGACCAGTTCAGGCAACTGGACACGAGGCATGTTCGCTGAACACGCCCCCGTGCCCAGCCTTCTGTTACTTTCTGTTACTGGCAACCTGAACACGGGGCCGTGCCCGGTCACCACGGCCCGTGTCCAGATGCCCAGTAACATAAATTTTGTTTTTAACACACCTTTTTACACATTCAATCAACCTAAAAACTTATTTTTGGGACACATTGAGGACAATGTGTAATTTAAGTGTAGGGGGGATGCTAAAACCTTGAATTTTGCAAGTCCTAATTACAAGCTTTACACAAAACTCTATTGGAAACGCTAAACACCCCAAATTTTTTCAAAAAAAACTTTTTTTTTTTACTTTTCTTGGTTTAATTTGGGAATAACAAGTTCTAAAAAGGTCATATTTTTACGAGTTTACAACCGATAGCATCGTGATAAAAAGAACCAACATAAGAAAATTATGAAACAGCATGACAAATCTAGTTAAAATTTGATTATATATACTTGATCACATTAAAAACCCATTCCCACAAAAAGTGAGTTTTGAGCCTTTATTGAGCATATAAATACACATCTTTAAACTAAATGCTCATCTTTCGTTTCTTGTGCGAATAGCCGCTTGGTTTCTTACGACTCTAGAACTTGCCATGACAATGCATTCCCGGTCCTTATCAACTTAAACCCAACTAACTAAATGATAGAGGCATTAGGACTAACCCATTTTTCTTTCAACACCATTATTTTTTTTAACCACCTACCCAAAATCCCCCTAGTTAACCCCTTTGAGCCTAAACCTGTTCATTTCTAACCCACAAAACAAACACCCTTTACCCACTAAAACCCCTTTTTCATTTTAAACCATTTATTTTAGTAAAAAGCTCGGTCTTCATGTTACATTCCTTATAATATATATATATATATATAATGTTGATGAAGTATAGCAATAAACAAACAAGTTCCTCAAAAGAAACTTTGTTTGAAAAATGCTTCGTTTGAATAAAAAGTCACAAAAAACAAAAAGTTTTACGAAAACCGACGCTTTTTACGCCTTTCGCCCTTTTTCTACTAACCAGTAACCCAAAACCACCTACCTTTAACCCAAGCCTAACCCTTCCTGAAGTCCTCTTGATATTTACAAAGGTGTATAGTTAAAAAGGAGGAGGATTGATTGCTTGGCAATCATATGGTAGAAGTAAGTTCCATGTTGGTCTCGAGTGTTTCACAAAAATACATCTTCGGCCGAGTGTTGAGTGGTCTCCCATGAGGTATGTGAACTTGTATATAAATGGAATATTAAAGAGGCATGTTATGCCCAAATAAGTAATTTATCTTATGAAACGTTCTAAATAAATCATAACGAATAGGATTGTAAATAACATAAAAATAAAACCTAATAAAGATCTTGGAATCCCGACACTTAAGACAAGCCCAAAACTTCTCTTCTACCCATTCCATTTGGGTGTGTAAGCCGCATTATAAAGAGTTTTGCTTGAGGACAAGCAAAGATTCAAGTGTGGGGGTATTTGATGTGTGTAAAATGCAACATATAAATTACATCAAATGAGACATAAAACTAACCCTTTTTTAGTACTAATGTTGGAAAAAGTGTGCTTTTGTCTTGCTTTTGTATTTTCAGGATTAAATGAGCGCAAATGAACAAAAGAAGCAAAAATACAGCTAAATCTAACATAAATACAAGAAAAGGAATAAACGTGGCATACCCGACCCCTCGACAGCATCTTCCCAAGCAAAACAAGAGATCAGAAGGCTGAACACGCCCCGTGCCCAGCGGACACAGGGGCGTGCCCAAGTGTCTGCAGAAAAGACAAAGTTGTAGAAGCTTCTATTTCCCAACACGGGGGCGTGCCCAGCTGAACACGGCCGTGGTCAACGCTAAGATTCGCAGAATCCAAGCAAATCTTGATAGTACAGATACGCTTCTGCACACAGGGCCATGCCCATCGGACACGGGGGCGTGGTCAACTAATGCAGACAAACTGCATTTAATGAAGAAAGAGAAAGTGGATGGACACGGGCCCGTGCTCAATGGACACGGGGCCGTGCCCGGGATTCTGTGAAGGCTATAAATAGAGGTGCTTGGTTCACTTCAAAGGCATCCCTTGGTAAACCACCTCTCTCCCACTTCACCCACACTCCACCACCATCACAACACCCTCATCCACCACCATCATCCATCATAGAGTGTGTGTAGTAGTCTCGGGATCCAAGATTGATAGTAAGAGTTCTTGACAATCAAAGGCCATGTTTGCCTAAGTCTCTTACATCACTTGATGAAGACAATCATTTAGTGTAATACTTTTTATTTTTAATCTTTTCACACTTTTTACTTGGTTTTGTATTAATGACTTTAATAACTAGTTTCTTATGTTGAAGGTGAAACTTCCTTATCATTTGTCCGTGGTTTCTTGGCATTATTTTACTGTCTATATAAAATATAAGATTTACACCATTCATATCTCTACGGTCTATATAGAGATATGTTGGCTACCTGGTCGGGGGTTAAGGGAATGGTTTGGTAAGGTTCTTGCCTTGTTCAGTGTATAGATCCTGCAAGGACCTGGGTCAAGCTTACTAGGACCTCCTTCAATACCCACTGTCATTGGATGGCGGGTGTGCGAATGGCTTGTTCCCCTCATATGTAAACTACTATTAATACATTAACCCGGCTACTTGGGATTGTATCCCTGCTGACTCAAGCCACTTAGCCGAGGGTAACGTCACCTTCAAAAGAGGAGCCTACCACATTACACATTAATAACTTAATTAATTATCTTTCAATAATCCAACCCTTTAGGATTGTAACCTTGCTGATTCAAACTACTGGGTTGAGGGTAACGCCACCTTCAAAAGAGGGGCCTACTACTATAACTAAGATAATCTCTTAAAAAGTGCAAAAGTGCGGAAATAATCAAAGGTTACACTAAAGGCGAGTCAGATCCAAGTGATTCATCTTGTCTATCTGTTTTATTTTTATTTTCAGCATTTTTAGTTTTTATTTTTTTTTTAAAACCTTTTTCTAAAATCTTGATTTGATTAGACGTTGAGGATAAACCGGTACTAAAAGCTCTTGTGTCTTTGGACGACCTCGGTATCTTACCAACGCTATACTACGCTCACGATGGGTGCACTTGCCCATATGTGTGTTTAGTGTTAGTAAAATATCGTGTTTTATAAATTTAAAACTTAACTAAAGTGTTAAAAAGGGCTAAAAATAAACATAAAAATTATATAACGCTACACACGCATCAATGAGTGTTGGTACCATACTGGTACCATGACAAACCGACGTGATACCGTCCCAACAATATCGGTACCACATCAACTTTGATCAAACAATATCGGTACTGGTATCACTACTTTTAGAACCGTTACTAGTAGTTATTTCGGAAAGGTTATTGGTATTAGTTTTTATGGTTTTTGATCTATATAAAATACTTGTAAATGTCTTTTTTTTTGGTATACCATGACTATATCTTTTGACTTTTATATTTCGATTGCTATGCTGACTTTCAACATCGAATCAATATTGTAATGATATGGACTGATTTTCCATCACAATATACGGGGAATTCTACTAGTTAAATTTACAATCAAAATTTTATAACGATAACTCTTAATTCTCAACAGATAAACTTGTGTTCCTAATTCAAAGATTAGTTTTATTACATATCCATATGTGAAGTACCAACAAAACAATTGATGAACCATCACTAGTGCTCTAATGGTGGCCACAGGTATTTAAGTTTCACCTATGGTGTGCCCGGGTGAGTTTTACCTTCCAGGTCTCAAGTTCGAGTCTGGGTGATAGGGGTTTCTCATTGAGGGGTTTAAATTGGGGATCTATTGTGGGAGGGGGCTCTCTAGAGCGGATCCGGTTAAGACAAAGTATGCTAGACCTCTCGATATTCGCAAATAATTCACACCTTTCAAGAAAAAAACAATTGACGCAAGTGGTATTGAAGATAAACACCGTAACATAACTTAAATCGATAGTCTTGCACCAAAAGATCCAAGTACAACCCCAAATATTTATAACTATAACCAGTGGATAATACCCGCGGTGGGGCAACCCGTTTTTTAACAAAATTTAATGGACACGTAGCACGTTGTTGTTGTCACACCCCAACCGATGGCGGAAACATCGGGGTGCGACACTAAGCGTTCAGATTGCTCATGAGATTCCATCACAACAAAAGTTTCATTATGTCACACCCCAACCGATGGTGGAATCATCGGGGCGCGGCACTGAGCAAAACAGATTGACTAAGAGAAATTCCATAACAACTACTTTACCAAATAGTTAAATATTATGTCCCATACCATAACCTATTAAGCAAGTAAATTATTATAGACAACGATATCTCAAAGTCAAATAACATGTTCCGACAACTCAGATTTCAAATAAAAATAAGATAAATTGTCTTTGTTTCTCGACTCTCAACCCTACTTGATTCCATGAAAAGCAAGCAACATCCTAGCATCTCAAACACCTGCCACATACGTTAAAATAAAGGTCAATACACATAGTGTAAAGGTGAGCATACAAGTTTAGTAGGTATAATAGAGTTCGAAATCGTTTACGCATAACCAGCATGTAACATGTATAAAGAGAAGGCAAGTAGGTTATCGACAGAGAAATATGCATAGACGTGACTGCGATTTGTAGAATGCGCAACACATATCCCCACTGGGACACGTGAAGTAAAGCCCATAGCGACCCCTATCCGCGACAGGTGCTGAGTCCAAACTATAGTACTATCGTTGCTAAGGTGTCAGGAAACAATCACTGTGTTAACATAACATACAAGCATTCATCGAATAACACGTAGCATGCAATAACGGTTAGCGTATAAATAGTGTTTGTGTTGTGTGTCGATTGTGATTTAGAATAAATAACGTATGTAACACCCAAAAGTGCATAAAGCAAAAAGGGATCGAGTATACTCACAGATTATGCTTAACAAGTAAACACTATCTTGGATTGAAGGGAGCGCTGGAAGAGATTAGCCTGAACAGTTAACGATAGCATAAACGATAAGCGGCGCGTAAAACGGTGTAAGAGTGATAGTGTCGGATGGTAATCCCGCCATCCGATCGGATGGCAATCCGATCGGATGGCCAGTCGATCGGATGTCAATACGTTCGGATGGTCATCCGATCGGATGGCCATTCGATTGGATTGACACCTCGCTTGGTAAAGATGTGTTTGTGTATGATGGTTTGCCTTTTGAAGTTTTCGTTGTAGCATTTTGAAAACAGAGAAGTATCTCTACCCTTCAGGTCGGTCGATCGAACGGCGGTTCGATCGGCTGACGATCCGTTCGGCGAGGTATTTCTCAGAGAACAAGTTCACAGCAGTGTTGTCACTCGATCGGATGGTCTACCGATCGGGTGGCAATCCGTTAGAACTGACTATGCATTGAACATGTTGAAAATTGTTTTAGTGTTGAAGTCCCAAACATCACATGGTCAGATGGTCGCTCGATCGGATGGCAATCCGATCGGGCGGCAACCCGTTCGACGTTCAGATCTTCAAAGGTTGCAACAAAAGTTTAAGTGTGAGACCAAGGTGCAAGCCAATCGGATGGCTGTCCGATCGGAAGGCAACCGATCGGATGGCAATCCGATCGGACGGTAATCCGTCCCAACGGCCTGATCGTCTTGACACTTGATTGTTTGATAGTTTGCAGTTTTGATCGAGACGATTTGATAACGTGCTAAACAACAGAACCCTCGTTAAGACTCAAGTAATCCGATCGGGTAGGAAGAACCCTAGTCCGGCCAGTTAACTGTTCGAGACGGTGGTTCATGTTTAACCCGAAATTGGTTGTCTCTTAGATAGAATTCAGATCTTGATCCAACACATCACTAAGAAAGAGTAGAAGATCAGAACAACTCCGATTCTATCTGTTTTGAGTGCATTGAGTGTGAAAGAGTTGAAAGAAAGTTAGAAAACCATTCTTCAATCCTTTTCACCATGAATATGTTCAGATCTATGCAAGATCTTTGTTTATTCATATGGAAATCGTCTAGATCTAAGTTGTTCTTGGTGGATTGAAGCCAAAAAATGAAGTTCATATGAACTCCATGATGACATCATCCTAGAACACTTCAAATCCGTTGATTTCACGGTTAAAAGTTAAGATTCAAAAGAGAGAATGATGAAGAAGTGCGTGTAGATCATAGAAGTACAAGATTTAGGTTGAAAACTTACAAGAATCGCGAGGAGTCGAGAGAAAGAAGGTCTGAGTGTGGCTGGGTCGAGTGGAGAGCTGTCATATCAAGTGATGTGACAAGTGGGGGTATTTATAGGGTTTCCCAAAAAGGAAAATGCAAAGTGGTCGAGTGGGTCACCAATCGGATGACTGTCCGATCGGATAGCAACCCGATTGATTGACCATCCGATCGAGTAGTCACTCGATTGAGTGGCACAGACGATTTAGGTTTCGGCGTTTCGTTTCGTGCGTTGGGTTTTGCAATGCGTTTCGAGCGAGTGGTGCGATTGAATTATCCATTAGCTACACAACTAATCCCAACTACTATATCTAACATACAATCACTCTAAATAACTTGCGTTTAGCGTTTGCGATTCGATTGTGATAGAGTTGCGATTGCGTTTCGATTAATCACCATAACATATTCATAAATAAGCATGCGCAAGTAACTCATAAGTAACACACACACGTAAAACAATATCCAAAACGCATAGGTCGGGTTACGAATGCGATTGCGATGCGATAAATGGTAAAACATGCGATAAATAGCGATTAAACCTCGATTATTAACAATTACTCCACATAATACAACTAATGCAATAAAATAAATAGATCATCAACAAGTCAAAGAAGTCAAAACAGTAGTTGAGCAAGGAGTGACAGATCGCAATTAGCAATCTTTCTTCCTTTGGCTTCAACCTTGACTTTGACTTTGACTTTCGAAACACGGGGTGTTACACATTACAGGTTAATCAAGTTTCATGCAAAAGTTTGCCTAAAACAACATCACCAACAAAAGTATCAAATACAATCATAATTCATTATTCAAATTATAGATTAGACTAGGTGGGTTTCTAAGCATTAGCCTAGCTTGATTTCCATGATTCACCATCCTATCAGCCTGCAACATATATTAAAATAGAGTCAGTACAAAAACATACCAGCGAGTATACAAGTTTGAGTATATTGCATAATAGATTTGAAAGACTCATATCCATAATGTAAATGAATAAAATAGTTTCAGCCATGCTAGTGTTCGCAGTCCAAGTGATAGCCCAAGTGTCCCGATGCTTTGATGTTTTCCCAAGACTCAAGGAAAACTAGAATCCTCTTAACAATACCCCCAAGAATAATGGGGAGACCTTCCTATAGCGCTACTACTGTTAAGGCGGAACTACACACAATGGATTAAACGTTCACATAGCATAAAGAATCAAGAATCAAGAATCACAAGTTTCACATACACATAGGATAGAGTTTAGATTCAAAGTATCAAGTTTCATAGTTTAATAGAATACATGTTGCATCCCAAAGTTTAAAACAAAAGGGGATCGAGTGTAATCACAGTGATGGCTTAACAGTTTAACTGTTATTGGATCAAAGGGAGCTCTTTAGGGTTAGCCTGATTAGATTACCACAAATAAGTGTTGAGCAGAATAGCAGGATTTGTGCAAAGTGTCGGATCAATCAACTTGATCGGATGGCAGTCCGATCGGATTGCCATTCGATTGAGATGACTCATGTGTGTGTGGGGACGGATTACCGTCCGATCGGATGGTCATCCGTACGGATGGCCATTCGATCAAATGGTCATTCGATCCAAGTGTTGAGATTTCTAGAATGTTTATTCAAGTGTTCAAATCAGGTCACTTCATTCGGATGGTTATTCGATCGGACGGCAGTCCGATCGGATTGCCATTCGATCATGGAAGTTCCCAAAGTTTCAAAGTTTCAAAAGATGTTAAGTGCTTGAAGGTTTATGAGACATATGCCACTCCGATCGGATGGTCGTTCGATCGGATGGTCGTTCGATCGGACGGCAATCCGATTGGATTGCCATTCGATCGTCATGACTGGTTCCGTTTTTGCAATTGGTAAAGTTTCTAAGTTTCTGGTTTAACAGTGACGACACGGTACGTCTTGAGACAACGGTATACACATCAATGTTTAGCTGGTCTGATCGGATGGGAATCACCCCGTCCGATCAGGTGGCTGTTCTTGATGGCGTTCATGTCGGAATCCGTACTTCGGTCATCTTCTTCGGCAACAATCCATTTTCCTAGCCGACTCCAGAGTAATCATCAAGTCTATAGTCCGTTTGGGTCCGGATTCCATCGTTTTGAGTAAAAGTTGAAGAACAAGGTGGAGAATATCATAAGTTTTAGCCGAAAAGTTTAGGTTTAGTAAGATTTGGTGTAAAAACGCATGAAACTTCTTAGATCTGAGCTAGATCTTGACTAGAATGACATCACACAACAGTTTGTACAAACCGCCATGATGACATCACCCTCAAGAGCTCAAACCTCAGAGATTTCATGGTGAAAAGTGTGATTTCAAAGGAGAATCACGTAGAGGGTAGTGCATAGATCAAGGATGTACAAGAATCTAGTGTAAAACGTACCGAAATCGCCGGGAAATGGAAGAAATGTGGGAGTGCATGTGTCTTGGTCGAAGGAGGCTGTCACATTAGTGAGAATGATGTGACAGGCCTATTTATAGTGTCAGAGAGGAAGGTTAGGGCGGTGTGGCACGGATCGGATGGCACTTCGATCGAATGGCCCTCCGATCGGATGGTCATCCGATTGGATTGTCATTCGGTCAATCCCATCCTTTCCGCGTTGCCATCTTTGGTTCGATTTGTGAGTTAGATTAACCGTTGCGTTGCGTTTCATTGGGTAATATTATCACATAACTAGATTATATCATTAACACGAAATTTTCCAAGTTTCATAGTTTCCGCCAGCGACAAGTCTCCAGTCTCTCGTTCAACCAAGTCTCAAGTTTCACGAGTCTTAAGAGTCAAGCAACAAAGTATCAAGCATCAATAATCAAGAATCTAGTTTCCATGTATCAAGTATCAAGAATCAAGCCTCAAGAATCAAGTCTCATAGTGTTAAATATCAAGAATCAAGTTTCTAGAATCAAGAATCAAGCATCATAGTATTAAGAATCAAGAATCTAGATTTAAGCATCACAAGTATCAAAAAGTGTCAAGTATCAGATAGTTTAGGGACTAAAATTGATAATAGCTAAAAGTTCAGGGACGCAGGCGTTACACTCGTGACATTGAAATGAAAAGTACCTCGAATTTATACAGTATAATGAAAACGTATTATATTTGGCATGACTGTTTTCTGGAAAACAATTACGTCAAAACGTAGACCAATAGAAAACATACATAAAAAATAACCACGAAAATGTATCATATTTGACCCAACATATTTCCGGAAAAAAATTACGTGGAAGCATAAACCAACTTGAATTTATATCGACACGTGCATAAAAAGAAGCACGTAAGAAAATAGTGTTTTTAAGTTAAAGAATGGTATGACGCGTTGCGGCGTTGTTGAAACGTAAAGTGACTCAAATTTATACATCTGACGAAAACATCTTATATTTGACCCGACTAATTTCCGGAAATATAAAATAAAATTTATGTCAAAACGTGGACCGACTTAACAAATCTACGTCAAAACGTAAATCAAATTGAATATTTATACCGATACGTGTATACAATAAACACGTATAACTCAATTACAAAGTTAAGAGATTGTAAGTGTAAATGCTAAAAGTTGAGGGGTAAAAATATTAAAAAATATAAAACACAAAAAAGCTAAAAAATAGTTAAAGTACTATTCAACATAGTTGGTAATCGTAATATAGTTAATTAATATTTTTAAATAACAAGAGATAAGGTAAATCAAACTAAACAATAAATACTAAAACAAAACAAACCAAATAAAGATAACTTAGGCTTAATAAGTGTCATTTTCAGTTTTAGAAGGGAATGATATTATGGTCAATTTTCTTTGAACCTACTTCACCTCTTTTCATATGATATATTTCTTTTTAATTACATGGTATTGACGAGAATTTCATTCTCTTTAATTTGAGTAGACTATTGCTATAGTTTTCTTAATTTAAAAAATATTTTACAAGCTATAAAGTTACGTGATTTGTGTAAGTTGCATGATTATGTTCCAGTACGTAATTACATACCATATGTGCAAGCAGTAACAAATGCTTAATGTGACCCTCCATCTATAATCACGTACCATATGAAACAAGTGTAAGGTAACGTGATTATGTATCATTACGTTATCACAATTTGTTTGATTGTATAATGTTTTTTTTACTAAAGTTATGCTTATTACATGATTATACAATGAGAGCTTAATTTGTCACACCCCGAATATCAGAGCATTGACGTGACTGGACTGGTATCTTCATTGCACAGCGGAAGCAAATATAAGCGAAGACTTCTAGAAATTGAACGCCCACTAAGTACTCGACTATTCATGGTTCTCCTATTCCAACCGTGCCTTAACTTTGAAATGTAACCTGAGAAAGAAACATGCGAAAAATCAACATAAAGTTGAGCGACTTCATAGTTTGTTTGTAAAAGATTTGAAATAAATCTTTTTGAATAACGGTTTTTGAAATATGGTTGAGAAAACGAATTTAAAATCATTTTCTTGTCATGTTGTATGGAAACTTTGAATGAAAACATGGTATGTATCTTGGATAAATCAAGTATTCTCGTACAAATCAAGTATTCTTGTGTAAATCAAGTATTCTCGTACAAATCAAGTATTCTTGTGTAAATCAAGTATTCTTGTATAAATCAAGTATTTTTTGTATCAAGTATTTCTGTATGTAACAATTTGTTAATGGGTTGCAAGGCCATTAACATGTGACACGACATAGGAAACATCCAAACCATAGGCATTTTTCTAGTTGGCATATTATGAGACACAAAAGCACTGCTTGGTACTCGTTCTCACCAAGAGTGTGGCTGCCCGAAACCCGTTAGATCTAACCTTTTGTTCTGCGGTCTAGGTATATTGTTGATTAATGGTGCTTATGGTACCCTATTCGTGACACGATTTCTCGTATCATGTATCATTTCTCAAAACGCATCATACTTGGTACTAGTTATCACCAAGAGTGCTGCTTGTTTTTGTATCCATCATACCATTTGTAAACATTGTAATATTTGTAACATGAATTTCACCCCCGAAGTTATAAAACTGAAAACAGTTAAAAGAAAAGGGGGAGCATGAACTCACTAGGTTTAGAATTCGTGTGTATGCATATTTTGAAAAATACGCTTGTTTGAAAAACCGGTATAAGACATAAGCTTTTCGTAAACCATTCGTGTCTGTTAAAACTTGCTTATAACATGGTTTAGAAATATGTAATTCTTGTACGCTTTGCAAAAAGTGCATGT
The DNA here is from genome assembly GCF_002127325.2 of Helianthus annuus. Classification (NCBI taxonomy): domain Eukaryota; kingdom Viridiplantae; phylum Streptophyta; class Magnoliopsida; order Asterales; family Asteraceae; genus Helianthus; species Helianthus annuus. The sequence goes on along the minus strand of NC_035444.2, from coordinate 94,913,338 downwards.
TTTTCCACCCCGAAAACATTTAGAAAAAATGTAAAACCATAAAAAGGTGGGGTTATGAACTCACCTGAATATTCCTGTGCAAAGCTAGCTATATACGATGTCGTTTCCAAGACGTGACTCGCTAGCGTGCATTCTACAATATTCCTATCACGGAATATCTTATAAGTTTCTAAGCAAAAGCGGTAACTAAATTACGTGTCACCGAGCTCTACCGCATCGTTGACCGAACGATTCGACGGTTAAGTTGGCAATTTGATGTAAATGATAAAGTTATACTCGTTAGCTCGTTTAACGTCGTTATGGATTCACAAGTCTTGAAAAGACTTAGTTTCTCATGAGAATTAAAGCATATATATATTTATATAAAAGTATATAAATATATCGGTAGACTTTCGCTTGTAGTTTTTGAGAAGTCGTACGTGTATGTAACGAATGTTTTATGAAAAGAATATATAATAAACTTGTATTATATATCGTATGCCGTTTAGGTGTTTGAAATAAATATAAAAGTTATATTTATTTTATAAAACAATCGTCGAGTTGTTGTGTTAATAAATATATAACTATATTTATTTTTATAAAAGAATCCGCGTTGTATGATATTGGAAATAAATATAAACTATATTTATTTTACAAAAGAGTCGTTGTGTTGTTTGGTATCCAAAAAAAATATAATAACTATATTCATTTGTTGTAAATAATTTCCGACTCGTCGTTTTCGTAAGGTGTAAAGTGTCGTCGAAAATAATTTTATTTTTGTATTTGTTTTTTATACAAAAATATCACTTGAATACAATGGTTCGTCTTATAATAAAACGCGTTTGTTTTTACGGATTTTCTCAGAAAACGGGCAGAGTTTCCTCTGTTTTTGGACGCCCCCGACAACACAGGTTGTCGTTATTTTATCAAAATTCAACAATATTCAACCAAGATTCAATTAAACTATATATATCAAATGTAAATTATAATAAGTCGGTTCGAGCTCGTTATCACGATATAAACTATAAAAATAATGAAATAATCGTGCCGTATATCTTTACCAAATTGTCAAGTCGAAACACCGAACGTGTTGACCGAGTCGACTTGCTGAGTTGACCGAGTTAACCGGGTTAACGGAGTTAACCGAGTTAACTGGGTTAGCCGTGTTTGACCCGAGTTGACCCGAGCCGAATACGAAAAATCTGAACCCGAACCAAAATCTGTTGACTGCGGTTGACCATCTTTGACCCTGTTTGACTGCGGCTGACTGAGACCCGAGCCAAACTGAAACCCGTACTGAGAACTCGAACCACCTTGACATCTCTTGACCCGATTCCGAACCGGTTTGAACCAACCTTGAACCCACTGACCCGAAACCCAAATCGCGGCTGACCCGAACACCCGAACTGAAATCTCAGATGACCGAACCAGCATAACCACTCCACTGTCATCATTATCATCAACATCTCGACTCGAACATCATCATCATCCTCTCAGCAACAATTCATCCTTATCATCAATTCTCAGAAAAAGAAATGAGAGAAAGCGAAGAGAAACAGAGACGAGTGTTACCGGGGTTGTAGGGAAACATGTCAATCAGAAATAACTCCACCACCGGCGGCCACCCGTTGCTGGAAAACGGCGCTTCTGCCAGAGAAACACAGTCGCTGGAAATCGTCGGGTCCCCGTCTTCTTCTCTGGTTTTTCTCTCTCTCCTCTCGGAGTGTCGCAGCCGCAAGCCATCACCTCCGGCCGCCGCGGACTTCGTTATGTGGTGCTGGAGCTCATCGGAGAGGGGGGTGGGTAGAGGTGAAAAGGGAGGAGGATGGTCGTGTCGTAGGCGTCGGAAAAACGGCGCCGACCGGCCGGAATTCCACTCCGACCGTCGGACCAAGCAGACAAGAGGGGAGTTGTTGTTTGTAAAGATAATCGAGAGAGATGAGGGACCTGTTGTTTTTATGTGTGTGTGTGTGTTGTGTATTTAAGAAAGAAGATGATGAAATGTGAGGGTTTCATCTTTGATTGTCTGTGTGTTTATAGAGAGAGAGAGAGATAGGGGGTAATTTAGTGTGTTGGTTCATTTGTGTGTGTATTTGATGTCTGCATATGGAACCCTTTATAGAGATTTTGTGATCTTGCATAGATCTTTTGTTTCATCTTTTTGAGACAATAATCCTATGGAGATTTTATAAATATTTTGTAGAGATTTAGGTTAGATTTGTAGAGATTTCATAAGATTTATGTGAATCCTGAATAGATTTTGTGAATCTTAATAAGATTTTTAAGGGACGATCTAATATATTATGTGCAGGTTTAGGCTAGGGCCCACAAGCCCATCTCATGTGTAAGTGGCCGGTAATTCCTACGAGACCCGATATCGTAACCCAAACTCCATAGAATAAATTTTTTTTTTTAAATTAAAAGGCGTATAATAGTGGCGTTGTCAGTATTTTGCACGGTATCAGTCCGTTGTCATTTGATGTTCCGCAGATGCCACGCGAATCTTCAAACGCGTACTGTAGAGTTGGATAAGCGTTCCTAGGCACTCCAAAGGCCTAATTTGTGCTGTAATCACCATTTATTATCGCGTTAATCACCTGTTAATCACGTACTTAGGAGCCGTAAATTATCGGTTGTCATATAATTGTTTTTATGCTATTACGTGATTAGATCTGTAATATAAGTTGTTTTGTGATTATATAAGTTGTTATGTGATTATAGATGTGTTACATTGGACATTTGTTACTACTTTGCCTTGTACATCATTAATGCATTGAGCATATGTTACTACTTTGCACACATGATATATGATTGTTACATTAAGTATTTTGTTAATGCTTTTGCACACATGGTACGTGATTCTAGATTTAGGCATATATTTGAGTATCTGGTATATGATTTAGGTGCTCATTGACTATTTTGGTATGTGATTATAGATGCACTGTTACATAATTTAGGTATTTATTAATCACGTGAATTTGTTACATTAAGAATTTGTTACCGCTTTTGGACACATATGCTACGTGCATTAGGTAGTCATTGATTATGTTCGAGTACGCAATTATGTATTGGAACATAATTACGTAACGTTGCACAGTCACGTAACTTTATAGCTTGTAAAACAAAAAAAATAAGAAAATTATAGCAATAGCATAATCAAATAAAAGAGAATCAAATGCTTGTTAATAAAGTGTAATTTAAAAAAATATTATCGTATGAAAAAGTTACAGTTTCGTTGTTTGAATATCATGGGGAAAGTAGGTTTACGAGTTAGCAATATTGGATTATCAATTATGCCCTTTCCCCCTTGTTTTCCTTGTATTTAGTTACGTGAATTCAAAATTTGGGGACCACTTAATCTCAACCATTGGATTATTTGATCAAAGGCTCATGTTCTCTCCTACACGTCGCATGAGTTCACCATCTTGTGCAATAACCTTTCTCATAAAGTTAAACTAAAAAAATCTTCAATTTAAACTTGGGATAAACCATCGCCAACTTCCTCATCCTTTTTACATCCAACTACTCTTCTTTCTTTTACATTGTTCCCATAGCCTGTGATTCTCTATTTGCCATACCTTTGTCTCACTTCATAGGTAGCAAGGATATATCAAAGTGCTCCCCCAGGTGCTAATGACACTTGTGATTAATTAAGGTGATTGATCTTTATTTAACGGTTTGTGTTATAATAATAAAATATATAAAGATGTATAGTATTTTAACATGGGTTCACCAACTCTTGGACCGGGCAAAGTCTAACATATAGACCATGTTAGACGAGTCACTAGACCAAGTTTTGGATAATCATTGAGGCCTAGCATATAGACCGTGCAAGCCAACAACGATATTCTCGATAAATGAGTGTTGATCACAAGATGTGTTTCCACAAATGGGTTAACCACTTCTCCAAGATCGGATTTCCCTTATTAGTATATGGGTTGTTACACATCTTGAGTGCTAATAAACTTTACCTCCTTTGGTTAGCAAGAACTCCCACAAGATCAAAGACCAAAACAATCACAAGCATTACGAAAAAAGAAGAGTAGAAGGAATTATTAAAGACACAACAGACCTCTTGTCACACCCCGATTTCCACGTGTCTCACCGGTGGGCCCGGTGGGGGATTACCGTGACGATGTTGGCAACAATATAGTCAAACCACACAATTATATAATGCACAGCGGAAGCATAAGATAAATATATAAACTTCAACCTCTGGTTGTAATATCAAATGTATTACAGGGGTTGAATATATATCCACAGTGGATCGTAAATAAACATAAAGTATTGTTCCATCAGATACTGCAATCAAGCTTGCGAGACTTATCCCGACGCTAGGGAGCTAATACCAGCCAATTTACGTTTAGGTACCTGCACTTAATCTTTTTGGGGAAAATACGTCAGTTTACACTGGTAAATACATTCAACTGACACATTTGAAAATGTTTATTAAAATTGATTTGAATGCACAAGGCACAAACTCTTTTATAACTTGGGAAAATTATAATAAAATCTTGTGAACGTTTTACATGTTCTTTTATGCGTTCAGTAGCCCGGGTCGTGCCGGGTTAAAGATTTATAGACACACCACGTTTGTGTAAAACCGTAGTATAAAAACCAACGGCTACGTCTTTTAAAATTAATGTCGACACTTTATACCGGGTGTACGCCTACACCGGGATGTCGATGGTCGTGGCCATTTCGTAAAATGATGCCAAGGATATCCGGGACAACGGTCATTAAACCCCCCAAAGGCTTATAAGCAACAAAACTGTTTAAATGAGCCGATCATATTATTTAATTAACCATCTAAGCGATGGAAGAATATAATGCTCAATCAAGCGGTATTAATATACCGTAACCCAAGCCCATATAGGGGAAATAAGTTAAAGTATTTACCTTTGCAAGTATATTTCCTTAATTGGATTAAATCATCGATAGCTTTTACTGGGGCTCCTAATCTGGAACGAAGGTTTTAATTAACCTCTTAGAATCCTAACGAGTCGTTATAATGGCCGTAGCCTAGACCGGTTGGTTCCGATATATATAGATATGGTTTAATCGCGTGAAAGGCGAAAACCGAGAATGGAATGTGATTCTGCCCCAAACAAGTTCAGAGACTTGTTTTATATGGGTTCAAGGTTCACACTCTGGATTTTGGGGTTCAAATAATATAATTTGACCCGTATCGGCTAATTTATGAAAACTAGTTTCATAAGCCGAACCGTGCGCGCAATAGGCGAAACGGTTAACTATGAGAGTCGTACGCTTATTTCCTAAGTCAATATGCCTTAAATGGGTTGTGGTATCAGTAGGATACCTTCCGCGACGCCCGTAACGAGTTTAAGTTAATATTATGCCCCGTAGGGGCTTTTCGGTCATTTTAAAGACTTTAAAAGGGCTTTTCGAGTTCTACAGGAAATCTGAGTTTCCCGAACAGCTTATAAAGCTTAAAATACTTTATTTATTATTTAAAACCAGTAGCAACTGGTATCGGGTCAAAAGACCTTGTAGAACTCAAGTTTTGGCCAAAAAGGGCATATTCGGTATTTACCGAACCGTAGCCAAAACCGCAGGTTATGAGCGAGGTAAAATTTATTAAAAATCTTTAAAATTCCCAAAATATTATTTTAATACAGTGGGTACAAGTTTTGGTGTCGAAATCTTGGTTTAGATAGGTGTTATGCTAATTGCGCCGTTTATTACAAAAGTTTATTTAAATTGCGCTAATTAGCATAACTCTCATTCTAGACCTCGGATTGACGTGAAACTTTAAGGACATTCTTATAATTTAATAAGCAAGGTTTTGGTCCATTCACGTGTCCGAAATACTCGTTTTATTTTCAAAATGGCGTTACGGTCAACTTTTAGGCGAATGACGGAAATGCGCAAAAGACTCGGATAACTCATGAACCGATCACAGAGGGTTATACCAACATGTGACCTGGTCCTAAGAGAGTCCTAAGGTATATCTATACCTCACTAAAACGGGTCAGAACTGAAGTCAAAGCAAAAGTCAAACTTTTGCGACATTCGGCTCCGAACCGGTTCAATATAGCAAATGATCGATTCAAACGAGCGCAAACAAGTTTATATACTTAATATCATGTTTTATAAGTGTCAAAACAGGTTTCATAACATATACATTACAGATTATGCATAAATCGCTAAAATAGCTTTCTGTTGACTTTTTAACCGCACGTTTGACTCGATATTTGACATAGTTAGAGTGGTGATCAGGGGGAACCCTTTTAGAGGTTTATTACCCACATAATTACCTACTCAAAACTACTTTTGATCCGTCATAAGAATGAACCATTTGCAAGTTATGGTAATGACAACCGTTAGTTACGACGGTTGTGTTTATGAGCTATAACTATGGAAATGTATGATCAAAATGGTTATGAACGACTTACAGAAGTGTGTTCTTGCTTATAGAGCAGAGATGGAAGCTAGAGAGCTCTTAGAATGATCAGATAGAAGTGTTTGTGTTGTGGTGAATGTTATGAACCAATGTGGCTATTTATAGTGTTCAAAAACCTTCAAGATCATTACAACACATGCTATACTTGATCATGGATCATGGGCAGGTGTCCCTAAGTGGTATGGGTCGTGTAGGGGGCACCCATGCTCCATTAATTGGTTGTTTGATCGTTCAAATGCTCCAAAAGGCAAGAAACTACAACTTTCTGCATCTGGGCACTTCACGCGACCCGCATGGGAGTTCCCATGCACTTTTACGCGGGTCGCCCGAGTTTAACAAATCAGACGCGTAATTGAGGTGGCTCGCGGCCCGCCTCAACTTAAGCCTAACCTTCACGCGGGTCGCGAGAGGTCTGTTTTTCAGATTTTTAAAATCTTTTGTAATGATTATGAGAATCTGGTAATTAATAACGAAATCTTTCGTAATGATTTACCTGACCTTTTGGGTTTGAAGGGGTAACTTTGCGGTTTGGCCCTCGGTTATTTACCGATAGGGGCCTCGTGTTATTTACCCGCATTATAAAGTCCCCGGTTAGTTTATTAATTATTCAGAAAGCCTTAACTTTTATTATTGACGCTTTTAACCCTTCTCATACGAATTCGAGTATAACTCTCTCGTTTTAAGACGGAACTTCGCGGAATTTATATAGTATATTCTAGTGAGTGTATAATACTGTTACGGAGCTTTGGGAACGTTAAAGGGTCACTCAGAGGTATAATTAAACATGTTGACACAGTTAACCCCTGTAGCTCGTAATCTCTCACTTTCTTCCGCGTTTCGCTTCCGTACGATCTATGTTTTATTTGTTTGAAGGTACAAGCGTTATTTAGGGTTACTATCCAGTATATTTACCCTTGTTGACATTTATAACCCTCGAATTTATATACTTTCAAGGTTTGTCAAAATTTGTCCTTTATTTATTATCAATGCCACGTGTAAACTAATGACACGTGTTAACACATCATTGGACACAAAAATTTGAGGTGTTACATCCTCACCCCCTTAAAATAAATCTCGACCCGAGATTTACTCAAATAAATAGGGGTACTTTTCTTTCATTGTAGCTTCGACTTCCCACGTATATTCAGGACCTCTACGAGCATCCCATTTGACTTTTACAATCGGTACGTGCTTTCTGCGAAGCTTCTTCACCTGTCGATCTTCAATCGACAAAGGTTTTTCTATAAATTTTAAGCTCTCATCTATATGCACATCTGTGTGTGGGATCACCAATGATTCATCGGCGAAGCACTTTTTGAGATTGCAGATGTGGAACACATTATGAATTCCATTGAGCTCTTCAGGCAAGTTCAACTTATAGGCGACTGACCCGACCCGTTCAATGACCTCAAAAGGTCCTATGTATCTCGGACTCAGTTTGCCTTTCTTGCCGAAACGCATCACCCCCTTCCAGGGTGATACCTTTAGCAACACTTTTTCACCTACTTCGAAGTGAAGATCCTTACGTTTTGGATCAGCGTAGCTTTTCTGCCTATCGCGGGCAGCCTTGAGACGTTCCCGGATCTGGACAATCTTGTCCGTTGTCTGGAAAACAATCTCTGGTCCCGATAATTGGACCTCTCCTACTTCCGCCCAACAAACAGGCGATCTACATTTCCTACCGTATAATGCCTCGAAAGGCGCAGCCTTTATGCTGGTGTGGTAGCTATTATTGTAGGAGAATTCGATCAGGGGTAGATTCTTATCCTAGTTACCACCTAAATCGATCGCACATGCACGAAGCATGTCTTCAAGCGTTTGGATAGTACGCTCACTTTGACCGTCCGTCTGTGGATGGTAAGCCGTACTAAAGTTCAAACGCGTGCCCAAAGATTGCTGGAAACTCTTCCAGAAATGAGATGTGTATCTAGTATCCCTGTCGGAGATAATAGACACAGGTATGCCGTGTAAGGCTACAATCTTATCAACATAAAGTTGGGCTAGCATATCGGAGCTATACGTCTCCTTGATGGGTAGAAAATGAGCTGATTTAGTCAGCCTATCAACTATGACCCATATTGTATCGTTTCCTTTCCTGGTTTTGGGTAACTTGGTTATGAAGTCCATAGTTACGCATTCCCACTTCCACTCGGGAAGTTCAGGCTGTTGTAGCAAGCCAGACGGCCTTTGGTGCTCGGCTTTGACTTGAGCACAAGTCAAGCACTTTGCTACATGGGCGGCTACAGACTTTTTCAAGCCTATCCACCAATAATTTGCCTTTAAGTCTTGGTACATTTTGTCTGCACCCGGATGGACTGAGTATTTGGAACTATGGGCTTCCTGGAGGATAACATCTCGTAGTCCTCCATAAATCGGAACCCATATACGTCCGTTCAATCTGAGAATTCCATCCTTGCTAAGAGTTAACTGCTCCTCAGTTACTCCCAGCTTTTCATTTGGATTGTTAGCTTCCAACACAGCCTCTCGCTGTGCAGCTAATATCCTTTCAATTAGATTGTTCTTGACTTCAATGCTCTTGGCATTGATTCGAATGGGTTTTACCCTTTCTTTTCTGCTCAAGGCATCGGCGACTACGTTCGCTTTGCCGGGATGGTACCTGATCTCGCAGTCATAATCATTCAGGGTTTCCATCCAACGGCGCTGCCTCATGTTCAACTCCTTCTGGTTGAACAGGTGCTGGAGGCTTTTGTGATCAGAATAAATCACAAATTTAATACCATAAAGGTAATGCCTCCACAATTTTAGTGCAAACACAACGGCACCCAACTCCAAATCATGGGTGGTGTAATTCTTTTCGTGCACCTTTAATTGCCTTGAAGCATAGGCAATCACCTTGCCCTTCTGCATAAGCACACATCCCATGCCCGTGTGTGATGCATCGCAGTAAACTACGAATTCATCTGTACCTTCTGGTAATGTTAGCACAGGTGCGTTGCTTAGCTTTTGCTTCAGTATTTCGAAGGACTCTTGCTGCTTTGGGCCCCAAATGAACTTTTCTTTCTTCTTGGTTAAGGAAGTCAAGGGCGCAGCAATCCTCGAAAAATTTTCAATAAACCTCCGGTAGTATCCCGCTAACCCCAGGAAACTACGGATTTCGGTAGGCGTCTTTGGCTCTTGCCAGTTCATGACCGCCTCTACCTTAGCGGGATCCACTTGGATACCACGCTCACTCACAACGTGACCTAAAAACTGAACCTCTCGTAGCCAGAATTCACATTTCGAGAATTTGGCGTAGAGTTTCTCACGTTGTAGTAATTCGAGAATGCAACGGAGGTGCTTCTCGTGGTCAGCTTGGTTCTTGGAATAGATAAGGATATCGTCGATGAAGACTATAACGAATTTGTCCAAGTACGGCTTGCAAACGCGATTCATGAGATCCATGAACGCAGCCGGTGCATTTGTGAGCCCAAAAGGCATCACTATGAACTCGTAATGACCATAGCGAGTCCTAAATGCTGTCTTATGTACATCTTCATCTCTGACCCTTAGTTGATGATAGCCCGACCTTAAGTCGATCTTTGAGAAGTAGCTCGCTCCTTGCAGCTGATCGAACAGATCATCGATCCTTGGCAAAGGATATCTGTTCTTTATGGTAACTTTATTTAGCTCTCGGTAGTCGATGCACAACCGCATCGATCCGTCCTTCTTCTTTACAAATAGGACTGGTGCTCCCCAGGGAGATGAACTAGGTCTGATAAAACCTTTCGCCAGCAGTTCATCCAACTGGGTCCTCAGTTCTTTCATTTCCGTCGGAGCTAATCTGTAAGGTGCTCTTGCTATCGGAGCCGCTCCAGGAATGATGTCTATTCTGAACTCCACTTGTCTATCTGGTGGCAAACCAGGTAGTTCTTCGGGAAAAACCTCGGGGTATTCAGAAATGACAGGAAGATCCTCGATCTTCGGCTTCGGTTCTTCAATTATCACCTGAGCCATGTAAATTACGCAGCCTCTGTTCAAACACCTTGAAGCTTTCAGCATAGATACGTCTTCGGGCAACCCGTACTGCGTATCTCCTCGAATGGTAAGTGACTCACCACTCGGAGTCTTTAGCACTATATGCCTCTTACCGCAAATGATTTGGGCCTGGTTATGGGATAACCAGTCCATGCCTAGCACAATGTCAAAACCCGCTAATTTGAAGGGAAGTAGAGATAAAGGAAAAGAATGGTTCTTAATGGACATTTCACATCCCTCTAGAACAGTAGAGACGGTTTCTATCGTGCCGTCTGCTAATTCTACTTCGTATTTCACATCAAGGGTTTTGATAGGCATATTTAGTAGTTGGCAAAATTTCTGGTCTACAAAGGATTTATTAGCGCCAGAATCGAATAGTACTCTTGCAAATATATGATTTACGAGGAAAGTACCTGTAAGCACATTGTCGTCCTTAACCGCTTCCTTTGCATCCATGCGAAAAACTCTCGCACTTGACTTCTTTGTCTCTTCCGCCTTCTTGGCATACTTAGGGCAGTTACTCTTGATATGCCCCTTTTCATTACAACCATAGCAGGTTGCATCCTTTATCTTTTTGCACTCCACGGTCTTATGATCCTTGGACTTGCATAGCCCACAGGATGGAGTCTTTTGTTGCGACTGTGTACCAGACGCAAACCTACACTTCCCGGAGTGAGGTTTCTTGCAGACCTTGCAGTGAGGTCTTCCATCAGCTTGCCCCTCCTTCTTTGCCTCCGACCCTCTCTTGCCCTCACCGTTTCCACGGTGCTTTTTCCCGAATCTTCGTGAGGTATCATCCTCACGTTTTCTCTTCTCAGCCTCCTTGCTCCTTAGTGTCCTCAGACGGACAACATCTAAAGTTAGAGACAAGGAGAGATCAGTAACTGACCTGAAGGTCGTCGGCCGAGAAGCCTTTACGCTAGCCTTTATTGCAGGCTCTAATCCCCCAATGAAACGGGCGATTCTTCTGGGTTCTGGTGTCACAAGGTATGGAACTAGGCGAGACATGGTATTGAAATTCGTCAAATACGCCTGGCAGTCCAGGTTCGTCATCACCAGTGAGACAAAATCAGCCTCTATCTTCTCAACCTCGTGCTGAGGGCAGTAGTTTTCTTTAATGAGAGCAATAAATTCCTCCCATGTCATCTTGTACAAAGCAGACTTACCAGATGCCTGCACCAACGCCCTCCACCATGCCAGGGCCTCGCCCTTAAAAGACTGGGACACATACTTCACCACATCCCTCGCTGCACACCCGCTGATGTCCACTATAGTGTCCATCTCATCCAGCCAGGTGATGCAATCAACAGCACCTTTCTCCCCTGTAAATTCCCGGGGCTTACATGATACAAAGTATTTGTAGGTGCAACCCTTAGCACTGGATGCGTCAGTATATTCTCTATCGCGATGAACGCTGTGCTCAGTGGACGAGTGTTTGTCGTCATCTTTCTTGGGTTCAGAGGGTGGTTTGGAGTGTGTCTTTGGTTTAGAGGGTGGTTTTGACACGGTTCTGCCTTGGGACTCAGTATATTGACGATCAATAGCTGCCTGAACAGCATTGTCAATCAGAGCCTTCAGTTGTGCGCCTGTCAGATGCACTGGCGTATTGTCATAGTCATCTTCATTTGTGTGGCTGTTCTCTCCATTGGGATCCGCCATTGTAACTTGAATCTGTTACAGAAGATAACAAAATTTTATTTAGGCGATTATTATATAATTGTCTTTTATGACAATTTGTCAACCATGGTATAGAGACCATATTTGGTTAACTTATTATTTCATTAAATGTTAGGATTTGAATATATCCTATTTCAGCTATATAAATAGTATTGGCGGCATAAAGCCTAATCATGATGATGTTTTATAATATTAGCCGAGATTTCAGAGAATCAAAGGCATAGAGAATTGAACCGTAGTTCTTTTATCTCTTTCTGACAGGGAGTCATAGACCACCACTGTCTTTTGTCTTTATAAGACAATTATTATGGCCCATAGGCACTACACCTCTAATGGATGTTTTAATATGGTTGGCCCGTAGGCACTACATCTCAAATGGATGTTTTTAATAAGGTTGGCCCGTAGGCACTACATCACTAATGGATGTTTTTAATAAGGTTGGCCCGTAGGCACTACATCTCTAATGGATGTTTTAATATGGTTGGCCCATAGGCACTACATCACTAATGGATGTTTTTATAATACTGGCCCGTAGGCACTACATCACTAATGGATGTTTTAATAATACTGGCCCGTAGGCACTACATCACTAATGGATGTTTTCATAATACTGGCCCGTAGGCACTACATCACTAATGGATGTTTTCATAATACTGGCCCGTAGGCACTACATCACTAATGGATGTTTTAATAATACTGGCCCGTAGGCACTACATCACTAATGGATGTTTTTATAATACTGGCCCGTAGGCACTACATCACTAATGGATGTTTTAATAATACTGATCACCTTCATTGGTGATTCAACCCACGATTTATAAATCATTTAGTTGGGTTTTGAAATCCTCAAAGGATTATTGTATAAGAATGACGTGTGTGATTTTAACGAATCACATCTGCCATGATTGTTAACATGCGTACAGAGGTTAACAGGGAATCAGAATCTTTTCAATTAGGTCGTACCATCTTGACTGGATCTTAAAAGACACCAAGCTAGGTTTCACCTTTTAAGATTCTTTATCTAGGCAGATCAATATAAAAGGAATGGTTTTGATTTATTTTATACATATTAAAACAAAACTCATAACATACATTCCAAAATCTCAGATACAGTTACATACTGCCCTAAACGGGTCTTTCAAATAGTACATACCTCCATAGAGGTTTTTAAAATAAGTGACAAGTCCACGTAGGGACTAATACAAGATAGATGTCCATGCAAGGACTAAAGATAAGTCCACGTAGGGACTGAAATACGATAAGTGTCCACGCAGGGACTTATTTCAAAGTAGAAATTACATTAGTACAATTATTAAGGGCTAATGGTCACGTTTCTTCTTTTTGCCCTTTAGTAGGTTTGCCAAGCCCTTGAGAAATCCTCGGTGGCTTTTCTTTTCTTCCTCGAACTCTCTCTCCACACGATCTAGTCGATGGAGTATTTCTTCCTGTTCAGGAGGAGAGAAACGTGGTTGTGGCGCTTGATGCGGAACTGGAGGTCTGGGAGGTATTGGATACCCATGAGCTGAGTAGTCCGGTGGTCCCATGTTTCCATGTGCTCCGTCAGGGTAGCGCGCATTATATCTTGCCGACACCACATAGGGGTCGCGCTCATAGCCGTAGTTGTATTGTGCTTGTGACGGTTCGAACGGGTTGTAAGCCGTTGGACCCGTGTAAGCAGGTATGGGTTGGTCATACCCAAATGGTGGCGAGTTTTGTGCAGCTGGTGCGGAGTTCGCCTCCTGTATAGGACTTGAAGGTCCTTCTTCTCGTAGTGGCGGATAGTGGCTACTACTAGAATGTCGAGGAGTGCTGAAGTGGATACCCCCTCCTCCTCGTGTAGACATACGAGCATTTGTCCTCCTACGCCTTGGCGGATCAGGTATTACTGGTTGCGCCGGTGGCGGAGGTGGTGGCGTAACTGCCACAAAGCGTGAATCCTCAGAGGGATCCTGTGGATGTCGCGGTTGTTGAGACGTCTGTTGAGGTGGCGTGTAGTACCACTCGTGTCGGTCAAACAATGCTTGGAAACTGTCTAGTCCCTGATAGGGCGTGCCATGGAAGGATGACCCATCAGAGACTTCTATCGGATGCGTGGGCGTACCACGAGCTGGTTCAGTAGGATCCTCATCTTCCTCCATGGGATCTTCAGAAAAGTGGTCTTGTGGACCAAGCGGAACAAATCCTGAAGGTTCCTGTATGTAGTCAGCCGGATTAAACTGACTTATGTAGTATGGAGTAGGGTCGTCGTAATTTCGGTGCGATACCGAGCGTTGTAGAGGTATGAAGGAAGGTTGTGGGTTGTTGGGATCATTTTTTGAATTCGGTCCAAAGGAGTGCCGGTATGATGGCGTCGAGCTGTGCGAAGTGGAATGCCTCGCGGGTTCGTAAAGATCTCTTCGTCTTTGTGGCTCTTCGCTCCGTGTCATCGAAGGATGTCTTGTACCTGATGGTCCAGCTTCGTTATCGTGATGTGTCACGACTTCTCCTCTGCCTCTTCTTCCCCTTCCTCTTCCTCGGAATATAACAGGTGGCATTTTCCTGCTCCAAAACTTATTAAAAATCAAATCGAAAATAAAGACAAAAAGGAGTAATAATCCGAATTTGTCCTAAGTTATTGTCTAGACTCAAGTATGTGCAATTGTGTCATTGAGATTAAACACAATAGGATAGTGTTTAATTCACTCAACGTTGGCTCTGATACCAACCTGTCACACCCCGATTTCCACGTGTCTCACCGGTGGGCCCGGTGGGGGATTACCGTGACGATGTTGGCAACAATATAGTCAAACCACACAATTATATAATGCACAGCGGAAGCATAAGATAAATATATAAAATTCAACATCTGGTTGTAATATCAAATGTATTACAGGGGTTGAATATATATCCACAGTGGATCGTAAATAAACATAAAGTATTGTTCCATCAGATACTGCAATCAAGCTTGCGAGACTTATCCCGACGCTAGGGAGCTAATACCAGCCAATTTACGTTTAGGTACCTGCACTTAATCTTTTTGGGGAAAATACGTCAGTTTACACTGGTAAATACATTCAACTGACACATTTGAAAATGTTTATTAAAATTGATTTGAATGCACAAGGCACAAACTCTTTTATAACTTGGGAAAATTATAATAAAATCTTGTGAACGTTTTACATGTTCTTTTATGCGTTCAGTAGCCCGGGTCGTGCCGGGTTAAAGATTTATAGACACACCACGTTTGCGTAAAACCGTAGTATAAAAACCAACGGCTACGTCTTTTAGAATTAATGTCGACACTTTATACCGGGTGTACGCCTACACCGGGATGTCGATGGTCGTGGCCATTTCGTAAAATGATGCCAAGGATATCCGGGACAACGGTCATTAAACCCCCCAAAGGCTTATAAGCAACAAAACTGTTTAAATGAGTCGATCATATTATTTAATTAACCATCTAAGCGATGGAAGAATATAATGCTCAATCAAGCGGTATTAATATACCGTAACCCAAGCCCATATAGGGGAAATAAGTTAAAGTATTTACCTTTGCAAGTATATTTCCTTAATTGGATTAAATCACCGATAGCTTTTACTGGGGCTCCTAATCTGGAACGAAGGTTTTAATTAACCTCTTAGAATCCTAACGAGTCGTTATAATGGCCGTAGCCTAGACCGGTTGGTTCCGATATATATAGATATGGTTTAATCGCGTGAAAGGCGAAAACCGAGAATGGAATGTGATTCTGCCCCAAACAAGTTCAGAGACTTGTTTTATATGGGTTCAAGGTTCACACTCTGGATTTTGGGGTTCAAATAATATAATTTGACCCGTATCGGCTAATTTATAAAAACTAGTTTCATAAGCCGAACCGTGCGCGCAATAGGCGAAACGGTTAACTATGAGAGTCGTACGCTTATTTCCTAAGTCAATATGCCTTAAATGGGTTGTGGTATCAGTAGGATACCTTCCGCGACGCCCGTAACGAGTTTAAGTTAATATTATGCCCCGTAGGGGCTTTTCGGTCATTTTAAAGACTTTAAAAGGGCTTTTCGAGTTCTACAGGAAATCTGAGTTTCCCGAACAGCTTATAAAGCTTAAAATACTTTATTTATTATTTAAAACCAGTAGCAACTGGTATCGGGTCAAAAGACCTTGTAGAACTCAAGTTTTGGCCAAAAAGGGCATATTCGGTATTTACCGAACCGTAGCCAAAACCGCAGGTTATGAGCGAGGTAAAATTTATTAAAAATCTTTAAAATTCCCAAAATATTATTTTAATACAGTGGGTACAAGTTTTGGTGTCGAAATCTTGGTTTAGATAGGTGTTATGCTAATTGCGCCGTTTATTACAAAAGTTTATTTAAATTGCGCTAATTAGCATAACTCTCATTCTAGACCTCGGATTGACGTGAAACTTTAAGGACATTCTTATAATTTAATAAGCAAGGTTTTGGTCCGTTCACGTGTCCGAAATACTCGTTTTATTTTCAAAATGGCGTTACGGTCAACTTTTAGGCGAATGACGGAAATGCGCAAAAGACTCGGATAACTCATGAACCGATCACAGAGGGTTATACCAACATGTGACCTGGTCCTAAGAGAGTCCTAAGGTATATCTATACCTCACTAAAACGGGTCAGAACTGAAGTCAAAGCAAAAGTCAAACTTTTGCGACATTCGGCTCCGAACCGGTTCAATATAGCAAATGATCGATTCAAACGAGCGCAAACAAGTTTATATACTTAATATCATGTTTTATAAGTGTCAAAACAGGTTTCATAACATATACATTACAGATTATGCATAAATCGCTAAAATAGCTTTCTGTTGACTTTTTAACCGCACGTTTGACTCGATATTTGACATAGTTAGAGTGGTGATCAGGGGGAACCCTTTTAGAGGTTTATTACCCACATAATTACCTACTCAAAACTACTTTTGATCCGTCATAAGACTGAACCATTTGCAAGTTATGGTAATGACAACCGTTAGTTACGACGGTTGTGTTTATGAGCTATAACTATGGAAATGTATGATCAAAATGGTTATGAACGACTTACAGAAGTGTGTTCTTGCTTATAGAGCAGAGATGGAAGCTAGAGAGCTCTTAGAATGATCAGATAGAAGTGTTTGTGTTGTGGTGAATGTTATGAACCAATGTGGCTATTTATAGTGTTCAAAAACCTTCAAGATCATTACAACACATGCTATACTTGATCATGGATCATGGGCAGGTGTCCCTAAGTGGTATGGGTCGTGTAGGGGGCACCCATGCTCCATTAATTGGTTGTTTGATCGTTCAAATGCTCCAAAAGGCAAGAAACTACAACTTTCTGCATCTGGGCACTTCACGCGACCCGCATGGGAGTTCCCATGCACTTTTACGCGGGTCGCCTGAGTTTAACAAATCAGACGCGTAATTGAGGTGGCTCGCGGCCCGCCTCAACTTAAGCCTAACCTTCACGCGGGTCGCGAGAGGTCTGTTTTTCAGATTTTTAAAATCTTTTGTAATGATTATCAGAATCTGGTAATTAATAACGAAATCTTTCGTAATGATTTACCTGACCTTTTGGGTTTGAAGGGGTAACTTTGCGGTTTGGCCCTCGGTTATTTACCGATAGGGGCCTCGTGTTATTTACCGCATTATAAAGTCCCCGGTTAGTTTATTAATTATTCAGAAAGCCTTAACTTTTATTATTGACGCTTTTAACCCTTCTCATACGAATTCGAGTATAACTCTCTCGTTTTAAGACAGAACTTCGCGGAATTTATATAGTATATTCTAGTGAGTGTATAATACTGTTACGGAGCTTTGGGAACGTTAAAGGGTCACTCAGAGGTATAATTAAACATGTTGACACAGTTAACCCCTGTAGCTCGTAATCTCTCACTTTCTTCCGCGTTTCGCTTCCGTACGATCTATGTTTTATTTGTTTGAAGGTACAAGCGTTATTTAGGGTTATTATCCAGTATATTTACCCTTGTTGACATTTATAACCCTCAAATTTATATACTTTCAAGGTTTGTCAAAATTTGTCCTTTATTTATTATCAATGCCACGTGTAAACTAATGACACGTGTTAACACATCATTGGACACAAAAATTTGAGGTGTTACACCTCTTTGCCAAAGATTAAATATGTAATTCATACCAAGCTTCATTTTCAACCCAAGCAACACAAGTTTAGCCTATAATGGCCATAACTTTTCTATAAACAATGATTTTTGAGTGAATCATAATGGATCAAGTATGATAGGTTCAAACAACTTGAGGAAGGGTTATTGATTACAAGTACTCTCTCTCTCTCTTTCTCAAACTAAGCTATTAGAAGTATTTAACCGAGTGATCCCAAACTTCTTGTGACCTCTTAGATTCAAAGTATCAAGTTTCATACTTTAATAGAATACATGTTGCATCCCAAAGTTTAAAATAAAAGGGGATCGAGTATACTCACGTTGATTGCTTAACAGTTTAACTGTTATTGGATCAAAGGGAGCTCTTTAGGGTTAGCCTGATTAGATTACCACAGATAAGTGTCGAGCAGAATAGCGGGATTTGTGCAAAGTGTCGGATCAGTCAACTTGATCGGATGGTCATCCGATCGAATGGCAGTCCAATCGGATTCTCATTCGATTGAGACGACTCATGTGTGTGTGGGGACGGATTACTGTCCGATCGGATTGTCATCCGTACATATGGCCATTCGATCAAATGGTCATTCGATCCAAGTGTTGAGATATCCAGAATGTTTATTCAAGTGTTCAAATCAGGTCACTTCGATCGGATGGTTATTCGATCGGACGGCAGTCCGATCGGATTGCCATTCGATCATCGAAGTTTCCAACTGATGTGTGAAAATGTGTATATTAAATTCGAACAAGTTTTAAAAATGGAATCACAACCTAAACCACACACAATCGGCAAGTGCACCGGTCGCAGTGTAGTGTAGATGGCAAGACCGGATATCAATCCGTGGACACTATATGCAAACTCTAGATACTGAACCTCTATCGAATAAGTAGTCAAATTTTTAGATTTGTTTTGAGTGATTTTAAATAATTAATTAATAACTAAAATAAGCAAGAAAACGTAGGAAATAAAACAAGCAAACGAAACAAACACGCGAGCGAATTGTGATCAAATATATATGAGATAAAGGCTACCTAGGTGTCGAATCCCTAGAATCATGCAATGCTAATGTGACAATGATAACGGTTAAATATCTATTTCCCTCAATTGACCCCCCGCTAGAGATGTCCAAATGAAGAAGCAAGACTAAATGTGAAGTGCTAGAACGAACAGGCTCGAGCTATCGATACCAAATCCTACGAAAATAGAATCCTTTTGACCTCAGAGACAATAATGTTAAGAGAGGATCCCAAAATCGCAAAGCAAACCCAACTTTGATAATTAAAATCCTAGGAAACCCTAATTACGATGCAATAAACGAGCCCGAGCTATCGGTCACCCAATCTACCCACCAATAATTAGCTAATAACCTAGCTCACCCTAATCGTCTTTCGAGTCACAAGATGAGGATGCAAGTTTTAATATCGTGATTTTAATTATTAATCAACTTGGTCAATTTCTCAACACAATATTCAACCCGAAAATCCTAAGATAACCGAATTAAATTAAATCCTAAGTCTAGGGGGAATTTCTTCGTGCCTAAACCGCTGAATTTATTGACTAATAAAACAATCAAAATATACCAACATGCAATATCAAGATCAATATCAAAGCCAAGTTATGTAAATCACATCAATTAACCGAAAACATGTCACAAACGCATTACAATCTTCTAGTTCATCAAAACCTAGGTAGTTGTGAAGTTTAGCTACTCATAATATTCAATAAATCAACAAAACAAGGTCTGAGAACAACTGAATTCATAGTTCAAGGAGAAAAGAAACCGAAAAACTAATGTTTAACGAACCCGAAACGCTCCAAACTCGAACCGAAAGCTTCCAAGACTCTTGCACAGCTTCAAGATGCCTCACAATCGCCCAAGAATGCTCCAATGCCGCCTGTGTTGCGTGAATGATCAAACCCTAATCGGCTGCCTTGGTTTTATAATTTTTTTTTGCGAAATACGATCCCCTTACGGACCGTATGGTGAAAGGCTTGCGGTCCCTAAGAAACTAGGTCAATCCGGGTGCGCGCCTCCTCCTTGCGAACCGTAAAGACCAGGTCTTACCGTCCGTAAAGGGTCCTGTACAACATTATTTTATTTTTTTTCTTGCTTTTCTGACACGTCTTTCCGTGTTCCTTTCGCTGCACCATTTTTCTTCCGTTTTAACCGCGAAATTAGCAGGTTCATCATCAATTCCTGCAAATCCATAATTTAAACAATTAAGTATCCAAATCGCGAGAAAACCACATCCAAAATCATAAGAATGTAAGGAATTTGATACGAAAAAGTATGTGTAATTATAAACATATCACCAACGTTTCAACGTTTCAAAAGATTCTAAGTGCTTGAAGGTTTATGAGACATATTCCACTCCGATCAGATGGTCGTTCGATCGGATGGCAGCCCGATCAGATTGCCATTCGATCGTCATGACTGGTTCCGTTTTTGCAATTGGTAAAGTTTCTAAGTTTCTGGTTTAACGGTGACGACACGGTACGTCTTGAGACAACGTTATACACATTAATGTTCAGCTGGTCTGATCGAATGGGAATCACCCCGTCTAATTAGGTGTCTGTTCTTGATGGCATTCATGTCGGAATCCGTACTTCGGTTATCTTCTCCGGCAACAATCCATTTTCCAAGCCGACTCCAGACTAATCATCAAGTCTACAGTCCGTTTGGGTCCGGATTCCACCGTTTTGAGTAAAAGTTGAAGAACAAGATGGAGAAAATCATAAGTTTTAGCCGAAAAGTTTAGGTTTAGTAAGATTTGGTGTAAAAACACATGAAACTCCTTAGATCTAAGCTAGATCTTGACTAGAATGACATCACACAACAGTTTGTACAAACCGCCATGATGACGTCACCCTCAAGAGCTCAAACCTCAGAGATTTCATGGTGAAAACTGTGATTTCAAAGGAGAATCACGTAGAGGGTAGTGCATAGATCAAGGATGTACAAGAATCTTGTGTAAAACGTACCGAAATCACCGGGAAATGGAAGAAATGTGGGAGTGCGTGTGTCTTGGTCGAAGGAGGCTGTCACGTCAGTGAGAATGATGTGACAGGCCTATTTATAGTGTCAGAGAGGAAGGTTAGGGAGGTGTGGCACGGATCGGATGGCACTTCGATCGAATGGCCCTCCGATCGGATTGCCATTCGGTCAATCCCATCCTTTCTGCGTTCCCGTCTTTGGTTCGATTTGCGAGTTAGATTAAGCGTTGCGTTGCATTTCATTGGGTAATAGTATCACATAACTAGATTATATAATTAACATGAAAGTTTCCAAGTTTCATAGTTTCCACCAGCGACAAGTCTCCAGTCTCTCGTTCAACCAAGTCTCAAGTTTCACGAGTCTCAAGAGTCAAGCACCAAAGTATCAAGCATCAAGAATCAAGAATCAAGAATCTTGTTTCCAAGTATCAAGAATCAAGCCTCAAGAATCAAGTATCAAGAATCAAGTCTCATAGTGTTAAATATCAAGAATCAAGTTTCTAGAATCAAGAATAAAGCATCATAGTATTAAGAATCAAGAATCTAGATTTAAGCATCACAAGTATCAAAAAGTATCAAGTATCACATAGTTTAGGGACTGAAATTGAAAATAGCTAAAAGTTCAGGGACGCAGGCGTTAGATTCTCCCATCCTTTAGGAGATTTCTTCCCCGAAATCTAAGAGGAAGACTACTCGAAGAGCTACGGATACTTGGTCTTCATTTCACTTTCGATCTCCCAAGTGAATTCAGCGCCACGCTTTCCTTCCCATCGAACCTTGACGATGGAGATCTTGCTGCGCCTCAATCACTTGACGCCTCGATCCATGATTTCGACCGGTTTCTCCACGAAGTGTAAAGCTTCATTTATTTGCAAGTCTTCAAGGGGAACCTGCAGTTCCTCGTCGGCTAGGCATTTTCGTAGGTTAGATACGTGGAACACTGGATGCACGCTGTTTAATTCTGTTGGAAGGTCGAGTCGGTATGCTACCTTGCCAATCCTTTCGAGTATCGTGAAAGGACCCACATAGCGAGGAGCGAGCTTTCCTTTCTTACCAAAATGAACCACTCCCTACCAGGGAGATACCTTGAGAAGAACCCGATCACCAACATCAAATTCCAAAGGCTTGCGCCTGTTATCATCATAGCTCTTTTGTCTGCTCCTAGCCTTGATCAAGTTATCACGGATCTGAAGAATCTTATCCGTTGTCTCTTGAATGATTTCAGGGCCAGTTAGTTGCTTGTCACCAACCTCATGCCAGCTGAGAGGAGATCGGCACTTACGACCATATAAAGCTTTGAAAGGAGCCATCTGAATACTGGAATGATAGCTATTGTTTTACGAGAACTCAATCAATGGTAAATGTACATCCCAGTTACCACCAAAGTTGATGACACAAGAACGGAGCATATCCTC